>NC_052944.1:133560277-134160277 GCF_013358895.1 Oreochromis aureus | reverse complement strand
TACAGCTGCTTATGCAGTAACCATGGTAACCACGGACTCTGAGCAGCTGGATCGACACAAGTCAGACAACATTTTTACATATATGATCTTTAAACAGGAAACCGCCACCATACGTCCTGGCCTCATATCAAATTTGTACCTAGACTGAGTTCATGTTTGTTTTCTATCTAATCTTTGCTCCCAAACATTTAAACAGCAGCGAGTCTGCAGCTGAGGGAATACAAACTCAAATTGGCGGAACAGGTTTGATCGTTTCGTGTATTAACTTGGTGATTTATTAAATGTATAACTGTTAGTCTAATCTGCTGCTGAGTCTCTTACACTGATGAAAATGCAGATAACACAGATCACGAACACCTGTTCAACCAATCACTTTCATTCCACTTTGATCTGCGACAAACTGACGGTTCATCTCTGTTACAACAGTGTTGTGTTAGACTGCTATATTTTTGTGTTCTTTATGCTGTAAATTTTCACATCTCTGGAATAGTTGGTAGTAATAAGGATGATTTTCTGTAAAATCATATAGATATGACCCGTGAATTATTCGTAGATGACCCTTAGATTAGTTTGATGCTGCAGACACTTTCATGTGACCCAGTTGGGAAACTCTGGGTTAACTCAGAAAGCTGAAGATATTGCGGATATGCTGACCTCATGATTAATATTCACAATAAAAATATTAGCCGAACATCATGAAGTCTGTATGTGTTTCATAGTGTCGAACAACCTTTGTACAGTTAAACCTAGCAGTTACTACATGACCGATACATCCAACGTTATTTCTTTTATGCGTTTATACACAGGTCACACTGATTATTGAACAAAAACCCAAAGATCAGATGTTAATCGGATTTATTTGCCCTCTCTCCTCCTTAACCCTTTAAGACCTACCATAGAACCAAGTCCGCCAGAGCTTATCTTTATATTTTTACATGCTGTAGTGCCATTTTTGGGAGCAATTCAAGTTGCTATACATCAATACAACCATTATAGCCCAAATTTTACTAATATGTATACATTAAGTCAACAATAACTACATGAATTGTAAAAAAGTGAAATAAACAACAAAAGAATTGAAATTCGTTTTCATGGGTTTTCTTGCATACATTTCTAGTTAGAGAAATTCAAGAGGCTAATCCCTCAAAACTGTAAATACAAAAAAGTTTTACAAAAAAATTTCCTGTTGTTGGAAACTAATTTTGACTGTCTTCATAGTTTTATTTTTGAGATACACAAATTTTCATATACTGCAGGAAAAACGAAAATAAATATTTTAAAGCAAATTTGCAAAAAAACCCAGCTTGTGTCAGGGTACCTGTGCCTACCCTGTTGGCTCAGTATGGCTACATGTGTTTTTGTTTTGATTTTGTTCCTGCTCTCTCCGTCCCTCTTTCCCTCCTCCCTCTGCCTGGGCGGAGCTCACCTGTGGGCTCCTGCCCTTGGCCCACGCACCTGGTCGCAATCACACACCTGTGGCTCATCACCCGACAGTGTTCCAGTCTGTTTATAAGATCGCAGCACTGTGTTTCTCGACGCTGGACCGTTGCCGACTCTTGTCAGTATAAACCCCAGCTGAGTTTACTCTTGTGTTTTCCTAGCAATCTAACTATAGTAATCCTTTCGTGTTTCTGTGAACAGATTCCCTGGACCAACCCCTGTGTTACGACCCTTGTGTTCTCTTTCATAGCAGGCGCGTGAGTCCGTTCGGTCCCGTTGTGATAGCATGTGCATCAAAATAAACTATTTCTAGCAGTGCAATTTGAGTTCTAAGCATCCCAGAAACTATTCAGAAAAGCATGAAGTCAAACATGACTTTTAAAAACACCAGTGTAGGGTTACAAGGCCCCAAAGGTAAAAAAAAACAACACATTTTCCGTTAAAATGACACATATGAACATGAGGAAATAAAAACTCGATAAATATATCCTCAGTAAATGAGGTAAGTGTACAGCGGGGGTTATTACAGCTGAGTACTGGGACCTACATTTTGTCGGTGGTAATAACAGCTTGATTGCTTGCGGGTCTATCCCACGCTTTGCAGTGAGACTGGGCAGACATGTCCGAAATCATCAAAGCACTTTTGCAAAGAGGCTGTATCTTGACAAACCGACCAGACATATGAAGATGAAACCACTACATTCTCGGCTAAAAAATATTAAAAGGTTATTTGGTGACACACAAACAGGGTTTTCAGTTCAGTTCAGTTCTGTTAGTTTCAACATGACGGTTGCATTTTAATTAATTATTGCCACATTTAATTAATTATTGTCACATTTAATTAATAATTTAATTGGGTTTTTCAATAATTCATTATGGCTGTCCTGGTGTTCCATACAGTAGATCCATTCATGCATACACCCACATTCTAGCTACTGCTGTTGGACACTGAAAAAACTTAAAATCTTACCAAGTATATTTGATTTATTTATAGTCAAAAACCTCATCACACTTAAAATAAGACATGATAAGGTTAACAGTAACATTTCAGTAAGATATAGGAACTTGTTTTTACACAGTGCATCTTGGAACTGGAGAATTTTCACTTGTTCCATTGAAAGATTGTTTGCACTTATTTGGGCAAAAATATCTTGTATCAATTTGTGTTTGCACTGCAGTTAAAATACAGCAACATCAAGCAGTTAAATCAAAGAGTACATGCTCACCTCTTTGCAGCAGACAGAGACTGGACTTTAAAATCAATGTTATGACCTTTAGACCCATCACTCTGTGAGGACACAGAGCTGGGTGGAGGTCCAGGCTGGTTCCTGTGAATAATGATGGAGCAGTGATGTGAGTGCTGAGCTGTGACATGGAGAAGAGTCATGGACAGTTAGAGATGGTCATCTCACCTCTGAGCTTTGGTCTGGCTCTCATGTTCCCTACACAGAGTGCTTTTAGAGGGAGGGACTCCCTCCTCTCTGTCCTCACACTGATCCATGCTGCTCAATTCACATCAGCTCACACACACTTTCTACCTTCACCTGCAGAGGAAACACAAATCATTCATGTGCACATCAACTGAGAGCTGCAGAGGTCGTGTCTGATACAACATAGCTTGCCATCACCAGTGTGTGAATGGGTGGATGACTGAATAATGTAAAGCGCTTTGGGGTCCTTAGGGACTAGTAAAAGCGCTATACATATACAGGCCATTTTACCATTTAGTGTTATGTTCTCTACTAGAATAATAATTGATTACTGATATGCAACCATCATAAATAGTTTCAGGGATAAACCAACTGTTCAAAGTGCTGCCTTAAAGCAGGTGCTACAGAATGCTGTTTAACAGTAACCTTGGTTTAGTCTAATCCTGTCAGTCTGAGTCACATCTAAAAAGGAAAAACCTGTTTCACCACCCTGCCTTTGTTTGGAGTGAACAGTCCATTGGAACAGAGCCAGCAGTTTATGACGCAGTAGTTTAAGCCAGAGGACTACAAAGGTGAAGTGAAAGATTTCTCTCTCCAGGAATATAAAAATCTGTAGCAACTGTCCTGCCACTCAGGCCACATTTTAGTGAATCAGCATTAGCCAGGAAAACATTACACACTGACTTTAATGAAGAGACCAGAAATGCAAACACACACACACACAGTTTGTTGTGTGAAGAAATCAAACATGAGCTGAACAAACAGTTTCATACAGATTTAAATTGATTTAAACTGTTCATCACAGCAACAAATGTTTCAGTGCAGAGTTACTGACTGATAACCAGTGTGGATTCAGTCAATCAATAATCTATAATCATATTTTCAAACACAAGAGAAATCAAAGTTTGTCCTGAAATAAGAGCTAAACATCAGGTCCAAACATCACAGAAACAAACAGTCAAACTGTTAAAGGAGGAAACAAACCAAACTTACAGTTTCTTCAAACACACACACCAACAACAAGCTCCACTCCACACCTGGACACTAAACACAGACACACAGGTGAGCTGCTTCCTGGAAGGAGGTGGGACTCCACCTGAAGAAGGACAGGTGTGAGGGAGCAGGTTGTCAGATCATTTTCTGAAGGTTTAACTTTGTGTCTTCATATTTAAAGTGGACTTAATATTATCTAATTTCACTCTATTTTTCTCTGAGCAGTTTCTGTTCTGAGTTTGGATCTTTGTCCAAATTACTAGTTATTAGTATATTCAGTATACTCAGATTTTTTTTTTTTACCTCATCTTTAAAATCAGCATAACTTGGTATCAATACAGGAACCTCTTTTTCATGGCCGTCATTCAAAGTGATATGAAGTGTTTTTAAACTCTGAAAAACAAATATGTATTCAGATATTTCAGTGTTGCTCCTTAATGCAGCACATGGCTGGACTTTCCAGTCCAAGTTTCCATATGACTTCACCACAGACTGATCAGGGGAAGTCTTCTTCTTGGAACTTGTATGCATGCAGCAATTAAAAATGTATATTTTCAACATTTATAGTTAATACATGAGGGAGACACAAAAAAGAAATTAGCAGGAGTACCAGAGGGGCAAAACACCAGCTGGTAGACCGAGTAGTTGCCCGAGATTGCAAGACCGAGCTGACCAACCTGTGCACTACCTGGATTGATTAGAAGAAGGCCTATGACTCAATGCCCCACACATGGATCCTGGAATGCCTAGACCTGTACAAGATCTACAGGACCATAAGTGTCTTCATCAGGAACTCCATGGAGATGTGGCATACAACACCAGAGGCCAACTTCAAGCCCATAGCACAAGTCACCATCAAGTGTGGATCTACCAAGGAGATGCTCTGTCCCCACTGCTGTTCTACAGCAATGAATAATAAATACAAGTCCTCATAGTCTGTCAGCCCTGAATGATTAAACTGCAGCTTCTTTCCTTCATCAGTGTGTGTGTGTGTGTGTGTGTGTGTGTGTGTGTGTGTGTGTGTGTGTGTGTGTGTGTGTGTGTGTGTGTGTGTGCCACACCTTCATGTGTTCACTCCAGAAAAATGCTGTCTGACTGCTAAGACTGATTCTCGGTCTGACTAAATAAAGTTTTATACATTACTGGCTCATATTCTTAAAAGTAATGCAGAACATTACTTAATTACTCGCTGGAATAAGTAATTTTTTTAACTTAGCGTCAAAAGCAGAGGTGAAAGAGTCTTTTCATTCATGGCTCATGATATTTAGCTTTCTCTTTTACATAAAAGCTGCCCAATCTGTCAATAATTGAAAAATGACTTATTCTCACTGGTTTTCAGCTCTAGTTGAGCAGGAAAGGGTTGGTTTCATTGTATAACTAAATACTGTTTTTGTTTGTTTGTTTTTGAGGGGTTTTTTGTTTCTTTTTTTTTGGGGGGTGTTTTAATGGCACAGAAGATTAGAGATATACCATCTCTAATCGACCAGCATCTTTGAACAACCCAGAAAGGAGGAGACAGAGTTTAGGCTATGATTCCTATTTTATCATCATGGTTTGGATTAAAATACAGCCTCAACGAGGTCTCAGATCATCTGGACACAAAAATCTGATCTTTGTTAAAGTGGTTCAGATCTTTACACCAGAATATTTCCAACTGACAGAACAGACTGAGTTCACAGAGTGCTTGCTGTAGAAGGACTCTGATCAGGACAGCGTAATTCACATGAGCGCAGCTGCTCTAAAAGGACAGTGTTTTATGGAGGCAGAGGTATAAATGTGTTTGAGGCTGTGAGACTTTAACTTTACAATTCAGTAATACTACTTTATTAAAAAAACAGAAGTTTGACAACAATGTTATGTTAAATACATTTATATAGTTCCTTAATGGTACATTTAAACTAAAACCAGAAAAATCCAAATCCTTTTAAGAACACAAAGCTCAAAGTGAACTTGACAGCCATACAAAGACATGAAAAAGCAGCCAAGGTAAAATGTTTTTCTGCACATTATGAATGACTGAAGTTCACAGCCTCCACATACTGATATTATCAGCAGGTGTAGGATTTTAAACATGCTGAAAACGGTAATGGTAGATTTTCTTCTCTCCTTGCAGTGACCCTGAATTGAGCTGAAGCTGCTCTGTTTCCTGTTTTTTCAACGTTATTTCAGTAAAACCTGAATGTCAAATCCTTAAGAACAAACTGATTTTATCTGATTGTTTCCACTTAAAGGAAGAACACTGATCAATAAAATCACTGATCAGTGTCTAAAGTTTCATACCGATTTAAATTGATTTAAACTGTTCATCACAGCAACAAATGTTTCAGTGCAGAGTTACTGACTGATAACCAGTGTGGATTCAGTCAATCAATAATCTATAATCATATTTTCGAACACAAGAGATATCAAAGTTTGTCCTGAAATAAGAGCTAAACATCAGGTCCAAACATCACAGAAACAAACAGTCA
This sequence comes from Oreochromis aureus, assembly GCF_013358895.1. Lineage (NCBI taxonomy): Eukaryota > Metazoa > Chordata > Actinopteri > Cichliformes > Cichlidae > Oreochromis > Oreochromis aureus. The sequence continues at coordinate 134,153,946 of NC_052944.1, read as the reverse complement.
AACTGTTAAAGGAGGAAACAAACCAAACTTACAGTTTCTTCAAACACACACACCAACAACAAGCTCCACTCCACACCTGGACACTAAACACAGACACACAGGTGAGCTGCTTCCTGGAAGGAGGCGGGACTCCACCTGAAGAAGGACAGGTGGTGAGTTCATTTGACTGGACACTGGAACATTTCTGCTTTCTCCCTCTTTCATTTGCATTAAATTTGCATTTGATGTCCCCATGTATGTGTCTGTATTCAGATGTGACTGACACCTGAAACCTTGACTTATTGTGATCCACACCAGTTTTCACACCTTGGCTTGTGTGATTAGGACACGGATCAATGGGGGCTCCATGTCCCTCTTCAGGAACACTCCCACAGAACTTAAATCTGGGACTCTCCGCCATTTGACCTTAGAACTGAAGAAGCTTTTCGGATGAGAGGTGAAACATTTCAAGCAACCTAAAGAAGTCCAGATGCTTTTCTTTCCAAGCTCCTTAGACTACGATGACCTGGATGACTGAGAACCTTCACAAAATAAATGGAAATAACAAAAACTCAGAGGAACTACACAATACAGAACTCAGGACTAACTAAGACAGAGTTTAAACATAAATATACTATACAGAAATCAATGAAAGTCCACAACAAACTCAAAACATGGAATACAGTTACTCATATTTTGTATTTTAAATACATAATGGTAAATGGACTGCTTCTTATATAGCGCTTTTCTACTCTCCCGGAGTACTCAAAGCAAAGTAATGGCGGTACATTGTGTGAGTGACAGCAGTCAGACTGATATTTACACATCATCATGGAAGAATACTAGGAAGCAAATTCACAAATTTGTTTGTTTTATCCATCCATCCATTCGCTTCCGCTTATCCTTTTCAGGGTCTCGGGGGGCACTGGAGCCTATCCCAGCTGTCATAGGGCGAGAGGCGGGGTACACCCTCGACAGGTCGCCAGTCTGTCACAGGGCCAATGTTAACTCAAAAGATACGATGTCTTAGTCTCATTCCAAGCGCTTTATTCTTTACGCCATTTTTCTCCACACCGACAACAACAACAACTCTTCGCGGGCTACAGTACTCTCGCAATATAACAGAAAATAACAAGTTAACAATCTCCCTCTTTCTTTAAAAAAAATAAAATAAAATAAAATAAACACACCCCTGTAAACATTTGTGTATATATAAGTATATATTTATATAAACAAAAAAAAACATTTCCAAGTGCTTTGCTATACTTAAAGCATACTATCATTGCACACAATAAACAATAGTGCATTTTAATGCAAAGACAACTTTGTAAACAAAGGATCACAGTATCCAGAGTCCTTCATCTAGTGCCTTTAGAAGGGTTAAAGGTGAAACTCCCTTTTTTGTCAGACAATCAGCAAGTTGGGATTTTGAATCTGACCAACAAACCTGTCTGATTTTCTTGGCTTGTATGAGCTCTTTAATGCTGCTCATTTCTAGCCTCAGTCTCTTCTCTGTAACCTGCTTCGTAGACTTGAGTGCATCAAACAAGGAATGATTGTCAGTCACACAGATCAAAGGAAGAACGTTCAGACCAGTGTTACCAGTTGTAAGCTCAGAAAAAAGTGTTGCCAAGGAGGCCATTTACGTGAAGAGGGAAAGACCATCTCTGAATCGAGGAGGGGGCCTAAGGGTACATCTTTCGCCATCTTACAATGCTGTGATTGCAGCCATTCCCCAACTCTCTGTGAATGGTACTCATGGCCATTGATCAGTGTTCTTTGATCAGTGGGTTGTGGTCAGTGATTGTTGATCAATGGTCATGGGAGTTTGCATAATTTTGATTAAGGAACTGACCTCACAGCCCATTGTTCCTTCAGTGGGCTGGTTTCAGTCATTATGCAGGTTTGCAAGTTTAACGTGCACACGGGTGAGACTCAACGGAGACTCACACCCTGGAACAGTTGTCAGGCTTTATTTATACTTCAAGCATATTCGTGTAGCATGGACAGGAAGAGATAAAATAGAACTGTGCTGCATGCAGGCTTCCTGTTGAACAGAGCGTAACTTCTCTATTTAAGCTGAATACTGAAAGAGCAAACACATCTAGATAATGAAATGTACTTTTAAGTATAACATAATAAAAATCCTAAAATCCTAATAAAATCCCTTAACATTCCCTCCTGTTGTTTGATCTTTTCTTCTATATATGTACATAGTAACCACTAACAGTGCATCAGTCCATGGCCACTTGTAGACATTTTTAGCCAAGGCATCATAAAATAGTGGGTTTTGTGAGTATGTTATATCCAAGTGTCTATCTCATTATCATCTTCTTCATTCTGTGACAGGGTGATGTAAGCATGAATTGAAGCAGTTACCATTTTTGATACCATGTTCTTCAAACAAGGTATGACACATGAAGTGAAAAGACACAATAACAATATTATAACACCAACAAAAACAAGTCCTTTAATCAGCAGGGACTTCCAAGAGCCGCTTAAAAGCCACGTAAGCCAGTCTTCTGTGTTTGTGGCATAGTCTCGTTGTTGTGCATCCCGAAGTTGTCTGAGTGTTTTCAGAGCATCAGTCATGTTCGATGAGTGCACATTATCTGGAATGTATGTGCAACATGTGTTGTTAAAGAGGACACATAGTCCTCCTTTCTCGGCGAGAATCATGTCCAATGCTACCCTGTGTTGCATTACTGCAATGCGCAGAGCGTCAATTTCTTGATTCTGTTCGTCGTTGATTTTACATGAAGCATTCAGAAAAAGTCCAAAACAGTAGTATAGAGTCTCCATTCTTAAAGCGTGTTTTCCTACCCCCACCCATGGGAAGAGTGCGTGAGCAACCTTTTGTCTTTCAGTCCAAAGTTTAAATTCCTCTGGGACATCGGAACCCCACACGGAATCATGCTGCTTGAGGTCTGGGGTGCTTCGTCTTTTCCTTGTTGTTGACGTTGAAGTTGACGTGGCGTCCATGGTTATCTTGAAAGTGTGGTCAGATATGAAAATGGGAGCGCACTGACCTGTCCAATTCCTAGGAAGGATAAAATAGGCTCGTTGGCCACAGAGCCAGGCCATTCCTTGCACCCAACAGGTGCCATTCGAGATGTTGCTGCTCTTCACTGGTCCTCCAGGAGCGTGTGTCTGTACTGCTTTGCAGTTGGTGGTGTTTCCCATTGGCGTGGATCCGTTCTCTTGGCGGTAGCATAGGCTGTGGCTCAAATTCCCATTGTTTTCGAGCGTCTTCATGATGACCGATGACCAGACACACCTGTGACCTCTGATGAGTAGACCACCGGCAAGAAGTAGAGGGCGGGGTGTACCCGATCAGCCCTCCCTTCACCAATAGATCACCAGGAGTTAGGGGTGTCGGCGTCTAAACGTCTAGGTTGTCACTCACTTTTTTGCAGTGGCTTTGATGAATCCAGGACGGTCTTTCTGCTGTTTTGCAGGCAGTAGGTGTGGTGAGTAGCACTTGACAAGGACCTTCCCACCTTGGTGAGCTCCAATTTTTCCTTTGGAGTACTTTGATCAATCACCTGGTTTCAACCTGCAAGACACTGGAGAGATATCACTCAGCAGTTGGTTGTTTAGAACAATCTCTTTGTTTTCAAGTAATTTAGTCATCCATTCGGCTGGTGTAGTTTCTCTTATTGACTTATCTATGGGCTCACTTGTGATAGGTAGTGGAAATGGTCTACCATGAATGATTTCAAAAGTTGTGAGTTTCTGAGAACTTTGTGTCAGTCTCATCCACATTTTTACCAGGCCTATACACTCAGGCCATGGTCTCCCTGTTTCTTCCATGCATTTTCTCAGTCTCTGTTTTATTGTGCCGTTAGTTCTTTCCACTAGTCCGGCACTTTGTGGGTGGTAAGCACAGTGGTGTTTGATGCTAAATCCTAGTGCTTCAGAGACCTTACTGATTACTTCATTAACCAAATGTGTCCCATTGTCTGATCTTATCAGAGTGGGGATGCCATATGTTGGAATGAAATGGTTGCACAAACATTTTGCTACTGAGATGGCGTCTGTATTTTTTACTGGATAGATTTCTGGCCATTTTGGCATTATGTTTTTGGCAAATCATGCATGTTCTGACAAATTTCCGAAATTTTATCTACCACCCCTCCCTCCTGTTGACACATGATTGAAACCGAGTGTCACTAATGCTGCTGATTTGTGTAGGGACTTTGGTAGTATTGGTTTGCCATTACAAGTCATCAAATCATCTTCTAGCTGTGCTCCACATTTTAACCATTTCTTTTGTTCTGTAGTTGGTGCGGCTTTTCGTTCATTTATAAGTACATCAAGTGGTATTTGCATTGAGGTGTCAGACATTAATGTGTCTGTAGTTTGTTGTGCTGCTGCTTTTGCGGCTTGATCTGCGAAGTTATTGCCTTTAGTGACCTCTGAGTTGCCTTTCCGGTGTGCAGCACATTTACATAATGCTAACTGTTTTGGCAATATTATCACTTCCAACAGTGCCTTTAAAAGATTTCCATGTTGCACTAACCATCCCTCTATTCTGCCAAATTTTTGCAAAATGATGTACAGCTGCAAAGACATACTGGCTGTCAGTGTATATGTTTATGTCTTGTCCTTCATGCAGTTGACAGGCACGTGTAACAGCTGTAAGTTCTGCGCTCTGTGCAGAGTGTGAGGAAGTTAGTGCTTTTGCTTCTAAAATTGTGTCTACTGTGGTTACCGCATAACCTACACAGTTCCGCCCAAGGCTATTTTTGGATGCTGAACCGTCTACAAAGATATTAACGAAACTAGCCTGTGGGGTGCTGTGAAGGTCAGTGCGTGGTTTTGTTTCCTCATCTAGCTTCTGTATACAGCAGTGTGCGTTACCATCTTGCGAAGTAGGGAGAAGTGTGCTGGGGTTTAACTGTCCACACTTCTCAATTCTGATGTGTGACTGTGAAAGCAAAATGCCTACATAAGAAAGTTGTCTGGCATGTGTCAAACTTCTAAGTTGGGAAAAACTTTGCATTGCTTACAGTTCATAGCTCACAGCTCTAAAACTCTAGACTCTAAAACTAGGCATCAACAAATCATATGCCTAATCATTATGTGTCACTGTGATCCACAAGTATGATCACAAATTTGTTTTCCAAAGTTACAAAACAAACAAACAAAAACAAAACAAATTGCCTATGGCATCAAGGCTTTGCGTTCATATTAACTGAGTGTAAGCTGCTTTCTTCATTGCAAGTGTTTGTTACAATAAGGTTTAATTCATGCATCTTATCACTGAGTTCTAAATTCAAACTATCTCACTTCTGACTCTTTCCAAAAATAATTTCACATATAACAATTTGTGTACGTGTTGTCTATTCACTAATATAGTTGTCAATTATTTCTGTCATTATTTTACCTTCTTTTGTTTTTGACATGGTGGACATCTGTAAGCAATCATGAGTTCAGTCTTCAGTTTCAACCCAATTATACCCTGTATTCTCACACTCGAACTTTCCCAATTAATCTATGCTTTTGACGCTGCACTCAAGGTTCCAGGTTGAGAGAAATCCACCTGTATTGACACACTAAAGCATACAATTAATATCATTTTCATTACTTTGAGTGTGTTTGACCGAAGTTGTCATTTTCATTACTTTTCTTAAAACATTCATTCGCTTCATCTTCTTAGAGTTTAACTCGTCTGTTTCTCTCTGTGAGCTGTCTTGACACACTACAGGCACACATATTTCCTGTTTCTGCAGACTAATCGAACTCTTTTGTTTTTCTTTGTATTCATAGTCTATAAACCCTCTTTAATTCTACTAAATCTTGATCTAAAACCAATACACCTTTATGTCACGCTCACACTTCTAAATAGAGCCCTTTCAGACATCAGGAATCATCACACACACTGCCTTTTCTCTCAAACTTCCACTTGTTCACTCACTCTACTATGAACCTTTGTAGTGTTATTATTACTTATTTTTTATTATTTTTGTACAAATCACACCCAATCACTGAAAACCTACTACTCACAGCATTCACACAGTTAAAATCACTCAAAATATGCTTTCATACGAGTATTTCAGACATGCTTTTCATAATCAGAAAGAGCAAGTCAAAGAAGAACAACTGAAACCTCTAATCATTCTCACAGCACACACATAAACTGGAGAAAAAACTAAAACACACCGGCATTTATTGCTCAAGAGAGGTTACTACCGAAAGATATATAGTGGTCACTTACTATACATCCACAGTAATGAATTCAAACTCTATTTATACAATTGTAGTGAGCAAAACCAGCATCTCAGTCACAAGCATTTAGCAACATTTGCAAACAATAGTTATAAAGCTCAATAACACTCTAAACCGAAAGCAACAATCTCCATGCGCGTCACCGCTCCTCATTAGCTTGGTAGTGTCCACATATTTAATTCAGCTTCTCAATCTTGTAGCTTTAGCTGTTGTATACAGGGTTTGGCTCATTAGTTGTTAGTATAGGTTTGCTCTTCATCTTAACAAAGTCTCATCTAAGATGACAGGTTTACAAGCAGGTCAAGTGTCTCTATACACCTGATTAGATTTGGTATTTACTTTATTTTCTTCATCTCATATATCATTGTACTGAGTTTGAGCAAACCTTAAGCTTGATTTAGACTACTTTTAACAATCATCCACCTCACATCATAACTGACCGAGGTGCCTCTTCTTATTAATAGTATGTCATTATTAATGTTATCATTGTATTGTTTTTCCTTTTTTATAACAGCAATAGTATATTACAATACACTACTTTACTACTAATATACAATAGTTTATTAGTTTATATTTTATTATGTATCCATCACGGGTCTGTGTGAATCTGCAGCTTCACACCTTCCCAAGCTGGAGACATTTGCTTTTCCTTGGCTGAACAATGACGCAGCCGTAATATACCTTATGCATCTCTCTTTTTTATTTGATATATTTTCTTGTGAATTATCTGCTTTCATTTATTCTATTCGTTCAGCTTGGTTGTCTTCCCAATTTTGTTTCATTTGTTAGTACCAATTTACAGGTTGTTATCCTTCCTATTAGTAGTTTGAATACATTAGATAAGCTCTAATTTAATTTAACCTTTTGTTTATTCCACTTCATTCCTCTTTCCATGCGTTAAAATACTACAACTCTTGTGTACGCTTTGATTTCTTTTTAGCATTCTTTTCAGTATTTATTTTTGCTTGGAGGGTTTCTTATAATTTAGTCAATGCGGAGGGGCTACATTTTCCCTCCCACGTGGGACATATAGTTTTCTTTTGGATTTCTCCATCTACATGCACTAATTTGTCCAGTGCCTGGACATTTTTTCTCTAACCACTGCTCGTCAGCAGTGAGTTTTGAAGCTTCGTTACCCATTTTAATCCTTTACAACTACACAACTGCGGCACCTTCTCTGGCACGAGAATCGAGAGAGGTAGTTGACACGGCCTTCTACTTTCAAGCTATTCTTGAAAGCGGTGTCAGCTTTACGTGATGAAACACGACCTTTTTCTCTTTTCACCAGTACTTGGGTGGCCTACAGTAAACAAATTAGTGGAATAGTTCAGCCTCCTTATTGTGCTGTAAAATCAACTTATTCCACCAACAAAAATAAAACAATAAATACCTTTATACGCGCGCTACCTTTACCCACTACGGGTGAGCTACCAGTCCCAGACGAGCTCTATTTTATTTTAAGACGCTACCAGCCCCTCTCGGGCGAGCCAACTTTACCCACTACGGGGGAGCTACCAGTCCCAGACGAGCTCTATTTTATTTTAAAATGTTACCAGCCCCTCTCGGGCGAGCCTACTTTACCCACTACAGGGGAGCTACCAGTCCCAGACGAGCTCTATTTTATTTTAAAATGCTACCAGCCCCTCTCGGGCGAGCCTACTACGATTTTTTGCAACGTGTTTCAGAGTGTCAATATTCACCTGTTTGCTGATTAATTGCCGGGTTGTCAGGTCCCCCTCATCGACCCCCACCGTCGTGGACCACTTTTAAGAACGCTGGCCAGTGAAGCGAGATCGATCAACTGTAGACCAGACAACAAACGACGGAGGCCCAGAAAAGTGCAATCAAACGATGAGTTTATTGACAACGGAGAACAACCATCAGCATATGGCTTATTTGCTCTGACAAAAATACACTGAGTTCTGGTTTTATAGCATAGAGGATCACACCCCCACATACACGTCAATACAGGTCAAAAATACATTATGTCCAGTCATTGTTTACAGACAAGGGTACATCTTGTACATCTCTAATAACTACAAACAGACATATAACTTCTCTTTTTGATAACACCTTCCTTTTAAGGTAATAACTTCAAGCTTCAGGGCCTCTAAGGGCTAATAATGGACCCTCGTCCTCAATCACTAAGTAGACTGAATTGGCGCAGGTCTCAAATAAGAAGCAAAAGACACTTGGGCCTTCGCTCAGGCCTGCTACTAGATTTATGTGTATTGTAAGCATGCATGCAATTAACCTGCTATGTTCTCATCTTCCCTCAACATGTATCACCTGGACACTCTCACCAGTGAAGCTTAAAACCCTCTTGGATGGAACATCAACTCTAAACAAGCACAGATATGCAATGTGTATAAAATGAACTAAACCTGTGAATAGAATGAATGTGATGACAAACATTTTCAATGCAATATGAACCCTGTAAACAATATTACTGTTAAAATAATACTCTAAAACATGTTATTAATACATTTATCATAAGGCAGATTATATGGCAGCAATAAAAGAATCTCTAAATCCCAACATTCCCTCTTTTGACATTCCAACAAGGAATGTCACCACACTTCATGTTGTATCACTCCCTGCCCCACTCTATGGGTTCTAAGTTCATCTGGTAGATGCCCTCAACCCAGCCAGGGTTAGGAACCCTCGCCATTACTTTTACCAACAATCCTCTGACACAAGGAATGATACAACAACTAGCGGTGACCAGTATTCCCAAAAGTACAGTCAAAGAAAACATCACTGACATAGCCACACCTTTCCATTGTCCAAACACAGATGTCATCCAGGACGCCAGCAGATTTTCGATACCTGAGTGTTCATGCATAGTTTTAGACAAAGTTTTCAAGCCCTCCAGAGCTCGGGTTACTGAGCCATCTGGGGCAGTATTATTAGGGATAAAAGTGCAGCACATGTCTCCGAATATGGCGCACACGCCTCCCTTCTCATGTTAAGGGCCATTCGATTTCCCATCAGCAAACTCGGACCCAATTGTTCTGCGAACCCCATCATGGCATCCCTGGTGAGGTTAGAGAGTCTCAGCAGATTGCAATGAACATAGTTAATGCGATCAACATTCTTATTAGGTGTCACCCAAAGAAATATACTTTCAAATCCTACCACTATCGGATTTACCAGCTTGTACTCATCTGGAACTCTCCTGGGCACTCCAATAGAGTCTATCCAGGTCGGAGAGTTTAACCTAGGGTCATATGCATGTGTACCCTGGGTCCCTCTTTTGGCCAAAATATGTCTCTTACCTCTGGCGGCTAAGGTACGTGTGTTGTGTTGTGGAATAGCCTTTACCTGGTTCCCAATGAGCATGAGCGGAGCTCCCAATCGCACCATCGCACATGTCCCTACGCTTCCCATAGGAACACGAACTAACAGAGTATTTTCCCCACAGTAATAATAGAGCCCACTTCTTGACCATGTTCCAATTACCGTGCTAGAGTCGCTTACATTGTTGGTGGTTCGTCCCGTGAGTGTGACAGCACACCAAGTTGGGTCAATCTCTCCCACCTTGTACTTTTCATTATCTGTAGAAAACTTAAAACATGTGTAGTTCTCTTGTTTTGGCATAAATGATCCCACTGCTGTCTGCTTTGAAATGGCAGGGAAAAGTCTGGACAACAAAGTAAAGTTGCCAGTAGTCACTGCACTTCTAGTTAACTGTAACATACAATCATAGCCCCACTCATCCTCTAATGCAATGGTGCGGGCTCTATAAACAAACGTGGCCTAGCTGAAGCACAGGCAACACAGTCAGATACATGTTGTCCTCTAGCATTTTGAGCCACCCAATCAAGCCAGAGGTTACTGTCCTTGAAACCGGTGGCACGCTCAATCAAATCCTTAGGCTTCAGTCTAGAGTAATCTGTTGTCCGAAGTAATCTCTCTTTTCGTTCCTGTTCCTTTTGAGCTACTGTTCCCGAAGTTACCATCTGATCAGTCAGAATGGTGATTAAGCTTTCTGCGAGCGGCTTAGACTTTGCATCAACTAAATTTACCCTAAGCATATCATGGGGTCATTGCAGACCCGTACATCATACGCTCTCCAGCTACTACTAGCTCCTGTACACTTAATGACGTCACACAAATCAAATGTGAATGAGCTGGTAGACCCTTTAACATAATTCAACTCTATGCCATTATTCATGCTGAGACACTCATCACCTTTACCTGACACCTCGCGCTTTTGTCTTTTTACCGATCCCGTTTTAGCAACTACAGTCTCAGGAAGCGCTGGGCTGGACTGGCCTCCGTGTTCAGACAAGTGGTCCGGAGTGCCCTGCAAAATATAGACAATAAACAACACAGCCATAGTTAATATCATTGCATATAATAAACATGTAGTTGTAAGGAACATTCTAATCAGTTTTCTCATTACGTGTCTCTGATTCGTGTGTTTGCATCATGTTATATAAACTTTGTATCCTGGAATGAAACTCCCCTGCTTTTGTGGAGTCCTCAACTTGTCACCGCTCCTTTCTGCTGGCGTGGCCACCTTCTCAGCTGCTGCTCTTCTCTCTTCGGCCTCCCAGGTGGACTACTGGTTGGCCCGTTGCACAGGTGAGAGGATTTATTTTGCCTCTGCTCGTTACCACCTGTGTTGGGTGTAGAGGGGTTTTCCTCTACCAACCTCTCATGTGCTGGTGCACACTGCGACCAATGATACCAGGTATCGCCTTTCCCTTTTAGTTGACCTGCTGTAGTTGTTCTGGCAACGACCTCATAGAGACCAGTCCAGCGTGGCTCCTTCCACTGCTGGAGTTCCTCGTGGGCTCAAATTCAGTTCCTTGTTTGCAGACTATAGCATAGCCTGCTTTCGATCCTTCTTCATCACGATGACAGCAGCCATCTATGAACCATTCCTCAGCTCCAGGGATAGGTTCTGCTTTTAAATCTTCCCTGACTTTCCCTTCAACTTCTGCTTTCTTAGTACAATCATGAGGTTCTCCTGATCCCATTAAATCTGCCATATTGATTCCTTCATGTGTAAATGTCAGATTTGGAGCATCTAAAACTTTACTCAGTCTCTGTTGTGCTAATGATGTCATAGTGAACGCCTGCGAGTTCACATATGCCACCACACTATGTGTAATCAGAACTTTTAGTGGGTGTTCTCTCACTACATGTGCTGTTTTCTACATTATTGTGGCAACCCCTGCTGCATGCTGTGCGCATGTAGGGTGCCTTGCTTCTGTTGGACTCCACCTTATGCTGACATACATAAGTACCTGTCTTTCTTTATTCAATCATCTTCCGGGGGTGAGAGACCTAATATTTAATAATCCACATTTCACTGTTTTATTCTTCGGTTCAGATGTGGATTCTGTATTGTTCTTGCTTTGTTACTATTGATGTTTAAGTTGTTTATTGCTAGATTTGGTTTGTTGCTGTCTGTTTGGGAGCTGACATAGTCTCTATGGATAAGGATCTTTGGCAGGGTAGCATCAGGAGAGAAGCTCCAGAGAGGCATGTTCCCTGTTAAAGCTAAAATATAACAAAAGTGATTATGCTAAACAAACAAAACCTTTCAATTCCCCAACCCTATCCGTCTCCTCAACGGGTTGTATGTTTTCAATGTTTCCTTATTATTTTGTCATAAAAATAAATCTAACAAATAACTTAAGCTGTGTGACAGCACCTTGCGTTTACGCCAGGCTGTGAGCTGCCCTAAATCTACTTGCTACACCCCTTTTCACCTAGTTTAATTTTTTCAATCCTAATTTAAACTATTCCTGACTTCCCTCAGTGCACACTATAAAGTGTAAAAGATACAATTAGCTTTCTCCTGGTAAAAGGTCCTACATTATTTTCTCAACCTTTGGAAACATCCTCTATCGAGTTAACCCATTTCATTTTTCAAACTTAGGCCTGATTTCTTCGCCCCCTTTAACGGGTGGCGCATATCCGGTCTGAACACTGTGTTTGGGCAATTTACGAATTGTTGCAGGATTTCTATGTTATGTAAAGTTCCTCTCATCCCTTTTATGCTTCCATTATAACCTCTGTCTAACAAGCTTTTGATCTTCTTTGTAATATAAACAACTAGGTGTCTTTGTGCTCTGTTTTTCTCCTTTCTCTGGTTGGTTCCGTTCGGTCTGGGGCTTCAAGGATTCTCGCCACCCCTGTGGTCGCTGTGGTCCTGAAATCTTCTCCTGTAAAGGATTGAAAACAAAAAGCCTCTCTCTGCTACACCTCACTAATCTACTGTGTTCATCTAAGGTTCCTTTAATCATTCAAAGTTGTTTCACCATATCATGTTCTGGGCTCTGTCCTTCATATTAACTTTACTTAATCTCCATGCCCTTCATGTGTGTGAGCAACACTTTTAGTTTTATTAAACACGCCCAGGGTAAGATATAAACCATCACCATCTGAGCATAGAAACAGATCAAAAAGAACCACAAAACAATTTCTATATCTAAATTATCAAAAACCCCAAACGTCATAAAACGATCCTAAAACCCATTTCAAATTAAACCTTAAATCCTGTAACTCCCCCCTTTTGTGACACATCTTATGTGTTACAAACTCAAAATCCTTCACTCGAGCTTAGGAGATTAAAAGAAAAAGGTTAGTCATATCATATTAGATATTCATGCTCCGGCCCTTCAAACCTGTGTTTAAGGAATGAAATCAAATTAATCATTATGTCAAATCTTTTCTTGGCTCCATCCCCAGCCTGCATCCTTGGAACTTCCTAGAAACAAAACCTGTGTGTTAACCAGAACTTCACATTTCATACTCAGTTTTTCCCCACTTATGATCCGACCTGTGTTATAAGAAAGGAAGCTTAAAACAGAACAGTCATCAGTCATGTGTCTAACCTTAGTCCAGTCTTTATCTCAGTGTCCAGTCGGTCCAACCTATGGTCTGCCTTGTCCGTCCAGTCACCATCGATTTACACACATTCACTCACATGCATTATCATCAGGTCTTGCTGATAGTGTGGACTCCTCGCAAATAATCAGAGTCTTCACTCTCAGCAACATGCGCTCATTCATTTGTTTTATTTTGTTTTTAGGAAAATAGTTCTTTCTGCTTTTGGACTGGATTGGCTCGCGGCAATCCTTTTAGACAGAGACTTAGCCTTCTCCTCTGCCCATTGTAATCTGGAAAAGGTCACCTTATCTTTGTTGTCCTGAGACTTTTGTCAGCGCTGTTATTCACTCTTTTGCAGGCCTGCTTAGAACAAAAATGAGAAGAAGAGAGCTGATTATTAGCTCATCAAAACACAAAACAAAATCACCTGACAGGTTTTTCTAAGTGCACTGTTACAAAATGATGGACCCCCTTCGACATGTGCATGTTTGATAAAACTCCCTCTATTAAAATAAGAAAACAACACAAATCTAACCGATAGAAGTAACCCATCACTACAACAACACCCTCAACAATCTTAAACACAGAACATTTTGCCACAAGTTCTTCAGGGTCCTGACACTCTCAGGTCAACTTAACATAATTTCACCTGCTCAAAACACAGAAAATCTCGTTAAACACCACACAACTTGCACACCATCATCACTAAATTCTAAATTTTCTCTTCTAAAAACTACTACACACTAAGCGAGTTGGACAACATGATAAACAGACTCCTATGCTAAACCTGCTATCTGATCTTCATGAGCTCTTTTGTATTCTAAGGTTAACGCATTTTCTATTTGTGTGTGTGATTGTGTATATGTTTCTTTCGTGGTTTTTTCAGACTCCCTCACAAAGTTCCACTTAAACAGTCAGTTTTTCTCTTTCCTAAATTTGATCTCCCACCTTAAATAACAACATTCCTTGTCCTCAGCCAGAAGTTAAAGCTTGATTTTCAGGTTCAGGGAACAATTCACCCTGAAAGACAGTGAGTGTCTCCCCTCTTTGGCTCATCACTCGTCATTGTTAATGACATTTCCCCCTCTGCCCCAGCGGCTTTACCCTTGAAGTCCCGTCTCCTCCAGTGAGTCCAAGCTCACTTAGGAACCTAGGTTCAAGCAATCGTGACTGCGCCTTGCCTTAGGTTGTCCCAGGGTTTCGAGGTGGGATCTTACCCGTCATGGGCTGTCCAGCCTTCCATGCTTCGCCTGATACGGGGGCCAAGTGGGCACGGGTGCTATGAGGGGAGGGGACACACTGACTCTGGAAATCAAAGGAGTGTAAGCTGCTTTCTTCATTTCATCAGCATATTAAGCTATCTCACTTCTTGATTATTCCCAACATTTCACCTGTAACAATTTGTGTACGTGTGTTTCTATTCATTAATGTAATTGTTAGTTCATGTATTTATTTTCTCAGTCTTTCTTTTTCTAAAACATGTAATTAATATATTTTATTACTTTTTCTTAAGACATTCAGTCTCTAATTCCTCTGTTTTCATGCTGCAACGTCTCTCCCCAGCTATAATCAGACTTCCTGTTTGACGCACACACACTCTCTCAGGCCTCCTCTATTCACGCACTCTCCTATGAGTTATTTTTACTTATTTATTATTTTGTACAAATCACACAGAATCATTCAAATCAAGTACTCACAACATTCACACACTTAGAAGCACTCAAAATACGCTTTCCTAAGAGTATTTTATCAAACATGCTTGCTTAGAATCAGAAAGAGCAAGTAGACAACACTCAGTGCGTCTGTCCTCTTAAAAAGAAGAGAAATAAACACATATGGGACAATTCTCCCCATCTGACACGAAATGTGACCTTAAATGTCCATTTCCAAGTCATGTTCTTCTCTACACACGACTCTTGGCCTCCAGGGCATAAAACTCCGAACATAATCTTTTACTTTACCAGAACTAGTTTTTTTACCAGAACCCTCATACGTGCAATAAGACTACAACTTTGTCAAAGAAAGAATTGCACATATAGTATTTTGTATTTTCTTACTCAGCTGTATATAGTATTGGTATTCTATTTCATTCTATTGTATATACTATTCTATTCTACTTTATTTTATTGCATTCCAGTGTTTTCTAATTTCTGCTGCATAACTTTGCACTTTTGCTTTAACAAAACAAATTTCCCAGCTCTGGGACTAATAAAGGTCATCTTTATCTTTGACTAGCCCTAACCTAAATCCTGTCTCATCCACTGCTGAAATTCTAGTTCAATGAACACGTGTTGCAGTTTAAAATTAAAAGAGGAAGTAACTCACACCCAAGAACTGTGTGTGTGTGTTAATGTCTGTGTCCCTTTAAATGAAAAAAGGTGAACACATGTGGTGAGTTTTCCTCAATTTACACAAAATATGACATTAAATATCCTTTTCTAATTCCTGTTCTTCTTTAAACACCATGAATGACCTCCAGGTCATAACCTTTGGACTTATAACTCTGATATAAGTCCACACAGCGCACCAAGCACAGAGAAAATTCAACCTCAGTGCTTCAGAATTCTCCTCAAAATTCAGAAACTGTTTCTGTCATTTATCTGCCAAGAACTTCATCATATGGACCTCGCCGGGTCCAGTAATCTTCAGCACACGTATCTCACTGCAGCCAGTGAAGATTTAAAAACAGTTTATTGTCTCAGTTTACCCAGTATTAACTTATCAGATGGACCGCAGCCGATCCATACATCTCAACACAATCGTGTGTTGACATTTACACAACTTATTCTTTACTTGTATCACAACACATCTAGTAATATCATCAGAATTACTTCTACATGGTAAACATTGATTTTCCTTTAAAATCAACTTACCATTAAAACTCAAGATCACAGCTGACTCGATTCTCTGAAATCCTGAGTCAGTTAAACACCTTGCTCAACTCACGGTGTCTTTTTCTCGGACCCCTTCGTCCGAGCTCACTCTTTTTACCCTGGCATCTCCACCGGAATGTTACGAGATCTTCATAGACCCAAAAGTAAGCATATTATTTCCCTAGTCAAAAGTGAAGCCGTTCCTCACACAGTAATTCTTCATCCAACAGCCTTTGTGTTTTGAAACTAAAAAGAGGAAGGAACAGGGCCCAATTTTAAACTGTGCATGTTGTCACTGAACAACACACACAGACACAGACCCAGGGCAATTCTTCCTGGATCATTTATCAACGTTCGAACAAACACAGTCCGCATTGATTATTTTCTGGACCTCAGCAGATCCACCAAAATTCATATAAATATATCAGCCATTAACCGATTTATTTCTTTTCCTCAGACCACGCCGGATCTGTTAATATCAACAACGCTGCACACTCAGAATTGTGCAGCTGATTTTTCCCGTCAGACCGCGCCGGATCTGCTACTTCAGCACAATAAACACTGATTTTCCTTCAAAATCAGTTTACCAAGAGCCACAAAACCATTTCTGACTCGATTTTCTGAACTTCTGTGTCACTTAAACATCCTGACAGCACCAGGTGTTTTCTGTCGGACTTCCTCGTCCGAACTTAATCCTTTTACTTACAAATGAGCGTCTCCCAAAATGATCCTCTTGATCATTAGCTATTCACCGAGCCCACAACTCTCGGCAACACCACCTGACATATGCCCACGCCGGAGCTCCTCTTTGAAGTCTCAAAGAGGTACAGGAGTTTGACACTTATTAAACCATAAGCTGACCAATAACTCTTATATTCTTCTTTATTCTTAAACATGCATTGGTCTCTTTTTTCTCTTTTACCATGAAATACCATATAACCTTTTAACTCAGTACTGTCTGTTTCTCAAAGTTTCATTATCCTTGCTTCAAAGCTTCTCATTACTTCCAAGTTACTCATTCATTACTTCAACGTTTTACTTTATTCTCGAGAATTCAGTTTTACCCCTACTGCGCCAATTTAGTAGTTAAGATCATCTACTCAGCGAACAGATAATTTAGAATTCAGCCAATTTGCACAAATTTGCTTATTGAACAGGTTTGTGCGTACCTTTTAATCTTTTTAGACCGGTCCTCTGTTCGCCTCATATCAGATCCAACCTTCGGCCACATTAGTTCTCTCTGATTTAATCTAGAAACTTCACGGTCTGCCGTACACAGAATCTCTTTTCCCTTTTCTTTGACAAGAGATACTCAAAAATTCTGCAAATTCTCTCCACTCAGGAGGCTCACAGCTTTATTTCTTACTCTGTTTTTGGTTGGATTAAAATAACTCTTATATTAGAATCACCCTGTCCAGTGATACTGTATTTCAAAATCACCCAAGGCACGCTCACAAAACAGGAAAATGCTTCAGCAGCCTTAATGGGATCCCCGTGGGCCTCTCACTGTCTATTTCCAAGCACCTATAATGAAACACCGGCACAATGAGCATGCCTTTTTATCTACCCCTCATTTAATCAATGTATATATTCTTTGTTAAAATTAAAAGGGGAAGTGACTGCACCCAAATTTTAACTGCGCACTTTTCCCCAGCAAAAAGAACGGAAAAGAGACTTTTACAGCCCTCTCACACACAGCCTGCAGCCGGCTGGCACTTAAATCATTGCAGACAGTTTCTTCGTCACGGTTTCCAGCTGTATGAGTGGGTCCCTACAACCCGGATATACACACCGCTGCTCGTCTTTAAGAGACATCAACAGGTCTGCAAATTCTCCAGGAATATCAACAAAAACACAGCTTTTCTTGGCCCACGGCGGGTCCACAAATTTTCACTGACCACAGCGGGTCCACAAATCTTCACTGACCACGGCGGGTCCACAAATGCATAGGTAATACTTTTTAATCGTCTCTCATAGCTCACAGTATTTATTCTCAGAGTTACTTCAACACAACAGACCTTAGTTTCACTTTACTGCTCGGCTGGCTTTACTGCAAAAGCACAAGCTTACGGCTGACCTGAGTTTCTCTTAAATCATATATCAACTTCCTCGGACTCTTGCGTCCGGTATTTTAGTCTTTTTCTCACAATTAAGTGTCTCCCTAACAATGATCCTCTGCGATCACCAGGGCTATATCTGAGGCCACAAAATCTCAGCGGGGCCCCTCCCTAGTTTAATACCCAGGAAACGTCTTTCCGGGGTGGAGTCCTTCGGCTCCGTGACTTTTAAACACTTATAATCTCTTTATTCCTCAATCACAGCTCAATCTCTTCTCTCTATTTCCTTAAAACAACATCTCTAGTTACTTTTAGCTCAGTACTGCTTTTCCGGCGACCGTGAACACAACACTACTCTTAAGTTTCACTTTCGTTGCAACAAAGTTTTTCGTTTCAAACAAAACTCAAAACAGAGATCAACGGATGACCACTTGACTACATGTTCTAGAATTATAATCCAATACAGCACAATTTCAGTTTAAGAGGTTTGTGCCTTACCTTTTTGGGCCCAATAGTCAAGCCATCACCGTGGCGCCTGCCGTTCGATCACCTGATCTGGCTTCGACCTCCGCCGACAACAACAACAAACACCTGCTGATCGTCAGTTGCCCTGCATCCTCCACCAAATGAAGCGAGATCAATCAGCTGTAGACCAGACAACAAACGACGGAGGCCCAGAAAAGTGCAATCAAACGATGAGTTTATTGACAACGGAGAACAACCATCACCATATGGCTTATTTGCTCTGACAAAATACACTGAGTTCTGGTTTTATAGCATAGAGGATCACACCCCACATACACGTCAATACAGGTCAAAATACATTATGTCCAGTCATTGTTTACAGACAAGGGTACATCTTGTACATCTCTAATAACTACAAACAGACATATAACTTCTCTTTTGATAACACCTTCCTTTTAAGGTAATAACTTCAAGCTTCAGGGCCTCTAAGGGCTAATAATGGACCCTCGTCCTCAATCACTAAGTAGACTGAATTGGCGCGGTCTCAAATAAGAAGCAGAAGACACTTGGGCCTTCGCTCAGGCCTGCTACTAGATTTATGTGTATTGTAAGCATGCATGCAATTAACCTGCTATGTTCTCATCTTCCCTCAACATGTATCACCTGGACACTCTCACCAGTGAAGCTTAAAACCCTCTTGGATAGAACATCAACTCTAAACAAGCACAGTTATGCATTGTGTATAGAATGAACTCAACCTGTGAATAGAATGAATGTGATGACAAACATATTCAATGCAATATGAACCCTGTAAACAATATTACTGATAAAATAATACTGTAGAACATGTTATTAATACATTTATCATAAGGCAGATTATATGGCAGCAATAAAAGAATCTCTAAATCCCAACAGCGCCAAACTGTGTTTAAAAAGTACCGCATCCGCATCTGCCAACGGAATGAGTTGGCACAAGCTCACAGAGCGAAACCTGTATCATGCGTGCGTTGCTTTAAGAATAAGTCACGTGATCGATACAGCTGCTGTATCGCTCATTGGCAACGCGCCAAACTGTGTTTAAAAAGTACCGCATCCGCATCTGCCAACGGAATGAGTCGCCACCAAAACCCCCCCACAAAATTACTCTCGCAAAGATTAAAAAAAAATACACATCTTTCCATAGCAAAATGGAGCCCGAAAGAAAAAGAAATGTTTCTGCTGTGTGGGATCATTTTGATCTTTTAACTGCAAATAAGGGAATAGTTTGTCTGTCTTTGTTTCAGTGTAATCTATCAGAATAGGAAAAACAGCAATGTGACTTGCAGTGTAAATTATTTATTTCATTTTATGCAGGTTGAATGTTGTCTGCTACAGAGTTACAAGTATTATACTAATAATGTAGCATCCACCATCTCCTGCTTGGATATTTGTGAAAACATCTTAGTGGTGTGGCAGCCATGAGTTAGCCAGCCCTGCAAACCCTGTGGATGGACGATGCAGTGGACAGTGGGAGGAAGCATCCTAAAGCTCTCTTTGCAGACCACCCTGTGTGATTCTCCACTCGCCCACCAGAAAAGACAAACCGCAGGTCTCAGTTGCAGCCCCCCATCCACGTCTGATCTTGCTCTGGCAGATTCAACAACACTGCCAGAGACGTCCTGTAATCTATTACAGTTGTTAACCCTTTAAGACCTACCATAGAACCAAGTCTGCCAGAGCTTATATTATATTTTTACATGTTGTAGTGCCATTTTTTGGAGCATTTCAAATTGCTATACATCAATACAACCATTATAGCCCAAATTTTAATAATATGTATGCATTAAATGCATAGTAATTACATAACTTGCAAAAAAAGTGTAATAAACTACAAAAAATGAAAATCGTTTTTGTTTTTTTAACATATATTTCTAGTTAGAGAAATTAAAGAGGCTTATCCCTCAAAACTGTAAATACAAAAAAGTTGCACAAAATAGTTTCCCACCATAGGAAACTTGTTTTGAGTGACTTCATAGTTGCCTTTTTGAAATACACAAATGTTTATGTACTGCTTCAAAAATGAAAATAAATATTAAAATGTAAATTTGCAAAAAAATAAAACAGCATATGCATCAAAATAAACTATTCCAGCAGTGCAATTTGAATTCTAAGCATCCCAGAAACGATACAGAAAGTCATAAAATCAACCACCAGTATAGGCTTATAAGGCCCTGAAGGTAAAAAACTATATTTCCGCGAAAATGGCGTCACTTCCGGTTTCGGGCAGGTCATGACAGGCAGGACATGCGATAGTTCGCGCTGACGTCTATTCCAGTGTAGGAAGTGTTACAAACAGCTGATCAGATCAGCAAAGCGTGTTTCTGGAATATTACGTTTTTGTTGCTGCAAGTGGTTTTTATGCAATTTCTGCAAAGCTACATGTGAAAGGAAACCATGACCTATGGCATAAGATATAAGTACAACTCCTCTGGTTACATATGCAAAAAAAAAAAAAAAATATTGCGCTAACTTACGTGGTTGCAGTTCTACCAGGATTTAAAAATAGTTACGCAAAACGGAGCGTGCCGACTCCGACCAGCTTTAAAGGGTTAAAGAAATGGTCCAGGAACAGGTCACTCAGGTAAATCCTGTGTGAACAAGTGTAAATATTGTTTTTTTCATCTTTACATACTGTTGGCGTATTTTTAAATATTCTTGTTTAATTGTTATTATTTTTTAATTCATTGCTATCAAATAACTATCCATGTAATATTTTTCCAAGTTAGCGTTTTGTTCATACATGTTAAAAATACCTGTAAATCAAATAGAGTTCAGTGACAATTACTGTTTGTTTTAATCAATTTATTAATAACATAAAACCTTTAATGCAACACATATAACAACTTAACAAATATATTCAAATAAATAAATGTCTTAATGCATAACTCATTTTGGAACTAATCTTTCAAGAAGTAAAAACTGTCCATCCTCTCCCTGCTCTCCTGTGCTCTCCTCTCCTCAGCCTCTCTTTGCTGCCTCATGTCCTCTCTGAGGTCTAGCAGCTCATCATCCCTGTCTCTTTTCCTCTTTCTCCCTGTCGTAGGTGGCTCAGCCGCTTCGTCATTGCTGTTGTTTTGGTCACCCACTGCTCTGCTTGGCCCTGGAGTGTCCTCAGGGAGACAGGAAATTAGGACAGAAGGCCTAATGGAAGGCCTCTGTTCTATCACCTCATCCATGAGGGCAAACCAGGGCCAAGTAGTAGCAGTGGGCTTCCCACTGACCCCCTCTCCTGAGCCTGGATACTTGCAATCCTAAAGGCAGAGGAAATCAAAAATGACAGCAGGCAAATAAAAACAACACAACAACTCTTAGTAATTGCACATTTATTAACTTGTGTTCTTAAGAATTATTGTCTTGATAACACACATACATACTTTGTATTTTTTAAGTTATCCCATTTCTTCTGGCCTGCAAGGGTGTGTGTCTTATTCTGAAATAAATATTTACACGTTAACATCAGAATCAGAATCAGAATACTTTATTGATCCCTGGGGGAAATTATTTTTTTGTTACAGTGCTCCATTATAAACCAACATTAACAAAACAGACAACACGCTAACTAAGAATAGTACAATATAAATATACATATATATAAAACACCCAGCACGCCCCTACGGGCGGTTTATCCTTCAAGCTCGGGTCCTCTACCAGAGGCCTGGGAGCTTGAGGGTCCTGCGCAGTATCTTGGCTGTTCCCAGGACTGCGCTCTTCTGGACAGAGATCTCCGATGTTGTTCCCGGGATCTGCTGGAGCCACTCGCCTAGCTTGGGAGTCACCGCACCTAGTGCTCCGATATTCATGTAACCCCTTCCGCCAGGGTTACTTGCGTAGTAGCATTCCAACAACGCCCTGTTTTCGTCTCTTGCCCACCGATGCCTTCTTGTTCCAGTAGCCCACTTGTCGTCAGGGTGCCCTGGTTCCTCAACACCTGACGCGGACCTTGTTGATCCGGGCGACGTCCGAGCCGGCATGCCTTCATATTTATCTGTCTCGCTCATGTCTGCGGTAGGCTCACTTTTTAGCATAGGGGGTCTAGCCTTAGGACCCTTACTGGATACAGACGCCCCAGGCAGGAATCGAACTTGCGATCTTCTGCTCCAAAGGCGTGTAGTCTAACCACTACGCTATCCAGCTATATATATATATATATATATATATATATATAACGTGTAGTTGTAGCAGTAACCAGTGTGTTAAGTGGATGCGTTGTACAGGGAGATGGCCACAGGCAGGAATGATTTCCTGTGTTGTTCGGTGGTGCTTTTCGGTACTCTCAGTCTCTCACTGAACGTGCTCCTGTGACTGACCAGCATGTCATGGAGTGGGTGGGAGGTGTTATCCAACATTGTCTTTATTTTGGACAACATCCGCCTCTCCGACACCACCTTGAGGGAGTCCAGCTCCATCCCCACAACATTACTGGCCTTACGGATCAGTTTATTGAATCTGTTGGCATCTGCAACCCTCAGCCTGCTCCCCCAGCATGCCACAGCATAGAGGATCGCACTGGCCACAAGAGACTTGTAGAAAATCCTCAGCATTTTCTGGCAGATGTTGAAGGACCTCAGTCGCCTCAAAAAATAGAGACGACTCTGGCCCTTTCTGTAAAGTGCTGTGGTGTTTTTAGCCCAGTCACTGTGATGTCATTGCCTCCAAATACGACATTTGAAGCATCCTTCCCCTGAATTTGGACACAGCCAATCTTTCATACATTCTTCTTTATCTATTTTCTCTGATGTATGACTTCTTGAAAAGGAATTGGTGCATGCTCCCTGTGGCTTTTTGGTCTATGGGTATGATTCTCGCTTTGGGTGTGAAGAGTCCCGAGTTTAAGGCTACTTCCACACTAGCCCAGATAAATTTGAAAACGGTGTATACATCTGAAAATGCTCCGCCTCCACACTATCATTTTCATTCGTTTTCACAGAGTTGTGTGTCCACATTGAAACGGCCAAAAATGCTTACATTCCAGTACTGCACATGCGTGTGCAAGACGATTCGACCTGCCTCATTTCTGTCTGCCGTTTATTTACTTTCCGGCTCTTTGAAATGTTGCGGCAAAATGTTGAGGAAAAGCACTGAGTTTTTAAATGGACTAACAATGAAGTGGAGTTGTTGCTGCGAGTAACACAAAAGTACAAACTTGTAAAAGTGAGTGAGAATTAAAGAATTTGAAGAAAAGCTATCTGGAGCATGTACAGACTGATATTAATCTTTAATAGGGCTGTCAAAACTGAGAGCAAACAAAACAACAGCTGTGTAATGCCCTCCGCTATTTTACTTTAATTGGTCACATGACTGCATCACCTGACTAAAATGTATCATCGTTTTCGAAAAGGCACTGGGTTTACTGTCCACACTGCGACGCGAAAACTAAGTTTTTAAATGTATCCGCTTTGGAGAGCGTTTTGAAAACGCTCCGTTTTCCTTGACCAAAAACGCCATGTCAGTGTGGACGGAAGGCCAAAACGGAGAGGAAAAGATGCGTTTTCAATCGAAAACATATTAGTGTGGACATGGCCTAAATCCCGGATGAGTCCATGCGTTGTCTATAGAACCTGTCAGTTCTGACAGCTGTTTTGATCAGCAGAAGAGCACTGGTACCGCTTACCTTTTCTACCCTCTGGTCAGCTGGCCGTAAATTCGGCCCTCTTCCTGATTGACTCCTTCGAAACCGTACCCTGTTATCTCATTCGTAATAGTTGGATGTAGGCAGCGCTGCTGGCGGAGCCCCACTCGGGGACAATCTTTCAACCGAGGCTCTTGGTGTTATTGCAAACTCATGCGGGCAAAAACTTCCGGTCACTCTGGGTCACTGGTCTTCAGTGAGGGTGGGGGTCATGATTCTCCGTAACAGCGGGGTCAGAAGATCAGGTTAAACCCAGCCTCCTCCACTCCCTCAATGGTCAAGCGAGATCCTGCCACTCTGAAATTTGGCTTTTCTCATTGGTAAAAGCTAGGGCCACCTCTATTTTAAACTTTTTTTATTGGGGGTTAAGGGAGGACTCCCAGCTCGGGGGTGGCGGCATGAGTCAGAGTAAAAGTCATTTTATCGACACGGCCCGATGTGTGAAGACGCACCTGACCCTCTAGGGGATGCTTGCTCCTGTGCAACCATCTCTCGCTCAGAGGGAGCATTGTAAATCTAACTTTGATTCAGATTTTCCTTTTTTGCATTAAAAAAATTCAAATGAAATGTTATAAAACCTTTCCATCAGTGGATACAGTCTCCAACTCTTCCCATCCTCACTGTTACAAAAGCACCGGTTTAACTAAGGATTTTTATTTTGGTTTAACACATTTTTGTGGTCCCCAAAAGCAGTTTTGTCAAAAAAGTAAACTTTTTGCCATGTAGTAACAAGAAACTCAAACTATCTCAAACATCTTAGTCCATCACTATATTTTTTATCATCATATTTTTTGGGGGCATATGATTATTACCAAGTTATGAAATATAATTTTATGATAGTCATAAAAATTCTGACTGCCATTAACTTTCATTACTTCCTTTATTAAATCCCAAGTCATAAATCCGAGGTATAAATCACTGGATTGACAGAAAGTAGGTAATACTCTCTCCGTGGCTGGTAAAACAGGCCGTGGGATTGGTCAACTTTAAAAGCTAGAACAACTGGTAGGAGCTATTTAAAGATGCAGTACTCAAACACACGTTTGAACCTGTAGTGTACAATTTAGACTTGAAATTCAAATGGAATATTTATTTAAGCAATTTGACAGGAGCAAAGCAAACTGCCTAATCAGATGATCTGAATCATACAGTCAGATTGTTACCCCACATGGTCTACTACTGGTCTGGGCAGAGTTAAGAGAGTAGGGAGAGAGTCACGTCCTGGCCAGCAATGCATTCTTCTCCCAGTCTTGCTTGAGCAGACCAGATGTGGTAGCAGTTACTCAGTAGAAAGTCATCCAACTCTTCTAGTCTTCAAATCAACACCACAAAAGTGAGCAGAGAAAACAATGGTTACAGTTCCAAAGTAATCGTTTTTCAAAAAATTACCATTTTAACATTTGCAAAATAATATGTAAATATGCTCATCTGTAAACCTCTGTATTACATTAACCAAGGCTGGATGCTACTATTTATTTACTATTCATAAATGGGGATAAACTGAAGATCTCACTCCTCCTGACAGGAAAAAGTACTTCATGCAGAAAATACACTGAATTTAATCACATCAGTTTGAAATTCACTGTACTGTTGATGAACACTTCTCAAAACCTGTGTTCTTCTCTCAAACAACTAAAGCATTGGTGACATTTCAAATGTCATGCTTTGAGTGGAAAAAGACAGCAAAACATGTGGATCCTGGAATAATGGGAGCTTCCATCTATAAAGGACTGAAGAGGAAGAAGTTTACAAGGAATCATTTAGAAGAGTTTCAAACATCAACTGATTGAATCCATGAATGTGAAAACATGTTTGTGAGTGAAAGAGACAGACATGTACAGACTGAACTATCTGTTCAACAGTCAGAGTGTTTCTCTAACAGGAGACACTCTTTACACTCCACTCAGCACAGGGACACTGAGGAACCAGTATAGCTAAAACCAAACCCAGGATAAAGAGTTTCAGTGAATGTGGTGTTGAAGGTGTGGAGGTGGATCAGAGTGTCAGAGGAGACTCTGTAGAAGGACAGAGTGCCAGCAGGACAGTCCACATACACTGCTGCTCTGTTAGAGACAGAGGAGGAGGAGGAGGAGGAGGAGATGGATGTTTTTATCTTATTGTGCCTGACAAACTGAGGACCACAATCAGTGCAGTTCAGACTCCAGGACATATCATTGTATCCAAATGCACACTCTGCTTTATTTCCTTTCCTTCTGATTCTTCCATAACTCACTGCTATACAAACAGCTCCTTCCCACCTGACCTCCCAGTAACAGCGACCAGTCAGACGATCTGTACACAGCAGCTGAGTAAGAAAATCAAATGTTTCTGGGTCATTTCCTTTAATTGTGTCCTCCACACGTGTCACCTTCCTGTTGTTTTTAGACAGTTCGAGCCATCTGTGTGCTGTTTTTGTGTCGATTGTGAGTTGACAGGAATCTGATGGAGAGAACAAACACAATCCAGCTGCAGTTATTGAACCATCATCTGTTCATTGATTGACACTTTGATGATGACTCCTGACATGATGAAGATGGTTGAATGTGTGCTGCTTTGTTTTCATGAATCCCATTAAAAACACACTTACACTTCCTCAGACCTGGTCTCAACCATCGGACTCCAGCAGGCT
Organism: Oreochromis aureus; assembly: GCF_013358895.1. Classification (NCBI taxonomy): domain Eukaryota; kingdom Metazoa; phylum Chordata; class Actinopteri; order Cichliformes; family Cichlidae; genus Oreochromis; species Oreochromis aureus. The sequence continues at coordinate 134,127,195 of NC_052944.1, read as the reverse complement.
CCACCCTGAAAGGAGGAGGGGGGTCAGAGCAGCACAGTCAGCATGCACACATGGACATTACATGGCTCTCATACACACACTGTTACACACTGATAAAGGAACAGTCCAACATTTTTACAAATACATTTCAATCCATACGTGGATCAAACTGCTGATCATTTGGACTGATCCTGGATCTGTCAGTACACCACTGTATTGAATAAAATGGGAGTGATTCAAACTGTCACCTTCATTATCTTTATATTCTTGTGTTTAGCTGGAAAGAAAGAAACTCCTCCCTGCTTTTCCTGCCAGCTGTTTTTCTCCTCCTGGTGTCAGTGTGGTTATTGTACATGACCTTTGACCTCTGAGTGGGTGCAGCATTGTTTTTATGTTTTTTTAATGCCACCTGAAACCTGTTCATGATCTGATTTAACAGCAGATTTCTCCAAATGCACACAGAGAAATTTCTGCCTCTGTCACACAAATATCCATCCATCCATCCATCCATCCAGCACACTTATTCAGCTATGTGCCAGGAAGGTCTGAGTCAGAAAAGTGTTATTACAGAAAAACCTCAGTGAACTAAAAACAATAGCGGCATTGACTACAAACAAATTCTGATACCGAAACAATTTGCTAACAGAGCAGAGGAGCGACTAACTACATTAAAGAAAATAACCATAAAGTTTTTCTAATTGAACTTATTATCCCCAAACAAACAAAACACAGGGGAGAAGCACTGCATAAACAAAATTCACTTAAGGTTTCAAAAAGTGGAAATAAAAATTTGCTTCACGGCACAACTAACAATACACAAGTGACTCTCACAATTGAGACAGAATTCTAAATACAAGGCTCAGAGACAGAAGCAATAAAATGCACACCGTTCAAAACCTGCCCCTGAATGAATTTTCCTCAGCCTTATAAATATGCAGGTGTGTCTAGTCAGTTGTTGATTGGACTGGTATCACTCAGCTGGTCCAATTGGCTTTCCCTGGAGGTGCAAGCACAGATTCCCAGGCAGCCAATCATCTATGTGTGTTTCCACACTCAAATTTGTTTAAGAAACGCTGGCTCATTTATTCCAAGGCCAGGGGCTGTAACATCATATTGTAATCAGCACTTCCGAGAACTATCTTTTTTTTTCTTTTTCTTTTTTTTCTTTTTTCTTTTTTTGCCTTTCCCGTTTGGTTCTTTTGCCATCAGAATTGTTGTCTAAAGGCAAAGAAAGATGCCCAATGGATTTACTTTACCAAATGGACCATCCCAGCCTTTCCGTAATGGTCTATTTGATTCACCTTTGCTTTTATTTTATTTTATAAACATGTACTGATTATAAGATTTGGGGTAACCTGCAGTCAGCTGAGACTGAAGAAGTCACTTGGATGAGTGACGAAACGTTTCTCCCACAAAACGCTACGTCCAGATGAACAGAATCAACTTTTGGAGATTACCAAATAGACCATCCCAACCTTGCCGTATTGGTCTATTTGATTCACCTTTCCTTTTATTGTTTATTTTATTTTCATTTGCTGAACACGGGACAGACTTGACTGGGGAAAAGAAAAGGGAGAAAGAAAGAGGGAAAGAAAAAGAGCAGGAAAGAGGGACGGTGTGAGGGGTCTGACAAAATGCTCTTGCCATTATGTAATCGGTAATTTCCATATAGTATGCTGATCAGTGTAATTTTCAATGATCAAACTGTAATAGAGACGAGCAAACATATTGGCAGATCTGAGAAGGAAAACCTGTGTTAGTTATTTTTATCTTTTATTACTTATATCCTTTAGAGCTAAGATTTAAGTTTGTATCATTTATCACTTATATCCTTTTAAGTAAGTTTTAAGGTTCATTTATGTTCAGTTTAAGTAAGTTTCCTTCATGGTTTGAGTATCATCATTTGAGTGTGACCTTTAGTCTAGGAGTCACTCATAGTTTAGCTGTGTAAGAGCTCAGGCCTTATGTCTGGCTATGAGAGAGGTGTGAGGTGAAGCTGGGGTGCAGGAGAGGTCATGACACCTACATAGCATACATAACAGGCACACACACACTCACGCACACACGTACACACCATAGTAGATTTACTTGAGTAGGTAAAAAGTCAAGATGTATTTTCGCTGCAAGTGCCAGTTCTGCCGGCATATTGTCAGAGGCTTACAGGAAGTGCACCTGATGTTCTAAGATGTTCTATCCTGGATTTGGTCTGTTGTTCTGGCATTACCCCCACCCATTGTAAAGCCACATTGTTTCCTCAGTCTGATCATATGTTTATTTCTTTTGATGCAAACATAACCGCTTCCAAAACCTGTATCTCTCGTAATATCACTTTTAGGAAAATTAGTAATATCAACCCAGCTGTTTTTTCATCTGCCGTCCATGATCTTCCATCTATCCACTGCTCCTCAATCCCACATGAACTCGTTTGTCATTATAATGTCAACCTTCATAACCTTCTCAACATATTTGCTCCCCTTAAACATCGAACTGTGTCATTTTCCCGTTCAGCTCCATGGTTCACCTCCGACCTGCGTCACCTTAAAGCTAAAGGACGCCAACTCGAACGTCTATTCAAGAAAACCGGACTTACTGTACATAAAGAAATGCACAATGATCATGTTTTGTTTTATAAGGACTGCATTGCCTCAGCCAAATCTGCTTACTACTCTGGTTTAATTAGTTCTAATGAAGGTAACTCCAGGTCCCTCTATTCATTGTTCAGTAAAATTACAAAACCTCCAGACACATTCCCCTCCCACATGTATTCTGTTGATTTTTGCAACTCTCTTATCTCTTTTTTCACTTGTAAAATCTCAGACATTCACCGTCAACTTAACTCTTTAGGAGCTCCTGACTCTGAAGTAGATTTCCTGGTTCGTCCATTGTCTTCCTGTCAGTTATTCTCAAGCTTTACTCTTCCCTCCATAACTGACGTATCTAATCTCATTAAAAAATCTAAGTCATCCACCTGTCAACTTGACCCTCTCCCTACTGTGTTAGTTAAAGCCTGTCTTCCCTCGTTAGCACCTCTTATAACCAATATTATTCATTCCTCCCTGAACACTGGAATTGTTCCTGAAGCACTGAAAAAGGCTTCTGTTATCCCAATTCTCAAAAAGCCTGGTGCAGACCCCAATAACTTTGATAATCTTCGCCCTATATCAAATCTCCCCTTCATTTCAAAAATCCTTGAGAAAGTTGTCGCCGCCCAGCTTCATTCACATCTCAATGACCATAATCTCTATGAGCAATTTCAATCTGGTTTCCGCCCCAATCATAGCACAGAAACTGCTCTGTTAAAATTACCAATGACCTTCTGATGGCAGCTGATTCTGGTCTCCTATCCATTCTCATCCTTCTTGATCTTAGTGCGGCGTTTGATACCATTTCTCACAATATTCTCCTGAACCGGTTAGCTTCCATTGGTATTAGTCACACCCCCCTTGCCTGGTTTACCTCCTATCTCTCAGACCGCACTCAGTTTATCCAATTTAAATCCCATTCTTCTACTCTCTTTCCTGTTTCTGCTGGTGTGCCCCAGGGTTCAGTATTAGGGCCTCTTCTATTCATTATCTATATGCTCCCTCTTGGTTATATATTCCGAAAATATAATATAAATTTTCACTGTTATGCTGATGACACCCAGCTCTACCTTTCTTCTAAACCCAATTCATCCCTCCCACCTACCTCCCTTTCAGACTGTCTTATTGAGATTAGATCCTGGTTCTCCTCCAATTTCCTCAAACTTAACAGTAATAAAACTGAAGTTTTACTTGTTGGTACACCATCTATCTTAACCAAATCCCACAGTTTCTCCATTAACATTGAAAACTCTCCCACCCTTCCCTCCCCTCAGGTTAAGAGTCTGGGTGTCATACTTGATAATACTCTTTCATTCCAGTCTCACATTAATTACATAACCCGGTCTGCTTACTTCCATTTACGTAATATTAACCGACTCCGTCCCTTCCTTACCCCCATGCTGCTGCCATCCTTGTCCATAGTCTTATTACATCCCGTATTGATTACTGTAATTCCTCCTATTTGGTCTCCCTAAACGGTCCCTCCATAAACTCCAACTTCTTCAAAATTCTGCAGCTCGGGTCATAACCCGTACTCCGCTAAGTGCTCATATTACCCCAGTTCTTCAGCAGCTTCACTGGTTGCCCATAGAAGCCAGGATAAATTTTAAAATCTTACTTCTTACATACAAGTGTATCCATAAATCTGCTCCTTCATATTTGTGTGACCTGCTCCATATCACCACTGTTTCCCGCTCTCTCAGATCATCATCTGCTATTCAACTTACTGTTCCGTCCTCACACCTTATTACTATGGGGAACAGAGCTTTCAGTCGCTCTGCTCCCCGGCTCTGGAACTCTCTTCCTCCTGCACTAAGAAATATTGACTCCCTCTCCGTATTTAAGTCACAGCTCAAAACACATCTGTTTAAACTGGCTTATTCACTTTAATGCTGATTTTATCTGTTGTCACGCTGTTTTGTCATTTTAACTTATTTTATGTATTTTATGACTACTGTTCCATTTATTAATTGTATTTTTGTAAGGTGACCTTGGGTTTCTGAAAGGCGCCCTCAAATAAAATGTATTATTATTATTATTAAGAGATAAGAATGCGTACATGGTGCGACACCGGGATGGAGATGAGACGTAATGTTCTTAAAACTATGGTAAAAGGTAACGGAACATTTTGTGGTTTGGGTCGACATAAGTTGTACTTTGTCTGTTTTGTAAAAGAGGGGGGGGCTTTGTTGTCCCACCCCTATAAAACCTGTGTCTAATTGTTGTAAGTTAGTTCGAGTGCTGACTTTGCCCAGCTTCGGACTCCACGCGTGTGTAATCAATAAATCTTCGCTTTGATCACATCCTCTGGACCAGAGTTGTTATTTTGCTTGTGAGCCCTCCGTACTCCTTATCTCCAATTTTTGAACCTTAACAGGTGATAAGGGGCAAAAACCAAAAAAACAAACAGACCAAAAAATACATATATCAATCACCTGGATCACCTGTTGAGAAAGAAAAAAGAGAAAATAAGCAAAGAAAAAGAGAGCAATATAATAAACAACATCATCGCGATGATCTATGAGAATATAACAGTAAATACTAAATTTTAAATATTATTGTGCAGCACGTAGGATCGACAGCGCACAGTGTGCTTTGAGGTAGGAGCCAAAAAGGGTGTAGTTTATGTGTGAGAGCACCTGTGTGTACACCTGTGAGCATGAGCGCGCTTGTATTTAAAAGGTTCCTTCATGTAACGATCTGCTAGAGGGTGTGGGGGGCCATAGCCCCGTCCTCCAGGGCATGAAGCAGGCATGGAGGAGATCAAAACTCCAGACATCCAGAGGCCCCAAGAGCAAAGGAGACCAAGGAAGACCAACGGAGGGCCAACTGTGCCACTATCCCAGAAAGAGCTGAGGAGAGCCCCAGATAAAGGGGGCACTCAGCAGCCGCGGAGCAGTAGCCAGGGGGGTTTGCAGTGATGTGCCCGTGAGCTCCGCCGGCAGCCAGCTGTGCCAGAGTGACCAGGCCCCAGGGCGAGAGGCCGAGGGCACCCCACCCCCGATGGAGCCCGAGCGAGCCCCAGGCTCCAGGCCCTGACAAGCAGCCACCAGGAGTGAGCCACATTCCAGACCCCAATCGGATGGCCAACTCCTCCTCCTAGCCCCGCCTGCCCCAACAGGCAACAGAGAACGGGTGTGTGTGAAGACTCCAAACCTCCCTCCGCCCGCTCATATGTAGTGTTGATGCATGTGTGCTCTAAGGTGCATTTAAAACCCAGGGGGCAACGGAGCTACCTGCCAGAGAGCAGCAGGTAAGCGCATAGCCCCTCCTGATAGCCCTCAATGTCTACGTGTATTTAAAATTGAGAGGTGGGCAACGATGCCAGGGGTGAGGTTGTACGGACGTCATCCTCGTGTCGGTGTTGTTCCCACATCATCATAATAAATGTTGTTCCAGGTTCAACATTGCAAGTGACCAATCACATTGTTGTGACATCCCCCTTTTGTGCCTTTGAAAAATAGCGCCTTAAAAAAATGTACCTCACTTGCGAGACTATACATATGGCCCTTACAGAGGTGGTTTCTCTTCTCGCAAGTGAAGTAGATTTTTTTGAAGGCGTTTTTTTCGAGGTCGCGGATGACGTCAGCAGAAGGTGATTGGTCACTTGCAATGTTGAACCTGGAACAACATTATTTATGATGACGAGGGAACAACACCAACACGAGGATATCAGATCATCCGAGATTGTACACCCTGATGGTCTTCTGGATGACGTGTAGCGTGCCCACCCCCAAGGTCCTATATGTATGTCTTATGAGGGTGTGAGTAATGTGAATGTCTAAATTGTGGGATAAAATTGAGGCACAGGCAGCCAGAAGGGGACAAAGCGGGGGATGCCTCCCCTGCACCCTGGTGACACACCTTTACCCCAAGGCCCTGCATGTGTGGGTGATTGTGGTGGAGTGGAAAGAGGGAGGCAGCTGGAGATAGGGAGCTTCGGAGAACTATCTGAAGTCTGCATGTACATCGTGGTGTTCCGACCTTCTGAACCTCCGCTGACACAACTCTCCATTCAACAGCTTTGCTTTCTCGTACCATAATGCCTAGTGTATGCAAACAACAGAAAACAATGTGGAGCTAAGCTCATGTAACCATAGTAACTCAAAAACTCCTCTGACACAGTCAATGACAGTTAAGGAGCAGAGTCATTGGAATATTATCATGTGATTGGTTTGAATCGCCTTACTCTGTGAAAGAACATAGTCCCGCCCCCTCACTGCTAACAGCAAGCTAACAACACTATGCTAATTGTACTGCTGTGGATGATTAGGAGCAACGCATATTTTGTTCAACAAAAAGTGTTAAATAATTTTCAATAAAGTATTTTTTTCTGATGACCTGAACCACATCTGTCTGAGGTATAATAGACCTGACTTCCTTCTTGGTAGTTGTTACAGAAGTAGATATTTCACCCCCCTCAGAATTTCATCCAGGGGGGTTGTCAGGTTTTTCACTGTAATTTTTAAGCTTCTAAGCTTGCCATCATCACACTACTGCCATTGTGAGTGTTATCATTGGAGCTCCTTTGCCCCTTATTGCCATACAGTGTGTAGTCTGTAGAACAGTAGTTCAAGCAGACCGCCCTCACCTTCCAGAAAAAGAACCAGTAGGCATTGCAAGGGACAGACATTAAACAAAGATTCTCTTGTGGGATTAAATAAATTATTTTACTGCTACTATTCATAACTATCATCACTACCATTGCATTAATAACATAATCTACAGCATTGATATTGCATTCAGATGTTTAAACATATTGGCACCCAATTAGTGTCACGTTCCTGGGTCTTATGACCTAGTGTTTTGAGTTTTAGTTCTTTTGATCTTTATAGTGTATGTTTAAGCTTTAGGTTTCCTATGTTCATTTGCTTATTAGTTTTCCCTTGTGTCTTCCATCCCCTGTGAAGTCTCCCTTGCCCTTCATGTGTTTCATGCCTGTGAGTCTTATGTTGTCAAGTTCATGTTGTCAGATCTCTGTCTCATGTTTCCTGTTTTATTTTGAAGAGATCTTGTGTTCCTGTGTTCATCGTGTTTAGTTTTACTCTCTCCTTGTGACGTCGTTATGTTCATGTGTGTCAGCTGTTTCTCCATGTGTTCCCACTTCCCTCATTATCCTCCTGTGTGTATTTAGTCCGTGTGCTTTCAGTCATTCCTGGTCAGGTCGTCTGCTCATCCACATCTCAACTTCAGGTATCCATGTCAGTTCACCATGTTTAAGGTTTTTCATGTTTAGTTTTAGTTCACCCAGTTTAGGTTATTGTTTGTTTCACCAATGCTCTTTTGTTTGTACCCTTTTGCTAGCCACAATAAACGGCTTGTTTTTTGTTAAATCCACGTCATGTTCAGTTTTTGGTCTGCGTTTGAGTCCTCTTTTGCAACACATACAGTCTGCCCCAGCCAGACTGTGACAATTAGCCTTTATTGCAGGTGCAGTTATAACCACTTTAAACTGCTGAGTTTAAATTTATAATCTTAAATGCTTATATGCTGATTATATTGGGTTATTTAACCCTTTAAAACCGGTCGGAGCGGGCACGCTCCGTTTTGTGTAACTATTTGTAAATCCCCGGTAGCACTGCAACCACGTAAGCTAGCGCAATAATTTATTTTGCATATGAAACCGTAGGAGTTGTACTTACATCTTATGCCATCAGCTTGTCCTAGGTCATAGTTTCCTTCCACATAAAGCTTTGCAAAAACTGCATAAAAAGCGCTTGCAGCAACAAAAACATAATATTCCAGAAACACGCTTTGCCGATCCAATCAGCTGTTTGTAACACTTCCTACGTCCATCAGCGTGAACTGTCGCATGTCTTGTCACTACCCGATCTGTACCGGAAACCCGATCGGTACCCCGCATGCGCGAAAGGTGTCTACTTCCGGTCGAAGCATTTTACGATAGTTACGGTCAGAGTATCTGTTAAGATGTTAAGAATAATAAGTGTCTCTTAAAATGTTTCTGATAATGAAACATTTAATATAATGTAGACAAAAACAAAAAATATAAAAAGATAGTGACGGATCGGGACTCCCCGATACTTACTGCGCATGTGCAAAGTCGGACCGTACAAATCGGGTCTACCCGATCCATACCGCGCATGTGCAGGGGTTTTCTTCTTCTTCTGTTCGTTTAATGGCAGTTTACTCCCCAGTGTTCGAGGATACCACCCCCTGCTGACCGAGCGAACGAACTCTATTGTAAACTGAATTAGCGTCATTACAAACGTGTGTTAAATTTGATTTAGTGATAGTCGAGTGTGTTTATGCTTGTCTGTGTGGAGAGGATTGATTGGAATAGTGATGATGATGTCCGCTATCACTGTCAATTGTCAGTAAACACTTCATCTGGCTGATGAATCTTCACGTGACACATTACAAAGTCTGTATTATTAACTCTGTAATTTGGCACCATTCTTCTTATTTTACGGCGCTGTTGTTCAATCGGGGACGCCGATAAGGAGAAAAGCATGAATTTGTTTGTAAATGGATTATCCACTGTTTAAATGTCCCGGTAGTCGAAAAGGAGGCACAGCTGTTGAGAAATGCTAGGAGCTAACTGGGCGCTAACCTTATCATTCAAATATATTGAATGTCGCAATGTTGGCAAAGAGAGGAAGTGACGTAACATTCGCGCATGCGGGGTACCGATCGGGTTTCCGGTACGGATCAGGTAGCGACATGTCTGCCATGACCTGCCCGAAACCGGAAGTGACGCCATTTTGTGGAAATGTAGTTTTTTTTTACCATCAGGGCCTCATGAGCCTATACTGGTGTTTTTAAAAGTTATGTTTGACTTTATGACTTTCTGTGTCGTTTCTGGGATGCTTAGGATTCATATTGCACTGCTGGAAATAGTTTATTTTGATGCATATGCTGTTCTTTTTGCAAATTTGCATTATAATATTTCGTTTTTCCTGCAGTATATAAAAATTGGTGTATTTCAAAAATAAAACTATGAAGACACTCAAAATAAATTTCCTGTGGTTGGAAACTAGTTTGTGCAACTTTTTTGTATTTACAGTTTTGAGGGATAAGCCTCTTACATTTCTCTAACTAGAAATATATGTTAAAAAAACAAAAACAATTTTCATTTTTTTTGTAGTTTATTGCACTTTTTTGCAATTTATGTAATTACTTTGCACTTAATGCATACATATTATTAAAATTTGGGCTATAATGGTTGTATTGATGTATAGCAACTTGAAATGCTCCCAAAAATGGCACTACAGCATGTAAAAATATAATATAAGCTCTGGCGGACTTGGTTCTATGGTAGGTCTTAAAGGGATAAGAGAGGCCCAGACTTCAGTGTAAAACTAGGTTGCAGGCTGACAGGAAATTACATGCTTTTGCAGAGCATGCTTTTACAGAAAGTGAAACTAAGCAGAGTGTAAGAAACAGGCCTGAATAAAGGCCTGAGTGTATTCAGCAACCTGCTGCGTTTGAGTTTGCTTGGTAACAGATGACTCAGAATACGTCAGGAAGTATACTTCTAAATGTCTTGGTTCCTCTGTAAAGTGTGCATTTTTTGGTTGTTATTTTGAGGAGCTGTTTGGATGAGGCTATTTGAATAACCAGGTTATTCATTATTATCTTTTATTTGTTTATATCTTTTGATTAAGCTTTGAGTAGTGGCCTTTGATTAAAACATTTATTCAATATATTACATATGTTTTAGTTAAGTTTATTACACATATCTGAGCTTTTGTCTGGTAAGAGGTCATGAGTTTAGTTGGTGAGGTGAGAGGGGAGACAGAGAGCACTGAGGTTGAGACATATAGTCTGCACACACACACACACACACACACACACACACACACACACACACACACACACACACACACACAGTACATAGACTTATTTTTAGGTAAAAGTTCAGACATATTTTGCTTGTAACCGCATTTTGTGCCTGCATAAGTGACAAGTTTGTTTTAGGACGTGCTGCTGATGTTCCAGAAGATAAGCGAGCGTACGGCAGCTACAGGAAACACCTGGCTTGGAGAGGAGAAAATGTTCTTTTCAAATGTGTCACAAGTCGTCAACAGAACATTTGTGGTTTTGAAACTCATGCATGTATTGTACCGGTTTGACGTAAAGAGGGGGCGTCAGAAAACATACCCTGATGCTTTAAAACGGCTGCTTGTGTATTATTGGGCGGAGATCGACGCTGATTGTGTAACAGTGTTCATCTCCCCACGTGTGTGTTTCATTAAAATCGTTGTTTGACTGACTATTCTGGACCATGGTTGTTTTTGTGCTCATCCTCAATATTTGAACCCTTAACACTCTATAACAGTACCTGCTCCTGACATGATCCATGCCACTTAATATGCTAACAGCAGTTCATGAATGCCTGGAAGCAAAAAAAGTGTGCTGCTGATAGCAAATACTTATCCAGAATGGCTAACACAGGGCAGAAACTTCCTGATAAGGAAAGATCCCCACAAGGGCACAGCACCATTAAATAAATGCCAATTACCTGCATCTGCATGACACGGAAGACCCAATCAGGTATCATTACCACCAAGCTGAGTGGACACATGAGTAAACACACAAGCACAGCTCAGAAGGGCATCAGGAACAAGACAAGAGACTCAAAGCATCAGATACTGGTAGATAGAGGAGTTCACTAGGCAGACCTGACCTCACTGCCCGGAATGACTTCAAGAACCCTTCCCTCAATGCGGCTCATGTACTAACAGTGTGCATAAACGTTTCATGGTCATATTATCAGTCATCACTATTTCTGTATCTAAATTTGTTCATATTTCAGAAACAAATCTAAAAGTCCCTCTGACCATGTGTATAGACAAACCACAACATGGCTACCTTAGTACTTTAAAAAAATCTTTCAAATATATTTTAAAACAAAATACTATCTCTAAGGCAGAGGCCAGCAAGACTGAATCTGAATTGTCTCTTAATTGCCCCTTGGGGATAAATAGTCTTCTGAATCTGAATGAATCTGAATCTGAATCTCATTTCTGCCGACTGTATACATGATCTGCTTCTTTCATTCACTATTGAAAGTCATGTCCATAGGTGAGGTTGGGGAGATAGATTGATCAATGTATTTGAAGTTATATCAGTGCTACATGATTAGTTAACATTTTCTGTGTTGTTGGATACTATAGTCTGTCTATGAAAAGAAAGCCAACAATTTAAAAACTTTAAGCACTGAAATCACCTAATAATTGTAGAGTTTGGAATCTTCAGCATCTTCAATCCTGAATCATTCAGGCTGTTGTTACTCAGGTCCAGCTCTCTCAAACTACAGGACTGGGAGCTGAGAACTGAGGACAGAGCTTCACAGCTTCTCTCAGACAGGTTACAGCCACTCAGTCTGAAAAGAGAATGATAAGAAGGAGGGAAGAAGACATTATTTCTTGTTCCAAGAAATATAAGTAGATTTATTCTCAGTGAACAGGGAAGGTTTGTTTAATCGGCACAGCTTTAAATAACCCACTAATATTCTACTTAGTGATGTGCACACCAAGGAAAAGCGGCAGTTACACTATGCTCTAGACTCAAACAAAAGAAACACGAGTTTACGTTACACTCTGTGCTACACCATGCTGGGCAACTTATAAAAGCACAGCATCCAATAATAACTGTGTCTTTCTAAATTTAATAACACATAGACAAACTGGTTGCAGCAACAACTGTGTTTGCATGGACGAACAGAATCCACAGGTGGAAAAACTTCGCTACAGAGACATAAAGCTTACAGAGCTTTGTTGGAGGCTTTGACCACTGGCAGCAGCCTCAGAAGAGCCTCCTCTGAAGCAGAGTATTTCTTCAGGTCAAACACATCCAGATCGTCTTCTTCTAACAGTAAGATGAAGACCAGAGCTGACCACTGAGCAGGAGACAATTCATCTGTGGAGAGACTTCCTGATCTCAGGGACTGTTGGATCTCCTCCACTAGAGAACGATCATTCAGTTCATTCAGACAGTGGAACAGATTGATGCTTTTCTCAGCAGTCAGATTCTCACTGAGCTTCTTCTTGATGTACTGGAGAGTTTCCTGATTGGTCTGTGAGCTACTTCCTGTCTGTGTCAGCAGACTTCGTAGGAGAGTCTGATTGGTCTGCAGTGAAAGACCCAGGAGGAAGCGGAGGAATAAGTCCAGGTCTCCATTTGGACTCTGTAAGGCCTTGTTCACAGCACTCTGGTAAAATAATGAAGACCGTCTTGTTTCAGACGTTTGAGAGGTTGTTTGTTGTTCTTCCAGCAGATTGAGTCCAGACTTGATGAAGGTCAGATGGACATGAAGAGCAGCCAGAAACTCCTGAACACTCAGATGGATGAAGCAGAACACCTTGTCCTGGTACAGTCCTCTCTCCTCTTTAAAGATCTGTGTGAACACTCCTGAGTACTCTGAGGCTGCTCTGATATCGATACCACACTCTGTCAGGTCTGATTCATAGAAGATCAGGTTTCCTTTCTGCAGCTGATCAAAAGCCAGTTTTCCCAGAGACTCAATCATCTTCCTGCTCTCTGGACTCCAGTGTGGATCTGTCTCAGCTCCTCCATCATACTTGATCTTCTTCACTTTGACCTGAACCACCAGGAAGTGGATGTACATGTCAGTCAGGGTCTTGGGCAGCTGTCTTCCCTCTCTGGTTTCCAGCACATCCTCCAGAACTGTAGCAGTCATCAAGCAGAAGACTGGGATGTGGCACATGATTTGGAGGCTTCGTGATGTCTTGATGTGGGAGATGATCCTGCTGGCCTGCTTCTCATCTCTGAATGTCTTCCTGAAGTACTCCTCCTTCTGTGGGTCAGTGAACCCTCTGACCTCTGTCACCATGCCAACACAATAAGGAGGGATCTGATTGGCTGCTGCAGGTCGTGTGGTTATCCAGAGACGAGCAGAGGGAAGCAGGTATCGCCTGATGATGTTTATCAGCAGCACATCCACTGAGGTGGACTTTCTAGGGTCAGTCAGGATTGTAGTTTTGTGGAAGTCCAGAGGAAGCCGACACTCATCCAGACCATCAAAGATGAACACAACCTGGAAGTCTTCAAAGCTGCAGATTCCTGCTTCTTTGGTTTCAGTAAAGAAGTGATGAACAAGTTCCACCAAGCTGAACTTTTCCTCTTTCAGCATATTCAGCTCTCTGAAAGTGAATGGAAATATGAACTGGATGTCCTGGTTGGCTTTGTCTTCAGCCCAGTCCAGGGTGTATTTCTGTGTTAAGACTGTTTTCCCAATGCCAGCCACTCCCTTTGTCAGCACTGTTCTGATTGGTTCATCTCTTCCAGGTGAGGCTTTAAAGATGTCTTCTTGTCTGATGGTTGTTTCTGGTCTGTCTGGTTTCCTGGATGCTGTTTCAATCTGTCTGACCTCATGTTCATCATTGACCTCTGCAGTCCCTCCCTCTGTGATGTAGAGCTCTGTGTAGATCTGATTCAGAAGGGTTGGGTTTCCTGCTTTAGCGATCCCCTCAAACACACACTGGAACTTCTTCTTCAGTGTGGATTTAAGGTTACAAACTGCAGCTGGAAGTTCTGAATAACAATTATAAAAATAAAACTTCAAAAATCATATTTTACAAAATGCTGATGACAATTTCTGACCCACTGAGAAATGACTGAACACACCAGAACTGGAGCTTTAAGTTCACACTGACACTTTTGAAGAGCCTCTGAATAAAAAACAAATAAATAAAACAGGAGCACAAAAAACAGTGTTTTTCTGGAGTGGTCTATAGTTTTGCGACTCTATTTTCTATTTCCTTTTTTGCATTTTTACATCATTTTTCCTCAAATCTATTAAAATCTAAACAAGGAGATGTAAAACCGGAAAACTAGGAAACTACAAAGAAGACTAGGAAACCACAGTTCCATAGTTTCTAGTTTGTTTCTTCCTTGCTTATGTTTTGGAAATTTTATTGAGTTTCATCAATCTACAGCAATAAAGCAGCCTCTTTTTGTTTACCACCTCATCAATTGTGTTGTATTGAAAATAGGTTAATTCATTGAAGTGCTAAGTGTAACAAAGGTTTTATTATTCAAAGTAAGATGGCACCGGTGTGTATGGCGTGTCGTCCTCGTCCGGTTCTGTGCCACTGCTTTCTATCTTCTCTATCCCTTTCTTTGCACCTTGGCATAGTACTCCTTATTTTTTTGGTTTTATGCTCATCAGGTGGCTGTGCACTAATAACTTACGAAAGACAAAGGCTTCTAAATCTTCGATTCTCTTACTCGTATCGTTCGGATCCATGTTAGACCCTGGGTGATGCCACCCTGTTACGACTAGACTCCTCCACCAGTATTTCCTGCCTACCCCTTCCTAACCTGCAAAAGAAACGTTACAGGAAATGGGATAAAGGAGTAGTTTACGCGTCCATCCCAAGGCTTACCTTAAAGGTCAAGTTCAACTTTATTTATATAGCACATTTCCAGACAGACAATGCTGAACAAAGTGCTTAACAATATAAAAATGCCATTAAGAAGAAACAATTTGAAACAATAATAACAATATAAAACAATAACAGGACAATAAAAGAATTAAAACAATAACTAAAACTATTAAATAAGACCAAAATGCTTGGGTCATAGTGTGTTAAAAGCCGGGGCATAAAATATTCCTTTAGTAGTGATCTAAACTGATCAAGTGTTTGTGCAGATCTAATATTTAGGGGAAGACTATTCCAAAGTCTGGGAACTGCCACAGAGAATGTTCTATCGCCACGAGATTTGAGATTAGTCCGTGGGATGGATAGCATTAATTTTGAGCTAGACCTCATGGTTTTTCCTGGAGCATAAACAGAAAGGAGCTCAGACAGGTAAGAAGGGGCTTGGGCATTAAAGCAAAGGTTACGGATTACCCATATGCTAGGTGGGATATTCTACGTCTTCTCCCCTCCTCTAGAGCCTGGCATTGGGGTGGAGGACGCCATCATCTACCTCCTGCACCGAGCTCTGACTCACCTGGAGAAGCCTGGAAGCACTGTGAGGATCATGTTCTTTGATTTCTCCAGTGCTTTTAACACCATCCAGCCACGACTTCTGAGAGACAAGCTGGAGCTATCGGGAGTGGACCACCACATGTCCCGGTGGATACTGGACTACCTCACAGAACGTCCACAGTATGTGAGGTCACAGGGCTGTGTCTCTGATACACTGGTCTGCAGTACGGGGGCCCCACAGGGAACTGTGCTGGCACCGTTCCTTTTCACCCTCTACACTACAGACTTCTCCATCCACTCCCCACGCTGCCACCTACAGAAGTTCTCTGACGACTCTGCCATAGTCGGCCTCATCACAGGTGAGGACGACTCAGAGCACAGACAGTGGACTCTGGACTTTGTAGACTGGTGTCAGCAGAACCACCTGCTGATCAACGCCGGGAAAACCAAGGAGTTGGTGGTGGACTTCCGGAGATGCAGACCCACCACACTGACACTGGTGAACATCCAGGGAGTGGACATTGAGCTAGTGGACTCTTATAGGTACCTGGGTGTTCACCTGAATAATAAACTGGACTGGAGCCACAACACTGATGCTCTTTACAGGAAGGGTCAGAGCAGACTCTACCTGCTGAGGCGGCTGAGGTCATTTGGAGTACAGGGAGCGCTTTTAAAGACCTTCTATGACTCTGTCATTTTTTACAGTGTGGTATGTTGGAGCAGCAGTTTATCGGCAGCTGAGAGGAAGAGGTTGGATAAACTCATCAGGAAGGCCAGCTCTGTTCTGGGATGCACCCTGGACCCAGTGCAGGTGGTGGGAGACAGAAGGACTCTGGCCAAAATAACATCTCTGATGGACAGAGTCTCCCACCCCATGCATGTAAATGTTGCTGAACTGCAGAGCTCCTTCAGTGACAGACTGCTGCATCCTAGATGCATGAAGGAGCGTTTCCGCAGGTCCTTCCTCCCTGCAGCTGTCAGACTGTACAATCAGAACAGCTCCCAACAATCATAGATGTTGGGAGCTGTTCTGATTGACATATGATCAACCTATCTCTAATAATCGGCTATGTACCACAGGCCTTCAAGGTGGCTGTAGTTAAACCTTTACTTAAAAAGCCATCTCTAGACCCAGCTGTCTTAGCTAATTATAGGCCAATCTCCAACCTTCCTTTCATATCAAAAATCCTTGAAAGAGTAGTTGTCAAACAGCTAACTGATCATCTGCAGAGGAATGGCTTATTTGAAGCGTTTCAGTCAGGTTTCAGAGCTCAGCACAGCACAGAAACAGCTTTAGTGAAGGTTACAAATGATCTTCTTATGGCCTCTGACAGTGGACTCATCTCTGTGCTTGTCCTCTAGACCTCAGTGCAGCGTTTGATACTGTTGACCATAATATCCTATTAGAGCGATTAGAACATGCTGTAGGTATTACAGGTACTGCACTGCAGTGGTTTGTATCATATCTATCTAATAGACTCCAATTTGTACATGTAAATGGAGAGTCCTCTTCAGACACTAAGGTCAATTATGGTGTTCCACAGGGTTCAGTGCTAGGACCAATTCTATTTACATTATACATGCTTCCCTTAGGCAGCATCATTAGAAGACATAGCATAAATTTTCACTGCTATGCAGATGACACGCAGCTCTATCTATCCATGAAGCCAGGTAACACACACCAATTAGTTAAACTGCAGGAATGTCTTAAAGACATAAAGACCTGGATGGCCGCTAACTTTCTGCTTCTTAATTCAGATAAAACTGAGGTTATTGTACTCGGCCCTGAAAATCTTAGAAATATGGTATCTAAGCAGATTCTTACTCTGGATGGCATTACCTTGGCCTCCAGTAATGCTGTGAGAAACCTTGGAGTCATTTTTGACCAGGACATGTCCTTCAACGCACATATTAAACAAATATGTAAGACTGCTTTCTTCCATTTGCGCAACATCTCTAAAATTAGAAATATCCTGTCTCAGAGTGATGCTGAAAAACTAGTTCATGCATTTATTACTTCCAGGCTGGACTACTGTAATTCTTTATTATCAGGATGTCCTAAAAACTCGCTGAAAAGCCTTCAGCTAATCAAAATGCTGCAGCAAGAGTACTGACAGGGACTAGAAAGAGAGAGCATATTTCTCCTGTTTTGGCTTCCCTTCATTGGCTTCCTGTTAAATCCAGAATTGAATTCAAAATCCTGCTCCTCACATACAAGGTCTTAAATAATCAGGCCCCATCTTATCTTAATGACCTTGTAGTACCATATCACCCTATTAGAGCACTTCGCTCTTGCACTGCAGGCCTACTTGTTGTTCCTAGAGTATTTAAAAGTAGAATGGGAGGCAGAGCCTTTAGTTTTCAGGCCCCTCTTCTGTGGAACCAACTTCCAGTTTGGATTCGGGAGACAGACACTATCTCTACTTTCAAGATTAGGCTTAAAACTTTCCTTTTTGCTAAAGGATATAGTTAGGGCTGGACCAGGTGACCCTGAGTCCTCCCTTAGTTATGCTGCAATAGACGTAGGCTGCCGGGGATTCCCATGATGCATTGAGTTTTTCCCTTCCAGTCACCTTTCTCACTCACTATGTGCTAATAGACCTCTCTGCATCGAATCATATCTGTTATTAATCTCTGTCTCTCTTCCACAGCATGTCTTTCATCCTGTTTTCCTTCTTTCACCCCAACCGGTCGCAGCAGATGGCCGCCCCTCCCTGAGCCTGGTTCTGCCGGAGGTTTCTTCCTGTTAAAAGGGAGTTTTTCCTTCCCACTGTCGCCAAAGTGCTTGCTCATAGGGGGTCATATGATTGTTGGGTTTTTCTCTGTATTTATTATTGTGCTATCTACTGTACAATATAAAGCGCCTTGAGGCGACTTTTGTTGTGATTTGGCGCTATATAAATAAAATTGAATTGAATTGAATTGAATTGAATTGAATGTTTACAGCAGCACTGAAACTGTAATAAGTTAATCAACCAATTCGCACTACAACCTGGTTTCCCTCTTATCTGTAGTTATTTATATTTAGTTTAATAACTGTACAGTACTCTGTATATAGTAACCATTGTCCTTAATGTAAATATGTAAGAAAAATTGTGTATGTTTCTGTTCTGTGTCCTGTGTACTGTTTGTTTGTATATGTGTCTTTCTGGCTGCTGTTACAACCAAATTTCCCCTTGTGGGACAATTAAAGGCTTATTCTATTCTATTCTATTCTAGAGACCGCCTTGATGTTAAATTGCTTAACCATCGGTGTATCTGCTCCGTTGAATGTCAAGCCTACCTAGTCCTTCCAGTGGCATGTCGCCCTGTTTGTTCCTGGATAACATCTTCCAGACGTGGCGTCCACCAAAGCAACCTAAGCATTCTGCAACGTGCTATCTTGCTCCCTGGACATGGATGGTTCTACTTAATGTTAGGTCGCTGACAAATAAGACCTTTCTTTTAAATGACTTTTTCCTCACCACGGGACTGGACTTTTTATTTCTGATGGAGACCTGGAGTCGCCCTGGTGAGTCCATCCCCTTCTCTGAGCTTCTCCCCCCAGACTGTGTCTTTTTTAGCTCACCGAGTCTTACTGGTAGAGGTGGTGGCTTAGCTTCGGTTTTTAAAAATAAAGATGAAGTTCAGCTGCTACCCTCCCTACCTACCCTGGCTTGGAAGCTCAGCTACTGGAGATGACTGGCTCTTTGACTACTCTGTGTGTTGTGGTCTATCAACCGCCTAAGTATTGCAAGACTTTACATATAGTTAATGCTGAAACTGTGGCAAATTTTTCTTTGTCTTTCCTTAATTCTGTATCCACTACTTTTGATTGTTTTATATCTCATATGGTTGATGACTTTGCTAACACCTTGTTATCCATATGTTGTCCAGCTGAATGAACGCTGGCGCGTCTGGCTGCCGCTGCTCACCGATTTATTCTTGTTTTTATTTGTTCTAAAGTTATTGAAGACAACTTGAACCAAGTATTTAAAGCGTATTTAAAGCCTAATCCTGTTTTGACTTGCTTTCGCAATATTTGTGGGGTTTTGCTGCTCACACCCTAGCTGCCTGCTCGGTCTTTTATCCTCATTGTGCCTTTTCCAACCGGCAACATTTAGCGAGGGCCTGATCAAGATTAAGATGTGGATCCACATGTGGGTGTCTGTGTGGTCTGTGCTCACCTGGGTTGTTTTTTTCATTGTTCGTCACCTGGCGATAGCTTTACTTCAGTACTCTGCTACGGAACTTCTGCGACTCCGCTTTTGCCTGGCTGTCTCTCCACCTGTGGCTCTTTACCTCTATCCAGACATCACTTTCAAGCCCCATAGGTACATCTACTGAGGGCTCCAGCGAAACTTCAATACCAATGACGTCGTCCTCCCTGCAAAACTGAGTGGGCTGTTGACCACAACGTGCTGGCCCACCTTTTTAGGGCGGCTAAGCCTACTGTCAGACATGGTAATTCCAGCATCAACTTCAGTCTATTAAACATCCGCTCTCTTACTGGTAAGGGGCATCTCGTCCAGGATCTCCTCTCGGACCGTAAGTTGGATTTTCTCTGCTTGACTGAAACGGGGCAGCAGCCTAATGATTTTGTTTCACTTAATGACTCTACTCCATCTGAGTTTGTTTACATCTGTCAACCTCGCAACTCCAGGAGGGGGACTGGAAAGTTCTCCCTGTCTCTGCCCCACCCTTCCACTCATTTGAATACATTGCAATACAGCTCCTTGGATCTACTCCCACCATTATATGTACTGTGTACCGGCCACCTAAGCCAATTAAGGATTTTTTAAATGCCTTTGCTGCTCTTCTTACTCATTTCTTGGTACTTTCCCCAAATTTTATAATTGTTGGTGACTTCAGTATCCATATGGACAATGATAAAATCCCTCTTTCCAGAGATTTTACTTCTTGTCTGGAAAGTTTTGGGCTCCTACAATACATAAAATTTTCTACTCATTCTAAAGGTCATATTTTGGATTTGGTCTGCTGCTCTGGCGTTACCCCCACTCACTGGAAAGCCGATTTGTTTCCCCAATCTTACCATATGTTTATTTCTTTTACTGTAAATACACAATGCAGGAACTCCAACAACACTTGACGGAAGATGAACAACTTTAATAATTGACCAACGCGTTTCAGCTTGTGGCCTTCATCAGGGTCATACGCGTTTCATGCCCGAAACGCTTTGGTCAATTATTAAAGTTGTTCATCTTCCCTCGAGTGTTGCTGGAGTTCCTGCATTGTGAATTCTTTCATCCTCTCCATGCACCTTGGAAGTAGGTGAAGTTGTGCCAGAAATTTTTGCTGGGTTTTACTGTAAATACAACAGCCTCCAAAACCTGTACTTCCTGTGACATCATATTTAGGAAAATTAGTAATGTTAACCCTGCTGATCTTTCATCTGCCATTTGTGACCTTCCATTTATTCACAGCTCCTCATCCACAGATGAACTTGTTTCTCACTATAATGTCAACCTCCATAACCTTCTTAACATATTTGCTCCACTTAAACACCGAACGGTCTCATTTTCAGCAGCATGGTTTACCCTTAACCTGTGCCATCTCAAAGCTAAAAGATGCCAGCTGGAACGTCTGTTCAAGAATACCGCACTCAACAATCATATCTTGTTGTATAAGGACTACATTGCTTCAGCCAAATCTGCATGATATTCTGGTTTAATCAGTTCTTGTGAAGGTAACTCCAGGTCTCTCTTTTCCAGACTCATTCCCCTCTCATATCGACTGTGCTGACTTTTGCAACTCTCTTATATCTTTTTTCATTCATAAAATTGCTGATATCCACCAACAACTTAGCTCTGTAGGAGCTTCTAACTGTGAAGTAGACTTTCTCTTTTCCTCACAGTCTTCCTCCAAGTCATTTTCATGTTTTACTCTTCCCTCCATTGCTGATGTATCAAATCGTATTCAAAAATCAAAATCATCCACTTGTCAGCTCGACCTTCTTCCCACTGTGTAAGCCTGTCTTCCCTCATTGGCTTCTCTTATAACTGGTATTATCCACTCTTCCCTTAACACTGGAATTATTCCTCCATCCCTGAAAAGTGCTTCTGTCTCTCCAATTCTCAAATAGCCTGGCGCAGATCCCAATAATGTTGATAACCTCCGACCTTTATCAAACCTCCCCTTTATTTCGAAAATCCTTGAGAAAGTTGTTCCCTTCCAGCTTTACTCACACCTCAATGACCATGATCTCTACGAGCAATTTCAGTCTGGTTTCCGCCCCAATCATAGCACAGAAACTGCTTAGTTAAGGATTACTAATGACCTTCTGATGGCAGCTGATTCTGGTCTTTTAACCATTCTAATCCTTCTTGGTGTTAGTCACGACCCCCTTGCCTGGTTCACCTTTTCCTTCCCACTGTCGCCAAAGTGCTAGCTCATAGGGGGTCATATGATTGTTGGGTTGTTCTCTGTATCTACTGTACAATAAAAAGCGCCTTGAGGCGACTTTTGTTGTGATTTGGCGCTATATAAATAAAATTGAATTGATTTGAATTGAATTGAATAGATCTTGGTTCTCCTCCAATTTTCTCAGACTTAACAGTAATAAAAAGAAGCTTTACTCATCAGCACAGCCTCTACCTTAACCAGATCTCAGAGTTTCTCCATTAGTATTGAAAATCCCCCCATCCTTCCTTCTCCCCAGGTAAAGAGTATGGGTGTCATACTTGACAGTACTCTCTCATTTCAGTCTCACATTAATTACATAACCCGGTCTGCATACTTTCACTTAAGTAACATTAACCGACTTCATCCCTTCCTTACTCCCCATGCTGCTGCCATCTTTGTCCATAGTCTTATTACTTCCCGGATCGATTATTGCAACTCCCTCCTATTTGGTCTCCCCAATAAGTCTCTCAATGAACTTCAACTTCTTCAGAATTCTGCAGCTCGGGTCATAACTTGTACCCCCTTAAGAGACCATATCACCCAAATTCTTCAACAGCTTCACTGGTTGCCCATAGAATCAGGATAAACTTTAAAATCTTAGTTCTCATGTTTATTGTATTCATAACCTTGCCCCTCCTTATGTCTGTGATCTGCTTCATATCACGACAGTTTCCTGCTCTCTCAGATCTTCATCTGGCACTTATCTTGTTCCTTCTGCTCGCCTTACCACTATGGGGCACAGAGCATTCAGTCGCTCTGCTCCTTGACTCTGGAACTCTGGCTCTATATATTGTTACGGCCTCTGGCCTCAGGTGGCCCTGCCTTCCTCTATGGAAATCACAGTGTTCCAGGACGCATGGGGGATTGGCTGACCCCGGACCTATGCCCGCCTCGACTACATGCAGATCAGAGTGTGCCAGACCACTCACACCATTGGCTGCTGCAGGAGCCTTGAATACAACGGACCAATGACACGGCAGCCTGCATTTACCGGGAAATACAAAAGGCTGGAGGTCGTTCACTCAGTGGCTGCTGCTTAGGACTGAACATGCAGTTTGCCCTTCGTGCCTCCCTCGTCAACCTTTGTTGAACTTGTTCATATTGCTGAACTTTGTTAAACCTTGGTGCATGTTTGAACTTAGCCTGATTAGAGCTTTGAGCTGCTAGCTGGCTGTGAGTGGAATATTGTGACGCTGGCTCGCCTTAGTTTACTGTGCCGCCAGCTTGCCTTAGTTAACCTTTAGCTTTTACTCTTGTCTTTTTTTTTTTTTTAGTCTTTATATAGTAACTGTTTGGCCAGCGGTCTGTTGAACAGCCCTGTCGGTTTTCTGTTTAAAGTTTGTAATTAAAACCTTTCTTTACTCAGTTTTGTGTTCTGGGCTTGTGTATGTTACTCCTCCCCTGACGCCTAGCAGAGGGGGTCGTAACAATATATATATATATATATACATGTGTGTGTGTGTGTGTGTGTGTGTATGAGGAGATAGAAGCCACTGACATAAAGACAAGAAAGCTCCTTACCATGCATGGAGGGTTTCACCCCAAGTCCAGCACCCTGAGGCTGTACGCTAAGCGGAAGGAAGGGGGCCAGGGACTGGTGAGTGTCAGCACCACAGTCCAGGATGAGACAAGGAACATCCAAGAATACATTGGGAAGATGGCCCCAACTGACCGAGTGCTCATTGAATACCTCAGGCAGCAGAAACCCAAGAAAGAGGAGGGAGACGAGGAACCATCATGGAAGGACAGGCCCCTGCACGGTATGTACCACCGGCAGATAGAGGAGGTGGCTGATATCCAGAAATCCTACCAGTGGCTGGACAAAGCTGGACTGAAAGACAGCACAGAGGCACTAATCATGGCAGCACAAGAACAAGCTCTGAGTACAAGATCCATAGAGGCTGGGGTCTATCACACCAGGCAAGACCCCAGGTGCAGGCTGTGTAAAGATGCCCCAGAGACAATCCAGCACATAACAGCAGGGTGCAAGATGCTAGCAGGCTAGGCATACATGGAACGCCATAACCAAGTGGCCGGTATAGTGTACAGGAACATCTGTGCCGAGTATAACCTGGAAGTCCCGAGGTCAAAATGGGAGATGCCCCCAAGGGTGATGGAGAATGACCGAGCTAAGATCCTGTGGGACTTCCAGATACAGAGGGACAAAATGGTGGTGGCTAACCAACCGGACATAGTGGTGGTAGACAAACAGGAGAAGACGGCCGTAGTGATCGATGTAGCGGTTCCGAATGATAGCAATATCAGGAAGAAGGAACACGAGAAGCTGGAGAAATACCAAGGGCTCAGAGAAGCGCTCGAGAGGATGTGGAGGGTGAAGGTAACGGTTTTTAATATATAAATATGGACACCTCAAAATCTACTTGTTTAAACTGGCTTACTTGCTTTAATACAGATTTTACATTGTCACAGCCACCTGATGAGCATAAAACCGATACAGTGTTTTGTTTTGTTTTTATTTGTTGTTTGTGGTTGTATTTTGCTGGTTTCTGTATTTTAATTTATTAGAATCTATTTTTATCTACTGTTTTATTGATTCATTTTTCTCTTTGTAAGGTGACCTTGGGTTTTAGAAAGGGACCCTCAAATAAATGTATTATGTTCCTCTATCCTTGACACTGTTGCACCTATTAAAATGTAGCACCCCTGAACCTATTCCCAATGTTGCGTAAACGACTCTACGTGCGCCTTACGACGTGTGTGCCGCTTTGATGAGAGGACGTGGAAAAAGATAAACTCCAGGTATCCTATGAAATCCTATGTAACAGCCCCTCAAAATTTAAAATTGCTTCTAAAATGGCCAAAGAGGCCTTCTTATCAAAAATTATCCTGGCTAATGGTCACAACCCCCGAACGCTATTTAAAATTTTTAAGTCAGTGGTCAATCCCCGTCCTGAGATGCTGTGCTCTCCGGCTCTTTGTGAACAATTTTTAAATCACTTCTTAGATAAAGTTTCATCTCTCAAGTCCTTGCTTCCTTTAGTGTTGAGCCCTGTTTCTACTCCTGGTTGTTTATCACCCTTCCATCAGTTTGAGCCCATGTCACTCCTTACTCAATCGGTGATTAGTTGAACAACTGAATAATACTAATCCTGTATATGATATCCTTCCATTTCGCATAGTCAAGGATTGCATTGGCATAACTGGACCCAGTATTTTATCTTTAATGAATTCTTCTTTACTCTCTGGCTATCCTATCAGCTTTTGAACATGCTGCAGTCCAGCCTCTTCTTTAAAAAAGGAACCTTGATTATAATGATTATGTGAATTACAGGCCAATCTCTAAGCTCCCATTCCTGTCTAAAATCCTGGAGAGGATAGTTCTTTCACAACTCCAGGCGTATTTGGATGCGAACAACATTATTGATAAATTCCAGTCTGCCTTTCAACCACGTCACAGCACTGAAACAGCGTTGCTTAGAGTCCTTAATGATCTTCTCCTAATTACTGATACTGGACACTCTGCGGTCCTAGATCTGTTGGATTTATCCTCGGCCTTCAACTTGGTAGATCATAACACCTTACTAGCGAGGCTTGAGCACACTGTAGACATTAGAGGTGTTGTTCTTCATTGGTTTAAATCATACCTCTCCAATAGGTCATTCTCGGTTAACCTGGGCACCTGCTCTTCCTCCGCTGCACCTGTCTGCTGTGGTGTGCCTTAAGGATCTGTGCTAGGCCCTATTCTTTTCTCACTGTATATGCTCCCTCTGGGTGCAGTCTTTGAGAAACACAATATCGCTTTTCTCTGTCATGCTGATGACAGATCTACTTTGAACTAGCTGATGATCCTGCTCTGTCTCTGCACTGTTTCCAAGAGTGCATGCGTGAGGTCAAAGAATGACTGCTAGGAAACTCTCTTATCTTGAATGATTAAAAAAAAAAGCAACATCCCTCGTGGCCAACTTCGTGATGCCTTTGGTTCCGCTGCCAGTTCTCTCTCAAACACTGTTAGCAACTTGGGCGTGTTGCTGGACAGCTCTTTCAAAATTTGATAAACAAGTGTCCCCTGTTGTTAGATCTAGTTTCTACCAACTGTGTCTCATTTTTAAGGCAAGGCATTATGTTCCGTATAAGGACCTGGAAAAGCTTATTCACGCCTTTGTGACCTATAGGCTGGATTACTGCAATTCCCTTTATTTCGGTCTGCCCTTCTTCATAGATTGCAAGCTGTTGAAAATGCGGCGGAACGCCTTCTGACCGGAACTGGGAGGTTTGCCTCTATTACCCCTGTTTAGCTGACCTGCACTGGCTACCCATTAAATACCATATTCAATTTAAAATACTGCTGCTTACTTTTAACATTATCAACAACATAGCGCCGAGCTCCTTCAATCCTACATTCCTGTTAGAACACTAAGATCATCTACTCAGTTACTCTTGATGCAGCCAAGATCTCAGCTGAAGCATAGAGGTGACCCTGTGTTTGCCTTGGCTGCACCTGATTTGTGGAATAACCTTTCTGTTGCTATCGCACCTCTGATTCTATCCAATTATTTAAATCACAGTTAAAAAACCAATTTATTTAACCTTGCCTTTCCTGCATGTTAATGCCTATCTGATTTCTAGACTTACTCAATGTTTCTTTTATACATATCTTTTATGGCCTTGTGCTTTTACTATGTTTTTATTTGATATGCATTTCATCCTATTTCTGTGTATTAGTGACATTGACCTGTTAGCATATTTGGTACTTTGTCATGATCTTATAATATTTATGATCTTTTGTTAAGCACTTGGGTATAAAGTTGGCTTTTAAATGTGCTCTATAAATAAAGTTTGTATTGTATTGAAGGTTTGTGTGAATGACATAAAAAAAACTTTGGAAAGATGGATTGACTGGTCAATTGATTTTATAAACATATGTAATATAGTTGGAAGAAGGTGTTCTTGCAGAAAAGTGTAGTCTATATTAAGTCAAACACGTATGTGAAACAATTTATCTCAAGTGCAATACTTTCTGTACATACAATAATTTTTAATCCTACAACTGTTTACAACTTGCATAGTTCCCATTTCTGTATAGCTGTATAACTCAGATTTCTGTAAAGTTATTTATTTCATATTCTGTATAGTTTTTCATATTTATATCCTGTTCATATCCTGTACATAGCTTGTACTCACTACAGCCTGTACATACCTATAGTTATAGAATATTCACAACATACTTCATACCGTGGACACTATAACATACCATAATAGACCCATTTCTGTAATATACTTACATATCTATATTATTGCTAATATATATTGTAATATATCTATATCACTAAAGCACTTCTGGATGGATGCAAACTGCATTTCGTTGCCCTGTACCTGTGCATGTGCAATGACAATAAAGTTGAATTCTATTCTATTCTATTCTATTCTATTTAGTTTATTACTCTTTAAGTACAGCAGACTTAAAATCCTTCGTTAGTGCAACATATATCCTATTATACCTCATTTCTCTTTAGGGAGTTGTTTGTACATTTGATGGTTGTGGTCAGAGCGGTCTTGCTTGAGTGAATTTATAAGCTCATTCCAGACTTTAGTCTCCTAACCGATCTTTCTAATTAGGGAAGTTTCTTCTCATAGTCTTCTAATTCTTTCATGGCTTTTTGGCAAAATGTTATTTTTCTTTGTGAGCACCCCTTTAACAAATCCAAATGTATGTTATAGAATGAAGTTCTTGACTTGTGCTTTTTCTTATATTTAATTATGAAGTTTTACACTCTCACATCTCACCGAGCCCTACAAAGAGAAGTTTCTTACAGAAAAAAGTGGCCTCACCTTGCTGAGCAGATGGATCAGAGTATAAAAGTAACTGAGAGAAAAGAGAGAGATCTACATTGTGAAGATGTCTGATCATTATGCTGCTGGCTTCTTCCCCTTCGTCTCATCTTCACTGTGTCAATGAAGCAGCGAGTCATATCTGCTCTGACTGGGTTCCCCTCCACACTGTAAAATCTAATATTGTGTTTAATTAAAAATATTAAATAGACTGAACTCATCCATCCATCTTCTTCCGCTTTATCCCGGGCCGGGTCGCAGGGGCAGCAGCCTAAGCAGAGAAGCCCAGACCTCCCTCTCCCCAGCTACCTCCTCCAGTTTATCCGGGGGGACACCCAGGCGTTCCCAGGCCAGCCAAGAGATATAATCTCTCCAGCATGTCCTGGGTCTGCCCCGGGCCCTCCTCCCGGTGGGACATGCCCGGAACACCTCACCCAGGAGGCGCCCAGGAGGCATCCTTGTCAGATGCCCGAACCACCTCAGCTGGCTCCTTTCGATGTGGAGGAGCAGCGGCTCTACTCTGAGCCCCTCCCGGATGGCTGAACTAGTGATGGTATATTTGATTCTTTTTACTGAATCGAGTTTTAATGAGTCACTCACCAAAGTGAATCGGGTTTTTTGAGTCATTTGATTCTCTGAGTCAGTTGACCAGAGAGTGTAAAAAATTTACATTTTCATTCAAACTTAATTTGTTTCTCTTTTCATATAAATCCTAATGCTAAGATGAGTGATTCTAAAAGAAAACAACTATTTTATAGAGCAAAAAAAATTCTAAAGGGAACATTTATTTTGTTTATTTTTATTTAATAGTATTTTCCTTAAATGTGTCAAATATATATTTTCTCATCTAAATGTCCACTGACCTGTGAGCCAGGGGGCGGTAATGCGCCTTAACATTGGTTGCCAACCAAGAAGAAGAAGAAGCTGTGAGCCAGGAGGGAGGGGGTGAGTGAGTGAGTGAGTGATTCGTTTGCTCTATGATTCAGCACAGGAGGGAGGGGGTTAGTGAGTCCTGAGTGATTCGCTCGCTCTATGATTCAGCACAGGAGGGAGGGGGTGAGCGAGTCCTGAGTGATTTGCTTACACTTACGATTCAGCACAGGAGGGAGGGGGTGAGTAGCTCAAATGTGCTGTTAGCATGTTAGCAGAGCGATGCTACTGTGAACCGAGGAGCTATTGTCTTGATGTGAGCTTCTACTCAGGGTTTTTTCTTCCAGTTTAGAGCAGAAATGTTTTTGTTAAGATATTGGATGTTTTGTTTTTCTCTACAATTTTAATTATAAGCTAGATATTTTGCTGCTAACAGCAACAGGGATGAGTCAGTGAGTCAGTTGGGCTTGTGAATCATGATTCATGAGTCAGTAAAGTGATTCTCGAGTATCACTTTACTAAGAGAGAATTCGTTCATGATTCGCGCATCACTAGGCTGAACTTCTCATTAGGCTGAACTTCTCACCCTATCTCTAAGGGAGAGGCCAGCCCCACTTCGGAGGAAGCTCATTTCCACCGCTTGTATCCGCGATCTCGTTTTTTCGGTCACTACCCACAGCTCGTGGCCATAGGTGAGGGTAGGGACATAGATCGACGAGTAAATTGAGAGCTTCGCTTTTACACTCAGCTCCCTCTTCACCACGATGGACCGGTGCAGCGTCCGCATCACTGCGGCTGCAGCACCAATCCATCTGTCGATCTCCAGCTCCCTTTTCCCATCACTCGCGAACAAGACCCCGACATACTTGAACTCCTCCACTTGGGGCAGGAGCTCATCCCCGACCCGGAGTGGGCACTCCACCCTTTTCCGGCTGAGAACCATGGCCTCAGATTTGGAGGTGCTGCTCCTCATTCCCGCGGCTTCACACTCGGCTGTGAACCCTTCAAGTGCGAGCTGAAGGCCATCACTCGATGAAGCCAACAGAACCACATCATCCACGAAAAGCAGAGATGAGATTCTGAGGCCACCAAAGTGAAAGCCCTCCGCCACTTGGCTGCACCCCATACTCCTGCAACACCTCCCACAGGACACCCTGAGGGCCACGGTCGAATGCCTTCTCCATGTCCACAAAACACATGTAGACTGGTTGGGCAAACTCCCATGCATCCTCAAGTATCCTTGAGAGGATAAAGAGCTGGACCAGTGTTCCGCAACCAGGACAAAAACCGCATTGTTCCTCTTGTATCTGAGGTTCGACTAGCGGACGAACTATCCTTTCCAGCACCCTGGCATAGACTTTCCCAGAGAGGCTGAGGAGTGTGATCTCCCTGTAGTTGGAACACACTCTCCGGTCCCCCTTCTTAAAAATGGGGACCACCACCACGGTCTGCCAGTCCAGGGGTACTGCCCCTGATCTCCACGCAACATTGCAGAGGCGTGTCAACCAGGACAGCCCTACAACGTCCAGAGTCTTCAGGAACTCGGACCTCATCCACACCAGGGGCTCTGCCACCAAGGAATTGTTTAACTGCCTCAGTGACCTCGCCCCCGGAAATTGTCGGGTCAGCCCCGTCATCCCCAGACTCTGCTTCCACCTCGGAAGATGTGTCAGTGGGATTAAGGAGGTCCTCGAAGTATTCCTTCCACCGCCCGACAATTTTCTCAGTCCAAGTCAGCAGCACTCCGCCAGCACTATACACAGTGCAGGTAGAGCACCGCCTTCCCCTCCTGGGACACCTGACGGTTTGCCAGAATCTCTTAGAGGCAGTCCAAAAGTCTTTTTCCATGGCCTCTCTGAACTCCTCCCACACCCGAGTCTTTGCTTCAGCCAATTCCGCTTGGCCTGTCAGTACCTATTAGCTGCCTCTGAAGTCCCACAGGCTAATCAAGCCCAATAGGACTCCTTCTTCAGTTTTGCCAAAACAATGTCAGACTCTGTAGTTTTCTCTGGTCCCCTCCCCAATCAGACCAGGAGTGACATGTTTAGCCGCATGTTCTCCTTAAATTGCTGGCTGTCTGAGTGGTGTCCCAGAAACGATGTGGGCTTCATAGATAATTGGCAAACCTTCTGGAGGAAACCTGGTCTTGTTAGGAGGCGGCATCCATCCCACTTTGGATGGAGCAGCTCTCATTTCTAGAAATATGGACCAATTTATTAAACCCCCCACAATATGACTATCCAGAGTTGGGACCAGGAAGCAGAGTTGCAGTCTTACACGCCTCTCTGCAGCTTCTCTTCTTCTGCTACCCTCCCAAAAACCCATCTCCATTGAGACTGTGTCAGCTCCCAAACAGACAAAAAACAAACCAAAAACCAGCAATAAACAACTTAAACATAACAAATCACAAAGAAAGAACAATACAGTATCCACATCTGAACCAAAGAGTAAAACAGTGAAATGTGGATTATTAAATATTACGCCGCTCTCCTCCAAGTCTCTGTTAGTACATGACTTAATAATTGATCAACAAATCGATTTACTCTGCCGTACAGAAACCTGGTTGCAGCCGGATGATTATGTTAGTTTAAATGAATCAACACCCCCGAGTCATTCTAACTACCAGAAAGCTCGAAGCACAGGCCGAGGGCGCGGTGTGGCAGCAATTTTTCACACCAGCCTATTAATTAACGAAAGACCAAGACAGACTTTTAATTCATTTGAAAGCCTGATGCATAGCCTTGTCCACCCCAGCTGTAAAACTCAGAAACCAGTCTTACTTGTTATCGTCTATCGTCCACCTGGGCCTTACACAGAGTTTCTCTATGATTTCTCAGACTTTTTATCTGATTTAGTGCTCAGCTCAGATAAAATAATTATTGTGGGTGATTTTAACATTCACGTAGATGCTAAAAATGACAGCCTCAACATCGCATTTAATCTGTTATTAGACTCAATTGGCTTCTCTCAAAATGTAAAAGAACCCACCCACCACTTTAATCACACTCTAGATCTTGTTTTAACATATGGCATAGAAACTGAACATTTAACAGTGTTTCCTGAAAACCCTCTGCTGTCTGATCATTTCCTGATAACATTCACATTTACAATAATTGATTACACAGCAGTGGAGAGTAGACTTTATCAAAGTAGATGTCTTTCTAAAAGTGCTGTAACTAAGTTTAAGAATATAATCCACCCACTGTTATCATCTTCAATGCCCTGTACCAACATAGAGCAGAGCAGCTATCTGAACACTACTCCAACAGAGGTCGATTATCTTGTTAATAATTTTACCTCCTCACTACGTACGACTCTGGATACTGTAGCTCCTGTGAAAACTAAGGCCTCAAATCAGAAGTACCTGACTCCGTGGTATAATTCTCAAACACGTAGCCTAAAGCAGATTACTCATGTTTTTCTCTGTATCTATTATTGTGCGATCTACTGTACAATATAAAGCGCCTTGAGGCGACTTTTGTTGTGATTTGGTGCTATATAAATAAAATTGAATTGAATTGAATTGAATTCAGCCTGGTGGCTCCCTTCACCTCTGGTGTCCACTATTTGGTTCGGGGATTACCACCACGACAGGCACCAACCACCTTGCAGCCACAAAACACTGCTCGAGTTCAGATCAGGGAGGCCGTTCCTCCCAATCACGCCCCTCCAGGTCTCGCTGTCGTTAACCACGTGAGCATTGAAGTCTCCCAGTAGGACAACAGAGACTCCAGGTGGAGCACCCTCCAGCACCCCACCCAGGGACTCTATGAAGGCTGGGTACTCTGAACTGCCACTCGGCGCATAAGCGCAGATGACAGTCAGGACCCGTTCCCCGACCCTAAGGCGCAGGGAACAAACCCTCTCATCCATCGGGAAGAACCCCAACGTACCGGCAGCAAGCCGAGGGGATATTAGAATACCCGCCGCCTCTCACCAGGGGGCAACTCCAGACTGTGAAAGAGTCCAGCCCCTCTCCAGGAAACTGGTTGCAGAGCCCAAGCCACGCTTTAACGTGCTGCTGTTGTTGGGCGATAAACACACAAGAAAGACGGGACTTGCAGCAGAAAAGCCGATCGGCTGATCACTGATCAGTTTCATGTTTAAAGTAATAACAGGAGAGGAAGGGGGAGAGAAAGCGATGAAAAATGTCAAGAGAAGGGGGAGAGAATGAGAGAAGTAGATGCAACTGCACAGCAAAGACAGAATAACTCCAGCTTTGTGTGTATTTTTTAATTCTAGCTGAATTACGGGACAAATCGCTTCCTTTTCACCTCAATATGGAACTCCGATGGGATAGTTTTAGCCGAGATGAAATGCCACGGTTAGGAAGCATGTAGCGAGGCTCCAAATGCTCCAACAGATCGCCGACAGGTCTCGCAGACAACAGCCGCTCTATCACGTGACACATACTGCACCGATGCGCCGAGCTGGGTTACGACAAGTAACGCGTTTTGTGAGGTGATTTCGGATCGGAATCGGATTACATTTTTTATTTCTCTCCGATATCCGATCCAGTAATTTAGGTCAGTATCGGACCGTTACCCATACGTAATATCGGATCGGTCCACCTCTAGTTTTTAGTACTGCATGTGTTAATCAAATTTGTGTGTATGAGGTCTGCATTGACCTTCTGTGTTGTAAGTTATAATGGCTGCACATTAAGGATCAATTAGCTTCTAAATAATTTCATGTTTTCTTTTTCCCTCTGCTTGCTTCTCACTATCTTTGACGACTCGGGACCAGCACTCCACACATTACATCAAACTTTTAAAGCCATCAACTGAGTAGTATTTTGGTTTTCCAATATATTAGTAATTGTCAGTGAGATTTGAACTTTAATCATACTTAAGATCAACCTGTTTTACTTATTTTTTTTCATTTGTGCTTTCGCTTGGGGAAGTGTTTTCTTTATTAATCTTTTTCTGTCTTCTCTT
This sequence comes from Oreochromis aureus, assembly GCF_013358895.1. Lineage (NCBI taxonomy): Eukaryota > Metazoa > Chordata > Actinopteri > Cichliformes > Cichlidae > Oreochromis > Oreochromis aureus. The sequence goes on along the minus strand of NC_052944.1, from coordinate 134,093,715 downwards.
ATTAGACTTGAGATATGACTTTTCTAAGCTGTTGCTGATGACTCTAGCTAATTCTGCGAGACATGCTGTGTAAGTAAATACAAGCAACCATAGTTTGATCTGCATTTTTTTAAAGATCATATCCGACAGACTTAGTTTAGAGGGTCCACACTGTCTACACTGTATATGAGCCTGAGATTGTCTAAATTGGAGTCTGTTTTATAGCAAGTGCAGAAATAAGAAAGGAAAAAAGATGATGTAAAAAATAGGATTTTTTTCCTTGCAGGACACCAGAAGATGGGTCCTCCGTTAAAATTTAACTCTGTAAAATTAAAGCCCCATCATTTCATATTCAAATAATATTTTTTTTTCTTTGAGATGTGTGGTTTAAAAATTAAAAAAAAAAAAGTCCAGTTGTTTTCTCTACTAAGCTCCTTAGACTGGAAGTACTTGTGTTAATAAAATGTGTTGAAAAGGCTTAAAACAAATTTTTAAAAAAATTAATGTTATGTTCTTATTACCATAAAAACGTTTTTTAAAGACGGTTATTAACACAATGTGTATATGGTCTCACAATTTTCTTTGAAAAAAATGGTCTATACATCTCATCAGACAAACCACTTATCTCCTACCTGCTAGTGGAGCTGGTGGTTCTTCCATAGGTTCATCCTCCATCTTTCTATAAACACTTGAGAAGATGATCTTTTCAGAAGACACAGTGAACAAAGTAAGTTTATTAGATCATATTAATTCATTTATTTCAAGATTTTAGTGTATAGGCGACATACATCCAAAACTGATCTGTTTGGAATAAAACATCATTGACATGTGAATGAGGAGGTAACCTAATGATAATAGGGAAATATAGGTTGATGTTTTCACTTTTTCAGTTATTAGTTTAGTATGATAATGAAATAATCTGACCGTATAACCCCAAATTTCTCCTTTTTCCTGAAGGTTTGTTTGTTGTTCTGCTTCTGGAAAACACTCTTCATCATTCTCCAATGACTGTCAGAAAGGTCCACAAACTTATAATGTCAGTCTTCAGTTTTATACCCACAACTGAGGCAATGGACACCATTGGAAAGTTTCAACAGAGGGCAAGACAGCTCCTTACACAGAATAATCAGCTTTTATTTTGTTTATTTGTTTATTTGTCCAGCAAAACTCTTAATACAGTAACGCTACAGAAGGATACAATTAAGTATCAAGCAAAATGTTAAAATAATCCCATCTGATAATGTGTCAGAATGGAGGCAGAGTCAACTCAATCCCCCTCTTCCTGTCCAGGAAAAAACAAACTCTGTGGGGGATAACTACCTCTCCTTTTTACAGCCCTCTGGGGAAGTGAGTGACTGTAAATTGGAGAGTGTAGCCTTCGACCCACTTGTCAGGTTGCCTTGCAACCATGATACTAGCCTCTAGAAAACGTTTTGTACAGCACTATTTGACAGAAGTAAAGAAGAAAAATCTACATTTTAACTAATTTACTTTTAATTACACTTTTCACTGACATTCACTGAAACTCGGAGACCATGGGACTTTAAAATCATAAAATCACATTACCACAATTTTTAACGGCAAAATATTTAAAATTGCAATAATATGAAATAAAGTATTCAAGTATTGTAATGATATTGTATCATGGAGTGTCTGGTGAATCCCACCTCTAAGAATTAATAGTCTGGACTTTAATGACCGAACATATTTCAGAAATCACAAAGTTTTGATATTACAGAATCAAATGAATCCCACAGACATAAAGAAATGCCTCAAAGGTATCAAATATTATAGAGATGTCTAAACACAGTCGGATCAGTAAAAGTCAGCATCTGCTCACTGCTCTGTTTCACATCATGTTCATGAGAATTAGAGGTGTTTTATTAATGTTTGGGATTTTAAGCCAAGGAAACAATATTCCATGGAAGTTTCCATCACCTAACTAGAAAAACTGGTAACTGCATGCAGGGCTGGACTGGGATAAAAAATCGGCCAAGGCATTTTGACTAGAGACCGGCCCACCAGGTATTATAACAAAAGAAATAAAGCCTTTCAAGGAAAACAGATGCTGCTGTGACAGTGATGTACACTGTCTTGTTGGTATATTTGTACGATTTGTATCACCTTCATGTTTCCCTCTCGCCACATATCCAAACTTATATCATGAGCAGCAGCTTTTACAGCTGTGACTCCAGCAAACATCAGCTGATACTAGAAAGTAATATTAAATAAATTCCAACAACAGCTGATCAAGCTTAAACATGCTGCTGTTGTTTATCCGCTGGTTTCCTCTTTCTGGTGCAAAGTAGGCGATAAACACACAGGAGAGAAAAGCCGATCAGCTGATTATTGATCAGTTTGATTGAAGTATCAACAGTAGAGGGAGGGGGAGATAATGAGAGAAGAAGAATCAGCTGACAGCGTGAAGACAGAATAACTCCAGCTTTGTGTCTTTTTTAAAAAAAAATATTATTCTAGCTGAAGTACAGGACAGATTGTGTTCATTTTCACCTCAATACCGATGTATTGTGGTGAAAACACACACACACACAAACACACACACACATCGGCCCATAAAAACGAAAAATAACTGTTTGCCCACCATGATTGCCAGTTCAGCTACGACTGCATGCAGCAGAGTTTCAGGTTGCAGCACACCCGATCGTTGTGGATCATCAACGCTAACAACAGGTTATTTAACAGGACTGTATAAAGAGTCTGACTCACACCTGAACAATGAGGCTGTGTAGCATCATCCTGTCCCACTTGCCCTGCAGCTAAACCTATCAGTTTGAGTCTAAACAGTATCACGGTCAAAGGACTGACGAAGCCAACGTGCCCAGACAACTGTCTTCCTAGTCTGCACCTGTCAGTGTGGAATTAGCCTCTCCTTATTATCAGATTTGTGAGCATCAGCTGAAACTGCACTGCAAAACCTGAAAATATCTCATTACACTTAAAATAAGACACAATTAGCTACAAAGTAAAATTTCAATGAGATGTAGGAACTTGATTTTAGTCAGTGCATCTTGAAACTGGAGAATTTCCACTAGTTCCATTGGCAGATTTTTTTCACTTAATAGTTTTGCTTGAACTTCATCAAACTGTTTGATTCCAGTCGATCAATAATCTATAATCATGTGGATTTGTCTTCAAATACAAGAGTAATCAAAGTAATCAAACATCTGGTCCAAACATCACAGAAACAAACAGTAGTTCCTAAAGTCAAACTGTTAAAGGAGGAAACAAAGCAAACTTACAGTTTCTTCACACACACCAACAACAAGCTCCACTGTCAACACCTGAGGTTGTCACAGTGTGATCCTTTCTCGTCCTGTTTTACTCTTGCTCTAAACGCTTTTTGGGTGTGTGTTACTGTCTCCACCCATTAGAATGTATTGAATGTATTCTTAATAACGTATGACACAAGAGCAGACGTGTTACAGAAAACAGCACAGACAGAAATAAAGGAAAAGTACAGCACGGGTAGAAATAACACTGCAGAGTGTGGAAAAAATAACCGAAAGAATAAACAGATTGTGAAGAATATTTATTAATATGTTTAACATATCTTAAAATCTTTTCTGCTTCTCAAAACCTTTGTTCAAGTTCAATCTAAGGGCTGGTATTTCTATGTATGTACTCAAAATCTAAAAAAGGGTCGTATTTGCTGTGTACAATACCATATGGTGTACCATATACTTTACTTGTATAACTACAGTTCCAGTCTACAATCACTATTATAACTAGTTTTTCAAGTTGATCAGAGATTAGGTGACAGACTAATAACTTGACCGACCCATTTAAAAGTGCATTAAACCAAAAAACACCCACACATCTGTTCTTTGTCCTAGATCAACACCATATAAAGCCTGTACAGTTTAACAAAAGTATTGTGCATTACTGAAACACAAGCTTTACTCTCCAAAGACAAACATAAAGAGAGGAGACAGTTCTATTTCATCATTACTAGGGATGCACCGATACCGATACGGGTATCGGGGCCGATACTGTAAAATGTGTGTGTACTCATACTCGTAAAAGTTAACCGATACCCTGAACCGATACTACCTTATTTCATTAGTCAGAGGGTGGCTGGTCATTTCTGTTGTAGTTTTTTAGATTGGCCACTAGGGGGACATCCCACGCTAAACAGGCACAGGGTTAGGCGAGTGAGACTGGCGGCTCCAGATAAAAAAGAGAAACTGGAGGCTGCTGTAGCTAGGCTAAACAAAATGTCAGCAGTGTGGACCACAACAGCCAACTTTAACTCAGGTTTTGGAAAAGCGATGAAAACATAGGATTGAACCGTCTTCTCAGCATACTCGAGCCGCGATATGAAATTCCCAGCTGCGCATACATCAGGGAGATAATGGTGCCAAAACTTTATGGAGAGGTATGTGTGTGCGCGATGTCAGTCCTCGGTTTAACGGCACAGTGGACTGATGATCCACGGGCACATGAGGAGTTTGTTCGTCAATGCCAAATACTTTCGTTATTTTGTTTTTTTGGTTTACAATATGGACACTCTGCAATAATTTAAAAGTTTATTTTATTCTCAAACCTAATTTGTATTTATTTTATTCCAAACAGAAGTGTTTATTTATTATTCTGAAAGCTCGAGACAGTGGCCAATAGTTCAGTGATATTTTGTTAAATTACAATGTGGATACTCATAATAATTTAACAGAAGTGCTTATTTTCACTTGAAATTTTTTTGTGGTCATTTTTATTAAGATTTTATTTTTTATCGGCAGAGAATAAAATAAAACCTGTCTTCCAATTCCTTGCATTTGTGTGTGTGTGTGTGTGTGTGTGTGTGTGTGTGTGTGTGTGGTAGAAGTATCGGTTTTTGTACTCAGTATCGGCAAGTACTCAGATCCAAGTATCGGTATCATATGACCCTAAGAGCCTTCATCAGGAACTCAATGGGGATGTGGTGTACAACACTAGAGGCCAACTCCAAGCCCATAGCACAAGTCACCATCAAGTGCGGGATTTACCAAGGAGATGCTCTGTCCCCACTGCTGTTCTGCATAGGCCTGAACCCCCTCAGTGAGATCATTAACAAGACTGGCTACGGATACCGACTACGAAACGGAGCAGTTGTCAGCCACCTCCTGTACATGGATGACATCAAGCTGTATGCCAAGAGTGAACGAGACATCGATTCACTGATACACACTACAAGGCTATACAGCAATGACATTGGGATGTCATTCGGACTGGAGAAGTGTAGTCGGATGGTAACAAAGAGAGGGAAGGTAGTCCGAACTGAGGGGATTGAACTACCAGAAGGCAACATTGCAGATATAGAGGACAGTTACAAGTACCTGGGGATCCTGCAGGCAAATGGGAACCATGAAGAGGCCGCTAGGAAAGCTGCAACCACCAAGTACCTGCAGAGGGTCAGGCAAGTCCTGAGGAGTCAGCTGAACGGTAAGAACAAGATCCGGGCAATCAACGCCCGTGATCAGGTACCCTGCTGGGGTAATAGGCTGGCCAAAGGAGGAGATAGAAGCCACTGACATAAAGACAAGAAAGCTCCTGACCATGCATGGAGGGTTTCACCCCAAGTCCAGCACCCTGAGGCTGTATGCTAAGCGGAAGGAAGGGGGCCGGGGAATGGTGAGTGTCAGCACCACAGTCCAGGATGAGACAAGAAACATCCACGAGTACATCACGAAGACGGCCCCAACGGACAGTGTGCTCAGTGAATACCTCAGGCAGCAGAAACCCAAGAAAGAGGAGGAAGGCGAGGAACCATCATGGAAGGACAGGCCCCTGCACGGTATGTACCACCGGCAGATAGAGGTGGCTGATATCCAGAAATCCTACCAGTGGCTGGACAAAGCTGGACTGAAATGAATGAATGAATGAATGAATGAAATGCTTTATTGGCCATATGCAGGTTGCCCCACAGAGGAATAGAACCCCCCCCCCCCCCCGACACACACACACACACAACAAGACAACACATGGGAATACAAGTCGGAGATCGGCAGCGTTACAGAAAAACACTGAAGATGTACACAACAATGGGGAAAGTACAAGAGGAAAAAAAGAGACCTCTACTCATGCTGGGCACCTATGGGAGGACAGCATGAGAACAGGAAACAAAAAAAACTCCTCTGCACAGAAAGCACATAAATGTCCACAGTACAACATTGGAGCACGTGACAAGCCACAGGGTTGGGTAGGGGGTGAGGAGTAGTCCGAAGGAAAACACAGCAGTCGTCCTGCACAGCGCTACCATTCCAGCGCGGCGCGCAGACCCGCCGTCTTCCCCCACAGGAAAAAAAAGCATCGAAGGCGTTTGGAAAGGGAGGGGGATGAGTGCGTGCTCATCAGTGTAAATGTATGTGTATGCGTGTCCAGAGTTCAGCTGAGATAGTGTCCTTCGCCCTGCCAGGCCAAGTAAACAGTCTACCAGCCAACCCAGGTGGCCTTGCATGGAATGGGGAGGAACAGTGTCAACACAGTCTTATCAGGGATTGTTTTGTTCGGCTCCAGCCTTGAGCCCGCAGCTGGCGCCGGAGGGGTAGCCGCATTAAGATGGCGATTTCTTTCCAACAACTCATGAAAATTTCAAGCTGTTTTAGCTTTAGCACCTCGACACCGACACTGGTCTCTCCATCTCCCGTTGGATAGCTGCCAGTTTCTCCATGATGTTGTTTACCTGCAATTCCGTGGTCTTGTCGATCCTTTGCTCACAAAGCAGATTCTGAGACCTCACGACCGCAGCCAACTGATCCGTGATGTTTTCCAGCTTCCGCCCATAGTTGTTGATTTGAGCTGATTCTTCCCTGATGTGTCCCAGTATCCGCTCAGAGATGTTATTCTGAGTATTCACTGCAGCCGCAATAGCCTCCAAGCTCTTGACCATGTCCCCGTCTGTGAGCCCTTTCTGAGAAGCCGCGCCTCGTCCAGTCAATCCAATCTCAGCAGGCAGCTTGGTGGGGGTTTGAGCAGCCGGTTCCGCTGTCTTAATTCTCCGATAAGCCAGGGCCAAGCCAGCTCCGATCAGCAAGAACCCTGTTATCATGGTTCCGAATAGGTAGATATCTTCAGCGTCCTCGATCGACAGTCCCGCCAGGCACACGATCCTCCATTTCTGCCACCGTCCATCGTGTATCCAGCAGGAAAGTCCTCCAGGGCACTCAGGCTCTCCGAGCCCAAACTTCTCGTTGAGAAGAGGGTGTCAATAGCATTCAGAGACCAGTTGATCAAATCCATAGTTCTCTTTAGGTTTTAGACACAGACTATGAGAGAGTGTTCCAGGGAAGTACAGAAAACACAAGACTAGACAAGGACATAAGAAGCTAAGCAGGGAAGATAAGGGAGAGGAGAGGAGAAAAGTGCGACCGCCTTCGCTGAGAGCTGAGACAAGAGAAAGACAGCACAGAGGCACTAATCATGGCAGCACAAGAACAAGCTCTGAGTACAAGATCCATAGAGGCTGGGGTCTATCACACCAGGCAAGACCCCAGGTGCAGGCTGTGTAAAGATGCCCCAGAAACAATCCAGCACATAACAGCAGGGTGCAAGATGCTAGCAGGCAAGGCATACATGGAACGCCATAACCAAGTGGCCGGCATAGTGTACAGGAACATCTGTGCCGAGTATAACCTGGAAGTCCCGAGGTCAAAATGGGAGATGCCCCCAAGGGTGATGGAGAATGACCGAGCTAAGATCATGTGGGACTTCCAGATACAGAGGGACAAAATGGTGGTGGCTAACCAACTGGACATAGTGGTGGTAGACAAACAGAAGAAGACGGTCAGTGGTGATCGATGTAGCGGTTCGAATGACAGCAACATCAGAAAGAAGGAACACGAGAAGCTGGAGAAATGCCAAGGGCTCAGAGAAGAGCTCGAGAGGATGTGGAGGGTGAAGGTAACGGTGGTCCCCGTGGTAATCGGAGCACTAGGTGTGGTGACTCCCAAGCTAGGCGAGTGGCTCCAGCAGATCCCGGGAACAACATCGGAGATCTCTGTCCAGAAGAGCGCAGTCCTGGGAACAGCTAAGATACTGCGCAGGACCCTCAAGCTCCCAGGCCTCTGGTAGAGGACCCGAGCTTGAAGGATAAACCGCCCGCAGGGGCGAGATGGGTGTTATATATGTATGACTTTTTTTTTCTTAAATTTGCTGTGTAGATTATAGTGTTTCTGCTAAGTCAAAGTATTTCATGTAAATCATAGTATTTCTACCAAGTCCCAGTGTTTCTGCTAAATCATAAATCATAAATAATGTTTTAATACAAATTGTATGATTTGGCTCATATACCATGATTTGGGAGAATTTTCTATGTTTTAGCAAAAATGCTATGATTTGGCATAAAAAATATTATTTAGTATAAATACTAAGTTTTAGCAGAAATACTATGTTTTAGCACAAATACTATGTTTTAGCAGAAATACTATCAATTGGTTCAAATATTATGATTTAGAAGAAAGACTATGTTAAAGAATTAATACTATGTTCAAACTTTAAAAAACTTCTGCTATTTCTGCTAATGTGTGCTATGACTTTTGACCATTTAAATGAATGGAACACATCATCAATGTGGTCACTGATTTTGCTTGCCGAGTTAAGCTGTGTTTTAGCTCAGCGAGATGAGCAGCCGTTCTCAGAGTGGGTTCAAATCTTGCTTATGGCAACAATTTTTTCAGTTAACAGTTAATCTTTTTTAAATCTTTTCAACACAAATTTTAGCTTCTTCACCCCTTTTCAGCAAAATATTCAGTTTTTTCACTCCTATTCAACACAAGTCCCATCTTTTTTGGCTGTATTTAGAAAAAAACTTTTCAACAGAAATTCTACTGACTCACCTCTTTTCTGTAGAATTTTCAGTCTTTTCACCTCTGATCAGCACAACTCTCAGCACATTCTGCTCATCTTAGCAGAATTGTCAGTCTCTCCGTCTCTTTTTTGTGACAATAAGTTTGGCTCAGTAAGTTGAGTAGTCACGTTGAGAGAAAAAATGAAATTGTCCCGCATTCAGAGAAAATATTACTCGTTTCGTATTGAGCTGAAAAGGAACACAGTTTGTCCCGTACTTCAGCTAGAATGAAAAAAGACACAAAGCTGGATTTATTCTGTCGTTACACTACACAGCTGCATCTTCTCCTCTCATTCTCTCCCCTGTTGCTAGTTCATTCATGAAACTGAACAATGATCAGCTGATCGGCTTTTCTCTCTTTTCTGTTTATCGCCCACTTTGCGCCAGAACGGGGAAACCGGCGGATGTCACGCTAAACAACAGCAGCACATTTAAGCTTGATCAGTTGTTGTTAGAATTTAATAAATATTAATTTCTAGGAACAGCTGCTATTTGCTGGAGCCACAAACAGCAGCTGCTGGTCATGATGTTGGTTTAGATATGTGGTGAGAGGGAAACATGAAGATAAAACCAGGAGATGTCCTTACTGAATCATCAGAGCTAAACAGGTGATGGAGAAACAGGTTTGTCTTTTAGGTGGCATGAATGAATTAAAGGGAAGTTATGGTAAATGGCCTGTATTTATATAGCGCCTTTCTGGTCCCTAAGGACCCCAAAGCGCTTTACATATCCAGTCATTCACCCATTCACACACACATTCACACACTGGTGATGGCAAGCTACGTTGTAGCCACAACCACCCTGGGGCGCACTGACAGGCGAGGCTGCCGGACACTGGCGCCACCGGGCCCTCTGACCACCACCAGTAGGCAACAGGTGAAGTGTCTTGCCCAAGGACACAACGACCGAGACTGTCCGAGCCGGGGCTCAAACCGGTAACCTTCCGATTCCAAGGCGAACTCCCAACTCTTGAGCCACGATCGCCCCGTTATGAACTGTTTCTGAGAGACAAATAACACCAGGATCCTTTTCTATGTAGCTGACAGCTGGTAACTGCGCAGGGGCGGGTCTTGCAAAGTTTTGCCAGGGGGCCAGGTAGGGAATTAACAGGGAAAGGGGGACACAAAGAAGTAATAAAAGCTAGATATTTTAAATGAGAATAAGAAAGAAATAATTATTTGAATCTTACAACCAAAGTTTTTCTCTGACGTAAAATCTATAATGTAAATGTAAAACACCGGTCTCCAACTCCTAAAGAAACACAGATAGCTCTCCAAAAGTTGATTCTGTTCATCTGGACGTAGCGTTTTGTGGGAGAAACGTTTCGTCACTCATCCAAGTGACTTCTTCAGTCTCAGCTGACTGCAGGTTTCCCCAAACCTTATAAACAGTACATTTGCATAATGACTGAAACCAGCCCACTGAAGGAACAATGGGCTGGGAGGTCAGTTCCTTAATCATAATTATGCAAATTCTCATGACCATTGATCAACAACCACTGACCAAAACCCACTGATCAAAGAACACTGATCAATGGCCATGAGTACCATTCACAGAGAGTTGGGGAATGGCTGCAATCACAGCATTGTAAGATGGCGAAAGATGAAACCTTAAAAAACCAAACCTGTAGTGATCCCATATGTGTCAGGAGTATCGGAACAGTTGAGACGCATTTTTTCAAAACACCAGGTCTCTGTGGCTTTTAAACCCCAAAACACGCTGCGCCAAAAACTGGTCCACCCCAAGGATCGGTTCCCCCGACACAAACAGAGTAACATAGTGTACGCTGTTAAGTGCCAGGAGGATTGCCAGGATTTATACATCGGGGAAACCAAACAACCTCTGGCGAAGAGGATGGCACAACACAGAAGAGCCACCTCGTCAGGCCAGGACTCTGCAGTCTACTTACACCTACAGGCCAGTGGACACTCCTTCAATGATGAGGATGTTCACATCTTGGACAGGGAGGAACGCTGGTTTGAGCGCGGAGTCAAGGAGGCCATTTACGTGAAAAGGGAAAGACCATCTCTGAATCGAGGAGGGGGCCTAAGGGTACATCTTTCGCCATCTTACAATGCTGTGATGCTGTGATTTACTTTCCTGGATGATTGAGAATGCATCAAGACGAAGACACAGATAGCCCTAAATTTAGCAAATAATAGCTTCAGGCTAGCTTGCTAAAAATTACCTTAGCTGAATGAGCCCTTGTTAAAGTTGAGGGTTCATACAGTCTGACCCTGAACTAGATGTCTGGTTGTAGGTGAATAGCTGGTTCAACGTGAATTTATGTGTTAATTAATTGACTCAGCTAATTCAGTTGTTGGGTGAACAATAAGAAATGTAATAATTCACCAGAAATCAAGTTAACCCTTTCACCCTGTAATAGTCTTATGGTGCTGTTTGCCTATGATTGGTGTGAACACTTTACATCCAAAAGTATCTAGTGTCTAAAAACTGGTTGGACAGTTGAATCACAGGATTGATGTTTGTCCTGAATTCAATTCAATTCAATTTTATTTATATAGCGCCAAATCACAACAAAAGTCGCCTCGAGGCGCTTTATATTGTACAGTAGATAGCACAATAATAAATACAGAGAAAAACCCAACAATCATATGACCCCCTATGAGCAAGCACTTTGGCGACAGTGGGAAGGAAAACTCCCTTTAACAGGAAGAAACCTCCGGCAGAACCAGGCTCAGGGAGGGCGGCCATCTGCTGCGACCGGTTGGGGTGAAAGAAGAAAAACAGGATAAAGACATGCTGTGGAAGAGAGACAGAGATTAATAACAGATATGATTCGATGCAGAGAGGTCTATTAACACATAGTGAGTGAGAAATGTGACTGGAAAGGAAAAACTCAATGCATCATGGGAATCCCGGCAGCCTACGTCTATTGCAGCATAACTAAGGGAGGATTCAGGGTCACCTGGTCCAGCCCTAACTATATGCTTTACCAAAAGGAAAGTTTGAAGCCTAATCTTGAAAGTAGAGATAGTGTCTGTCTCCCGAATCCAAACTGGAAGCTGGTTCCACAGAAGAGGGCCTGAAAACTGAAGGCTCTGCCTCCCATTCTACTTTTAAATACTCTAGGAACAACAAGTAGGCCTGCAGTGTGAGAGCGAAGTGCTCTAATAGGGTGATATGGTACTACAAGGTCATTAAGATAAGATGGGGCCTGATTATTTAAGACCTTGTATGTGAGGAGCAGGATTTTGAATTCAATTCTGGATTTAACAGGAAGCCAATGAAGGAAGCCAAAACAGGAGAAATATGCTCTCTTTCTAGTCCCTGTCAGTACCCTTGCTGCAGCATTTTGGATCAGCTGAAGGCTTTTCAGCGAGTTTTTAGGACATCCTGATAATAGTGAATTACAGTAGTCCAGCCTGGAAGTAATAAATGCATGAACTAGTTTTTCAGCGTCACTCTGAGACAGGATATTTCTAATTTTAGAGATGTTGCGCAAATGGAAGAAAGCAGTCTTACATATTTGTTTAATATGTGCATTGAAGGACATGTCCTGGTCAAAAATGACTCCAAGGTTCCTCACAGCATTACTGGACGCCAAGGTAATGCCATCCAGAGTAAGAATCTGCTTAGATACCATATTTCTAAGATTTTCAGGGCCGAGTACAATAACCTCAATTTGATCTTAAAGGTTGTGGGTAGGAGTGGCAACAATTTTCAAAAACCGTAGAGTTGGCCACCGTGTCTCTCTAGCAGTTGCAACTTTGGAAAAGAGCGGTAATTTTCATGTGTTGGGCTTGAAATTCTCCATGAAAATGGCATCTTCCAGCCCTTCTGTTCAATCAACCATCAAAGTGGCTGAACCTGGTACATACTTGGTACTTGGTACTATCAGTGATGCTGGGCATTCTTTACTCTCTGAAGAGCCATCCACTAACCCTGCATTTGAAGATTGGTGTGAAGACGCACCGTATTCACCAGTATCAGAGTGGAGCCCACCCCCCTCACCACCGCAACTGTGGACTATGGACACTGACAACGAGGAAGATTTTTTGTATTTCGGCGACTCTCCCGACATTGATGAGGTAGACTGGGCATGGCCACCCTTCCAAGGTCCTGAGAGATTACCGGAACCGCTATGGGATAATGATGAGGACTTACCCTATGTACCCACGTAATCGTTGATAAAATATGAAGTTACAATTCTTTTCTGTAAAAAAAGCATTTTTATTTTTGTATATAAATAAATGTTGATGTTGTGCTATGGGATTGTATGTTTCAATTTTACTTATAATGCGTCAAATGACTACAACAGGCGGCTCAATGCCGTCCAGAGTAAGGATTTTGTTAGCCACAGTGTTTCTAAGATTTTTACGCCCCGTTACGATAACCTCAGTTTTATCTGAACTTAGAAGCAGAAAATTAAAGCTCATTATGTGTCTTAAGACATCCCAGCAGTTTAACCAATAAAAGTGGGTATCATATGCATAGCAGTGAAAATGTACGCTATGTCTTCTAAAGCACGTATAATGTAAACAGAACTGATCTTTGCACAGAAGCCTGTGGAGCTTCATAATTAACCTCGGTGTGTGAAGAGGCCTCTCCATTTAATAATAGCTGTAATAAAATGTTATGGCCAACGGTGTTAAACGCTACACTTCGGTCTAGCAGGGAAGATTTCCAACTTTTCAATATGAATGAATGAAGGCTGAAAACTGATTAGATTAATGTCTGATGATCTTTTCTCTGATTCTTCAAGTTTGTAACACCGAACATATTAAGGGTTGATAATAATAATAATAATGGATTGGATTTCATATAGCGCTTTTCAAGGCACCCAAATTGCTTTACAATGCCACTATTCATTCAGTCTCACATTCACACACAGGTGGCGGCAAGCTACTGTTGTAGCCACAGATGCCCTGGGGGAGGCTGACAGAGGCTAGGCTGCCATATCGCGCCATCGGCCCCTCTGGCCATCGCCATATAAGGTTCACCATATAAGGTTCACAGGAAGAGTTGAATTAGACACACCTTTACTATTTTTCTTTGTACTCTTTCTTTCTTGACATGTTTAATATGATTACTATCAGAGGAGAAAATGAACCTTGTGTAGTTTAAAACTTTTTTATTTAATCAAACTGTAATGTTGTTGAACTCTGACGGACGTGTCTTTTAATCTTGTCAACAAATCCTTAATCACCTAAATGTGGCATTTATCGTCTTGTAAAATGTTCCCTCTGCTTCTGTTGCACATCTCCCCTGACACTCTCTGTTTCACCTGCCCTGTGCAACTGGTCCAACCCCTGCCTCCTCAAACTGGGGGTGTTTAAATCTCTTTACCTCTGTTGTGAACTTTACACAAAGTTTGTGGTAACAAAATCAAACTGAGGAGGAGGATCTCGTTTGAAAACACACACTCAGGAGACAAAATAAAAACAGTCTGCTCAAAGCAAAAGCAGAGCCCTCACAGTTGGTAGTACAATACACTGTGACGACGACGCGTATTAGATACCCTCAGTCCCCAAAGCATAAATATGATAAAAATGGGATCACCGAGAATATCCTAAAAATGGCATTGAGGGGGTGTTACAGTGAAAAAAGCAGCCAAATTTTCATCTGAAAATGTTGAATTTTAGTAAAAACAATGCTCTGTAGTTTGATACTGTCTTTACAGACAAAGCGGATGTTTAAAGCCTTTGGACGCCCATTTGATGAAATGCACTCATTCTCCTTATCAGCTGGAAACATTAAAGCCGTAAAATGGCTTTTTTGAACGGATAAAACTATTGAACAACATCGATGTTAGTCTGATCCAAAATTTGAATGTACGTGTGTTGAAAGTGTAGGTCTTGTTGAATTATTAAACATACTTTCTTTAATTTTTTCGAGCCGCAAAACCAAAACTTTTAATTTTCTTCTGCTTGAGTCTCGGCCTCGGGTAGCTCTACTCATCATTGCTGAGTCAGTTGTCTGTTTGTGCTACTTTTTCAAGGAGCAGTGGATTATTGGTAAAGGGTGACTTTATGTGTTTAGTTACTTAAGTGTAAGTACTGTGGAAAGTTTCACCTTACATACATAGGGCTGACAGTACAGGTTCTGAGGTAACTGTTTACAAAATGTTATAATCTATTCAAAGGTTCTTTGCAATTTTACATTGATAAACATTATCCTTAACATATTTGGCCCACACTAAGTACTATGGCCATCACACTTTCATTTAGAATTGTTTAAATAACTCGTGTCTTAAGTCCTTCCATCACACAGAAAATTAAAAACCCACATGGTTCACTTTTATATCACAAAATGTTAGAAATATAAGTCGTTCATAACAACCTGAAAGGTTGGGAGTTTAAAATGCAAACCAATGGAAGCAGCAGCAGTAGAAGACTATAATGTCACAGAGCACACAGTGTCTATTATTGTGTAGACATGTATAAATAAGAGCTTAATAAAGATGCTTAATTTCTTAAGAAATATGCAGGTGGAGTGATCTTTATCAAAAGTAGAAGTTACATCTGTGGCTAAACCACTGTACCCAAAAACTTTAAAAATCTACTGTGTGTGAGGCTGTGTAAGTAAAGCTTGCCCTTCACCCCACGTGTAACAAACCATTTGTTGGGGTTGTGGATTTGACACCTCAGCATTGTGAAAGTGGGGAAACATGTTTGTGGCTGAGCACAAGATTTCTGCTTACAACTTAGAATCTCAGTTCTAAATGAAATTCAAATGTTTTTTGTTTTTTTAAGTGAGGCTAATGTATTATTTGACTTCTAAGGTGCACACACACACACACACACACAAGAACAACAACAACAACACAGAGAAGAAGAAGAGGGGCCAGTTTTACTACGCTTCATAAAAACGCTATCATGCATCTTCCAACTGTATCTTTCTGTTCTGGCTTTAGAATCATTGGTTGTTTACTGATCCGTACTTTGGGAGTCATACTGTTGTGATACTGGGGAGAAAAGGATAAGGTTTGATAGACTAAAACCATTACACACAAAACTTCAAAACCTAGAGAGTGAGTGAGACTGCTAGCTGTGTGGTTCAGCAATAAACTTATCTACAAATGTGTTAGTAAAGAAACTGCAAACTATAAAAGGAATCTGAATTTAAATAGAACATAGTAGTGATGGATTAAGTGCAGGAAACACTAGTATAAGGTGTCTATGGAACAAATCTCCTTCAACGTTCAAAATGACCAAAGTGAGGACTACAAGCGTTTCTCTCAGTTGGTTGTGTTTAGGGGAAAAGCTGCTAAATACACTGAGACTGCTCCACATTGTTAGTGAGTTAACTCTGGATATCTGGGGATTTGTCAAACTTGGAGTGTACAAAAGCAGAAAAAACAGTAAAAGATTCAGACGGTGAAAGTCTGGTTTATTTCATGAACACAATGAAACATTTTACAGTCCACAGAGCAAAGTAGCATACATGATAATAGATACACATATCACAACTTGTGAGAAGTAAAACTCATCGTCTTACCACATGTTATATTCTGTAAACTTAAAATAAACCACATAAATTAGAGTTTAGTGTTTTAAAGTCATCTATTAAAAACATTACTGAAGTGACACTTTAACGATGCTTCATATCACAGTGTTTATGATGATAAAACATGTTCTCTCATTAGTAGATGTCTGCGCTGTCGCTTGTCATGAAAATGTCCAGAGCCTGGGTTCAGCTTCCTCTTCAATTACCACTGATCATTAATAGTGCGCACAAAAGATTTGTTACATTATCCCCATAAACAACATGCTTTTATAGAAATCATTGTGACACAAATATTTAGATTCTTGTTTCACAATTTGCATGAACTCCAAATCTTTAGAGTTTCATATTTATAAAGTATCGCAAATAATACAATAATACCATTGTATGAGCTACACTTCTTGTAAAAATGATTGGAAACGCGTTTGAAAAAGCTCCTGCTGTGACCTTCCTTCTGTGAGGGCACACACACACACACACACACACACACACACACACACACACACACACACACACACACACACACACACACACACACCCAGAGAGAGAGAGAGAGAGAGAGAGAGGGGGATCATTAATACAAAGCATTGGAGTCGGTTTTGGATTTTCACTTGTTGTTGGCTTTATGAACAGTCACATAAAATTCATTCCAATTTTTGCCTTTGCTTCAATTAGGATGTTTCTTTAAATCTACAACGCCTTCCTTTTCGAAAAGTTTACTGACATAGTAAAGAAGTAGCTAGGGAACTCTGTAAGTATGAGCAACAATAGCTTAAGGACACTACGTCCAATAAAGAGGAATTCATCATCTGCAGTTCGTGAAAAAAAGCACAATATTAAAAACAATTCAGCAGACCCTCGAGTGCGGATACAAACTGTTTTCAACTGCAGAGGTTAACTTCATGCACTTATCAGCATACAGTTTAGAGGCTTGCATTAGAGTGCTTTGGTGCTTGGGTCTCTTTTATTTAGCACGTTTATACCGTTGTGAATGTAGCTATATAAATAAATACACTCAAGAGTCTATCGTATGTTTGTCATGCAACTAAAAATTGTAAATATATTTTTAAATCAGTAACTTTGCAAATTTAGAGGATTTGTTTTCGGACACCATATGTGTCACATTTTAAACAGGGTTTGAATAATCAGCACTGACATACAGACATTTATGCGCTGGGTATAACAGACATGCTTACCGTGTGAAAGGCACCACCGATGTCTTGGTGCAGAGAAACACTCTGTATTGTTGCTTTTCTCTATTGTATAAGCAAAATCGACCGCAAATGACTAAGATGTCGGTGTTGACATGTCTTTTATTTCATTCACACAGACAATGAATACTGAACAACATACATTAAACCAGGTGTCTCCCAGCCCAGTAGTTTACCAATCATGCGGCATGGCTGGTTTAACACGACGGGCATAACGACTTGCTTCTAGCAGCTGTGCAATATTGTCGCACTTGCGCATACTATACGTTGTGATGATCTCAGTTCAGTCATGGTGTGTTCTGCAATTCTGCTGAATTGTGTTCCAGTCCCATCGACTGTGTACGAGCGCACAAACAGGCGTATGGCGCGGATGAATTGGTCTGTCTTGAGCCTCAGCATCACATCGTCGTAGTAGGTGTCAAAGTAATACTCGGGCAGTTCGAGCAAACAACTGTGTTGCACCTGACTGGGTTGAGCTGTTCGACATCCGCATGTTTCCTGTAGAAAGGCGTTTAATGCCAACATCACCATGTGATGGGTTGCAAGCTTGATGTCGATAATGGTTTCCTCACACAGACCCGATCCTGTAGGATCCTGCAGCAGCTGAGGAGAGGGGGGAGGATGTGGTGGGGTCTGGATTAGCAGCGCAGGCGGTGGGGAGTCTGAGAGGTCCCACGCTTGCATGTCTCGCTCTGAAAATGGGAACAATAAAAAAGATTTTATATTTTGTTGCATAGACACACACACACACACACACACACACACACACACACACACACACACACACACACACATTTATGCCACTGTATAAAAACCATATCCTTAAACCATGTAGTGCGGCTCTTCTATGCTCAGAGGGTAAGGATTTAACCTCCAGTTTTCAACCCTCTGGCACCAACAAGACTTTCCTGTCATCACATACCCTGAGAATAATAAAGTCATCGGGTCTCACGGTTAAAACGATCAGCCTCGCACTGTAAAGCTCAGGGCCTGTTGGACTGTTCCACTGGGAAACATACAGCATCTCTGGGATGACTACATTGTCCAAGACAGCGCAAACACTCCCTCACCACAATCTACGCGAAGTATAACTGCTCCGCTGTTATATTTAACGGTATACACATACCTATTACTGCCTTGCTATTCTAACTTAAATTTAGACCCATCTACGACGTTTTTACAGCGTTGCTTTTTACGATGAGGGGGCATCGGGTACATACACCTGTACACGTACCTAGAGCTTCTGTGGCTTGGGTGATGTTCTGGCTGTTCGTCATGGTTGATGCCGACGTCATCCTGCACTCCTTAGTTAGTTAGTTAGTTAGAGGTGTTCTTTAGGTTGCGCTGTTGATGTTCCAAATGGTGAAAGAGACCGTTTTTATATGTATTGGAGCTGGCACCGCCGGCCCTCAGTGAATGTGGCTGATTAGGGTATTTTAGGTGACCTCTGAGATGCCGAGATAAAGGTGTAATGGCATGATAAAAGGTGAAAGTGTAATGGTGGCACCGATGTGGGGCTTGGTTTCAGCTGGCCTCTGAGATGCAGAGATAAAGGTGTGGGGGTGTAAACAAAAGGTGATGCCTGTTTGGAGGATGGTCAGTAGAAAGTGTAATGGCATGATAAAAGGTGAAAGTGTAATGGTGGCACCGATGGCTCTGGCACCACCGGCCCTCTGCCATAAGATAGAGGAGACTATTTGTATTGAAAACTATGACAGTACAATGAGATGCTCTTGATAAGGATGACCTCTTCTGCTGACTGTAGGGGGTCTAACTGTAACCCCCCCTCTGTCTAACTGTTGCAGAATTAAGAATCCCTGTTTATTTCTAAAGGAATGCCTGCTGTTTGTGGTATTCTGTTTGAAACTATTAGCCTCTGTGTGTTTCAGAGCCCTAAAGAAAAAAGCAAAATGCTCCTAAAACAGTTACATTAAATGCTGTGTGTGAATATGTGTTTTTAGAAGGTGGAAAACTTTCTGTTTAAAAACTATTAGCCTCTGTGTGTTTCAGAGCCCTAAAGAAAAAAGCAAAATGCTCCTAAAACAGTTACATTAAATGCTGCGTGTGAATGTGTGTTTTTTTAGAAGGTGGAAAAAACTTTCTGTTTAAAAAACTATTAGCCTCTGTGTGTTTCAGAGCCCTAAAGAAAAATACCATAAACTAGTTAAATTAAATCATCTATGTCTAAATAACAGAACTCTGAGACCTATACAATCCTTTAAAAAAGAGTTTAATTAAAACACATAATGGTTTCATTAAATAAAACGCTATTAAACACATGTAAACTCATATGACCTCTGAACTCACAAGTCCGTTCACGCGCAAAGTCCGTTCGCGCGCAAGGTCCGTTCGCGCGCACACATGGACGCGGAGGGGGATGCGGGTGGGGGTGTGGGGGTAGGTGTGTGGGGGGTAGGGGGTGGGGGGTGGGGGGGGGGGCAAAAAAGCTGTAGATATATTACTACTGCTGTTCACCAACCAGCAACATACTTTCCTAGATTTTACACCACCTGCTTGCGCCTCTCTCCTTTACCTAGGACTACAAAGACCTTTCAATAATATAAGATAAAAGTTACCCAGTTGCCCCTGCTGGTGGTTTTTGTCCTTCAAGTTTGGGTCCTTGACCAGAGGCCTGGCTTGACTTAAGCTACATTCACACTGCAGGTCTTAATGCTCAATTCAGATTTTTTGATCAAATCTGATTTTTTTTTTTGTCTGGTTGTTCACACTACAAATAAAATGTGACAACAAACATGCTCTAGTGTGAACGGTTCACGGTCCTCAAAGCGGCCCGCATGCGCAAAAGAAAACGTCACACACAATGCAGTCTGTTTACAGAAATAAAAATGGCAACTACAGAGCTAGTAGGTGTTGTTGCAGGAGTCTATCAATTTCTGCACATCGTAACTGACAGTATTTTGACAAATTAATTAGAGAAAGAAGGACACAGAGAAAAAATAGAGCCTGTGCTTTAACAATGGCCTTGTTTGGAGCAGTGGCTGCTACCTCCGTGCAGAGGTATGTGTTCTCCGGCACTGATAATTGGCTTGTGTCAGTGACCTAAAAGATGGATTTAATGCAACACGACCATTCAAACAGCAGTCGCTTTCTAAAACATCAGATATGATTTGGATTCAGTGTCACATACAAAAGTGACCTGAGTCGGATTTGAAAATATCAGATTTGTGATGTTCAAACTGTCAAACCATGATCGGATATGGGTTACATACGGTAAAAAAAGTCAGATTTTATGCGCTTTCGCCTGCATTGTGAACGTAGCCTAAAAGACAGAACAGAGGAACTAATCATGACACGAAAGGAACAAGCCTAAAGACTAATAAAGGCTGGGGTCTAACACACCAAGCAAGATCCCAGGTGTAGGTTGTGGTAAGATGTCCCTGAGATAATCCACCACATTGCAAGATGCTATGTGTACATGCACGTACACACACACACACACACACACACACACACATATACACAAAAAGCAAGGAGAACATAGTGTGCGAAGAAGTGGGCAGCAAGGACATGAGATAGGGAGGACAAAGGTTGTTGATGTCTGTGTGCTGCGGGAACTGCCCCAGTGGATTTTGATGTTGGATGCTGAGCTATGAAAATCCCCAAGTACATGTAATAAAATTAATTAATTAATTAATTGATTGTTTATTCTGAGAAAAAAACAAAAAAAACAGGAATAGGATATTACATTTTTATGATGCATTATACTGCTGATTTATAAGAATGTTGTTTGTGTAGAATCATGGCCTTATTTCTCTGATTAGGAAGAACAGAACATACCGAACAGGAAACCAAGGTCATAACTTAGGCTCACTGAGAGAGAGAAAGAATGTGGATGTTTAGGTTTTATGACTTTGAAAGGGGGCAAAGCTATAAGAATGTGAGAAATGGTCAGACACTTCGAGATTTTGCCGGACACCCTCCTGTGCACATCTCCCATCCAGGCGTTTGTAATGCTCAAAGTGTTGTATGGAATAAAGAGATTGTTGATTGAGCATTAACAACCTTTTCAATAAAAAAGTTCAGAAAATCATTGCAAATCTCAGGAGAAACTTCCAAACAGACATTCAATGGAGTATTAAGAACAGTATCAATGATCCTAAATAACACACGTGGGTTATGACATTTGGAAGAAATAATATTTGCAAAATATTCCCTTTTTGCCTCTTTAACAGTGTTCTGGTAGCGATGCCAGCAGTCTTTTAGAATTTGAAATGATACATGCAGTTTATCCTTTTTCCATCTCCGTTCTGCTCGACGACATTCCCTCTTAACAGCTTTCATTAAACCAAGGCTCAGGTTTAGCCTTGGGCTGCCTGGTTTTTAAAGGAGCCACAGAGTCCATGATTTTTTGACAGCAAGAATAAAACCAGGAATTTAGCTCTTCTGTATCAGAGGAAACAAAGTCAGAAGGGCCGCCGAGCTGATTAAAAGCAGCAGAAAACTGCGCGGCAGTGGCGGGGTTAATAACCCGACAGCACCGAGTAGCAGCGCCAGATTTAACTGCAGTATGTGTCAAACCAACGTTGAATAACACAGACATGCGATCTGAGAGTGCACAGTCACAAATCTCCAAGTTAGTGACAGGCAGACCATATGACAGAACAAGGTCCAGTGTGTGTCCGTGCTCATGTGTAGGGCCAGGCACGGACTGTACCAGGCTAAAAGAGTCAATAAGGCTTAAAAAGTCCTTTACCAGTGGCTTATCAGGACAACATACATGTATATTAAAATCTCCAACGATAAGAACACTGTCATAGTTGGGCTAAAAAAAAATCAGAAAAGTTGTTTATGAAGTTTTTATTGTATTTCGGGGGCGATAGATGACAGCGCAGAAAACCGGGTTTGTACGAGTCACCTCAAACGAGGTAAATTCAAAGCTGGAGAACGAAGGCTGTAGAAAACACTGCTTACATTTGAAATCCTTTTTGTAAACAGTCACTGTGCCTCCACCTCTGCCTGTCGTCCGTGGCGAGTTAAAATAGCAACAATCCACAGGTAAGGTAAGATACAACACTGGACTCACCAACACTAAGCCACGTATCAGTCACACACATAAAATCCGAATCACGGGAACTGAAGAAGTCCCAAAGAATAAAAGTTTTGTTTAAAAGGGATCTGGCGTTCACCAGGCCAATCCTAGCAGGAGCTGGAGTCACCTGTGTGTCCGTGTTTGGTGTGCAGCTGTGGAGCTTGTTGTTGTTGGTGTTTGAAGAAGCTGTAAGTTTGCTTTGTTTCCTCCTTTAACAGTTTGTCTTTAGGAACTTTATGAGCAGATCAGGAAGTGAGACGTTTGTATTTACATAAAATAAAAGAAATGAGATGATTATTGGCTGAATCCACTCTGGTTATCAGTCAGTAACTCTGCACTCAAACATTCATCTTTGATACACAGTTTAAAATGATCTGAATGAAACTTTGGATCCAACATCACTGGTGGAACAATGATCGTCCCTTTAACTGGAAACAGATGAAACCAGTTTGTTCTTCAGAAGCCGACATTCAGGTTTTACTGAGTGACGTCAAAACAACATGAAGCTGCTCCACCTCAGTTCAGGGTCACTGCAAACAGAGATAATCAAATACAGACTCTCTCACACACACCATCAATATTAAAGGATGTTTTCACTGCGGTTTAAATCCTACATATACTTGATGTTAATGCAGGAGTAAAGTCTCTCAGAATCAAACACATTTAAACCTCTGTGACTCAGGACTGTGTGAAGCGCACAATCGAACACTTTTTAATCTGTTTCAAGTTAAACACCAATGAAGTGTTCAAAGGAAAAACATATTACTATGTGAATCCTGCTTGATGGATCAGAGGCTTCACCCTCACTCTGTACTCTGTCAGTCTGAGTTATTCATGAAGCACAAGGAGCTGATGATAGGCTGGTTAATGTTGGCACACACACACACACACACACACACACTGTGACACTGTCAGACATGAGGAAGTGTGCACGTAAACTTTGCTCTGCTCAGAAATGATAATGAGGAGTTACACAGACTGATGGAGCTCATAGAGTGAGCCGTTTATTTTACATGAAGTAAACCTGATATGATCTGAATTCATCTGTAGATCAAACTGATGTGTTAGTGTTAGGGTGATGTGTTAGGGCTGGGCGATATGGCCTCAAATCCATATAATTTGAAGCACGTGCGGTAACGATATATATCGCAATATATTCCTTTCTTCTGTATAACATATTTTCCACACTATAAAGCACACTTAAAATCCTTTAATTTTCTGAAAAATCGAGAGTGTGCCTTATGTATGAATTCTGGTTGTGCTTACTGACCTCGATCCGATTTGTGTGTGCAGAAATCTGTTAAAAAATATTTTAGTACAACTTTGGTAAGCTGCACTGCTTGATGGATTGTCAGAGCATTACGGCTGCCGTGGTGAGTAGCTTCGCGGAGTAATCTGGGTCCAAAACTCCGTCCGCTTCAGGTCCCAAAGTCAAACGAACACTGAGAGTTAAAAACGGTCTAAATTCTTTAATCTTTAATAAAATGATCAGCGTTGCTGCTTTACCAGGTGTAACAATTAAGTTTAACGGTGTGTTCACACCGAACACGATAGACGCGAGTAAAAACGCCCCAAACGCCCCTAACTTGACGCGTGCACATTCGCACCTCAACGCGTGTCCAACAGAAATCCATCGCGCCTCAAAATTGCATATTTTGACGCGCATGAACCGGAAATGTGGGAGGGATGTGGGAGGAAGTTGTGCCAGACGGTATCTTTGCTAGATGGCAGCTGTCGAGCTAGCGCTTGAAGAGAGAGTCTCCCTTCTCTATTTACTGTGGAGAGCAGAGCAGCGGCGTTAAGGACGTCCTCGCCGTACCTGGGTCCATCAGGTCCTCCAGAGGCGTGAGCAGTTTGGTGAGTTTCACCACTTGCTCGAGGAGCTGCGCCTGGATGACGGCCGATTTCAGCGATATCACCGTCTTTCACTCGCCCAGTTTGAGGACCTGCTGTCCCGCGTCGGTCCCAGAATCGCCCGCCTAGACACCAACTACAGGCGCTCAATCCCACCTGCAGAGCGCCTGTCCATCTGCCTGAGGTTAGTAAAAGTGTTTAATACGGTAGTCCTTTATTGATACCTGTGCTAATATATGCTAAACTATCGTTTATACACTGCTAACATGGCTGTGGTATGCTAACAGTGAATGCCGTCGGTGTTTACTGATAGCAAACTGTGGTATGGAGACGACTGTTTATAATATTTCTAGTGATACTCGAAAGGTCTCATCAAGTCCCGATTTAATTCGATTTATGCTGTTATCAGTGTTAGCAATGATAGCATGGCTGTGGTGTCTATCAGTGTATGCTCTCAGTGTTTGCTGATATCAAACTGTGGTATGAGGACTACTGTGGGTTAATCTTTGTAGTGATACTCCTTTTTTTTTTATTTAGACCTGGTTTAATTCTGGTATAGTTGAATATTTCTATATAAACCTCGCAGCTGTCAGACTCTATAACAGGGGTCAGCAGCCTTTCTTAAAACTGAGACTTAGATAAAATTGTGAACAGTTTGGTTCATCTTTAGTTATATGGTTCTATCTAGCATATTCTATCTTGATAAGCTGTCTTATCACAGGTTAATTTTTCAAAAATATTAACAATGATTTAAGCAAGGAAAGGGCTACATGTCAACATACAACTCTTTATTTCTATTAATGTCTTACTTCATTCCTACCTGACTGACATGTCTTGGAATTATGAGTGATTGGCTCACTGTAGTGGTAAAAGTTGTTACCAATCAAATTATGATATGGTAAAGTTAAAACAAAACACAACTGACTGTTTTATATTATATCTAATATATATTATGTAATTATCCTTATAATTACAAAATGTTTTATGTAAGATTTATGTTTTGTAATTTAAATCTGACATCACAAAAGTATTTTGGAATTTGAATAATGTATTTTGTAACTGCAGTACACATAATACTAATTTTGAACAATTTTGTCCAGGTTCCTTGCCACCGGGACTCCTTCAGGACCATCGCGTTCAGTTTCAGAGTCGGTGTGTCCACGGTGTGCCAGATCACCCCCAGGCAGCGACGGCCATCTGGGACTGTCTAGTGGGCGACTTCATGGCTGTGCCTTCACCTGGAGACTGGCGGTCCATCACAGAGGGATTCCAGGAACGCTGGAACTTCCTCTCTCTGCTGTGGAGCTCTGGATGGGAAGCACGTCCAGACAAAGGCACCCCATATATCACATAGGAGACACACACATTGATATACACGAAATATTTATTCCATTTCTTTTTTGTGGTGCCCAAATTTATGCACCTGCTTGATTTTGTTTAAACAATTATTGCACACTTTTTGTAAATCCAGTAAACTTCTTTTCACTTCTCAAATATCACTGTGTGTGTCTCCTGTATGATATATTTAACTGACATTTTTATTGTAACAACCAACGATTTATACAGGAAAATAATGGCTATTAACAAGGTTGCCCAAACTTTTGCATCCCACTGTATTAGTATATTCTGTCATTAGTATAATATGAAATAAATTAAATGGTATTGCCAACATTTGTTGTGTAGTAGAACTGAGACATTAGTCATTATAAAAATGTATTTGAAATAATATTAAAATTCTCAAACAGAAAAACATTAAACATAAATATATAAAATATAAGTATTTACAGAGAGACAGGAATAAAAAGGACCCAGCTGCTCTCCAGAGCAGGAACAAGGCTGAGGAGGAAATGCTCCATTGGAGACTGGCGTGGCCTCTTCAGGGACACCAGGATGGCCAGCTCCACCACCGATGGACCGTCCTGGGACCAGTCCCTCATCTGCCTCGGACCTGTCCTCCTCTCTGGGCCTGGAAAACAGCACAAAACACAAAGAAATGAGAAGGCTGCTACTAGATTTTAATTTCAACATTGAAAAACAACAACAGGATATAATCAGATTGGTTGTAGATATTTAGTAAAGGTGATCACAAGGGAATCCCACCGAGTAAAAAGTTATCAGTGCTTGCTGTACACCTGATGCTACAATTGCATACCTGTGGGTGCAGCAGCAGGAGCTGAGGGACTGGGGAGCAAGGAGAAGCAACAGGGGATGCTCTGCTGCAGAATCAGCTGGTTCTATCAAGACAATATTAAATGTTAACAGGTTTTAAACAATAATCATAGCGAAAGTATATACAGTGGTCCCTCATTTATTGCAGCAGGGGTTGTCAGAATAACTAGCCCCTCGCCACGCACTTTATACACTTTTTCCCCCCACACACATGAACATTAGTCACAGTTCTCACAAGTTGATTCTCAAAGTACAAACCTTTGTAGATTGCAAAACGTGAAAGTATTATGCCATGTTTTGTCTTCGTCTGCCTGCCACTTTTGTGCACCTTTTTCCCTCACGGTGCAGGTGTCTATTTCCGAATGAAGGTCATAGTTATGGGTGTTTTTGTGCTGTTTTATCTATTGGACGTGATGGTTATCAAAACCAAACATGATAGATTTGGCAAGTGCAGCACACACCACGGAGGAGATTTGTCAATCAGGCTGCAGAATGCAATGCTGTGCGGCGCAATAAAAAATCAGCGAAAAAGCGAGGCAGTGACGGATGAGCGGGACCACTGTTTGCTGTTTATTAATAAACAAAATATATTCCTATATGACAACATGCATAAAAGCAGAACGGTATTTGTACATCAGTGGGAAAATAGCGGTGGCTTGCTAGCTTTTGTGCGGCTTCCTGGGGTCAGTGAAAAATGTAAAAAGAGAAATGAATGAACTCACCAGGTTGCCCGATCTCTTCACATTTCTTCCTTCAAGCTCGGTCCTTTATATTCCTGTCTCGGTACACAAAGCAGCTGGTGTCGTACAGCTCTGCGTTGTTTGCTACGGCGTTGATTAGCCTTCCCTCCATTGAAGAATGAAGGGCTTTGGCTGGATCTGCCACAGCCACGTCACCAGGCTCCTGATTGGTTGTCGCGGCGCGATTTGACGCTGGAGTTCAGATTTTTCCAACTCGAGCGGTAGAGGCGAAACACGCGTATGCACAAAATGCAACACATAAACTGACGCGCGTGGGTTTTTTTTTCGCGAGTCAAACGCGCCAGACCTGGTAAACTGACGCGCGTTTCACGGGTTTTGGCGATTTCGCAACGCAAATCTGCTTCCAAATTTTCGCCGGACGCGCAATCGCGTGTCATCGAGCTTTTCCATTGACTTTACATGTAAACCTGACGCTCTGGCCGCCTCTATCGCGTTTGGTGTGAACACACCGTAACATCCAGGCATCCATGAACACAGAGTTTATTAAATTTAACGGAGTTACAAGTTAACAGGAAGTTAGCTCGCTAGCTTCCACCTAAACATGACATACCATGTTCTGACTGAGAGATTTTTGAAACTAATTAAAACGTAGAGATGGTCATGATACAGCTGGTCTCATGACCATCAACATAAAACATTTGCTGCAGATGTTAAAGTGTGTTCTCCATGTGCTGCTGATCATGTATGTTAGTACCTGTAGGATCGATGAAAAGCTCTGATTCAGTTCACTAACCAGGCTCAGGGGAATAACTGGGATATTTCCCAACAGAGACGTCCTGCTGGGATCGTTTTCCTGCTCTACACTCTGGTGTTTCTGCTCAAAAAACAACAAAATGAATTTTCATGAGCCTACAGATCGTGGACTTCTTTAAGAAACTTAAAGAAGACGCTTTTCTTTCCAAGCTGCTTAGATTGAACTTGAACAAAGGATTTGAGGAGCAGAAAAGTTTTTAAAGATAAATTAAACATATTAATACATATTCTGTTTATTTTATGTTATTTAGGTGTTTAGGTTATTTTTCTGTTTTCTGTAGCACGTCTGCTCTCGTGTCGTACGTTATCAACAGTGTATCAATGCATTCCTATGGGTGGAGACAGAAACACCCACCCAAAAAGAGCTCAGAGCAAGAATAACAGAGGAGACAGGATCAGAGTGGGACAGTGGAGCTTGTTGTTTGTGTCTCTGTGTGAAGAAACTGTAAGTTTGCTTTGTTTCCTCCTTTAACAGTTTGTTTCTGTGATGTTGGGACCTGATGTTCTCCATCACACCGACACTCTCTCTCCCTCTGTTCCATAGGGAGAGAGTCTCTCACTCAGAGAACCAAGGTTACAATGTAACCCCACGTTCAGCTCTTGTGTTTGAAATCCTCATGATTATAGATTATTGATTGGCTGGAATCAAACAGTTTGAAGAACATTTCTTCATGTGGCAGTTTCAGCTGCTGCTCACAAAAATGATAACAGGAACAAGTTAGTTGACGAGGAAGACGTTTGTCTGGGCGCGTTGGCCTCGTCGATCATGTGACCGTGTTACTGTTTGGGCTCAAACTGATACGAGTGGTTTAGCTGCAGGGCAGGTGTGACAGGACGATGCTGCACAGCCTCATTGTTCAGGTGTGAGTCAGACTCTGAGTCTTTATACAGTCCTGTTTAACATGTTCCTGTTGATGCATCACAGAGATCAGCTGTGCTAAACTCTGCTGCATGCAGTTACTAGTTTCTCTAGTTTGGTGATGGAAACATTGATGAGACCGTTTCCATCACCAAACATCATGAGGAACCCCTCTGACTCCGATTCTGACTCTGTGCATAAAAACACAAATATCCCTTCATGTCTGTTCATCTGATTCTGTAATGTGAGAAACTTTGATGTCTGAATTTTGTTCTATCATTAAAGTCCAGACTCGTAATTCTTAGAGGTTGGAGTCAGCAGACACTCCATAACACAATAGCATCACAATCCTTCACTTATGATTTCATATGATTGCAATTTTGAACATTGTTGAGTATTACAGTGATATGTTTTCATGCTGTTACAGGTCTGAGTGTCAGTGAAACCTGTCAGTTAGAACAAAGATCTTGCACCTTCATTTCTCTCAGTGCAATTCAAAACGCTAGTGTCATGGTTGCTAGGCAACCTGACTCTTTCTGATTTACATGTGCTCACTTCCTGTGTTGTGCCAAGTTAATTATCCTGAGAGCGCACTGGGCAGGGAGACTCCGCCTCCATTAAAACCAACTAGACGTGGAAGTAGTGACATTTTAGTTTAGTGCAGACATGAGTGATGAGTGTCGTTACATTACTGTTCAGTTTGTGTTACAGCGTTTATTGTTCTCACGTGTTATCAGACAGGATTATTTCAACGATCTCATGTTTATTTGTATCCTCCTGTAACTTTATGAAGAGCTAAACTTGTCACAGTCTGGCTGGGGCAGACTGTATGTGTTTGCAAGAGAGGACTCAAACGCAGACCAAAAACTGAACGTGACGTGGATTTAACAAAAAACAAGCTGTTTATTGAGGCTAGGAAACAAGCTACAAACAAAGGCCATTGGTGAAACTAAACAATAACCTAAACTGGGTAAACTAAAACTAAACATGAAAAACCGTAAACATGGTGACCTGACATGGATACCTGAAGTTGTGATGTGGATGAGCAGACAACCTGACAAGGACTGACTGAAAGCACACAGACTAAATACACACAGGAGGATAATGAGGGAAGTGGGAACACATGGAGAAACAGCTGACACACATGAACATAACGACGTCACAAGGAGAGAGTAAAACTAAAAACATTGAACATAGGAACACAGGACCCCTTCAAAATAAAACGGGAAATATAATGAGACGCAGACATGACAACATAAGACACACAGACATGAAACACATGAAGGGCAAGGGAGACTTCACAGGGGTTGAAAACACAAGGGGGAACTAATAAGCAAATGAACATAGGAGACCTAATAAGCTTAAACATACACTATAAATATCAAAAGAACTGACACTCAAAACACTGGGTCATAAGACCCAGGATCGTGACAAAACTTTAATTAGTCCTTATAAGAACTGTTTGTGAGCTAAGAATCAACAATGACAAAGACTCTGAGTCCTCAGAATTAGGCTAATTTTTAAGTTTTGTGTCAATCAAAGCTAGAAGCTGGTGTAGCGTTGAGCTTTATTGTTAATTAAATAAAAAATATATATATATGTAAAAAAAAAAAGGACTAGATGTGTTTTCTGTCTTTAGAAAAAGGTAACATTGATTATATTTTGTTGGGCTAATTCTGACCAATCATGGCAGTCCAGAACTTTTCCCTGCTGCTGTATCCTTTAACGATCGGTGTTGGGACTAACGTGTTACTAAATAACGCGTTGGTCCCAACACTGGTAACACTGGCATGATGTGAGTCTGGAGGTTTTGGTTACAGTGAACCTGCCTCATGTTGGTTATGTTTAACCACCAGAAGCTTCAGAATAAAGGAAATAATAAATATAGAAATAAATAAAATAAAAATGTCATCTGACAGTAAAACGTGTTCAGAAACAGACGACCTGTAATTAGTAAATGTGTTTTTTTACAGTACTAATATCGTCTTTATGGCAGTGTGATGATGATGTCACAAGCTCACACATGACAGCTTCATCAACATGGAGCTCTGAGTGTTCATTAAAGGATCATTGGACGCTCTGAAACAGCTGACTGCAGCCTTTAGTTGTGAGCACACAGTGTCTCACATTTACATTCACTTGACTGTCAAACACAGTCACTTTAAACAGCTGCTGTTATCAAGTGAAAATAGCAAAGCTTTCAGGGCTGAGCCCCCAGTGTTTCAGGATAATGGCCCAAGAGACCACAGTCAGATATGTGGGGAAGTATTTTAAGTTTAAAACTTCCTTTAAGCACTAACAGCAGAAACGCACAAAGTCGCAGACAGGGAACAAAGTATTTTAGGTTTGTAAGGTCAGATTATTTTATCATTATACTGAACAAATATCTGAAAAACTAAAAACCTCTATTTCATGAGGTTATCACTACATTCACATGTCACTGATGTGTTATTTCACACAGATCAGTTTTGGATGTGTGTGGCCCATACACTAAAACCATGACACAAATTCATATGATGTGACACTGCGTTCACTGTTTCTAAAATCATCTTCTCATGTTTTTATAGACAGATGATGGAAGAACCTAAAGAACAGCCAGTCAAAGCAGCTCCATCAGCAGGTAGGAGATCAGTGCTTTGTATGATGCGATGTATGGATGTATAGACTTCAGGCAGATTCTTTTTTTTTTTTTGTAATTGTGATAAGTACATAAAATTCATTAGTCCTAACATGCCCTAATCTTTGCCCTAATCTTTCTGTGGGACATTTGTATAACATGAGAACTTCCAGTCTAAGGAGTTTGGCAGAGAAACAATGGGACTTTTTTGTACTTCAAACCCACATATGAGGTTAAAACGATGCCACCTTAAAATGAAACTGAAAAATATTGAAACTGAAACAAATGTATTGAAAGTGAAAAAATGATAGTGAAAAAACATAAATATAGAAATTTAAATACAAAACTCACTCACTACCATGTTTTCACACTTACATCGATTTTTTCCACGTACAGTTATTTTTTCAGCTTCAATTAGCTGGCACTGTTTTGGCATCTAAGGGCGCGCTTGAGGGGCGGGGCTTGAGAGCCACATATATATGCGCACATTATATTGCTGAACAGTGACTGTAGAAAACATGGACGACCTAACATCTGCAGCAGCCGCAGTCATGAAGAAACTTGCGTATCTCTGAACGGCACATTGAGCGGGGACGCTGACAGGAGGTCCAGCGTTTACCGACTGTTTCAAACTGACAGACTCAGGTGTTCTTCAGTATCTACCTGACAGAAGGACCTGAGAGCCGCCACAATATTTTTGGTAAGTGAAAGGTGTTTGTAAGCTAATCTGTAGTTAACATCCATAGCTAGCTAGCTAAGATGAGCACTCGGCTGTCGGGAAAACTTGTTTTGTAAAGTTTGTTTAGCTAACCCGTGCAGGTGAATGAAATTAACAGAAACGCATCATGAGTAATACACTGTAAGAGCTGTTAAATATGGGTTCTTTCTTTTGAGGTCGGGTACAAAAACGCAGTTCACAAAAGGGTTTAGTCAAAACAATGATTTTAATGAAACACACGCGTGGGGAGGTTTACACTGCACACACCAGCTGTAAATCTCACCCCAAAAACTACACAGCCAAGGTCTTATAATCATCAGGGAGTATTTACTGACGCCCCTTCCACGTCAAAATCAGTACAATACATGGAGAAGTATCAAAACCACAAATGTTCTGTTTACAACCGTTGACACAGTTAGAAAAGAACATTTTCTTCGCCTCCAAGCCAGGTGCTTCCTGCTGCTGCCGAACTCTAACTTATCGTCCGGAACATCAGCGCACGTCCTACAACAAACTTGTCACCTACGCACAATTTAGCAGTCACAAGCAAAATATGATTAAACTTTCACCTAGACTATAAGTCTACCTACTGTGTGTGTGCGTGGGTGTGCATATATGTGTCAACCTTAAATGCACTCCATTTCACCTCTCACCTTGCCTGCTAAGGCGCACAACCAGACAAACAGAGGCCGTTCTCAAATGTGTAATAATCTGACTAAACTATGTATGTGATATATTGAATAAATGTTTTAATCAAATGCCACTACTAGAAGCTTAATTAAAAGGATATAGGTTGATAAAAGATAATAAAAAATAACATGATAAATGCAATGTGTATAAAAATGATTACACCTGCAATGAAAGATTATTATATGATTATACTAACACCTGTAAATAAAAGGTTAATATGAGATTATGACAATACCTGTAATACAAGTTGTAAAATAATGTCAACCGCTTCAATAAATGCTTTAATAAAATTATGAGTAATTCAATGATTAATGATGCTGGTTATAAATGGTAACAGTAAACAGTAAAATAATTGTTTAAATTCCTGGACTCTGCCTCTGCTCCTGTGCAGAGCTGATTATTAAATATGTTCAAACAACAGCATGTTTTCACTCTTTTGCCACATCTGTAAGGATATTAACACATATTTTAAAAAAGGCTTGCACTTTAGTAATCCCTCATTAATCATCAATTACGGATTAAATAGCAAAGCCTAATATTTATGTACTCAAACCAAATACCAAATACTTCTGCTTGGCGGAGGAGCACCTTCTACAGAGACACCATTGAGAGTATCCTCACCAGCTGCATCACTGTGTGGCAGGGGTGCTCAATCCCAGTCCTCGAGAGCTACTGTCCTGCAGCTTTTAGATGCATCCCTACTTCAACACAGGTGAATCAAATAGTTGGATTACCAATTCGGCATGCCATCAAGTCTGGCAAAGGCCTGATAACGAGCCATTCATTTGATTCAGGTGTGCTGGAACAAGGACGCATCTAAAAGCTGCAGGGCAGTAGCTCTCGAGGACTGGGATTGGGCACCCCTGCTGTGTGGTATGACTCCTGCACTAGGTCCTTCAGGAAGGAAATGACAACGGGTAGTGAGAGCAATGGAGAGGATTGTGGGGACCTCTCTTGCCTCCCTCCCCAGGAGATCTACTGTGCCTGCCTCATCCGGAAGGTCCTCTCCATTACAGGTGACTCCACTCATCCCTTCAACAGCTTCTTCAGTTTGCTGCCATCAGGAAGGATACTGAAGAGCCTCCGGGCCAGAACCCGCAGACTGAGAGACAGCTTCGTCCATCAGGCTGTCAGGATGCTGACCATCTCTGAATCGAGAAGGGGGGCCCAAGGGTACATCTTTCGCCATTTTACAATGCTGTGATTGCAGCCATTCCCCACTTTCTGTGAATGGTACTCATGGCCATTTGAAAATCTGTGTATTTGATTAGGAGTCGTGATCAATGGTCATAAGAATTTCCATGCTAACAATCATGGAACTAACCCCCCAGCACATTGTTCATTCAGTGGTGCTAGTTTCCTTCGCTGTGCAAATGTACTGTTTATAAGATTGGGGAAACCTGCAGTCAGCTGAGACTGAAGAAGTCACTTGGATGAGTGATGAAACGTTTCTCCCACTGAAAATGTCCAGATGAACAGAATCAATCTTTTGGAATTTACTTACCTGGATGATTGAGCACGCATCATTACTTTATTAATATTTTTGAAATGATAGCAGCACAAACGAAAATTTTTGCTGCACAAACCAGCACAAACGTAGCAGAAATGTTTGACATCATTTTTCTTTGATTTGGGCAATGTGGGGGGATATATGTGCATTTGTTCATAGTATACCTGCCCGTCTGCAGGTATATCTGAGTAAGTTTTTGGGAAAAAAAGTACTTTTAAAGTACCTTTTTTGCATGATACTTTTTACTTTTACTTGAGTACATTTATGAAGA
The DNA here is from genome assembly GCF_013358895.1 of Oreochromis aureus. NCBI lineage: Eukaryota > Metazoa > Chordata > Actinopteri > Cichliformes > Cichlidae > Oreochromis > Oreochromis aureus. The sequence goes on along the minus strand of NC_052944.1, from coordinate 134,058,964 downwards.
AGAAACTGTACTTTTACTCCGCTACATTTTCAAAATTTGACTCGTTACTTGAAAAAAAAAAAAAATTAGTTTAACACATTAGATAACAGGCCGTCAGTGGAGTTTCCGGTAACTTTTTTACCAATGAGATGTGTCCATGCAGTCACATGACCAGTTTGAAACTGTGGCGGGCGGAGCGGCCCAAGCGTTTCAAAGTAGCGGACACACGGAAAGAAGAAATATGATGGCAGAGTCTACGCTAGAGCTAAAGAGGATGAACAGCCTTTTCCTCACATACAAAGAATGTTTTGCTTCAAAGCAGTACAAAAGAACAGCTATGTCTGCAGTGTCGGTGTCTTCAGCGAGAGCCACAACAAACCAACTTTTCAGTGTGAAACAACTCAACTCTGAGGAACGATAAATTTTCTCTAAATATCTTTTTAGCTGTGGTTAGCTGGATGTCAGTCTTATGTTACAGCAGCTGTGTCGAGCTCGAGCTGCGAGTCATATTTTTGGCGCTACGTTGTAGTGAGATAAGTTTGTGGGTGTTTTGTGCAGCTTCAGCTGTCTTTTTAACCCTTTAAAGCTGGTCAGAGCGGGCACGCTCCGTTTTGCGAAACTATTTTTAAATCCCGGTAGCACTGCAACCACGTAAGCTAGCGCAATAATTTTTTTGCATATGAAACTGGAGGAGTTGTACTTACATCTTATGCCATCAGCTTGACCCTAGGTCACAGTTTCCTTCCACATAGCTTTGCAAAAAGTGTAGGGGGGGCGTGTTTGCGGTCACGTCCAGCGGGTGTGTGGGCGGGAGCGTTACACAGTCGCTCCACCTCAAGTCACTACTGCGCAGACTCTGGCTCCAAATTTGCAAGATGGCAGCCTCCACAAGCGGGATATTTTGGCTTCATTTTTGCACAATGGCAGGAGGCGGTGTCGCGTCGTCCATGTTTTCTACAGTCAATGGTCGTGCTGCTCTGGTTGCCTAGCAACCATGATACTAACCGCGAGAAACGTTACATACAGCTTTGTTTGACAGAAATGAAGGAGAAAAAATGTTTTGTTGGTCATTCATTTTTGTCATGACATCACTTTGATTAGTTGAGTATCTGAGGCTGAGACCACAGGACTGTAAAACATGATTGTTGGGCTTCATTTCTGTATTGAACAGTCATTTCAAGATATATATCCACACACACACACACACACACACACACACACATATGTGTGTGTATATATATATATATATATATATATATATATATATATAATATTATTATTATTATTATTATTACAGCAGTAAGCTTGAACTCTGGGTCAAAAATTCAAGTTGCAGTTATTTATATTTCCTATCACCTTAAATCTTCACTCAAAGACAAGTATCTTTGACAGTGTATATATAGATGCATTATGCATAAGAGACAAATATTGTCCGTTTAATATATTGGCATTATTACATTTGGCTCAATGCTTACATACATGTGTAAAAAGAAAATGTACGAGCTGTGAAAACTGTTTCTGATAGAATGAAGATCAGAAGATATGAAATATTCCTTTATTGGGTGAGAAAATCAGACCATGTCATAACTGCTTTAAGTCATACAGAATAGATATCAGAGCCTTAAACAGGCTGACTTCTGCTAAATGGGTCAAACTGGGCAGAAAGTCTACAAACACATAACATCCTTATAGAATATGATGTAACACTATAGATCAACTTAGCTCAGAATATATAAAGCATATAAACAATTACAGCAATATGATGCAACAAACACAGCAGTGCTACTAATCCAAAATACTCAAAGCTTCATAGAACTGAAACAAACATTTATTTTTAGCTCCATTCTGCTGCTGACACATACTTTAGGTTTCTGAATATTAAACTTGTTGCTGCCTTTCATAGTGTGTAACTTGAAGGCCCTGAGTACTTTCTCCCACACTGAAAACACTGGGATGATAACATTACAGGGAGTGCAGAATTATTAGGCAAGTTGTATTTTTGAGGAATAATTTTATTATTGAACAACAACCATGTTTTTTGTTGGTTTATCGCGACTGACGACTCCTTTAATTAAGGTACCATGTCACTGTTATAAAAAAAGACACACAGCTTATCATCTTATAGTTCTAAAATCACTCTGTTGTTAATTCGTTTGCTAGATTAGCCTCTAGCATACGCACTGTGTTGGAGGCTTGTTGCTAGCTAGTTAGTGATGCTACACACCTGTTACTCTAATAGTCTGTGTTATTGAAGGATTCAGCACTTCTTATGTTTGTTTTTATCCATTTTTAGACAGCGATAAGATCATCTGCACACTCTACAGAAGCCCAGAGTTACTGTTAATATCAAAAATATAATGCTGTCCTTTGAGATTTTAACATAAGACTGTGAGTGTAATGGATCTAAAACTGTTTAAATCTTCAGAGCCCTCTACATCCTGGTAACATGGAGACTTTAAAAACATCAGCATAACGTTTCAGTAGTGTAGTCTAATTTGTTCTTTTCATTTAATAATAGAGTCCATATTATATCAACAGCTACATTCACCCTGGAGAGAAACTAGTGAGGGAGACCATCAGGACCAAGCTGGGTTTCCTGGGTCCAGAGGTTTGGAGAAACTTCTTCCTTTTCTTTCATCACAGCTGTCCTGTGCCAGAAGTTCTGTTGACCCACTGAAAGAGGCATCATTTAAGAAACACCAGGAAGACTGAAGCCCATCGCATTGATCAAGCAGGACTCATGATCTTCACCAGCAGCTCCCTCACAGGGAAATCTTCAGCACTCCTCTGTAGGCCCGCCCCAGGAGATGGATAAACCCAGCATTTCATGAACACTGTGATGGAGACCTTTGGTTTGTGTAATGTTATAAATACTCGGATACTCCCCAGAGGCTCCAGACTTTTACATTAAGATATACAAACCGGATTCCAAAAAAGTTGGGACACTAAACAAATTGTGAATAAAAACTGAATGCAATGATGTGGAGATGGCAAATGTCAATATTTTATTCAGAATAGAACATAAATCACGGAACAAAAGTTGAAACTGAGAAAATTTATCATCTGAAGGGAAAAATATGGTGATTCAAAATGTCATGGTGTCAACAAATCCCAAAAAAGTTGGGACAAGGCCATTTTCACCACTGTGTGGCATCTCCCCTTCTTCTTACAACACTCAACAGACGTCTGGGGACCGAGGAGACCAGTTTCTCAAGTTTAGCAATAGGAATGCTCTCCCATTCGTGTCTAATACAGGCCTCTAACTGTTCAATCGTCTTGGGCCTTCTTTGTCGCACCTTCCTCTTTATGATGCGCCAAATGTTCTCTATAGGTGAAAGATCTGGACTGCAGACTGGCCATTTCAGTACCCGGATCCTTCTCCTACGCAGCCATGATGTTGTGATTGATGCAGAATGTGGTCTGGCATTATCTTGTTGAAAAATGCAGGGTCTTCCCTGAAAGAGATGACGTCTGGATGGGAGCATATGTTGTTCTAGAACCTGAATATATTTTTCTGCATTGATGGTGCCTTTCCAGACATGCAAGCTGCCCATGCCACACGCACTCATGCAACCCCATACCATCAGAGATGCAGGCTTCTGAACTGAGCGTTGATAACAACTTGGGTTGTCCTTGTCCTCTTTGGTCCGGATGACATGGCGTCCCACATTTCCAAAAAGAACTTCGAATCGTGACTCGTCTGACCACAGAACAGTCTTCCATTTTGCCACACTCCATTTTACATGATCCCTGGCCCAGTGAAAACGCCTGAGCTTGTGGATCTTGCTTAGAAATGGCTTCTTCTTTGCACTGTAGAGTTTCAGCTGGCAACGGCGGATGGCACGGTGGATTGTGTTCACTGACAATGGTTTCTGGAAGTATTCCTGAGCCCATTCTGTGATTTCCTTTACAGTAGCATTCCTGTTTGTGGTGCAGTGTCGTTTAAGGGCCGGAGATCACGGGCGTCCAGTATGGGTTTACGCCTGACCCTTACGCACAGAGATTGTTCCAGATTCTCTGAATCTTCGGATGATGTTATGCACAGTTGATGATGATAACTGCAAAGTCTTTGCAATTTTTCGCTGGGTAACACCTTTCTGATATTGCTCCACTATCTTTCTGCGCAACATTGTGGGAATTGGTGATCCTCTACCCATCTTGGCTTCTGAGGGACACTGCCACTCTGAGAAGCTCTTTTTATACCCAATCATGTTGCCAATTAACCTAATTAGTGTTAATTGGTCTTCCAGCTCTTCGTTATGCTCACATTTACTTTTTCCAGCCTCTTATTGCTACTTGTCCCAACTTTTTTGGGATTTGTTGACACTGTGAAATTTTGAATCAACATATTTTTCCTTTGAAATGATACATTTTCTCGGAATAAACTTTTGATCTGTCACCTACGTTCTATTACAAATAAAATATTGACATTTGCCATCTCCACATCATTGCATTCAGTTTTTATTCACAATTTGTTTAGTGTCCCAACTTTTTTGGAATCCGGTTTGTATAACTTACAGGACTGAATATAATATTTAAAAATATATGATCCTCTCTGGTTACTCTGGTATGAATAACTCTGAATCACTTTACGGTAAATAACACACTATCTGCAAAAAACTGTGAAAGAATTCCAGATGACAAGTTTGTAGTTCAACATACAAGTGACGACCTTTGACCTTCATCAGGTTTTATTTAATTGTGAGAAAATCTCATATGCTCTTCATGCAGCTGAGTACATCAAGTGTTTAAAACGGAAGCTGTGCAGGTCTGAGATCAGCAGCTCTGTGAAACACCAAACTGACATCCTGTTAATGCTGATATATAGTGACACAGTTACATGAGTGATTAATCCTTTTGTTTTTTGTCTTTAACTTTATCAATAAAGCTGCAGCTTTCACTACAGCACGTGTGGTACTTTAACCTTTGTACTGTTTTCATCAGTTCATTTTGCAGTTAACATGTGAACATGTTGGATGATCTGTCTGCTGTCACTGGGTGGTGCTGAGGTCTGAATCTGAGGGCAGCTCCTGTAATCACAAAGAGAACAGAACCATCAAACTCAGATATAAATTTTATCCCTCAAAATTGAAATAAAGCTGATCCTTCTGTCCTCACACACTCAGGATCTGAAGTTCTTCTCTTACATTTTTTTCAGTATTACAGTACACTACAGTACTTTAATCCATAGTTCCTGATTAATGAGGAGTTACTGAAGTATAAGCTTTAAAAAAATGTTACTGTCTTTACAGATGTGGCAAGAGACTGAAAACATGCTGTTCTTTGCACATATTTAATATTCAGCTCTGCACAGGAGCTGCAGCAGGGTGCAGCCTGTTGCTTTTACAGTATAATACTTGTAATAAAAGTACAATAACAGTAATTAGTGACTGAGTAGCCCGGGGAGTTTCTCTTGATTTCTTTAGTAAGTTCATTCACCTGCACAGATTAGCTAAACGAACCCCGACAGCCGAGTGCTCATTTTAGCTAGCTAGGTCTCAGGAGCTAGCTAAGGACGGTAGTTACGGATTAGCTTACAAACACGATTAACTTACCGAAAAAGTGCAGCGGGGCCTCGGGTCCTTCTGTCAGGTAGTCCAGTTTACTGAAGAACACCTCAGGCTGTCAGGTTAAAACACTCGGTCGTGTTTTCGTAGCGTAAACGCTGGCCCTCCTCTCAGAGCCTACGCTCTAGCTGCTATTCCCGAACACAGATACGCAAGTTTCTCTGTGACTGCAGCTGCCAGTCAAAGCTGCTATGATGACGTTTCACCCCAATTTAACATCACCGCGGTAGGAATTAGAATCAAACTTATGGGAAAGGAGACCCCTTGGACATCAATCAGCATGATGAGAACTATTGATAACAAAAGAAAGAATCTTTGGAAAAAAATTATCTGAGGAGAATAAATTTATTTTAGTCTGACCCCAGTCCCATCCACTAACATGGAGGAGGCGGGGTTTATGACCTATACTGCAGCCAGACACCAGGGGGCGATAAAGACGTTTTGGCTTCATTTTTGGGGAGCTGTCGTGTCGTCCATGTTTTCTACAGTCAATGAGGACGACGAAGGCTAGACCTCCCATTTCACAAGCCTCTCACTTCCGCACTTCTCGTACTAGTACCGTACAGAGTGCGCGTACTTCAAGCGTGCGGTCTCTTAATTGGGACACAGCCTTGATGAGCTGAATCATAGCGAATCACTCACTCACTAACCCCCTCCCTCCTGGCTCACAGCTCAAACGAGTTGAACGAATCACTGACTCACTCACCCCCTCCCTTCCTGTGCTGAATCGTAGCATAGACAAATCACTCACTCACTCACTTACTCACCCCCTCCCTCCTGGCTCACAGCTTCTTCTTCTTCTTGGTTGGCAACCAATGTTAAGGCACATTACCGCCCCCTGGCTCACAGCTCAGTGGACATTTACGTAGATGAGAAAATATATATTTGATAGATTTAAGGAAAATACTAATACAATAAAAAATAAATAAATGTTCCCTTTAGAATTTTTTTTGCTCTTGTTTTGCTTTATAAAATAGTTGTTTTCTTTTAGAATCACTCATCTTAGCAGTAGGATTTACATTAAAAGAGAAACAAATTAAGTTTGAGTGAAAATATACATTTTTGCACTCTCTGGTCAACTGACTCAGTGACTCAAATGACTCAAGAAACCCGATTCACTTTGGTGAGTGACTCATTAAAACTCGATTCAGTAAAAAGAATCGAATTTACCATCACTACTCAAGATCCTATTGAGACTTTTCAAAATAAAATGTTACACATGAAAGAACATGCAGAGAGTTTATGGATGAAAAGCCAAAAAGAGCCATCAGGGGCTAAAAAATGAATGTTACAACAGGCTTTTCCCCGCAGCACGCCGTTTAATAAATACTCACAAATACTCACAAATGTATCCTTTCATGCATCGGTCAAAACACTCGACGCTCAGCTGGAAACACTTCAGGGAAGTTCATTTGCCCGAGATTCAGAAGATTCACAGAAAATGTGAAATTGTTGTAATATAGATGTTTATCAGGACGACAGGATATGAGATCATGGCCATAGCGCACAGCCCCAGTGATGTTAAACACAGAGGGTTCAAACCTGTTGTTGCTTCATCAGTGTGGACGTTTAAAGATGGATGTAACCATTTAATCTGCTGTAGAGTTTTATGGAAGTCTGAGTGTTCACTGCTTTTCTAAACATCATATAAAGTAAAACATTTACACACACATGAAACATGAACACTGTGACATCAGCAGCTGCAGCAGTGCATGAATAAACAGATTGTACATCAACAATCACAGTGATGTGGTGTCTCCTCATTCCCAGCTGTGCCTGCTCGAGCCAAATGTAATCCCAGCAGGAAAACTGAGCTGAATATATTCCCACTACATGTGAGGAACACCAGCTCCAAATGTTCTCCTGACCTCCTGTGGAGTTTGTGTGGATCACCTGGAGCAGGGTCCAGAGTCCAGGTGCAGGAGCTGGGTCAGCCACTGTGACAAAGAGTCCCTCCTCCACTGTGGGAGTCATCCAGGGGCTCCAAGAAAGATCCACAGTGGGACCAAGGCTGATACTGTAGTCACAGCAGGGACCTGCAGAGCATTCAGACCCACAATCAGCTTATTTCAGGACACGTCACTGCAAATATCTGCTCACCTTTACATCTGTGTGTTGGGTTAGAATACAACACATGCAAATACATTTCTGACTGTGTGACACAGACGTGTGCAACAGTAACAGGTAGTGCACTACATTTCCCTGCAGGCTTTGCATGCACAGAGCAGCGATCCAGCAGTAGTTGGTGCTCACAGTGTTTATGTGAGCTGAACAGTGTCTGTGCTGCTGTCCTCAGTGTTTCTAACATCAGCATTTAAATAACTACTAATGTTTCTAATCACTAAGAACCAAAGACAGCAAGTTCCATCCAAACCTTCCCCTCACACAACGTTTCCTGCTGTTCATGTAACAGGAGGTGAACACGCTGGGATTAAAGCTTCATCTCATTAATAACAAACCAAACATGAGTGTCCACAGAAAAACACTTACAGCACATCATCACTGCTTACAGTTACAACACCATCACATAAAGTCTGTGACTCCGCCCTGCTCAGCTTCATCACCTCCTCTTCACTGTTTAACACTTTGCTAGTCTGGAGGAATCATTAGTTCTGCAGTCGCTGCAGCATCAACAATCATACAGAACACTGATTTTTTTAGCCTGTTATGGTAAATGGTAAATGGCCTGTATTTGTATAGCGCTTTACTAGTCCCTAAGGACCCCAAAGCGCTTTACACAACCAGTCATCCACCCATTCACACACACATTCACACACTGGTGATGGCAAGCTACATTGTAGCCACAGCCACCCTGATTATCTGATTACTATGAAAACAGATGTATGTATGAATGTGATGTTACAACATGCGCCACTTGACCCGGTTGTGGCAGCTCCACCAGCGGCTACGTTCACCATCAAACCACCGGAACCATTCGACTTCACAAAGCCCCAGGAGTGGGAGAAGTGGATCAGACGTTTCAGAGTGGCAAGTAATCTGAACAGCTCGACAGATGCTAACCAAGTGAACACATTAGTTTACTGCATGGGAGACAAGGCTGACGACATGCTAAGGGGACTTGACCTAACAGACGGGCAGCACCAGCAGTATGATGCAGTCAGAAACGCATTTTATAGACATTTTGTCCCCAGAAAGGTGAATGCAGTGCTAGCAAAACAGCCGTTGATGCCGTGCATGTCAGAAAATCAAAGCCAAATAAATTCAGAGGCAGGGAGCAAAAGCAGTTCAAGCCACAAAAACCACAAATAACAAAACAAGAGAATAAAACATGTTCTAAATGTGGAAAAGCACCGATGCACCCCGCAGTGCAGTGCCCAGCTAAAAATGCAGAATGCCACAGCTGTGTGAAACGTGGACACTACGGGAGAGTTTGCAGGTCTACAACTGTGCATGAGGTGGCAGACAGTGCAGATGGACTTTTCCTAGGTGAATTGGATTCAGGGTAAGAGGCTTGCTAATATCTGTGTGAGAGGCAAAAGCATGATGATGATTTAAATTAGACTCAGGGGCAGATGTCACAGCCATCTCAGAAGAGACATTCAAAGACATTAAGCAGCTGAATGAACATTTGCAAAAAGCTGAAAAGCCACTGTATGGACCAGGAGGTGCAGCACTGACCGTACTTGGGTCTACAACAGAGGACATTTCCTACAGTGACTGTGTAGTCAGAAATTTGCGTGTAGCTCTCTTGGGCGATCGTGGCTCAAGAGTTGGGAGTTTGCCTTGTAATCGGAAGGTTGCCGGTTCGAGCCCCGGCTTGGACAGTCTCGGTCGTTGTGTCCTTGGGCAAGACACTTCACCCGTTACCTACTGGTGGTGGTCAGAGAGCCCGGTGGCGCAAGTGTCCTGTCAGTGCGCCCCAGGGTGGCTGTGGCTACAATGTAGCTGCCATCACCTGTGTGTGTGAATGGGTGGATGACTGGATGTTGTCCGGAGTAGTAAGATATTATTTGCTGCTATTTTTATGATCATTATTACTATTCCATTAATTATTAATATTGATATTGCATTTAGATGTTTAAACATATTGGTACCCAATTAAGCTTTTATTACAAGTCCAGTAAGAACCACTTTAAACTGTTGAGTTGAATCTATAATCTTAAATGTTTATATGCAGACTGCAGTGTGAAAGAGTAACGCTGTGCCAAAATAAGACAGGAAGTTACATGTTTTTGAAGTTACATGCTTTGCAGGAAGTGAAACCGAAAGCAGAGTCTAAGTGCAAGCTAAGAGCAGGTTATTTTATTATGCATTTATATCTTTGGATTAAGCTTTCAGTAGAGGCTCTTGATTAAAACATTTACTCAACATATTACATATATAGTTCCAATTAGGGTATTACATGTAGGGATGAGCTTCTGTTCTGGTGAAAGGTCAGAAGTGCAACGGGTGAGTTGAGAGAGCATTTAAGGATGAGACACACATACACACACATAGTTTCAGTTGTGTACGTGCTGGCCTTCTGTCTGGTGGAAAGGTTACAAGGTTTAGCTGATGAAGTGAAGAGTGAAATAAAGGGCAGCAGAAGCTGACACACACATACACATACATATAAGTAGACTCATTTAGTAGGTAAGAAGTTAAGATGTGTGATAGGTTTGTAGCTTGAACCTATTCACTGGAACGTTGAAGGCAATGTAATTACACAGCAAGCAAGACACGAAGTAGGTAAAGTTCTTTATGTTTCACGTGCACGGGAGAGAACTGGACAGGTGCCGTTCCTTCGCTTGACCCCAGTTGCTCTCGTCCGCTCTCCCGTAACACTGCTCTTTTATTGTGGTTACATGAATATGCATAGGTTCATTAACATATGACCTCTTTACATAGGTATACATGTGAACAAAGAATACCTTGTGTGTGTGTGTGTGTGTGTGTGTGTGTGTGTGTGTGTGTGTGTGTGTGTGTGTGTGTGTGTGTGTGTGTGTATATGTGTGTGTGTGTGGTCAAACTGTGACCCCAGGAAGACTCCCCAGAGCCGTCCATCTAAACAAAAGGCTCTTAGACTCAAACAGATATACGTGTGTTTGCTATACCATATATCAGGAAGAGAAGATACGACCTCTCCTAGGAGGTGTGTGATCTATGCCAGAACACTCTGAAGAGGAGTGAACGCACTCCCCTCTTCATGCTACACAGAGTTGTTACAGACCTCCTGGGATGAGACATTCTTTCAATCTACAAATGATTATATACTTCTAAGCATATATGAGTAAATATTTCTAAGCATAAATGACAATCAACAATACAAAAACCTAACAATGTGTTTTGCTGTAACTGCAAAGTTGGGGTGCGTACGTGTTAGTCTGTTCCAGGAAGTACACCAGATGTCCCAGAGATAAGCGACACCGAAGCTGGGGAAGCACCTGGGTTCGAGCCAAGACGGTGTTCTTTAAACTGTGTCAAGGGTTGACTGAACGGTTGTGGTTTTGGATTGACGTATGCTGTACTGGATCTGCCTGGCAACAGAAGGGGGGCTGTACTATTTCACCCCTATAAAGTCTTTGTTCTGACTATTGTAAGACAGTTCAACACTGAATCTGCACAGTGTTGGACTCCACATGTGTATTCATTAAAATGTCGTCTAATTGCACCCGGCAGGATCAGTGGTCATTATTTGGTCTTCCTCCTCAATTTCTGAACCCTTAACAATGTGTAAAGCACTTTGGGGTCCTTGGGGACTAGTAAATACAAATACAGGCCATTTACCATTTAAGCAGGACAGCTTCTTTGAGACTGAAACTAATTGCCAGAATGGACAATACTGACCATGAGACAGTGAAAAAAGTGTACCCGAAACTATGTGATGGGTTCGGGCTTGTTCATAAACCATACACGATTAAGCTGAAGCCCGACGCTAAACCTTATTCACTGAAAGTGCCAAGGCGTGTTCCACTGCAACTACTGGGCAAAGTCAAAGAAGAGCTGGAGAGGAATTAACAGTTGGGAGTGATTAGTCGTGTGGAAGAGCCCACAGACTGGTGTTGCAGCATGGTCGTAGCCCCCAAAAAGGACAAAGAGAAAGTCCGCATCTGTGTGGACATGACACCATTAAATAAGTCGGTTTGTCGTGAAAAATCCTCCCCCTCTGTAGACCAAACACTAGGCATGCTCACAGGTGTGCAGTATTTCTCCAAGCTCGATGCTAACATGGGCTTTTGGCAAATACCACTGTCCAAAGAATCTGCTCTCCTCACCACATTTATTACGCCATTTGGTAGATACGATTTCAATCGTTTGCCATTTGGTATTTCCAGTGCGCCAGAGCATTTCCAAAACATGATGGTGACGGAAGTGACAGCCGGCCTCCCGGGAGTCGTGTGCCACATGGACGACATCCTGGTCTGGGGATCCACGAAAGAGGAGCACGACATGAGACTCCACACTGTCCTTGACTGTGCAGAGTGGGCGGGTGTCACCCAGAACATGTCAAAATGTGAGTTTGGCAAAAGAGCAGTGAAATTCTTAGGATTCATTGTGTCATCAGAAGGTGTGAGTCCTGACCCTGACAAAACCAGTGCGGTGCAGAATATGAAATAGAATAGAATAGAATTCAACTTTATTGTCATTGCACATGCACAGGTACAGGGCAACGAAATGCAGTTTGCATCCATCCAGAAGTGCTTTAGTGATATAGATATATTACAATATATATTAGCAATAGTATAGATATGTAAGTATATTACAGAAATGGGTCTATTGTGGTATGTTATAATGTACACGGTATGAAGTATGTTGTGAATATTCTATAACTATAGGTATGTACAGGCTGTAGTGAGTACAAGCTATGTACAGGCTATGAACAGGATATAAATATGAAAAACTATACAGAATATGAAATAAATAACTTTACAGAAATATGAGATATACAGTTATACAGAAATGGGAACTATGCAAGTTGTAAACAGTTGTAAGGTTAAAAATTATTGTATGTACAGAATGATTATTTACACAGAGCTATACAGTAGTGCAGTTAAGATAAGTGAGGGTGTGGATAATTTCTACAGAGGCTGTATAAAGTGCTAGTGGTTGTGAGTGGTGGTTCAGTCCATGTTATTATGTGTGTTTGAGGGTATGGTTGTCCATTGTGGGTGTGTGTATGTTCAGTCCATGTGTTAACGTGGGTCAGATGTCAGGAGGCAGAGTTCAGGAGTCTGACAGCTGTGGGGAAGAAGCTGTTCCAGTACCTGGTGGTCTTAGTCCGGAGGCTCCTGTAGCGCCTCCCAGAGGGCAGGAGGGTGAAGAGTCCATGTGATGGGTGACTGGGGTCTCTGATGATTTTCCCAGCCCTTTTCAGACACCGCTTCCTGTAGATGTCCTTTATGGCAGGAAGTGGTGCTCCGGCGATGCGCTGGGCAGTTTTCACGACCCTCTGCAACGCCTTCCGGTCCGAGGCAGAGCAGTTCCCGTACCAGACTGTTATACAGTTGGTCAGGATGCTCTCGATGGTGCAGCGGTAAGTTCACCAGGATGTCTGAGGACAGGTGGTTCTTCCTCAGAGTCCTCAAGAAGAAGAGGCGCTGGTGAGCCTTCTTGACCAGCTTGGAGCAGTTGGTCATCCAGGTGAGATCCTCGGAGATGTGGACTCCCAGGAACTTGAAGCTGCTCACACGCTCCACAGCCGTCCCTTAATGTGGATGGGTGGATGTGGGTCAGCATTCCTCCTGTAGTCCACAATGAGCTCCTTGGTCTTCTCGGTGTTAAGCAGCAGGTTGTTTGTGTCGCACCACTCAGCCAGACGATCCACCTCCTCCTCCTGTAGGCGGCCTCATCGTTGTCACTGATGAGCCCAATCACCGTGGTGTCATCTGCAAACTTAATGATGGTGTTGGAACCATCAGCAGGTCTGCAGTCGTGGGTGAAGAGGGAGTAGAGAAAGGGCTCATCACACAGCCTTGTGGTACACGGTGTTCATTGTGATGGTAGATGAGCAGTGGTTATCCAGCCGGACATGTTGGGAAGGTTGGTCAGGAAGTCCAGTAACCATTTGCAGATGAGGGAACTGATGCCCAGGTCTGTCAGTTTCCTGATGAGTTGTGAGGGTGGATTGTATTGAACGCTGAACTGAAGTCTATAAACAGCATTCTGGCGTAGGTGTTGTTGTTGTTGTCCAGGTGTGAGAGGACAGAGTGCAGTGCGATGGAGACTGCATCCTCTGTGCTCCTGTTCTGGCGGTATGCGAATTGGTGGGGGTCCAGGGTGGGGGGGAGACAGGATTTGAAGTGTGCTAGGACCAGCTGCTCTAAGCACTTAGTGATGATGGGGGTGAGTGCTACTGGGCGGTAGTCATTGAGGCTAGATGGGTTGGAGTTTTTGGGTATCGGGACGATGGAGGTGGATTTGAAGCAGGCCGGTACCACAGCGTGGGCCAAGGACAGATTGAATATGTCTGTGAGCACTCCTGCAAGCTCCCAGAACACGCTCTGAGAACACGCCCGGGGATGCCATCAGGACCTGCAGCCTTGTGGACATTGATCCTGCTCAGCACCGCTCCTACATCGGTGGGGAGAGAGTCAGAGGTTGGTGGTCTGGCGTCACATCTGCTTTGGTTGTGGTTGTGGGGTTCCCTCGCTCAAAACGAGCGTAAAGTTGTTGAGCTCGTTGAGGAAGGAGACATCAGAGGATGCGGGGAGGGTTTGGTGGTCCTGTAGTCTGTGATGGTCTGGAGTCCTTGCCACATGCGTCGGGGTTGGAGTTGGAGAAGTGTTCTTCTACCTTCTTTTGTAATGGTGTTTGGCTTTTTGATGCCCTTCTTTAGATTAGCCCTGGCTGTACTGTAGGCGTGTGCATCTCCTGACCTAAAGGCGGTGTTGCGGGCCTTCAGGAGGAGACGAACATCCCGGTTCATCCAAGGCTTCTGGTTGGGGTACATGGTGATCCGTTTCTGGGTGGTGACACTGTCTGTGGTTTTGGAGATGTAATCCAGTACAGATGAGGCGTACTGGTCCAGGTCTGTGTTGGTGAACATATTCCAGTCTGTGTTTTAAATCTGTCCTGGAGCACTGCGTCTGTCCCCTCTGGCCACACTTTTTTAATTGTCCTCACAGCAGGTTTCACACGTTGGATGAGTGGTGAATACCGAGGTGTGAGGAACAGGGAGAGATGGTCCGATTGTCCAATGTGGAGGAGGGGTGTTGCTTTGTAGGCTCCAGCCAGGTTGGAATAAACATGGTCTAAAGTCTTGTCTCCTCTGGTGTGGCAGGAGACATGTTGGTGGAATCTGGGGAGGACTGTCTTTAAGTTGGTGTGGTTGAAGTCGCCAGCAACAATAAAAGCAGCCTCGGGGTGTTTATTCTGGTGTTTGTTAATGGCTGCAGAAAGTTCTTTCATGGCCAACCTAGCATTAGCGTCGGGGAGGATATACACGGCAGTGAGTATGATCGAAGTGAGTTCTCTGGGGAGATAATAAGGTCTGCATTTGACCATTAAAAACTCCGCATTAGGTGAGCAGTGACTCTCAGTAGTAGTGGAGTTCATGCACGAAGCATTGTTAATATAAATGCACAAACCTCCACCTCTGGTCTTGCCGGAGTCATCTGCTAGCCTGTCGGCTCGGTGTGTGTGGCGTCCTACTAACTCGATAGCATTGTCCGGGCAGCTGTTGTTCAACCATGTTTCGGTGAAAAACATGACATTTGAGTCCATAATCCGTCTGTTGTTAGTGATGGAGAGCCGTATCTCATCCATTTTGTTTGCCAGAGAACGGACATTGGCGAGGAAAATACTGGGTAAAGGCAGCCGGAAAGAGCCAAGCACCATGAGTGAGCTTTGGAGCTTCCTAGGAATGGTGAATCAGCTGGGGAAATTCATCCCAAACCTTTCAGAAAAAAGACAAACCACTGAGAGACTTGCTTTCAACTAAAAACATGTGGTTCTGGGGGCACGAGCAACAAAACACGTTTAACGGTTTAAAACAAGAACTGTCATCTGCACCAGTACTGCAGCTTAACGACCCAAACAAACCTCAAAAGATCTCAGCAGATGCCTCTTCATACAGGTTGGGGGCAGTTTTGCTACAGAAAGACGTGTGGTCACCGGTTGCTTATGCCTCACGACCATTGACACCCACATTCAATGACTTTATTTTAGGGCTACACTCTGAGCTTGAGACCGACCATAATCCACTCGTGAGCCTACTCGGAGGGCAAGCCTTGGATTTGCGTCCACCTCGGATACAGAGATTCCGCATGCGCCTAATGAGGTACTCTTACACTATAAGGCACATTCCAGGCAAAAGCCTCACCACAGCCGACACGCTCTCACGGTTACCACTGACAGACAGTGTGATGCCCAGAGACAATGATCTTATGGAGGACACTGATATTTACGTTGACACAGTGCTGGAGGGCCTTCCTACTAGCAGCAAATAGGTTGCAGATCTCCGTGAGCAGCTACAGTCTGACAGCCGCGTCTGCTACCAAGTCATGAAGTTCTGTGCAGAGGGCTGGCGGACAAGAACCAGCTGCAGGGAGTGGTAAAACACTACTGGTAAGAAAGAGCAGTTTTGAGTGTACACAATGGACTAAGACTGTGAGGCAAAAGGTTGGTCATACCTGCAAACATGCGAAATGCAGTTTTGGACAAAATACACGAGGGTCACCAAGGGGTAGTTAAGTGTCGAGAATGCGCCCGACAGGCAGTGTGGTGGCCGTTCAGCCAATGTGATTGTGCATTTAAAGTCAATATTTGCACGCCATGGAATACCTGAAACACTGATTACAGATAATGGCCCACAATTTGCATGTCAAGAAATGAAAGACTTTGCAAAGGACTACTGTTTTGAGCACGTCACCAGTAGTCCCAGGTACCCCCAGAGCAACGGTGAGGTGGAGAGAGGTGTCCAGACCATCAAGAATCTCCTCTAAAAAGCCAGCGATCCATACAAAGCGTTGCTGGCATACAGAACAACAGCACTGGGGAATGGCTACAGCCCAGCTCAACTTCTCATGGGCCGCAGACTTCGTACTACTTTGCCAATGCTTTCTGAAACTTTAGAGCCGCATCTGCCTGATTTTCAGCAGATTTGTCATTCTGAGAGAGAGAAAAGGCTGAGACAAACCGAATGTTTTAACAAAAGACATAGAACAAGAAAGCTGGATAAATTGTTGCCAGGGCAACCAGTCTGGTTCACGGATGCAAAAGCACAAGGCACAGTGACATCAGTCCACCCACCCTCAAGGGACAATCAGAAGGAACCGCAGTCATCTCATGCCGATCCCACAAACAGAGACTCAAACAGAAGCAAAGCAGATCCAGTCCACTCCTACAGAGACTGTTTCTGAGTCAAGCGCACCCCATACACCAGGTGTGGTTAGAACCAGGTCTGGTAGGGAAGTGATTAAACCAAAAAAACTTGATCTGTGAAGCTAATTGTTTGGAAAGAAAAGAGTTTTTGTATTTCAAAATGCTAAGTTTTGTTTTTGAGAATGTTTAAAAGGACAAAAAGGTTTAACTTGTGTTAAGAGTGTAAGAGAAGGTGTTTATAAAAATACCAAAGTTTATGTTTCCTCAAAAGTGGGGGTATGTCTGTATTGAAAAAAAAATATTATGCAGTTATGTTTTGTTTGAAGAGCAAGAGAATGTACCAACCTAACTTCAGTAAGGGGGATGTGGCGTAATCTATATTGATGTACATGCATGCGCCACTAGGCGGCAGTACTTACCCACAAAACAGGAAATGGGTTGTCATGTGAACAGCCAAGAGAAAAACTGTATTAAAGATTGTTATTGCTCCATGTTATCGCTTGAGCAGGAGTTTTATTCAAGAGTCCAACACAACATGAACCAGCAGCCAAAGAAGATCCAAACTACGCTTCACATAAGCATCATCATGAATTCACTCTGACGTTTGCTGTTTCGCACGATAAAAATCATACTTCATGCAGTGCTCTCTCTCGTGCTTTCTCTGTACTTCAAGAACAGTTTCCCATCTAAAAATCAGTTTTCTGCATTATTCGCTTGCTTATTACGCACAAGTCTACCGTTGTTTACAGCGCTGTCGGCAGCTGTTTTTTTCCTTTTACATTCTTCTGAAAAGAATACCTCATTTCTGCTGTTCAATACTGAACAAATTTAAACTTTAAATTATGCAAAATTGCAAAATGTTTAGCTATGTCTCTAATAAAACCTCTGTAACTTTGCTCTGCTTCACCTCAGCAGCATCAGGTAATGTTCATATGTTGATTTATGGTTTTCTTTTGTTTTTGATCTACTGCAGAATATTTTTATAAAATCCAGGCCAGGAAAGTCGCCTTCATGTTTTTCTGTTTTATCCTCAGTTACTTTGACACAAAGTGTTATGGAACGGCTGTGTGCAGGCAGGAAAGAGACCCAAAGTGCAGACTCCGGAGACAGACGTGAACTCAAAAAACAGCTTTAATGCTGAACTCAAAGTAACAAACTTCCAAAGTACAAACATTAACACAGGCCGGAAAACAAAACACACAGCATGAGTGAGGGTAGATAAGAGCAGATCGCGACAATGACAAACTGAAACACAGGGCTTAAATACATAGAGGGAGCAATCAGGGAATGGGCAACAGGAGGGAAACACAGCTGGGGCAAATCAGGACTAACGAGACAAGGGAAGCAAAACCAGATACACTAACATGAAACACGGACTTTCAAAGTAAAACAGGAA
Source organism: Oreochromis aureus (assembly GCF_013358895.1). NCBI lineage: Eukaryota > Metazoa > Chordata > Actinopteri > Cichliformes > Cichlidae > Oreochromis > Oreochromis aureus. The sequence goes on along the minus strand of NC_052944.1, from coordinate 134,040,760 downwards.
ACATAACACAGAGACTTAACAAGGGGATACAGCTGACAGGGGAGACAGAGCAACTATAGAACACAGAGACATAAACCATAAGACGGAACTCTAAGAAAGAAACCAAAGACTAGAAAAGATAAATAATATAATAAACTCAAAAGCCCTGGGTCAACGACCCAGGCATCCTAACACAAAGGCATCTGCTCTGATGCTCACACCTTTGATAAAGTCTCGCAAGTGTCAGCTTTCTTTTTATAGATATAAAAATATGGAAATGTACTGATACGTGATCTGAATTATAATATTTCTGACTGTCTGAGGCAAAATTTCCCCGAATCGATTCTAGAAATCAGTGATGATACCCAGCCCTAGTGATCACTGCCTTTTTTCAGGGGCTTGTTCAGGTTAAATACAACAAAATACAAACACTGTTAAAAACACAACAGCCTTAATAAATGCAGAATAGTTTGGATCCGGAAGCAGGGTTCATACATCATCACTTACAGATTGGATATTTCCCCTGCTGTGAATGTTTTAATGCAGTACAGTTGTTATTATTATCACTTGTCACATCATGTTCATGACAGTTTAAATAAATAAGATTCATATAAGAAATAAAATTGTAAACTGTATGTGGTGTTAAATAGGCCCATACTACTGTACTTTAATGTGGGTCATAAGGGTGCTACTTCAAGAGCCATATATTTTATCAGGTGGTACTCACTGTGAAAACTTTGAGAACCACTGATCTAGACAGTTGAATTAGTACTTCAACTTTTACTGGAGTATTTTTAACAGTAGTACTTCTACTTAAGTACAGACTGTGTGTACTTTTACCACCTGTGTCTGAGACCTCCTTCAGTGTTCACCTGAAGCTCTCAGGCTGCTGTGGAAAAAGGAAATCGAGGTGAGTTTCTCCTGATCACCTGAGGCCATCATTACTGTGTGAACTTTACCCACACACCACTCCTTACTCCTCCCACCCACTGCACACAGTCACTGAGTACAGACTGGCTGGTTCCTGTAAAGGGAGAGGCAGCAAAACCAGACAAACAGGTGCAGGAACAGGCGGAGAAACACCTGAAAAACAAGAAGTTCAACGTCATTTTCCAGAAGTGAAAGTGTGAGAGAGCAGCAGCAGAGCTGCAGTTGAGTCCTGTTTGTCTCGTTGAGTCCTGTTTGTCTCTAAAAGAAGATTCACCGGAGTCCATCAGGTTTCTCTCAGCAACAGTGGTGAGTGCAGCTGATCGCACTTCCTGTTTCTACACAAATCATCACTCTGTTCACTTCATCAGGGCTCTAGAGTACCACCTCATTTCTCCATGGTGTGACTAAACAAATGCTCGGTCACACCGACCAGCCATTAGAGTAAAAACAACAAAAGTCTCTGCAACTCTGAAAGTCTCTGCGTGGTCAACGACAGACACTTTTTATGCCCATATCGAGGTCTAAACCAATCAGAGAGAGGGCGGGACCTCTCTGATTGGCCGTGGTCCAGATGTTCCTGCAGGCCTACGTGTTGAAAGTGCAGGCAGATAGAGAGAGGTGAGCAGCCTAGGCCTGATAGGAGTGGATGTAGCTGTGGGTAATTACAAAAGATGAAAAGAACCATTGATAACGTTGTCGTTATGACCTGATCCGTCTGAAATTCATAGCCAGCGCTCTGACACGGAGCCATAAACCTCTCAGTGTCTAACACTGGTCGGCATCAGATAATGAGCCACATACGATGGACTCTGAGCCCACTGACAGTGAAAGGGGGAAGTGTGAACATGTGGAAGAGAGCAGCCTGACCAGTTTCTCTGGCTAAGATACAGTAAAGCTGACAACATGATGCATTTACTGTGGTGAGTGTGCCAAGGTAGGGATCCCCAACAGGATCTGTTTGTGTCGGGAACATTCGCTGGGCAGGGAGAGCGGATCCAACTGACTCCGCCTCTGTGACGACCAACCAGATGTGGAAGCAGTGAAGTGTTTTAGTGACAACGTGAAAAATGAGTGTGACCGTTCAGTTTGTGGGTTATGACAGAAAATACATTTATTGTTCTCACGTATTATTTCAATAAACCGACAACATTTTCCTGGCAATTATATGTATCCTTGTCAAAAGATTTCAGGATTTTGGCATTCTTATTATTATTTTATTTTATTACTTTATCTTTTGCTCTTTATGTTTATGTTTGCTCTTTCAGTAAGTCACACTTTGTGCAGACTCTTAAATGGGGAAGTTACACTCTGTACTCCAGTCTGCACGCAGCAGCTATTTTATCTCTTCCTGTATCACTTCCTGTATGTGCTTTCAATAAAAGACTACTTCTTTATGCTGCAAAGGAGAGTCTCTCTGAGTCTCCCCGTGTACACGGTAACCTGTCTGAGCGTTTTATTCCGACCTGGGTTGCAATACAGGAAAACTCCTGACATTTCTTGGTCCTTCGAGCCGGATGGGACACAGCACTTTTGTGTGACCCCACAGGAAAACCTCATCGAGTCCTGACGTCGTGAGAAGCCCACGCTGAAGTCTGTCGACAGCTCCTGTCCAGGTACAGGATAAAGTCCAGAGACGTGAATTCGGGTTCTGGCCAGCGTTCTTATAAGTGGTCCACGGCGGTGGGGGTCGATGAGGTAGACCTGAGAGACCGGCAGCAACCAGGTGAATATTAACACTCAGACACCTCGCCTAAAACGTCTAGGCCCGGCTCGCCCAGAGGGGTTGGTAGCATTCCTAAATGTAAACGCTCGCCTGAAAAAGGGCTGGAAGCATTTTTAGGTGGATTTCTAAAAGTAAACGCTCGCCTGAAAAAGGGCTGGAAGCATTTTTAGAAGGGTTTCTAAAAGTAAACGCTCGCCTGAAAGAGGGCTGGAAGCATTTTTAGATAAACCGTATGACGTAGAACGCGTTGAAAAGGTGTTGTTGTTGTTTTGTTTTTGTTGGTGGAATAAGTTGATTTTACAGCACAATAAGGAGGCTGAACTATTCCACTGTTTTGTTTGCTGTTGGCCACCCAAGTACTGGTGAAAAGAGACAGGTCGTGTTTCATCACGTAAAGGTGACACCGCTTTCAAGAATAGCTTGAAAGTAGAAGGCCGTGTCAACTACCTCTCTCGATTCTCGTGCCAGAGACGGTGCCGCAGTTGTGTAGTTGTAAAGTATTAAAATTAAAAGGTTTAAAATGAGTAATGAAGCTTCAAAACTCACTGCTGACGAGCAGTGGTTAGAGAAAAAATGTCCAGGAGCTGGACAAATTAGTGCATATAGATGGAGAAATCCAAAGAAAACCTAAATGTCCCACGTGGGAGGGAAAATGCATTGACTAAATTATAAGAAACCCTCCAAGCAGAAATAAATACTGCTTGGAGGGTGTTTGGTGTTGGAAACAAATTTGGTGTTGGAAACAAATTTGGTGTTGGATCTTCTTTCATCAGCTGGTTAAAAATATTATATAATTCCCCAACAGCTTGTGTCAGAACAAATGACCAGACATCCTCCAGCTTCTGTCTCCTGAGGGGCACCAGGCAGGGATGCCCACTCTCCCTTCACTGTTTGCAATTTTATCGAACCACTAGCAGCAGCAATTAGACAGAATTCAGTAATTAAGGGCATAAAATGCAAGAACATGGAACATAAAATCAGCCTTTATGCGGATGATGTGTTACTCTTTCTCCAAAATTCACAAACCAATATCTCTGGGGTGATTGAACTGATAAACTCTTTTGCAAGAATATCAGATTACTCAATTAACTGGTCAAAATCTACAGTCCTTCCGATTAATTGCTCCTTCCATAATTCCTCTTCTACTCCACTGCAATCGGAAATATAAAATATTTAGGTATTAATGTTTCTCCCAAGCTTGCAGATCTAACTAAATTAAACCATATCCCACTTTTAAAGAAAGTAGAAGGTGATCTGGCTAGGTGGAAATGTCTACCCATATCACTCATGGGAAGGGTTGCCGCTATAAAAATGATGGTATTACCAAAAATAAATTATTTATTCTCAATGATCCCAACTAAACCGCCGCAAAGATTGGTTCAGATCTCTAGATTCATATATGTCCAAATTCCTTTGGAAAAATAAGCCCCACGTATAAGCTTAAAAACATTACAAAAGACCAAGGATAAAGGAGGATTAGAACTACCTAACTTTCAGCACTACTTCTTAGCCAACAGGCTTCAGTTTATCTCAGGATGGCAAAACATACCCTCTTAGATGAACCTTGGCTAGATGTAGAACAAGCACTTTGCAATAATCTAGAGATTTCAAATCTACCATTTATTAGCTCAAACATCCAACGACATGAATGCTTCAAAAGCATCAACATCAGCTCTTCTCTGACAGCATGGTGGGAGTTTCTGAAGTTGACAGAGTCTTCATTAATCCCATGCAAACGTACACCTATCTGGAACAACCCTGACATATTACAAAACAATAATATGATAAACTTTTCAGATTGGAGTGGTAAAGGAATCAAATATTTAGAACATATACTAGAAGGAACAGAATTTATTTCATTTGACAGACTAGTTACACAATACGGGATCAGCAAGAAAAGATTTTTAGAATATCAGCAAATTAAATCCATAGTAAAAAAGAGATTTAAACCAGGTCAAGTTGAACTACAAACACCACCAAGTGTGGTTCAATTTCTTACTCTTAAAACCCCCAAATTACTATCCAAAATATACAGAATGCTTTCTAAAATAGATGAATCAATATCACTTCCTATTGCAAAATGGGAAGCGGATTTATCAGTTAACTTAGACCAAAACTTCTGGTCTCAGATTTGCTCAAAACCTTTCATCTAATTAGAAATCCCAGTCTTCAATTAATTCAATACAAAATACTACATAGAGTGCACTATACAGGTCATCGGATGTTCAAGATGGGCTTTACATCTACCAACAACTGCTCACACTGCCAAACCAACTCACCGGACAATTATATCCACGCTCTTTGGTTCTGTCCACCAGTTCAGAAGTTTTGGCGCGAGATATGTGAAGACTTATCAAAGTGTCTGAAATGTAACATTCCAACTTCCCTTTAGTGTGTTTGTTGGGCAGCTTAGATAATGTCACTACAGAAAAGAATATAGCCCATATGGTTTTCACTGCACTATGCATAGCCAAGAAAACAGTCCTCATGAACTGGAAAAATAAAAATAATCTTAATTTTAACCAATATAGAAATTATCTATTAGATTATATTAGTCTTGATACAGCCTCTGCCACCACATCAGATCAATTGCTCTGGGCTCCTTTGATCAGCTCCATCACCTAGTGGGGTGGGGGTCATAGTTTGGTCCCGCCTTCACTGTTGTGATAGGTGTGGGGGTAGGGACAGGCTTAGGGCATCGGGGTTCCCAGGAGCATCTTCCTTGGGGGCTCAACCCGGGTAGCGGTCATGGCCAATTAAGGGCTCTGTTGGCTCTTGGGTGACGGTTTCCTCGTGGCTGCGTGCAGCGGGGGCTAGGGAGGGTCTGTGCTGACGGACGTGGGTTACTGACCTGGTAGCCTGGCTGCCCCTGGGTGGGTCCGGGATGGGCGTGAGGTTCTGGGGGCGTTCCGTCTCTGGGCTGGGGCCCTGGCCGGGCCTCAGGGGCCTGGGTCCTGGTTGGTGTGTTGCCGGGGTTGTGGGCGGGTGGGTGTATGGGGGCCCAGCCCTGGCGCGGGGTGCCGCCGGTGCATCGAGCCACCTGGGGGCTCTTCAACTGGTGGGGAGGTTGTCACATCTTGCAGGAGCTTTCCTCTCTTGGGAACTCTCTCTGCAGGAGGGGAGATACAGGAGAGGTGGAGGAAGCTCTCAGCCTGGGCGTCTATTGTCTTGTGTAGTCTGGAAGATGAGTGGATGATGGGGTGGGTGTAGTTTTCTCTGTGGTGGGGTCGGGTGGACTGTCCCGGGCTCTGTGGGGCTGGGCGGTGCTGCTGCACTGGGCCCCGGTCCGGATGGGCCTGGGCCCCCTTTCCCTGGCGGGTTGCAGAGTATGGGGTGCCTACTGGGGTCAGCGGGGAGCTGGCCCCAGGAGGGGTCACTGCCCTCCCTTCCTTCCCTCCCCATCTCCAGCTGCCTCCTCTTCTCGCCCACCACAGTCACCCACACATGCAGGGCCTTGGGGTAGGGGTGTGTCACCAGGGTGCAGGGAGGCATCCCCCCTCTGTCCCCTTCTGGCTGCCTCTGCCTCAATTTTATCCCACAACTTAGACACTCACATTACTCACACTCTCATTACACATACATATAGGATCTTGGGGGTGGGCACGCCACACAGAATCCAAATTACCATCAGGGTGTACACCTCACCCCTGGCGTCGTAGCCCACCTCTCAATTTTAAATACACGTAGACATTGAGGGCTAGCAGGAGGGGCTATGCGCCTACCTGCTGCTCTGGCAGGTGGCTCCATGCCCTCCTGGGTTTTAAATGCACCTTAGAACACACATACATCAACACTACATATGAGCGGGTGGAGGGAGGTTTGAGTCTTCACACACCCCGTTCTCTGCGGCCTGCTGGAGCGGGGGCTAGGAGGAGGAGTTGGCCGTCCGACTGGGGTCTGAATGTGGGGGCCTCCCTGCTGCTGCGGAGTCGGGCGGTCTGCTTCTCCCACCGCAGGGAAAAGGGTAACACCACCTGGGTCTGGGTGCAGTTTCCCCCTCCAGGGGCAAGGGTACCCGGACCCGGTTCTTAGAGTACGCTTGGGGAGAGTGATTGTGTGTACAGCGTCTCTTTATGTCTGTCTCCGCGTTGGTTGAGTGTGGAATAATTGCCTATGAGAGCATGAGGGTGGGAATGGATGTCTGTATCTGTGTGTGCCTGTATGTCTGTGTCTATATGTCAGGTTGGGTATCAGACGCCACCTCTCTGGGGACATCTCAGGCCCTCCAAGGTTTGGAGGCCTATCTCCCCCCAGCACTTCCCCTGCCGGTGGTGGACGCCCTCAGACATCGGTGCGTTGGTGGTTCTCTGTGTCCGAGGGTGGGCGCCCAGGTACACACCGGCTCACTCCTTGGCGGCTGCTTATCGGGGCCTGGAGCCTGGGGCTCGCTCGGGCCACTTCGAGGCGGGTGCCCTCGGCCTCGGGCCGGGCTCGGTCACTCAGGCACAGCTGGCTGCCGGCGGAGCTCACGGGCACGTCACTGCAACCCCCTGGCTTCTGCTCCGCGGCTGCTGAGTGACCCCTCATCTGGGACTCCCTCAGCTCTTTCTGGGATAGTGGCGCGGCTGCCCTCTGTTGGTCTTCCTTGGTCTCTTGTGTTCTGGGGGCCTCTGGATGTCTGGAGTTTTGATCTCCTCCATACCTGCTTCATGCCCTGGAGGACGGGGTGGTGGCCCCCACACCTCTAGCAGATCATTACATGAAGGAACCTTTTAAAAACAAGCGCTCATGCTCACAGGTGTACACACAGGTGATCACACACAAACTACACCCTTTTTGGCTCTTACCTCAAAGCACACTGTGCGCTGTCGATCTTACGTGCTGCACAATAATGTTTAATATTTAGTATTTACTGTCATATTCCATAGATCATTGTGATGTTGTTTATTACTCTCGTTTTCTTCTGCTTGCTTTCTTTTTCTCAACAGGTGATCCAGGTGATCGATATATGTATTTTTTTTGTCTGCTTATTCTGTTGGTTTTGTTTTTTGCCCTTTTCCCCGTCCCTCTTCCCCGCTGTTTTTCTTTCCTCTTTCTTTCTCCCTTTCTTTCCCCAGTTAAGTCTGTCCCGTATTCAGCAAGTGAAAATAAAATAAACAATAAAGGTGAATCAAATGGACCATTACGGCAAGGCTGGGATGGTCAATTTGGTAAAAGTAAATCCGTTGGGCATCTTTCTTCGCCTTTAGACAATAATTCTGATGGCAAAAGAACCAAACGGGACAGGTTAAAAAAAAAAAAAAAAAAAAAATAAATACTGAAAAGGATGCTAAAAAGAAATCAAAGCATACACAAGAGTTGTAATGCTTTAAAGCATGGAAAGAGGAATGAAGTGGAATAAACAAAAAGGTTAAATCAAGGTTGACTTAAATTAAAGTAGAACTTATCTAGTGTATTTAACATGATAATGCGACGGATAACAACCTGTAAATTGGTACTAACAAATGAAACAAAATTGGGAAGACAACCAAGCTGAACGAATAGAATAAATGAAACCAGATAATTCACACGAAAATATATCAAATAGAAAGAGAGATGCATAGGGTATATTAAGGCTGTGTCATTGTTCAGCCAAGGAAAATGTCTCCAGCTTGGGAAGGTGTGAAGCTGCAGATTCGCACAGACCCGTGATGGATACATAATAAAATATAAACTAATATACTATTGTATATTAGTAGTAAAGTAGTGTATTGGAATATACTATTGCTGTTATAAAAAAGGAAAAACAATACAATGATAACATTAATAATGACATACTATTAATAAGAAGAGGCACCTCAGTCAGTTATGATGTGAGGTGGAGGATTGTTAAAAGTAGTCTGATTCAAGCTTAAGGTTTGCTCAAACACAGTACAATGATATATGAGATGAAGAAAATAAGGAATTAACTACACTAATCAGGTGCATAGAGACACTTGACCTGCTTGTAAACCTGTCATCTTAGATGAGACTTTGTTAAGATGAAGACCTATACTAACAACTAATGAGAAGCTGAATTAAATATGTGGACACTACCAAGCTAATGAGGAGCGGTGACGCGCATGGAGATGCTGGTTTTGCTCACTACAATTGTATAAATAGAGTTTGAATTCATTACTGTGGATGTACAGTGAGTGACCTCTATATATCTTGAAAAGCATGTCTCAAATACTCGTATGAAAGCATATTTTGAGTGATTCTAACTGTGTAAATGCTGTGAGTAGTAGGTTTTGAGTGATTGGGTGTGATTTGTACAAAAAATAATAAAACATAAGTAATAATAACACTACTAAGGTTCATAGTGGAGTGAGTGAACAAGTGGAATTTTTGAGAGAAAAGGCAGTGTGTGTGATAATACCTGATGTCTGAAAGGGCTCTATTCAGGAGTGTGAGCGTGACATAAAGGTGTTGGTTTTAGATCAAGATTTAGCAGAATTAAAGAGGGTTTATAGACTATGAATACAAAGAAAAACAAAAGAGTTCGATTAGTCTGCAGAAACACGAAATATGTGTGCCTGTGGTGTGTCAAGACAGCCCACAGAGAGAAACAGAACTCTATGAATAGACTCTATGAATAGAATGAATAGACAACACATACTCAAATTGTTATATGTGATATGATGCATGAATTAAACCTTATGGCAATAAACACTTGCAATGAAGAAAGCAGCTTACACTCAATTAACATGAACGCGAGGCCTTGATGCCATGGGCAATTTGTTTTTGTTTTTGTTTGTTTGTTTTGTAAGTTTGGAAAACAAATTTGTGATCATACTTGTGGATCACGGTGACATATAATGATTAGGCACATGATTTAACAATGACGAGTTTTAGAGCTGTGAGCTTTAAGCAATGCAAAGTTTGTCCTAACTTAAAAGTTTGAAATATGTAAGATGTAGGAATTCTTTGAGAAATAGGAATTGCCTAAAATGCCTTAAGTCAAAATGTAGTGTTGCATCTACAAAGAAGAAAGCGGAAGAAGCATTCAGTAACTTGAAGCTGGTTTCAGTGATGTTTTTGTAGACGGTTCAGCGTCCAAAAATAGCCTAGGACGAAACTGTGTAGGCTATGCAGTAACCACAGCAGATAGAGTTGTAGAAGCGAAACCGTTGACATCCTCACACACGCAGGCCAAGATATAAATATATACACTGACAGACAGTATGTTTTTTCAACACTTTGAGATCTTCTAAGGACAGTGTTGGAAGTGTTTATATTGCCAAAACAGTTCAGAGGTCACTGAAGGCAATAACTTGCAGATCAAAGCCGCAAAAGCAGCGGCACAACAAATTGTAGACACATTAATGTCTGACTCCTCAATGCAAATACCACTTGATGTGCTTATAAACGAACAGAAAGCCGCACCAACTAGAGAACAAAAGAGGTGGTTAAAAGGTGGAGCACAGCCAGAAAATGATTTGATGACTTGTAATGGCAAACCAATACTACCAAAGTCCCTACACAAATCAGCAGCATTATTGTCAACAGGAGGGGGGGTAGGAGTGGTAGATAAAATTTCGGAAATTTGTCGGAACATGCATGATTTGCCAAAAACATAATGCACATAATGCACATAATGCACACCACCTCATCCTTTTCATACAATCCACATGAGTTTTATTGAGCTAAATGAATGCCAAGGCTCAGAATACGCTCTAGTGATCATAGACGTGATCTCAAAATGGCCAGAAATCTATCCAGTAAAGAAGCAGATGCCATCTCAGTAGCACAATGTTTGTGCAACCATTTTATTTCAATATATGGCATCCCCACTCTGATAAGATCAGACAATGGGACACATATTGTTAATGAAGTAATCAGTAAGGTCTCTGAAGCACTAGGAAATAAAACAGAGACTGAGAAAATGCATGGAAGAAACAGGGAGACCATGGCCTGAGTGTATAGGCCTGGTAAAAATGTGGATGAGACTGACACAAAGTTCTCAGAAACTCACAACTTGAAATTATTTGAAAATGAAGAGATTGTTCTAAACAACTCTCCAGTATCTTGCAGGTTGAAACCAGGTGATTGGATCCTGATCAAAGTACTCCAAAGGAAAAATTAGAGTTCACCAAGGTGGGAAGGTCCTTATCAAGTGCTACTCACCACACCTACTGCCTGCAAAATAGCAGAAAGACCGTCCTGGATCCATCAAAGCCACTGCAAAAGAGTGAGTGACAACCTAAACGTTTAGACGCCGACACCCCTAACTCCTGTATGGTGATCTATTGGTGGAGGGAGGGCTGATCGGGTACACCCCGCCTTCTTCTTGCCAGTAGTCTACTCATCAGAGGTCACAGGTGTGTCTGGTCATCATGAAGACACTCGTCCTCCTAGTGGCTAATGTTGCACTCCTGGTGAGTTTCTTAACACTCACCTGAAAGAAAGAAGATGAACAACGCATGGTATCGATATATACACATGATAGCACACCCAGAAAAGACTGCTATGTTTGCTCCTATATGCCCCCAGCGACACAGTACGCCACCTTGTATGCGAAGGGAATGGACATGATTCAAGCAAAGTGTGCCGCAAGCTACGCCAGCCGTGGAATCGTGGTCAACCATGAGGAACCTCTCCAGATAGGACTACGAAACGGCACATGTGACGAATGGTTCTGGGTTGACCTGAAAGTGAAGCACAGAAGTAAGGCTAAATCATTCCCAGTCTTTCTTGAAAACAATGGGAATTAGAGCCACAGCCTATGCTACCGCCAAGAGAACGGATCCACGCCAATGGGAAACACCACCACCAACTGCAAAGCAGTACAGACACACGCTCCTGGAGGGCCCGTGAAGAGCAGCAACATCTCAAATGGCACCTTCTGGGTGCAAGGGATTGCCTGGGATATCCTTCCTGGGAACTGGACAGGTCAGTGCGCTCCCATTTTCATATCTGACCACACTTTCAAGATAACCATGGACGCCACGTCAACTTCAACGTCAACAACAAGGAAAAGACGAAGCACCCCAGACCTCAAGCAGCATGATTCCATATGGGGTTCCGATGTCCCAGAGGAATTTAAACTTTGGACTGAAAGACATAAGGTTCTGAATGCTTCATGTAAATTCAACGACGAACGGGATCAGGAGATTGACGCTCTGTGCATTGCAGTAATGCAACACAGGGTAGCATTGGACATGATTCTCGCCGAGAAAGGAGGACTATGTGTCCTTTTTAACAACACATGTTGTACATACATTCCAGATAATGTGCACTCACCGAACATGACTGATGCTCTGAAAACACTCAGACAACTTCGGGATGCACAACAACGAGACTATGCCGCAAACACAGAAGACTGGCTTACGTGGCTTTTAAGCGGCTCTTGGAAGTCCCTGCTGATTAAAGGACTTGTTTTTGTTGGTGTTGTAATACTGTTATTGTGTCTTTTCACTTCATGTGTCATACCTTGTTTGAAGTACATGGTATCGAAAATGGTAACTGCTTCAATTCATGCTTACATCACCCTATCACAGAATGATCAGAATGATGAAGATGATAATGAGATAGATTATGCAAATTTGCATAATTAAGATGAAGGAACTGACCTCCCAGCCCATTGTTCCTTCAGTGGGCTGGTTTCAGTCATTATGCAAATGTACTGTTTATAAGATTGGGGAAACCTGCAGTCAGCTGAGACTGGAGGAGTCACTTGGATGAGTGACGAAACATTTCTCCCACAAAACGCTACGTCCAGATGAATAGAATCAACTTTTGGAGATTTACTTACCTGGATGATTGAGAATGCATCAAGACGTCTTCAAGAAACTTAAAGAAGTGCGGACACTTTTCTTTCCAAGCTCCTTAGACTACTGATGCTTGTTTCTCTCTTTTTAAAAATGAAATTTAAAGTGAATTTTGAATCAAATGTGTTTCTTTTCTTTCTCCCTCAGAGTGCAGACATGTCTGCTTCCAGCAATCTGCGATCTGAAGATCAGTTTCTGTGCTCCATCTGTCTGGATGTGTTCACTGATCCAGTCTCTACACCATGTGGACACAACTTCTGCCAAACCTGCATCAGTCAGCACTGGGACATGAATCAGAGGTGTCAGTGTCCCATGTGTAAAGAGACTTTCTACACTAGACCTCAGCTGAAGATCAACACGTTGTTCTCTGAGATGGTTGCTCAGTTCAGACGTGAAGCTCAGCAGAAAGCCAGCAGCAGCAGCTCAGAGCAACAAGCTGCCAAACCAGGAGAAGTTCCCTGTGACGTCTGCACTGGAACCAGACTGAAGGCCCTGAAGTCCTGCCTGGTGTGTCAGACCTCCTACTGTCAGACTCACCTGGAGCCTCATCTGACAATGAAAGGTCTGAAAAGACACCAGCTGATTGATGCTGTGGAGAACCTGGAAGCCAGGATGTGTAGGAAGCACGATAAACTCCTGGAGCTGTTCTGTAAGACCGACCAGACATGTGTCTGCATGCTCTGCTCTGTTTTAGACCACAAGAACCATGAGTTTGTTCCTCTGAGAGATGAATATGAAGGAAAGAAGGCAGAGCTGGGGAAGACAGAGGCTGAGATTCAGCAGATGATCCAGAAGAGACGACTGAAGATTCAGGAGGTCACAGAGTCGGTGAAGATGAGTAAAGATGCTGCAGACAGACAGAAAGCACAAGGTGTTCAGGTCTTCACTGCTCTGAAGGAGTCTGTTGAGAGACGCCTGAAGGAGCTCATGAAGGAGATCGAAGACAAACAGGAAACTACAGAGAAACAGGCTGAAGGTCTCATCAAAGATCTGGAACAGGAAATCTCTGAGCTCATGGAGAGAAGCTCTGAGGTGGAGCAGCTCTCACGCTCTGAAGACCACCTCCACCTCCTCCAAAGCTTCTCCTCCCTGAATGTTGCTCCACCTACCAAGGACTGGACAGAGGTCAGAGTCCGTCCACCATCATATGAGGGGACTGTGGGGAGTGCTGTGGCTCAGCTGGAGGAGACACTCAGGAAACTCATGAAGAAGAAGCTGTTTGAGGCTGAGCTGCAGAGGGTCCAGCAGGATGAGGTGGATGTGACTCTGGATCCTGATACAGCAAATCCTAATCTCATTCTGTCTGATGATGGAAAACAAGTGCACTGTGGTGATGTGAGGAAGAAACTTCCAGACAACCCTGAGAGATTTTCTGACTGTGTTTGTGTTTTAGGAGAGCAGAGTTTCTCTTCAGGCAGGTTTTACTTTGAGGTTCAGGTTAAAGGAAAGACTGAGTGGGCATTAGGAGTGGCCACAGAGTCAATCAACAGGAAGGGAGAAATCCCACTGAGTCCTGAGGATGGTTTCTGGACTGTGTGGCTGAGAAATGAAAATGAGTACGAAGCTCTTGCTGACCCTTCAGTCCCCCTCTGTCTTCAGCCTGGTCCTGAGAAGGTGGGGGTGTTTGTGGATTATGAGGAGGGTCTGGTCTCCTTCTATGATGTAGGTGCTGCAGCTCTGATCTACACCTTTACTGGCTGCTCCTTCACTCACAAACTCCACCCATACTTCAGTCCCAGTCCTAATTATGGTGGTAAAAACTCTGCACCTCTGATCATCTGTCCTGTCAATCAAACTGAGTCGATCAACGACTGATTTTATTGGATGAACTGATTCTGATTGAAGGGAACAAATGAACATATTGAGTGTAAATCCTCTACAGTCTCCATGTTTCTATAGAATCTGATTATCAGGACTCTGATTCACACTTTGATTCTCATGGAGTTTGATTTGAACAGAAGAAAAGTTGAATCAGGAAATGTTCCCACTGATGGAGACTCGAGCTGAAGAGCAAATATCAGAGAATAAATGTCCAAAAGCTTCATTTACAATAAAGTTTGTTAAATGCTTTGAGTGAATCCAGACTCATGTGTGGCTGTTATATGGAGCATTCAGAGTCCAGCTGAGTTATGTTGGATACAAACTGCTTATTTTGGCTCTGCGAGGACTTTTGTTCACTGAAAACTGATAAGACGGATAATATTCAAAGAACTCTGTAGAGATTCATGCATCCATGTTCTCCACCTGCAGGTGTGGAGGAGAAAGGTGGAGCACAGACTGCTGCATCCTTCCAGTCACATCATTTTGATGATTATATTTCCATGTTGTGATGATTTGGGTTAAAGATAAACAGAGTTGAACGGCTGCAGTCACAACATGAATAAGATGCTGAAGCTGAGCTGTCAGTAAACATGTTTCACTGTGATTTGATTTGAAGAATATAAAGTGTGTGTGCTAGTATGTGTGTGTGTGTGTGTGTGTGGGGGGGGGGGGTCAGAGTGTGACCCCATAAAGACTTTCCTAAACCTGCTGGTCTGGAAGTCCAGCAGTTCATCTAAACAAAAGGCACTTAGACTAAAACAGACATAGATACGTTTATCCTACCGCAAAACAACCTCTCCCATGCTCCCAGGATGTGGGTGTGAATGCCAGAACACTCTGGAATGCACACAAAGTCTTTGCAGACTATTAAGGATCAAACCTCTACCAACATGACATTGATTATACAACTCTAAGCATATATGTGCAGTGTTGGGCAAATTACTTTGAAAAAGTAATTAATTATAGTTACTAGTTACTTCTTCAAAAAAGTAACTGAGTTAGTAACTGAGTTACAATATTCTAAAAGTAATTAATTACTTGAAAAGTAACTATTGAGTTACTTTAAAAAAACGTTTAACCCTCTGGGGTCCAGAGCATAATTGGCCATTTTTTACTACTTTTGATGTTTCCTCCTCATTTTACCTTTAAAAACTATTTACTTTGCCTTGTTTGGTTTCATCCTTTTCAGCACAACCTCACGTGTCTGAATTTACAGTCATGTTTTCATTTTGACATACTGTATTAACACAATTGATCTAAAATCAGACAAAAAACATAAAATCAGAGTTGAAAAAGTTATATTTTTTACCATAACAACCAGTAGCGGTTTTAGATACGGGCAACGCGGGCGGTTGCCCGGGCGGCATCGTGGTGGGGGGCATCACGGGCATCGGCAAAAAAAAAAAAAAGTTGCTGCCCCAACATCATGCCAGCGCATATTAGGGATGGCATAGGCACCGATCGGTTTTCTAGCGCCATTTGCTGGGAGTAAGGGCGCCCTCCGTTTGCAGGGTGCGCCTGCTGCTTGCGGCACAGAAGGAGAGGGCGTGGCAGCGGGGGATTCTCTGGCTGACTGGAGCAGCATCTAATAACCAACTCGCAAGATAAAACAAAATAAAAACAAACCAACAACACAAAAACACCAGACATTATGATACAGACTTATAATTTGCACCGATGTTTTTCTATAAACGAAAAGTGAGCGCGAGAGCCCTCGGTGCGCCTGCTCGCTAGTAAAATAATCAATTAAAGTTTATTGTCATCTCTGCTACATACAGTCCAGTACATAGAGAGACGAGATGACGAGCCTCCAGTTACAGCAGTGCAAGTAAACGAACAATAAATATTTAAGAGTAAAAACATTAATATACACTTTAGGACATCCTGATAATAATGAATTACAGTAGTCCAGCCTGGAAGTAATAAATGCATGAACTAGTTTTTCAGCATCACTCTGAGACAGGATATTTCTAACTTTAGAGATGTTGCGCAAATGGAAGAAAGCAGTCTTACATATTTGTTTAATATGTGCATTGAAGGACATGTCCTGGTCAAAAATGACTCCAGGGTTCCTCACAGTATTACTGGAGGCCAAGGTAATGCCATCCAGAGTAAGAATCTGCTTAGATACCATATTTCTAAGATTTTCAGGGCCGAGTACAATAACCTCAGTTTTATCTGAATTAAGAAGCAGAAAGTTAGCGGCCATCCAGGTCTTTATGTCTTTAAGACATTCCTGCAGTTTAACCTAAACTTGGTTTATATCTGACCCAGATAGACTGCAGGTCATAACTTCTTACTTGTAGTTCAGTTCACCTGACACTCAGACCGGCGGCCACCTCGGGTCTCTCCTCCTCCTGCCTCCCCTTCCCTCATCCACCTGCTGGCCTCTATGGAAGCTCCGCCATAGCCACCACCAAACAACTGAGCTATTTTTACACATCGGCCAGCATCCTGACAATCTTGACCCCAGTGTTCTTTCAAATTATAGACCGATTTCTAAGCTTCCCTTTATGTCAAAGATCCTGGAAAAGGTGGTCTGTAAACAACTTCAGACCTTCTTAGACTCCAATGGTATTTCTGAAAAATTCCACTCGGGCTTCAAGCCTCGACATAGTACTGAGACAGCTTTGCTAAGAGTTTTTAATGATCTCCTTTTAACCACAGACTCAGGTTGCTCTGTGGTTCTAGTCTTACTGGATTTGACTTCTGCGTTTGACACAGTAGATCATAACATTTTATTATCAAGGTTAGAGCAAGTAGTTGGCCTTAAGGGCACAGCCTTATCATGGTTTAAATCTTATCTTTCAGAGAGGTCATTCTCTATCACAATGGGGCAATACTCCTCCTCCTCTGCTCCTTTCCTCTGTGGGGTGCCCCAGGGGTCTGTTTTGGGCCCTATGCTATTCTCTCTGTACATGTTGCCCTTGGGATCTATCTTCCAAAGATATAATATTTCTTTCCATTGTTATGCCGATGACATTCAAATTTATTTCCCTTTGGGTTTGAATATCAGAGATCCATTGCATACATTGTTTAACTGTCTTCATGATGTGAGAACCTGGCTATCTCAAAACTCTCTAACCTTGAATGACAGTAAAACTGAAGTTATTGTCTTTGACAGCCATATTCCATTGAACCAACTAACTGTTACCCTTGGCCCACTTGCCAGCTACCTCTCCAGCGTTGTAAGAGACCTTGGGGTACTCCTGGATAGCTCCTTCAAATTAGAGAAACAAGTATCTACTGTGGTTAAATCCAGCTTCTATCAGCTACGTCAGATTTCTAAAGCTAAGCCTTTCCTCTCCCTCAAGGACCTTGAAAAGCTTATTGATGCATTCATTACCTCTAGAATGGACTATTGTAACTCCCTCTATTTAGGCCTCCCTCACTCCTCTCTTTACCGGTTGCAATTAGTACAGAACGCTGCTGCATGCCTTTTATCGGGTGCCAGAATGCATGATCATATGACTCCAGTTTTCGCCAAGTTACACTGGCTTCCTGTGAAATTTTGCATTGATTTTAAAATTCTTTTATTCACTTATAAAATCTTAAATAACTCTGCCCCTAGCTATTTAACAGAACTTCTTCATTTGTATAATCCTATAAAAGCACTAAGATCTTCTAACCAGATGTTTTTAATGCAACCTAAGTCTAGGTTGAAAACCAGAGGCGACCGTGCCTTTGCTATTGTAGCTCCTAGACTGTGGAACAACCTCTCTATTGCCATTCGCTCTGCTGAGACTGTTCAGTCTTTTAAATCTCGTTTAAAGACCCATCTTTTTACTCTGGCTTTGATGTAAGATAGTTTGATTATCATTTGGTTGGTTTCTATGTTTGTCTCGTCTTGCGTTGTATTTGTCTTATTTTATTTATTTTCATAATTTGTGAAGCACTTTGATCAAAACTGTTGTTTTTAAATGTGCTATATAAATAAATTTTGATTGATTGATTGATCCACCACCTTTCATTGTTCATGCTGTTAAAAAACAAAAACCCATCGGCCCATAAAAACAAAAAATCACCATCGGCCTACCGGTATGCCCTATGGCCAGTCCAGCTATGGTCGTGCCATCAGTTAACCCTTCGCAAGCCAGCTGTTGCATGCGTTCCCAGGGTTGCCGACCCCTGCTTTAAACAGTCGTGGCAGATGGCCGCCCCTCCCTGAGCATTATTCTGATGAAGGTTTCTTCCTGTTAAAACAGAGTTTTTCCTTCACACTGTCACCAAGTACTTCCTCATAGGGGTTGTCTGATTGCTGAGCCTTTCCCCACAACACTGTAAGGTCTTTACAGTATAAAACACAGTAGATGATTTGGTGATATATTAATAAACCTGAATTGCATTGATTTATTTTTTTTTGGGGGGGGTGTCTGCTTGGATTTATTTTCTCTCATATTTTTTTCCCAGGTGCCATCACTTCCTTTTGATCCTCACAGCTCATTATGTGAGTACCATTAACATAAAAAGTAACTTAAGAAAGTGAACTAATCATGAGATATACTCTAAACAAAATGGGGGACAGGGGAATGTGTTACTTACTTACTGCTGTGTGTTACTTATGTCTGTGAAGGTTCTCAGTCATCCAGGTCATCGTAGTCAAAGGAGTTTGCAAAGAAAAGCGTCTGGACTTCTTTGAGTTGCTTGAAGACGTTTCACCTCTCATCCGAGAAGCTTCTTCAGTTCTAAGGTCAAATGGCCGAGAGTCCCAGATTTAAACCCAGTGGGAGTATACCCCCAAAGAGGGACAAAGGACCCCCTGGTGATCCTCTAATCACATGCGACAAGGTGTGAAAGCGGGTGTGGTACCTAATCAGCCAGAGTTTGGGTGAGCTCATTGTGAAACCTGGCCCCACCCTATCATGTGATTTCCTGAGGTCAGATGGCCCAGGATGTGAGTGGGCGTTAAAGCGTCTGGGAGGGAACTCAAAACTGGATTATAGATGGCAGACAGTTGGTGTCGTAAACCACCGCCTCTGTTCAAAGATGGTCGCTCACAGTGGACATAGATGGCCTCTTTCACTCCTCTTTCAAACCATCTGTCCTCTCTGTCCAATATGTGAACATTGGCATCCTCGAAAGAGTGACCTTTATCCTTAAGATGCAGGTGGACTGCTGAGTCTTGTCCTGTGGAGGTGGCTCTTCTATGTTGTGCCATGCGCTTGTGAAGTGGCTGTTTGGTCTCTCAATGTAGAGGTCCGGGCATTCCTCACTGCACTGTACAGCATACACCAAACAGCCACTTCACAAGCGCATGGCACAACATAGAAGAGCCACCTCCACAGGACAAGACTCAGCAGTCCATCTGCATCTTAAGGATAAAGGTCACTCTTTCGAGGATGCCAATGTTCACATATTGGACAGAGAGGACAGATGGTTTGAAAGAGGAGTGAAAGAGGCCATCTATGTCCACTGTGAGCGACCATCTTTGAACAGAGGCGGTGGTTTACGACACCAACTGTCTGCCATCTATAATCCAGTTTTGAGTTCCTCCCAGACGCCTTAACGCCCACTCACATCCTGGGCCATCTGACCTCAGGAAATCACATGATAGGGTGGGGCCAGGTTTCACAATGAGCTCACCCGAAACTCTGGCTGATTAGGTACCACACCCGCCACACCTTGTCGCATGTGATTAGAGGATCACCAGGGGTCCTTTGTCCTCTTTGGGGTATATACTCCCACTGGGTTTAAATCTGGGACTCTCGGCCATTTGACCTTAGAACTGAAGAAGCTTCTCGGATGAGAGGTGAAACGTCTTCAAGCAACTCAAAGAAGTCCAGACGCTTTTCTTTGCAAACTCCTTTGACTGTGTGTTACTTAGTACTTACTTAGGTGTAAATGCTACATGATTTATTTTATTTTTTAGCAAAAAAAAGTCCTTTCCTCAGCAAGAGAAATGTATAGGACTATAAAACAGTAAATCAATCATTCAAATTGTTATTTTAAACATGTAAGTACCAAGTGTTATGACATAAACAAAACCTCACAAAATCAGTGAAAGCCTATTCAGAAAGAAAAAAAAACCAGATTGACCATTTTGTGTTGGAAAAGGATGATGTAAATGTTTATCAGTTCCCACACATGTCCAGCTCAACCCCACCAAACCCAAATCCAAAGAGTCTCTGATTCACTGCTGTAGTTTTTTACCTTTATAAAAGTCAGAAGACATTCACAGATACTAGTCTCCAACTGTTTTCTTGTTTCAGCTGCTGACAATGTGCAACATGTAAATGATAGCTATGTATTAACTGGACCAAATATAATGCATTCATATTGGTAGCACAATTACAGTTGGATTTCATGTATTGGTAACATACACTACGGTGAGTGTGTCATGGCCCCTGCCATTTTGACCCATTGTTTTGATTTTCGTGCATTGTTTGATCATTCTGTATTATTTTTGACTTCACTTGTATTCTGTGGCTCCTTCTGTTCAGTTTGCTTTATTAGATTTCCCTTTGTGTCTTTGCCCTCGGTCTGCCTCTGTGTCTGTGTTTAAATAGTTATGTGAGTCCTTGTGCCTTGTTTCTCCTCCTTCCATTTTATTCCAAGTTTCCCCAGCCCGTCATGTCGGTGCTCTCCTTCATGCCCCTCCTTGCTCTCTCTCCCCTTCCAGTCTGCATCTCTGTGTACTTCCTGTTTTACTTTTATAGTTTCCTGTATGTCATCTTGTGTTTGGTCCTGCCCTGTCTCGTTATGATTATTTGTGTCAGCTGTGTTCCCCGTGTGCTCCCACGTCCCTCGTTATCTTTTCTGTGTAGTTATGTCTGGGTCTCCCTCAGTTCCATGTCGCATCCTCCCTCATAGCTATGTGACTCTCCACGTGTTTCCTTCTGAGTGTTTTCATCAGTATTTCCCAGATTACTTTTGTATTGCCTTTTTGCCGTTCAGCAAATAAAGCTGCATTTTGAGTTTAAGTTTTGTTGCCGTGATTTTTGCATTTGCGTCCTCACCTACCTGCACACAGCCAGTTTACGACAGAGTGTTCATACATAAACACACTGACACAGCAGACTAGTAGACTGAACAGCAGCATGAGCTGAGACTTTAACTGATGTTATGAGGAAGAAAATGAAAAACCATTCTCCATGTTTCAGAACAAACCTTCAAAGCCAGTAAAGTCTGAACAGTCATTCGCAACGTACTGACAGAATAGAAAACAGTTACTGCAGTTACACAAATGATGTCATTGTGTATTAAAATGGTCTCTGCTTTCTCTGCAGGATATATGAGAGCATCATCTCCAAGAGTGATTGGAAATCTAATGGACCTCCTGCTGTCTACCACAAAAAAAACAGAAGACTGGAACTCTGACAAGAATGACTGTTGGAGAAAAAAATATTAACAAGATAAATAAAACCATCTTACTTGTGGGTGAAAGAGGAGCAGGAAAATCTACTCTGATCAATGCTCTGCTCAGCTACACCATGGGGGTAAAGCGGGAGGATGAAGTCTGGTTTCAGATCGTAAGTGAGGAAAAAAGTCAGACATCAGATGTGATCGTGTACGAGATCTTTGGGTTTGAAGATGAAACCCTGCCCTACTCTCTGACCATCATTGATACTCCTGGATATGGAGACACCAGAGGACTGGAACATGATGACATCATCAGTGAAAGATTATTGGACTTGTTTCGATCAGATGACGGAGTTCATGAAGTTCATGCAGTGGGTCTGGTGATGAAGGCCAGTGTGAATCGACTGAGTGACCGACTGATGTATGTCTTTGATTCAATGACGTCTCTGTTTGGAAAAGACATGGAGAAAAACATCACAGCTCTCATCACACACTCAGATGGAAACAGGCCTGATAATCCTTTAAAAGCTCTTGAAGTTGGGAATATTAAATGTGCCAAAAATGAGAAGAACGAGCCTGTTCACTTCTTGTTTGATAACTGCCAGTGTGAAAAGCGAGCAGAGGAAAACACAATTTCAGAAAATTTATGGGATCTTACACAGAAAAACATGGATCAATTGACAGACTTCTTAGAAAAATCTAGTCCTCAAAAAGTGATGAAAATAGCTGAAGTGTTAAATGAACGAATCAGACTGAAAGCCTGCATCCAAAACCTGAAAGAGAGAATCGAGTATATTCAACTAAAACAAAGAGAAATCAGATCGATGCAAGAAGCTCTGAAAAAACAGGAAGATAAAAAAATGGAAGCAGAAAAACAGATTCAAGAAGCAAGAAAGAAGCAAGAAACTTTAAATAGAGATGGAGAAGAAGCTCTGAAGCTCCAAAAAATGATAAATAAACTTAAGGAAGAGATGAAGAACAATGAGAAGTTCACTGTAGAAGTTGATGAGGTCTACAAAGAGAAAGAACCCACTGATAGTGGGATGTGGGGTTTATTTTCTTTGACGCAGCTGTCTGCTGTACAGTCTGTGAGGAGAACTATCCTGGATGCACAATGGCATGGAAACCTGAACACTGTGAGGTCATGAAGAAAGGCAGCTGCACTGTTTGTCCCAAGAAGTGTCCTGCATCAAAACATGTGAAAGACAATTGGAGATATGTGACCAAAACAAAGAGAGTGAAGAAGACCAATGAAGAAATGAAAAAGAAGTATGAAAAGAATAAGTTAGAATGTAAGGAGAAGGCAGAGCTTTTGGAAGGAAAACAGAGTGAAATTAATAAACTAACAGGAGGCAATCCAACACTGAATAATCCAGAAATACAACAGAACTATGAAAAGTATCAAAAAGAAAGTGAGAAGATGTCAGTCATGTTAAAAAATCTTGAAAAGGAAATGATCCAAGTGACAGCAGAGAAAGAAAAGTGGCTAAATGAGTCCTACCAACATGTTGTCAGCCTGGAGCAGATCGCTCTGAAAGCTGCTTCAGTGTCCACTATTGTCCCCTTGGAGCTCCTGATTGAGAAGATGGAGGAGAAAGAAGACACAGAGAAGGCCCAGAAACTGAAGGAGATGAGAAGCAGATTGGATATTAGAACCAAAGCAGTTTAAACAATTACCATCAGCTATCAAAAACTTTGGGAGATTCTTGGCCTTGCATAAATAAAGCATGTAAAGAAGCATTAGGCAGTTGTCTATATGGCTTTTTTCCTGATACTGCGCTATGCTACATCTTCAGATGTACACCACGGCTTGTTTTGTTTTTGTTGACAGACGGCATATTACTTTTAACAAAGCCTATTAGAAATAAATGACTTATTGATTGTTGATGAGCACCGACATCTCGACTTAGCGCACAGTCAGTTTGTTTAGCAGTTTTTTGGTGCAATGTTTGTGTAAGGTAGAGCAGTTTAATGCATCTGACATCAAATCTGTGCCAATCACAACATGTAGATCCATCTGCTTTGGTGATCCCTGCAGAAAAAAAGGGAATTACTTCCAAAATGATTTTTGTCTCAAGAATAAATTGTTGCATAAAAAATTCCCAAAACATGTCAGAAATGTCATTGAATTTATATCATTTAAACATAAAATGAAAAAGTATATTATATAAAGTATTATATTATTTTGTAATTTTATGGCAACTGATAGTCAATTGAATGCAAGGAATTGATTTTTGATGTGGACATCAGGGCCTGCTAAGGCGGGAACATCATGTATGCTTTCATATTTTATCCAATTATTTCAAAAAATGTCTCGTTTATAAAAAAAATACTTTGAATTAGTGCTTTTTCTTTATTAATATACATGTATTTCACACAGATATTTGTACTTATGTAACAGCACATGTCAAATATTACTACAGAAACTCCACAGCGAGTTATTATGCAGAGCAGAGCAGGTGTGAGCTGCCAGCTGTGCTCTGAATGCAGTGAGGACGCCCCCTGCTGTTTAATGATCAGTACTACAGTGTGTGTGAACAGCTCCCTGCCTCTCTGATGTCACAAACTAAACTCTGTGTTCTCCACAAATACATGTGT
This sequence comes from Oreochromis aureus, assembly GCF_013358895.1. Taxonomy (NCBI): domain Eukaryota; kingdom Metazoa; phylum Chordata; class Actinopteri; order Cichliformes; family Cichlidae; genus Oreochromis; species Oreochromis aureus. The sequence goes on along the minus strand of NC_052944.1, from coordinate 134,016,682 downwards.
TTCTGTCACGTTGTTCTAATGTTGTCAGTGTGAGCTTTACTCTACTGCTTCTCTCATGGTGACTCAGTAAAGTGGTTCATGGCACTAATATGATCCAGAGACAGTCCAACGTGTTGTCTTTCTAATCAGTAAGTACAAAGGATGTTGGAGACACTGAACTCAGGCACAGTGTAGAAATATCCAATCCAACTTTGACTCTTCAGTGTTTCTGAGTCCAGTTCTGAAATCTGATCATCTTCCATCTGATTGATGCTTTGGATTCTTCATGTGTTCATGATAGAAATATTTCTGAGGAGTCAGGCCGAGTGGAAACATTTGGAACCTTTCATGTTTGACTTGATCTGTTCAAATTCTCTATATTCTGTTCTTCCACATCAAATCATCTCCTGCTCGATGCAGTTTTCTGTCAATCCTCAATAAAATATCTGCTTCACTGAGTCAATTTGGTCAGAGTGTCTTTACAGGATAATCAGCTGAATTTTTCTGTTTCTCTTTGTTCCTCAAACACTTCCAGTTTATTGGGAGCTGGAGTTGGCCAAGCCTGGTCTAGATGGTGCTCTGTCTATCCCTCGGCTCCTCGGCACAATACCCTCCTCCATACTAGATCATGGGGTCCTGTAAGCAGCCTCTGAATAAAGTGAAAGCCAAAAGCAGCCCCTCTACTGGCCAAATGGACCAGACCTTGTCCTCCTTCCTCTCTAGGGAGAAAAAGGACACTCTGAGGAATCCAGTGCAACTTACCCCCAAAAAGTTCACCAGGATCCTTTGAATGTTAGACAAGAGGGTAAGTGGCGGATCAACACAAGTCAACCGGTGCCACAAAGCAGAAGAAACCAGATTATTGATAACAAGAACCCGACCTCTGTATGACATGTTAGGTAAAACCCACCTCCATTTTAAAATCCGACCGTTGACTCTATCCAACACATTTTCCCAATTCTTCCGCAAAAAAGTGTCATTGCCTAAAAACACCCCTTAATGCTTAAGCCCACCGATTCTCCAGATCAAACCTCCAGGCAGACTGAGCTGATCCCCCAGCTGACCTGTCACAGTTCCAGCCTCACTCTTTTCCCAGTTTATTTTGGCAGAAGAAATACAACCAAAAAGAGAAACTGTGTTCTCTAAAACCTCGATATCTTTCTGTGAGTTGGTCAGGACAATTAAATCATCGGCATAAGCTGACAACTTTAAAGAAACATTGCACCCAGGGATATAAACACCACACAAGTCCTGTCTTAACTTGTGAAGCAAAGGTTCAATTGCCAGGGAATACAGCATCCCTGACAAAGAACAGCCCTGCCTCACCCCCCTTAGAACACTGAAGGGACCACTCAAGACCCCATTTATTTCCAGGACACTCGTAATGTCACGGTACAGAACCTGAATCATGGCTACAAAACCTGGGCTGAAGCCAAAAGCAGCTAAAGTGTGCCACAGATATTGGTGTTCAACCCGGTCAAAAGCTTTTTCTTGGTCTAGAGAAATGAGACCAACATCTATACCCAAAGACCTAGAGAGGTCCAGAACATCTCTAATCAAAGTGACATTATCACTTATCAGCATGTACGCCAATACGTTTGGTCCCCATGAACAACAGAAGCCATCACGTCTTGAAGCTTGGTGGCCAGGACTTTGGAGAAAATGTTATAGTCCGTACAGAGCAACGAGACTGCTCTCCAGTTCTTCAAACTGCGTAGATCTCCCTTCTTTGGCAGCAGAGTGATTACCGGCCTTCTACAGCTCAGAGGCAGCAAGCCTCTCTGCAGACTATCCGTGACAACCTCCAGCAAATCCTCACCAACCAAAAGGCTTTGTAGAACTCAACAGGAAGACCATCCATGCCAGGAGCCCTACCATTCTGAAAACTCATCAGAGCAGTATGAAGTTCATGCAAAGTTGGCTGAACCTCCAGTTTTCGATTGGTTTCAGCCGCCACCTGAGGGAGTCCCCTGAAGAATCTATTGCACAAACTAGGATTTTCTGAGAAATCACTCTTAAAAAGGTCCTCATAAAAGCTGATAGCGAACTTTCTGATCTCAGAAGGATCTGAGATTATTGAGCCACTGTCAGACATTAGAGAGTGAATAATTTTTTTTTGCCCATTCTTCTTTTCCAGTCCAAAGAAAAAGTCAGATGGGGCATCCATCTCCGTAACACTGAGGAAACGTGACCTGACCAAAGCCCCTTTGGCTGTCCTAAAAGTTTTGTCATGTAACAGGGCCGTATTGAAATGCCAGTAGGCACTCCGTACACGAACATTTTTAATGAAAACAGAACAATGAACCAGACAATGATCAGAGAAACCAACAGGGGTTATCTGACAGTCCTTAAAAATACTCAAATGCTGTTTAAATGAGTATATGCGATCCAGTCTCGCCAAAGATAAATGATTGTCCTTAGAGTGACTCCATGTGTACTGTCTCTGATGTCCATTGAAAAACCTCCACACATCTGACAGGTGCACAGCTGCAGCCAGCTGCCTAAGCCTGCGAGAGGATGCTGGATGAAGTTCTGTGTGGTTCCTATCCAAAGGTGGGTTAGCAGTACAATTGAAATCCCCACACAAAAACAAATACTCATCATCGCTAGAAACCTTAACAGTATCACACAGGACATCTAAACAACCCATTCTGTCCACTCCTTTAGTTGGTGCATATACATTGAGAAAAACAATATTCACATTTTCATATTCGACTTTAACTTTCAGCAAACACCCCTTGATTATTTCCTCTGCTTCGCAAGAAACTGGTAAAATATTCTTAGAGAACACAATCCCCACACCTCCACTACAACTGGACTTATGACTAAAAAAACATTTCCCCCACAGCACTTCCTCCAGTCACTCTCATTGTCACCAGTACTATGAGTTTCTTGACCAACATAATATCTAATTTCTTTAAGTCCATGAGCTCGAAAAAAGCAGGTCTTTTCACCTCATCTCTAGCACCATTCAAATTTAATGTGCCTATTTTGAATTCAGACGTGAGGGCAGTGTTACGAAATCAGTTTTTACCCCGGTTCTTTTATTCGTCGAGGGATCCAGAGATGGCACCGGAACTCAGTAGTTATTTTTACAAAACCTTTATTCATCTTTATTCATCTTCATTTAAGGATGCACTCCTAGAAGGGAAGACGAGGCCGGTGTTCCTCTGAAACAATCTTCACCCCTTTGTTAGTCACATCCAGCTTTATAGGAGCGACCCCATCATAAAACCCCCACAGTGTGCTGCAGACTCTGTGTCTGTGTCTATGTGCACAAGCACGTGAGTGCCTGTGTGTGCGCATACCCGTATGTCTACGTGAGTGCACGTGAATGACTGTGTGCGCGTACCTCTGTGTATGTCTGTTGAAGCGAGATCATTCAACTGTAGACCAGACAACAAACGACGGAGGCCCAGAAAAGTGCAATCAAACGATGAGTTTATTGACAACGGAGAACAACCGTCAGCATATGGCTTATTTGCTCTGACAAAAATACACTGAGTTCTGGTTTTATAGCATAGAGGATCACACCCCCACATACACGTCAAATACAGGTCAAAAATACATTATGTCCAGTCATTGTTTACAGACAAGGGTACATCTTGTACATCTCTAATAACTATGAACAGACATATAACTTCTCTTTTTGATAACACCTTCCTTTTAAGGTAATAACTTCAAGCTTCAGGGCCTCTAAGGGCTAATAATGGACCCTCGTCCTCAATCACTAAGTAGACTGAATTGGCGCAAGTCTCAAATAAGAAGCAGAAGACACTTGGGCCTTCGCTCAGGCCTGCTACTAGATTTATGTGTATTGTAAGCATGCATGCAATTAACCTGCTATGTTCTCATCCTCCCTCAACATGTATCACCTGGACACTCTCACCAGTGAAGCTTAAAACCCTCTTGGATAGAACATCAACTCTAAACAAGCACAGTTATGCATTGTGTATAGAATGAACTCAACCTGTGAATAGAATGAATGTGACGACAAACATATTCAATCCAATATGAACCCTGTAAACAATATTACTGATAAAATAATACTGTAGAACATGTTATTAATGCATTTATCATAAGGCAGATTATACGGCAGCAATAAAAGAATCTCTAAATCCCAACACTGTGCACGTGAGTGAATGTGCATGTGGATGTGTGAGTGTAACAGTTGAAGCACTGTTTGTGTGTCTCTATATACGTGACTTCCTGGGGGTCATGTTGAGACTCCCACACAGATATCCTCTGGGGAATTTCCACTCAGCATTAACTCTTCTTTGTCACAGTTTAACTGGGGAGGATCTCCTAGAATCTACTCCTAAGTTCATGACACAGTCAGGCCTTTATTTATATCCAGGGCAGTGTCAGTGTCTCTACCATAATTCTACATTCTATCTTAACACATTTCTAAACTCTAAAACAAACTAAACATTCCTACATATCCAAACTCTAAAATAAGCTAAACATTTCTACAGAAGCGAGACAGAGGAAAAAAGACAGGGACCTATAGAGTGTGTTCCTAAACATCATCGTCATCATCATCAGTAAGTGCTTGAGCTCTCACTTTCAAAATCAGTTTCTTTAAACGATAAATCTCTTGGTCTGTCAACACAACATCAATAAAATTTCCAGATTTCACTTTAACCATCCTGAGGCCTTTGGTTTTCTGTAAGAAGTTCCTGATCTTAGCAGGAGAGTACAGATGCTGGTGTTCCTGGCTTAGGGACAAATCACTTTCAGACTCCATACTGCTCTCTCCTGTTTTGTTTCCTCTCTTAGCTTTCAACGTTTTTGTACTACAGTGGGCAGGTTCAGAGCTCTTCCTCTTTTGAGACAACTTCAGCAAATCCTCATCAAGCATGTTGTCATCCTCACAAAGATCATCACACACAGACTCAAGAGTCGTGTCAGCTTTCTGACTGGTGTCAGAAACACCAGCAGACTGGTCATTAGTCAGATCCGTTTCTACACCATCAACACTTTTCACAATGCCAGTTTCATCAGACCCATTACTGCTCGGAAAAAAACGTTTTTCTACCAGTGACGAGTTATGAAAATTCAAAGTCAGGCTTCCAAAGGACGTCAGAATTGGTGTCTCTATCTGTGACTGTCCCAGAGGAACCTACCTGAGGGATTATTAAAGATCTGTCTATCTAGAAAGACTTGCATTGATTCACAGTGTACAATTCTTTCTAATCTATTAACATCTTCTTCCAAATCCTGTTTCTGCTGCATCAGAAGGGCTCAAACCTCCTGCTGTTGTCTGCTGGACCATCAATTCTACTTTATGATGATCTTCAAAGATAAAAACGTGAGTTTATTTGTGAACTCTGTGAAATGCATCTGATGTTTAGTTTGAACCAATCCTGTGTCAGCTGCAGCCACATCATTGCCACGCATACAAATGGCTGCGTTCCTGTTTAGACCTGCTGGCTGTCAATGGGCTTCATTCCATTTCAGACTGCCGGTGGTCGCTGTGATCTAAACTCAACATGGCTCCTGTGTTAGAAGAGCCTCTGATTTTAAATTTGCACATTGAATAGTTTCTTTGCAACACTATGGAGCTACCAGCCCAGTATATGTAGCCCACAGTAGATGGAGTTATCAAGCTGCACTGACAAACATCAGGACTCATGTGATCCCTACATGTGGACCTTTCACACATGGATCCAAGTGCAGATTCAACTCTGCATTACATTTGACTTCAGCTGTTACACACTTTCATTTTCTAGCTGTGTCACTTCCTGCTTTTTGGATCAGATAGTTTATCCATGTCCACAAATGTTTGGCTGCATATTTGTATCATCTATATTTTCCAGTCTTCATACAGCCGATATTTCATGTGGACTCCAATCTGCCACCTGCCATCACGTTTTCAGGGTTCATTCAGTGTTGAAATGTAGGACAAACAGCAGCACATGTTCTCTAAATGTTTGCAGTCATTTTTAAATTAAGCTTCATTCATTTATTTTAATGTTAATGTCGCCTTTTTTACTCTGTGTGAGGATTTTAATGACAGACATTAAAGGAGCTTCTTTGATTAGAACCAAATTCATGTTGATTTTCAGCCAGAAATGATAAAAACTTTAATATTTCTGTTTATAATCATCAACCTGGAGACTAATACAAGTATAATAGTAATAAAAAGCCTTTATTATTTGAGTAATGCCTGAATCTGCTCAGAGACAGAGACAACACTGAGTTGTTGATGACAGTTAACATTAACTGAATTAAAAACAAAGTGCTTTTATTGTGAAAATCTGCCTCCTGCTTCTTTAAATAATTTTTTATGTATTTTTTAATCTCACAGTGAAACATTGAGACATTAATCTGACACAGTTTCATCAGCAGCTGTGTTTTCACAGACGTTTCACTTTGATTTGTTCAGATTGAGCAGAGAGAAGTGGCTCTCTGTGTGCACACTGCTGAGAAACAGAAGCTCATTTCTGCTCTGCTTCATGAAAACAGTGTTATGGAGGAACAAGAAGTTCAGCCTCTAAACTCTCAGCGTGAGGACTGAGGGAAGAGTTTCAGAGTTTTGCCTCACAGCTTTTAGCGTCTACACAAAGAGACGATTACGCACTAGTTCTGAGAACATCTCCACCTCCTAAAAACAAACTCTCCTACTAGCAGCTGTCACAACCACAACAGGCAGAAGACTGGATTTCTTCAGGCTCAGATTTACTGCAGTTTGCAGTAAACTGTGTGTCACAGACTTTGTAGTTCACATTTATGTGACTCCTTTAAATCTTCTCCTGAAAGTGAAACTCTTACAAACACATCAGGCCACAACCTGCTGCAGGTTAATGATCTAAAGACAGCTGACCTTTGAACAGGAACTTGTGAGTCTTTTGTTGTGTTTAATGCTCACAGTGCTGAAGCCTGCAGACACACCCACATCATATTATTTGTTCTCAGGGTCGTTCGGCGTGGCAGAGTCGGAACAGAAACTTTCTGCAGGTTAATTATTGATCAAACTAAAGTCATATTAAGGAGCTACTGGCATGGAGTCAGAGCAGAGCTCAGAAATCTGAAATATATCAAAGTATATTAAAGTTAAAGAGTTTAGAGAACACTGTTTGGTTAGCTGCCTCAAAGGCAGATGACTCTCAATATCACAAGATCAGGTGAGATTACAGACCAAGGGAAAATCACTGGGATTATCTGTGAACAGGCAGAAAAGCATAGACGTGGTTATACCTTATAGCCATTTTGAAAAGGTAAGAGTGAATCTGTCTTCGTTCATCTACATGGAAACATAAAACCAAAAAACAAACCAATACAACCAAATCACTCCCAGTTTATTCACAACATTTGACACATACAGTGTAGCTCAGTCAAAACAGCCCAAGGCCAAGTGAAAGTGTTGAGAGGGAAAGGTAATGATTAATGATTTATTTAAACTCATAACTGGGTGCAGCAGCTGAACTTTGACCTGTGAGCTGCAGCTTAAGCCTCTTTTATGGTTTAGTGTTTAATGTGTAAACTGTTTATCACTGCAGAGATGCCTACAGGCTATCTACTGTTCAAAAGTGAATTGTTATATACAGTGTGGCAGCTGACCTTTGACCTGCGAACTTCAGCCTCTTTGCTGGTGTGACGTGTTTAATGCTCATCTATTGCAGCCTGCAGACACACCCACATTATCTGATTTTCAGGGCTGTTTTCCGTTTGTTGGAGTTGGAGCAGAAACCTGCTGCAAGTTAATTATTTATCAAATTAATATCACACAAGGTGCAGCAGCTGACCTTTGACCTGTGAGCTTCAGACTCTGGTGTGAAGTGTTTAATGTGACTTCAGCCTGCAGACACAGAGGACTGGTGACGGAGAAGAAGCAGAAGATTTTCTCTGTTTCTACACAGACCTGGTCCAGATGTTCACGTTCATGGGAAGAAGCTGAGTAAGTGCAACGTCCTCTTTGAATCCTGGATCAGGAAGCCGGTGAATATTTGGTGTTTAAATAAGGTTTCTGTCTTTGACTCAGTCTGCTGTCACTTTGTTTTAGAGAGAAAAACAGGTTTCAGATTAACTGGTGTTCCTGCTGCTCCAGCACTAAAGGACAGTATAGGTGACCGCGCTGATGCCTGTTTATAATTTCACCAAAGCTAATAAACTGTTGGCTAAATTTTCTTGTTGTCAGAGGTAAAGGAGTTGAGAAGAGCAGATAATAAGGATTAAATATTGTTCTTAATACAGGGTTCGTACGGGGGCTTGAAATCCTTGAAAATGCTTGAATTTTAATGTCGTCTTTTCAAGGTTTGAATAGTGCTTGAATTTCAGATGTGGTGCTTAAAAGTGCTTGAAAATGTAACTGTATTTCATTCACAATAAATAACTATCTGATTGAATAGTTTTCTTATCAGATAGAGAAATAAAATGAGTCACAAAATGTAAAAGCAAAATTTCCCCGCCTGGGCTGCCTTGCGTCTGTTTCAACGTGTGACCCCGCCCCTCCCCCGGACAGTCGGGGATGAGTGCGCTAACATACCTGTACGTTGCCGTATTAATGAGAGTTTGCGCTCTCCAGTCGCATGATAGGTGAGTCCTAGTAAATAATTTTCCAGTACGTGTACGTTACACATGCTATTTTTTAAAATTCTGATTATTATTTTGCTAGCTATCAAACTCGCTGGAGAAATGATTGAAATGCACTGAGTGTGATGCAGTATGGCAGCGCTGTTATGGAATATGCTGTGAACTTAGCTAACATTACTTAGCAGTAATATGAGTTAATTTACTCAAGTGAAAGCTTTAAACATTAGCCCGATACATAACTAGCTAACTTAAGGCTTTCTGATTAACCCCCATTTAAACTTGGGTCGAACGTGCGGACTTCAAGCTATATACCAGTTTTTAAATTGTGTTGGTAAAACAGCGTTTTTTATGGAAAGCGCTAGCAAACACGCTTTGCTTGTGAGTGAAAAAAGAAAAAACACTCCTTCCCTATTGGTGGAAAAATGTACCATGTCGACCAATCAAAAAATGATGTGGCAACATGTGCAATTTGGTTGTTTGGGAAGAGGGGGAAGTTTTAGGAGTGACCGGCGAGAGAGAGCAAGTGAGCGAAAGAGAGAGAGAGAGAGAGTTTTGATACGTGAGAGATTTGTGACGTTTACCGTGTTTGGAGTCTCAAGTTAGTGTGTTATCTTGTGTAGTTAGTGTGTAGTGTAGTCGTTTTGTTTTGTGTGTCAGTTCTACTAGTGAACGTCACAGTTGCTGCCTTAAAGCCACCAACGGCAGATTGCAGTGTAAACGCTGAGCGACACACCTGCTGTCAGACCTGCAGGTTTATCCCTGTGCTGTTCTCATCTGTGTTATAGTGACACAAACTATTTTTTGGAGTTGCATAAATAATTTGTGTGCCTTCTTATTTGATGCAGAACACCTGATTGTTCTGTAAATAGTTTTGAATGGTTATATAAAAAACGTCTGAGCCTTGGCTGCATTTTTAGGTAAATAGTACCAGATAACTTTTGTTGTTTGCAAAACTTCTGCATATTTTTTAAAAATGTACAATTTCTATTTGCATTTCAAGTTATGAAAATGATTTGTTAAACATGCTTGTGGGTTTTACAGTCAAAAATATCACTTTCTACTTGTATTTTAAATTTTGTCTGAATTTAGATAAATTCTGTCAAAATGAGTAAATAGCAGATTATCAAGATAAACAGTTTTTTTTTTTTTTTTTTTTTTTTTTATATATTTTATTTTTAATAAACTTTCTTGGATTCACTTTGCTTACCAAAGCTGAATGAAAACCAGAATATAACCTTAATTAAGGACATATCTGAAATTGAAATTAAAAAAGCTATTTCAAAATTAAAACCTAATAAATCCCCAGGCCCGGATGGATTCCCATCAGATTGGTATAAGGAAATGAAAGAGTTATTGATTCCCTTGATGAGAACATCATTCAATTATATTTTAAAGACGGGAGTAATTCCCCCATCTTGGAATGAGGCTTCTATTTCCTTAATAGCTAAAGAAGGAAAGGACAGGCTTGATTGTGGAAATTACCGCCCTATTAGTGTTCTTAACCAGGACTATAAGATATTCACATATATCCTTGCCAAAAGAATTGAAAATATTCTTGCTCAGATAATTAGCTTGGATCAGACTGGTTTTATTAAGCAGAGACAAACGCAAGATAATGTTCGCCGAACATTACATGTTATTGATTATGTTGGAAAAAATAAAATCCCGATGGTTCTTATGAGCTTAGATGCTGAAAAGGCTTTCGATCGGGTTAATTGGGAATTTTTATATAAAGTCATGGGCAAGTTTGGATTTCATCAATCGTTTATCAGGATTATTCAAGCACTATATAAATCACCAAGGGCAAGAATTAAAGTTAATGGGGCACTTTCTAATGTTTTTAATTTACAGAGAGGGACACGTCAGGGTTGTCCCTTAAGTCCCTCACTCTTTGCTCTTTTTATAGAGGCCCTGAGTCAAAGTGTTATACAAAGTAATAATATTACTGGTGTCAAGATCATGGGTCGAGAGCATAAGATATCCTTGTTTGCTGATGATATTTTGATTTACTTGACAAATCCGAACATTACTTTCCCCAAGCTGCTATCACTTCTGGAAACCTTTAGCTCACTATCAGGTTATAAATTAAATATACCGAAGACTCAGATATTAACTTTTAATTATAAGCCAAATCAGGAAATTAAGTCTAAGGTCAATTTGAACTGGGAGTCGGAGTGGATGAAGTATCTTGGAGTAAATATTACTAAAGATCTCTCTAAGTTATATAATGCAAATTTTAATCCTTTGTGTTATAAAATAAATGAGGATATTAAAAGATGGAACTTATTACCATTTTAAATTTTGAATCACGTATTGATACAGTTAAAATGAATATCTTGCCCAGGATGCTTTATCTGTTCCAAACACTCCCAGTTGAAATAACTGATAAACAATTTCAGGAATGGGACAAAATAATCTCTAGGTTCATATGGCAGGGGAAAAAACCACGGATTAAGTACCAAACTATCCAGTTGGCTAAAGATAAAGGGGGGTTGGGGTTCCCATGTTTGAAAGATTATTATATTTCAGCTCAATTTAGGATATTAGTGTGTTGGTGTAATGTAGACTACCAAGCGAGATGGAAAGAAATAGAAATAGAAACAGAGGCCTTAAAAGATTTTCCAATTCAGGCAAGCTTAGGAGATGTGAGACTTATTAAAAAACAAATTAATCAAGGAAACCAATGGATTAACTTGCCTTTAAAACTTTGGTCACAATTTCTTAATAAGAACGATTGGAATGAAGAGGCCAGGATTTTAAGATGGTGCGCTTATGATCTTGACTTTTACCCAATAAGTTAGATGTAAGATATAAAAATGGGCAGGACAAGGCTTAATGGCATATTGTATGTTTCATGATAAGGGAATTCTTAGGGACTTCCAATCACTAAAAGATCAATACCAGTTAAGCAAAACGGATTTTTTTAGGTTTCTCCAAATTAGGCATCACATACATAACTTTATACCTAAAAGAACAGATCTTTTCTCTCTTCCTGTTTTGAATATATTTGTCAAGGCTTACCAGGCAGATCCTGGCCTCAAGGTGATTTCTAGATTGTATAAGGGTATACAAGAGGTTAAGAAGTGGAATACTGCCTACATTAAAAAAAAATGGGAAAGGGAAACAAATACTGCAATTTTAAATGATATTTGGTATCAGCAGTGTGTTTTTCAGTGGAGAATTTCTAGTTCTAATATATGGAGATGTTTTGGTTGGAAGAGTCTCTGTAGGTTTTTTATTACCCCTGCACAAAGTAAACATTATTCTATTCACTCTAGCTGTTGGAGAAAATGTGGGGCCCAAGGAATAAAACATTTCCACTTGTTTTGGTCATGCCCATTGATCAACACTTTTTGGGTATCGATTCATTCTGAGTTACAGATCATTTTTAGTATGCAACTTCCCTTTAATTGGGATGAACTTTTGTTTGGATATTTATACTCAGTGAATGTAGATAAAACGTCCAAGCTGTTGTATGGTATTCTAAGTCTGGCTGCCCGTAAGACTATTACCAAGAAATGGCTTAGTGTGAAAATTCCATCACTTAATGACTGGTATGAGATTGTTTATGGGATGTTTAAAATGGAAAGAATTACTTTCATTAATAGACTCCAATATGACATATTTAATGATATTTGGGATAAATGGAAACATTACATTTTGTCAAGGAGACCCGATTTTGTTTGAATCTTTGTAATTATGTATGCCATATTTCTGAATGGTTATGTGTATATATGTATATGTCAGTATGTATGAGTGTATAGGCGAATACATATGTACGTAGGTATGTGTATGTATGACTAAGTATAGTGTGTGTATACACACTAGATGGTACACCCGTTTGTTTATTTTTGATTATTTGATTATTTTGGGTTATAAGATAAACAGTTTTTAATGGTGAAATATAGAGGCCATATCAAAAGTAGTCAAAAGCAGCCAATAATACCCTGGACACCAGAGGGTTAAAGGCTAAAAGCAAAGTTGTCACCAAGTACTGTTTATATTTGTGTGTATTGCTGCAGCTTTTTTTGAGTATTAATTTGGTGCCTTTGGGTGAAATAATGGTAATATGAGTGACCGATCCATATGGTCACAAAGAATAGCCACTTGTTTCTGTGCTACCAAAGTTCCCCGGCTTTCATTCAAAATGTGTTTATGGCCACCTACACATTAAACTACTTAAACAGTCAGTGCCGTTCTCCATGCCTGTCTGACTTTATGTTATTAGCACAAACACTTTAAAGGTGATCATTTAGGACTTCAGCAATAATACAGACAGCAATGTAGTTAGCAATAAAACTGTTTTATTGGGAATTAACTTAAAAAACAAACAACAAACATCTGTCTCCTATTTTTTTGTCACACAGGAAAGAAGCATCATTATCTGATGAGAAGACTTATTTCTTTATTTTTCGTTTTTCTTTTTTTTTTTTTGCAACAGGAGAAGAATATCTCTAACAAGTTGATTTGTTCACATTTTCACATCGTAATTTGTAAGTGAAATGTGCATTTTGAGTTTATACACTATGTATATAAGGCGACCGTTCCTTTTGCAGTATTTTTGTGTGGTGCGTTTTTCTATGTCTTAACAAAAGGGGAGCTAAGGTGTCTTTTCACATGGTCTTACTGAGGTGATGCGAATTGAAACATGCATTCTTTTTTTTTTTTTGGGGGGGGGGGGTGCTGGAAAGGCTTGAAAAGGGACCTTGAAAGTGCTTAAAAAGTGCTTGAATTTGAATTTGACCCTGAAAAAGGCGTATGAACCCTGTTAATAACTAAATTCTGCTAGTCCGTGATGTAACTCCCAGCAGCATCACCTCATTTCTTTGACTTTTAACATGAGTTAGCTTAGCTAGCAGAGCAGCTGGCAGAGCAGCTAGCTCTGCTGCCTGTCATGTGACTGAGTCACGTGCAGGCAGTGGACTTGTTAGTGTAGCTAGCAGGCTGAAAGAGGCTAGCAAACTGTGTGAACACTTTGTCAGAGGTGAGCAGTAAAGAGAAGAATAAGCCCAATGCACTTAACCTGATTTTACTGCTTGTTACATTATATGTGATGTTCAGTCAAAAACAATTACTTAAGTTAACATTATTATTATTATTATTATTGTTATTGTTATTATTATTATTATTATTATTATTATTAGTAGTAGTAGTAGTAGTATGTGTTTATTATTCATAACTGTAGTGGTTTGAACAATTGATCTGAGGTTATTATGTCCCTGCAAATTCAACAATGCGCCTCAATGCAAAGCGTGGAACAAATATTTTTACTATCAAGTCATTCGACCTACTGGATGAATCACCGTAGCTCTGACAGTAATGCACACTCATTTGTATTGATAGTCACCATGTAAGTGCTTTTAACTCTCATTGATGAGTAAAACCTTCAGTAGAAACATCTGGGAGCAGTGAGTGAATAACAGGTCTGACAGCAGCAGCAGGGACGATGCTGTCATAGTTTAATGTGGAGTCTGTTTGCACTCAAACAGTGAAGATCAAAGAAAAGTACTGTGATGGTTCTGGGTCCTTTTGACCCAACACTGTGAGTTTCTTGTGTTTTGGTGATATTTTGTATTATGGTTTATGTTCTGGTTTATTTACAGTCTTAGTTATGCTGCTTTGAGTTTCTTATACTTATTTAGTTCCTTGATCATTAGATTCCCCCTGTGTCCCTGTGTGTGTCTGTGTTTGTGTGTGTCTCTGTGTGTGTCTGTGTTTGTGTGAGTCCTTGTGCTCCATTCTATATTTCCTCAGCCTGTCATGTCTCTCTTGTCTCCTCTTTCCCTTGCTCACTCTCGTCTGCCTTTCCTCCACTCCTCTGACAAGCTCACGTGTCAGTGTTGCGTTCCTTTGTTTGCTGTTTTATTGTGAAAGTCTTGCATTCTTTGTTCAGTGTGTTTCGTTTTTCCTGTGAAGGTTCTCAGTCATCCAGGTCATCGTAGTCTAAGGAGCTTGGAAAGAAAAGCATCTGGACTTCTGTAAGTTGCTTGAAGATGTTTCACCGTTATATTCGAGTCCTGCCCTGTCTGCATTACGCAGCCAGTTCAAGACTAACATTTTTCTAGTTTCCCAGACAGTGAATCATTGTGTCTGCAGTTCTCTGCAAACTCAGCAGGAATAATTAGTGTGAAGCTTTAACTCTGCTGATCCTCTTTCAATCATGGATCAACTGAAATGATTAAAATGTTGTTCATACGTGAAGCTTCCAGTCACAGTGACTCAGTGTGTGTCAGTGAATGCCTCGTGTGTGCTTCACGGCTCCATCTAGTGGACTGATAGCAGAGCAGCTGATGGCAGCTTCCTCTGCCTCACACTGCTGTCTGACTGCATTCAGCTGACACTGAGATGAAGCAGGAAAGAAGCAGCTGATATTTGGACAGCACACATGATGGAAAGGAGGATTTCAGTTGATGTGCACATGAATGATTTGTGTTTCCTCTGCAGGTAGAAAGTGTGTGAGCTGATGTGAATTGAGCAGCATGGATCAGTGTGAGGACAGAGAGGAGGGAGTCCCTCCCTCTAAAAGCACTCTGTGTGGGGAACATGAGAGCCAGACCAAAGCTCAGAGGTGAGATGACCATCTCTAACTGTCCATGACTCTTCTCCATGTCACAGCTCAGCACTCACATCACTGCTCCATCATTATTCACAGGAACCAGCCTAGACCTCCACCCAGCTGTGTGTCCTGTAAGAGTGACTGGTCTAAAGGTCAACCCATTGATTTTAAAGTCCAGCCTGTGTCTGCTGCAGAGAGGTGAGCTGTTAGTAACATGAAGTCTTTGATTTAAATGATTTTGATGTTTCCTGGTTTCTAAAATGCATCTCTGTAGGAGAGCAGTGTCTCCAAGGACACACAGACTCAGGTGTAACAGTCACTTTATCTGGACAGAATTGGCTGTTTTTAACTCTTTATTTTAATCACAGGTGTAAATTTAGACCTCACACATCTGGATCCTAAACTATGATAGAAACAGCTGCTAGCAGTGGATAGTTTGACTTTACCCTGGTGGCTAAGCTAACAGAAACAAGCGTGTCAGCTGTGCTCTGTGAGGATGAGACGCTGCTCTAGAAAGCAAACAAAGGTTTGTGCAGCTCCTCTTCAGAAAAGTGTTCAGAGAGCAGCTGTTTTATTAGACAAAAGCTCGTCGTGTGAGCGCAGATGTGTGTAACAGCTGGATGAAGTAGAATCATCACAGTCACGTCTCCATCCCGCCTTTATTAATGAACTTCCTGTTGCTTGCAGATGACAGGAACACAAAGTGTTTGTGCCACGTGATGCTGCAGGATTTTTTAACATCTCCATGATGGTAACATCTCCTCGTCTAACTGCAACCACGTGAACGCTCTAATGGCAGCTATCACAGCCACACAGGCAGAGTGTTTCTCACTGTTGCATTCAGGGACATTTGTTTTCCTGTAAACAGCTGAACTCTAATCTAAGAGGATGTTACTGACAGGAAACAGCTGCATCATCTGCAGTCTGTGTGATCACAGCTGCTTCAATCATGTTTGTGTCTGCAGAGGTCAGAGGTCACAGTCTGCAGGGTCCAGCTGTCCGTCTGTGAGGAGTGACCGGTCCAAAGATCGACCTCCACACTTCAGTGGTGAACCTGGACCAACGAGGTCAAAGAGCTGTGATGACTCCTTTACATGTTTGTGTTTCCTGGATAAATCTGACCTGAAACATCCTCAGATTGTTACAAAGATTCATTAAAAAGAAAACAATGAAAGAGAAAAGATCCAAATGTTAGACTTGGTCATTTGCTGTTTGAGGACAGTGATGCTCATATCTGTGGGGAACGTGTGACCTGAGTGGGTTCATGTTTGTCTTTAAAGAGCTGCTCTGATTCTCTTTGTGTCTGATCTGTTAAACAGTCTGAGAGGTCACACAGAGACCCAGCAGCTAAAGCCTGGATCATACTGGCTGCTGTTACTCCATCAGGACAACACTGAACCACAGTGGTGTGGATGTAGTGGATAAATCCCACCATACTGATGCTCAGAGTTAATCACAGGGAACAAAACCAGATGTTACCTTCAGATTGTGACCTTTGGAGTGGACGATGCAGATTTCAATAGAGAATAAATGTTGTTGTTTTTCAGCTGTGAAAAAAGAATAATTTTCTGAACTTAAGAATTTATGATGCTGGAAAAAACATGGAGACAATAACACAACATTTCACTGTATTCATAGAATGAATGTAAAACTGTCAGACATTCATTAAATATGCAAAATGTCCACAGAAACATCAGAGGCTCAGATGTGAAGCACTCAGTGATTTTGATCAAATGACTCATCAGTTATTGATCTGTACTACACTGATCTACCACGTTAGTAAAGCTGGTGTTCTGCTGGTGGAGGGAGACCTCGGATCATGTTCTGGTTTTGGAGCAGTGATCTGCTGATGGTTCAGTTTAATGAGCTTCTTCAAAATCATCCCTGACATCACCACTGAAAGGACGTCCATTAAAACAGACTGAAAATTACTGATATGTTCACAATCTGAGAGTTTAAAACTTGACAAACTTGATTCAGATGAAGTTATTTGAGCTGAAAACAACTGGATCTTTATCCCGTGTTGAACTAATTCTTCATGGTTCCTCCACAGAGTGGACCAGCAGAGCTCAGAGGTTCCCAGTGGTCAGTCTGCCCAGCAGCATCAAACACAGCTGGACTCCATATTTATGGTCTGTACATGTACAACAACTACTGTTACATCTATTCTGTTCACAGTCATCTCCATGCTGCTCTTTGTAGACCAGTGGATTGTCAGTGTGTCCAACATGGAGCTGATGTTTGGCTCCATGATTTCAGTCTGATTGGCTCATTCATAAAGTATTCTGTTCCAGCTGCTGGAGGACAACATCATCACTTTTGTGAAGGATGAGCTGAAGAAGATCCAGAAGGTTCTGAGTCCAGATTACCCAGAATGCTTAGAGAGTCAGAGGAGCAGCAACAGAGAGGCTTTTGTGAAGATCACAGTGGACTTCCTGAGGAGAATGAAGCAGGAAGAGCTGGCTGACCGTCTGCAGAGCAGTAAGAGGATTTATCTAAAAATTTAAGCTGCTGGATGAATGAATATTTTCCAAGATGGAAGCAACATGGTTTAAAGATTCATTCTTTTTGGAATTAAGTCTTTATTTCCACTTTGAAATTATGTTCTACATATTTCTTCTCATTCAGAACTTCAAGCTGCAGTTTGTCAGCGTAACCTTAAATCCACCCTGAAGAAGAAGTTCGAGTGTGTGTTTGAGGGCATCGCTAAAGCAGGAAACCCAACCCTTCTGAATCAGATCTACACAGAGCTCTACATCACAGAGGGAGGGGCTGCAGAGGTCAATGATGAACATGAGGTCAGACAGATTGAAACAGCATCCAGGAAACCAGACAGACCAGAAACAACAATCAGACAAGAAGACATCTTTAAAGCCTCACCTGGAAGAGATGAACCAATCAGAACAGTGCTGACAAAGGGAGTGGCTGGCATTGGGAAAACAGTCTTAACACAGAAATACAGCCTGGACTGGGCTGAAGACAAAGCCAACCAGGACATCCAGTTCATATTTCCATTCACTTTCAGAGAGCTGAATGTGCTGAAAGAGGAAAAGTTCAGCTTGGTGGAACTTGTTCATCACTTCTTTACTGAAACCAAAGAAGCAGGAATCTGCAGCTTTGAAGACTTCCAGGTTGTGTTCATCTTTGATGGTCTGGATGAGTGTCGACTTCCTCTGGACTTCCACAAAACTACAATCCTGACTGACCCTAGAAAGTCCACCTCAGTGGATGTGCTGCTGATAAACCTCATCAGGGGGAAACTGCTTCCCTCTGCTCGCCTCTGGATAACCACACGACCTGCAGCAGCCAATCAGATCCCTCCTGACTGTGTTGGCATGGTGACAGAGGTCAGAGGGTTCACTGACCCACAGAAGGAGGAGTACTTCAGGAAGATATTCAGAGATGAGGAGCAGGCCAGCAGGATCATCTCCCACATCAAGACATCACGAAGCCTCCACATCATGTGCCACATCCCAGTCTTCTGCTGGATCACTGCTACAGTTCTGGAGGATGTGCTGAAAACCAGAGAGGAAGGACAGCTGCCCAAGACCCTGACTGAGATGTACATCCACTTCCTGGTGGTTCAGGCCAAAGTGAAGAAGGTCAAGTATGATGGAGGAGCTGAGACAGATCCACACTGGAGTCCAGAGAGCAGGAAGATGATGGAGTCTCTGGGAAAACTGGCTTTTGATCAGCTGCAGAAAGGAAACCTGATCTTCTATGAATCAGACCTGACAGAGTGTGGCATCGATATCAGAGCAGCCTCAGTGTACTCAGGAGTGTTCACACAGATCTTTAAAGAGGAGAGAGGACTGTACCAGGACAAGGTGTTCTGCTTCATCCATCTGAGTGTTCAGGAGTTTCTGGCTGCTCTTCATGTCCATCTGACCTTCATCAACTCTGGACTCAATCTGCTGGAAGAACAACAAACAAGAGGCTTTTGGTGGCCTTTCCAGTTTATGCTGTGGTTTAAACCATTTCCAGAGAAAATAAATCTTTACCAGAGTGCTGTGAACAAGGCCTTACAGAGTCCAAATGGACACCTGGACTTGTTCCTCCGCTTCCTCCTGGGTCTTTCACTGCAGACCAATCAGACTTTCCTACGAGGTCTGCTGACACAGACAGGAAGTAGCTCACAGACCAATCAGGAAACAGTCCAGTACATCAAGGAGAAGCTCAGTGAGAATCTGTCTGCAGAGAAAAGCATCAATCTGTTCCACTGTCTGAATGAACTGAATGATCGTTCTCTAGTGGAGGAGATCCAACAGTCCCTGAGATCAGGACGTCTCTCCACAGATAAACTGTCTCCTGCTCAGTGGTCAGCTCTGGTCTTCATCTTACTGTCATCAGAAAAAGATCTGGATGTGTTTGACCTGAAGAAATACTCTGCTTCAGAGGAGGCTCTTCTGAGGCTGCTGCCAGTGGTCAAGGTCTCCAACAAAGCTCTGTAAGTAAATATGTGATCATGTTTATTTTTAAAATGTTAGTTGTATAGTATAAAAGAAAAAAGGAGAACTTTTGACCACAATATTGTAACTTGAATAAACTTTTGATACAGCCTTTAAACACTTAAGGAGCTTAAAATGTTTTGATCTATGAACCCACATTAAACACTCTGGTTAAACTCTAAAAACAGAACATTAAAACCTGTATGTCTGCAAATGTATGTGCATTGATGTGAGCATGCATGGAGATCTGAGGTTGGTTGGTAGGATGGACCCATGTGCAGAATCACATGTGTGCTAATATTTCTTTGTTTGGATTTTTGAGAATTTGGTTCTTTGGTCGTTTCTCTCAGTATGTAGCCTTGGGCTGGTTCACCTGAATCAGTGGTGTGCAGGCTGCTGGGTGTGGTGTGTTGATTGTTATTTATTGATATATATTATTTCTGTTCTAGAATTTATTAAAATATCAACATTTTAGTAATTTGGGGTATTTTCTTGTTTATTATTAACAGGAACACAGTTGAAAGTAACTGCATTGTTGGGATTGTCTAAATGATTAGTAGGAACTACTTCTTCCACCTGTCACAGTAATATGTGAAATACAGCTGTAAAAATGCTTCACAGCTGACGTGTGCTCGCTCACTCAGGTGATGATCATAAGCGAGTCATGTGTGAAGATATTTCAGCTCCACAAACTGCCAAGATGCAAGCTGTGAGAAATGTGGCAAGGGTGAAAACCTTTTCCAACACAAATAAAAGTAAATCTTAACACAGAGTAGTGCTGCAGGCAGGTACTATCCCTGTACAGAGGGAGGAAATATGGAGCTGGCAGTGTTGTATAGCACGGTTGCTGAATTTTGTAAAGTGACTTAAATCCAGGCTCCGGGTTTTTGTGTCTATGTTTAAATGATGGGAATTCACTGCATCTTTAAAACCACAGAATCCCATTTGTTCAAATTGTAGAGCATTTAAAGTTGACTATAGACTAGCTACTTTAAAAATATACAGTGTACTGGGAGTAAAACAGCAGCTGTTGGCTTTAAACACCAAAAATACAACTCAAAATATTTAATATAAGAAAGAGAGAGAAAATAACACCATCCATCCATTTTCTTCCGCTTTATCCGGGGCCGGGTCGTGGGGGCAGCAGCCCAAGCAGAGAAGCCCAGACCTGCCTCTCCCCAGCCACCTCTTCCAGCTTGTCCGGGGGAACACCAGGGCGTTCCCAGGCCAGCCGAGAGATATAATCTCTCCACTGTGTCCTGGGTCTGCCCCAGGGCCTCCTCTTTGTCGACATGCCCGGAAAACTTCGCCCAGGAGGCATCCTTGTCAGATGCCCAAAGCACCTCAGCTGGCTCCTTTCAATGCAGAAGAGCAGCAACTCTACTCTTCGGTCACTACCCTCAGCTTGTGACCATAGGTGAGGGTAGGGACATAGATCAACCAGTAAATTGAGAGCTTCACTTTTACACTCAGCTCTCTCTTCACCACGATGGATCGGTACATGGTCCGTATCACTGCAGCCACAGCACCAATCCACCTATTGTTCTCCTGCCTCCTTCTCCCATCACTCGTGAACAAAACCCTGAGATACTTAAACTCCTCCACTTGGGGCAGGAACTTGTCCCTGACCCAGAGTGGGCACTCCACCCTTTTCAGGCTGAGGATCATGGCCTCAGATTTGGAGGTGCTGATCCTCATTCCCGCTGCCTCACACTTGGCTGCAAACCGTTCCATCACCCGATGAAGCCAACCGAACCACATCATCCGCAAAAAGCAGAGATGAGATTCTGAGACCACCCAGGTGAAAGCCTTCCACCACTTGGCTACGCCTAGAAATTCTGTCCATAAAAATTATGAACAGAATCAGTGACAAAGGGCAGCCCTGGCGGAGCCCATCACCCACCAGAAACAAGTCCGACTTATTGCCGGCTATACGGACCAAGCTCTTGCAACGGTTGTAAAAGGACCGAATGGCCCATAGCAATGGCCATAAAATGTTTCTCAGCTTTATTATTTTCAGTCACATCTGTTTTTGATTATTAATTGAATATTTTAAAATTCAGACTTTTTATGTCATACAAAACTTATTTTCTTATGATGTCTTGTCTCAAGGAATAGTTTTCATCAGTATCGCAGATACCAGCCTGAATTTTATTTTGTACTGGATTAGAAAGGAAATCAGTGGTATCACACATCACTAACAGCAAACTTCAGTACCACTTCATTTTAATAAACTGGGGGGAGGTGCACCAAGATTCAGTATGAGAAAAATAAGTTTTTTTAACTGTAAGGTTGGAGAAATCTGTTGTTGGAAATTGGAAGAACAGGTCATCTTAAAAATCACTGCATTGTAGTTTTATTCAGGCCCCTTCAATCTGCGATCGCTTTTGCTTTGCATTATAAATGCTACTATTACAAAAGTCACAAATATTAGTGTATGTGTGTGTTATTGGGTAATAAACCAAAAGAACAGAATCTACCAGCACCTCACTGATTTCTGCTTAAAAACAACAAAAAAGCAATAAAGCTGTGATTTGTTTTGTTGATCTCGTCCCCCTTCCCGCTTGATTTCAGACTGAGTTGCTGTAACCTGTCAGACAGAAGCTGTGAAGCTCTGTCCTCAGTCCTGAGCTCCCAGTCCTCTAGTCTGAGAGAGCTGGACCTGGGTAACAACAACCTGCAGGATTCAGGAGTGAAGCTTCTGTCTGCTGGGATGAAGAGTCAATACTGCAAACTGGAAACGCTGAGGTTAGATCAAGCGATATCAATTTTTTTCATCAATTAACGTCATTTAATAATTTTCATTTGGAAAAAATTAACATTGAGTCTGTGTGTATGTATTTTTTTTTTTTAAAATGAATCCATCCAAGTCACAGTAAACTGCCACATTTGTGTTTTGTAACATAAGGCAATAAGGATTCCAGCATTTCCTGAAACAGTGTTGACATATTGTAAATGTAATAGCTCCTCGTGGCACAATGAATATACTTTAACACAAGTGTTTCATGTCTTCTTGTCATCATTTTTTCAGAATGAGAGGCTGTAACCTGTCAGACAGAAGCTGTGAAGCTCTGTCCTCAGTGCTGAGCTCCCAGTCCTCTAGTCTGAGAGAGCTGGACCTGGGTAACAACAACCTGCAGGATTCAGGACTGAAGCTTCTATTTTCTGCAGTGGAAAGTCCAAAGTGTACCCTGGGAATTCTCAGGTCAGTATTCAGTCTTCTCTGATGATGATTTAAAACCTGAGTCACATCGATAAATGGCTTACTCATTTACAACAGACGTGATTTGTCAAATCACCTTATATCTAACCCAAAGGTCCCGTATTTTACTGCTTTGACACCTCCTAATATTTGTCGAAGAGAACTTATATGTTCAAGTTTCAGCACAAAAATATTAATCAGACTTATTTTTCCCTTAATCATTTGTGTTCCCTCCTGGTTGGAGCTCTAGCAGCTTGTATCAGTGAATGTAGCTTTGAATGAAATTGCTGCCCCTGTCAGGAAGAGATGTGAGTGACACACAAAACAGCAAATATGAGCACTGCATGTGTATGAGGCTACGCAAATACAGACCTGAATGAGACACTAACTTTGTCTGTGAGAGATAACTTTTATTATGAAATACACTTCATTTCTCATCTTTGTAGAGAGTTTGACATGCTAATATTACAAAATGCAAAATCCCACTGAATCACAAAGAAATTGTTTTGGAGTATTTATGGTTCAGCTGATGAACTTGTTCAAACAAACCAGTCATTTACACAGAAACAGCACAAGTGGAACTTTTTCAGGGAACTTACCACTAAGCTTGTCCTGCTACACCTACACAGTGAACACATTGTTATTATTCTCTCACATTAACATTATTCATGTAGTTCCACAGGGTCCTCTGCTGGGACCAACCCTTTTGAAGTTAAAATGTCTGCTTTGTACAGGGTGGGCCATTTATATGGATACACCGTAATAACATGGGAATGGTTGGTGATATTAAAGTCCTGTTTGTGGCACATTAGTATATGTGAGGGGGCAAACTCCTTAAGATGGGTGGTGACCATGGTGGCCACTTAGAAGTCAGCCATCTTGGATACTACTACTACTAGTGAACATCACAGTTGCTGCCTTAAAGCCACCAAAGGCAGATTGCAGTGTAAACGCTGTCTCCACATGGAAAACAGGAGTGATCCACCTCCTGCTGTCAGACCTGCAGGTTTATCCCTGTGCTGTTCTCCTCTGTCTTATAGTGACACAAACTAGTTTTTGCAGTGGCAAAAATCATTTGTGTGCCTTCTTAATTTGATGCAGAACATCTGATTGTTCTGTAAATAGTTTGAAATGCTTATATAAAAACCGCCTGAGGCCTCGGCTGCAATTTTAGGGAAATAGTTGTTTGCAAAACTCGTGCATCATTTTTAAAATGTACAAAATGATTGGCTAAACATGTTTGTGGTTCTTACAGTAAAAATGTGTCTTTTTTCTCCTCTGATATTTCCTCCAATGACTGGAGATATGATGTTGATGAATGTGTCAGAACTAATCCAAAGATATAACCCTGTGCAGTCTGGAGAAATGGCATCATCCAGTCTGTCCTGTTTCCATCAATCACTGTCTGGTTGGCCTCAGTCGGGGCCAGACAATAAGGTCTTTAGAGAGGCTCATCTGTGCTGTCTTTGCTCCATCCAGGACCTGTAAAGGTCCAGAATGAGGGACAAACACATCTCTACAGACCTTTCACATCATGGAGATAAACTGTTCACATTTCTTCCTTCAGGCAGACGATACAGAGTGTTGTTAACAAAAAAAACAGACACCACAGACAATTCATTCCCCCGGGCTTCCACTTTGATGAACACTGTGAATGTTCATGTGTATGAGAGCCATGTAATGTCCATGTGTGCATGCTGACTGCTCTGACCCCCCTCGTCCTTTCAGGGTGGAGCCTGCTGGAGTCCGATGGTTGAGACCAGGTCTGAGGAAGTGTAAGTGTGTTTTTAATGGGATTCATGAAAACAAAGCAGCACACATTCAACCATCTTCATCATGTCAGGAGTCATCATCAAAGTGTCAATCAATGAACAGATGATGGATCAATAACTGCAGCTGGATTGTGTTTGTTCTCTCCATCAGATTCCTGTCAACTCACAATCGACACAAACACAGTGAACACAAAGCTCCAACTGTCTGACAACAACAGGAAGGTGACACATGTGGAGGAGGTTCAGTCATATCCTGATCATCCAGACAGATTTGATGTTTGGGAACAGCTGCTGTGTAGAAATGGTCTGACTGGTCGCTGTTACTGGGAGGTGGAGTGGAGAGGAGACGTTTATATATCAGTGAGTTACAGAAGCATCAGAAGGAAAGGACGCGGTGCTGAAGGCTGCTCTGGATGGAATGATCATTCCTGGAATCTGTACTGCTCTGATGATGGTCCTCAGTCTGTCTGTCACAATAACAGACTAACACCCATCTCCTCCTCCTCTTCCTCCTCCTCCTCCTCCTCCTCTGTCTCTAACAGAGCAGCAGTGTATGTGGACTGTCCTGCTGGCACTCTGTCCTTCTACAGAGTCTCCTCTGACACTCTGATCCACCTCCACACCTTCAACACCACATTCACTCAAACTCTTTATCCTGGGTTTGGTTTTGACTATACTGGTTCCTCAGTGTCCCTGTGCTGAGTTGAGTGTAAAGAGTGTCTCCTGTTAGAGAAACACTCTGACTGTTGAACAGATAGTTCAGTCTGTACATGTCTGTCTCTTTCACTCACAAACACGTTTTCAGATTCATGGATTCAATCAGTTGATGTTTGAAACTCTTCTAAATGATTCCTCGTAAACTTCTTCCTCTTCAGTCCTTTAAAGATGGAAGCTCCCATTATTCCAGGATCCACATGTTGTTTTCTGTCTTTTTCCACTCAAAGCTTCACAGTGAATCTCAGTATGTTGTGTTTCTCTGAAGCTCAGTTCACAACCAGCTCCTCTGCATTTTCAACAAGTCTGAGCTCATTAAAATGAATCCAAATGTTTGATTTCTCTTTCTTATTGGGATGTTTCCAAACTCTCCACATGCTCTTGCTGTTTCACTCATTGTTGGAAGCTCATCATGTGAAAATGTTTCAGTCATAGAAGCTGAAAATATTGGCTCAATAGTTTTGGATGCAGTTCTAACCAGTGTGCTGGGTTTTTAAAAATATGTGGCTGCTGCCTGATGTTGGGCCCACAGAGGAAGACGACTCACTCACTCTTCTTCACTTCCTCCTTAAACATGTGGAAGAGCAAAGTGCTGCCAGACTCTTATTTCTGACAGGAACAGAAGAAACCACAGCAAACTGGTCCAGTTATTCATCTTCATCACAATCTATTCATTTCTGATGGTGTCTTCAGTCTGAGGGTTTGAAGTTTCCATGTCTGTGTGATGTGTGGTGTGAAGGCTGCTGGTTAAACTGGGACTCACTGTTTAAAGCACTGAGTGCTCATAGAGAGATGCTCCATGAGTCCCAGTACAGACTACAAACATGGTGGAAACTTAGCTTTGATATCCACACACTCTGCACGTCTGTGAGTAACTGTGATGAAGATGTGCAGAGATCTGTGTACAAACAGGAGAAAGACTGTAAAGACTCTGTGCTTCTAACAGCCTCTGTTAACATATGTGAGGCTGTTTGTTGTTGTTGCCATGGAGCTTTTCACTGTTTGGGTCAGCAGGTCATGTGATCAGGTTTGTTCTGTGAAAGCTGGACGATGGTTCAGTGTCAGGGTTTGTTTGCATTCATCAATAAATATCTAAATAAATCAAAGACTCCATGTTTGTTCTTTCATCATGTGACCTCTGCTCATCCATCTCTGTGTGTATCAGGATACATTTAGTTCATAATACACAGAAAAATCAGAGTTATTACCTGTAATAAATGTGAAAGTAAAGATTCCTGCAGTGATAACCAGGCAGGACTGAAACACATCCAAGCTGTCACCACGGTAACAGCACCGTCCATCCACAGGTGAGGGGAGGAGCAAAAAGAGGAACTTTCACCATTTTATACTAAAAACACTCAACTAATGTTTCTAACATGAAAACAAATGAGCCCACATTAATGTGAGGGCGCTGTTAAGTCCTTATTGTAACACAGTTACTGTGTGCAGTTAGACTTCATACATAATCTGCACTTATTTCAATCAGACATGCTGTCAGTAAATGATTGGTTTCTATTGATTCTACTTCCTGTTGACTAGTTTGATGACAGTGAAACAATCACAGCTGATTGTGTGATGATGTAAACTGTCACTGTTACATTCAGTGTGTGTGACATCATGTTAGTGCAGCTGATAACAGCCTGGTTATGATGCTGTTAGAAACACATGAACGTGTCCATAGATCAGTGTGTGTTTAACATGAGAGCTTCAGCCCTGCTGATGTGTTCAATGAAGACATGCAGGAAAACTGATGAGACTCTGAAATAACTCTTTATATTTATAATGTAACTCTGCATCAAAAGAACAACAAAGGATCCCAGACAGGTTTATGTCAACAAAGACGATTCTGATGTTTCTGTGTTTCTAACAGTTTGACATTATTAGGAAACAGACTGCAGTGAACAGGATTTATAAAGAGCTTATATATAAAGATATGACAGCTGTTTGTTGATCACTCTGTGTTTGGACCTGATCAGTCCAGCTGTTTACTTGAAATATGTTCATTTAGCTGTTCTGTTATATTTATGTTCTTGTCTCTGTTGAAAAACACATTTTAATGTCCCTCAGATTTTTCTCCCAGATGAATAAATATAAAAATGACACAAACTGACTGCAGCTACTTTTTGTCCTTTCTGTCAGAAACCTTCATGTGACTCATGAGAGACACGTTTCAGCTGTTTGTGACAGATCAGAGGCCAACAAGTCATTTATAACACTTTCCATCATTGTTTAGCACAAACACATGTTGACACAGCAGCGGGGCCGCAGTGAGAGTCAGAGCCAGGAGATAAAAACTCCTGTTTGACCACAGCCTCACTTTGTTCCTGCACTTCAAACACTTCCTGTTGTTGACTGGGTGGAGTCAGGAAGCCAGCGAGGCCCTGCAGGACTGAGACTGCAGACTGGGACGTGCTCTGTGATGGAGATCAACAGCATCACTGACTGTTTCTGTGAGGACACCATCATCCCAGCAGGGCTGTTTCCCAACAACAAGCCTGGACCATCAGAGACCTGAAGCTGCTGCTGAATGAAAGAAGAGGATCTTCAGGTCTGGAACAAGGACGAGCTGAGAGTGTTAATAACGTTACTAATGTTCAGTTACACTTTACTAGGTCACATCTGTGACACACGTCACTTAAATAAAGAAGGAAATATTGGCTCTGTTTTATCTGCTGGGCCCAAAAGTGACTCCCGTATTTAAACTGCTATGAATAACTTGTTGGTCTATAATATGTGAAACATGTGTCAAATGTCTCCATCATGAAAGATATCAGGTCATCTTGAGCCACAAAAACATTCCTATCATGAGGTAGAAGCTGGAATCAGTTTGTTGCAGAGGGACGTTTATATATCCCATATTTATCCAGTTAAAGTCACATTGAAATTCAAAAATGTCTTTTCAAGAGTCGTCTGTCCAAGAGGAGCAGAAACAAATATAACAACAGTTATTTAAGCTGTTTTAAAGGCCACAAAGGAGCAGATTGGTTATAATGCAGCTGCTTCAGAGGAATAAAGATGAAAAACTGTTTTTATTTCATGTATAACACCTTCCGGCGCCATCTCGGATCGCAGCCTGTCTAGCATGCTCTCTGCAGTTAAAAATTACTTTCCCCTTTCTTTCTTTTCCTCTTATTTATTTCTTTTTGTCTACTTAGTTAGTTTTTTAGTTTATACTTCTTGTGTAGTCGAGAAGTTTTTAGCCGTGTTTGGATACGAAACTCCATGTGAAACAACTGAGATGACCGCGACGCCACGCTGCCCCTTTGTCTATAGCCGGGACCAGCTGCTGGGGCTAATGCCGGGCTCACACTGTGCGATTTTTGGCCCATTTTGAGCCGATTTTTGAGTCGTGCGACCGTTTTGGTGATCGGCCCGAGTTTGTCCTTCATCGTGCGTCGTGCATCGTGTAGTGTACGTGGGGTAACGAGAAGCGATTAACACCTCACGACCAGCTCCTGATCATCAATCGCTTGGTCGGGAGGATTTCAAACCTGTTTGAAATCCTCGCGACCGTCGTGAGGGTGTCACCTCAGCTTCTCACACTGCGCACGCGCAAACACAAATGTCAGCGAAAAAGACGGCGCAGAACTGCAGTGCAGCGTGTGATCTGGACACAAGCGATGGAAGCACAACTTGTAGAACTTTGGAAAGCTCACCCGAGCCTTTTCGATGTGGCCTCACAAAATTATCACGACCACAACAACCGTGAAAATAGTTGGATTTACACTGCTGCTCAATCACAGCTGCCTGATCAATGTTTTTCATAAAGTTGATGGTGGTGGTGTGTGTGTCTGTGTGAGTGAAAGACAGAGAGGGAGAGCGAGCGACAGAATTTACCTTCATTTTATGGACGCACAGTGTGAGCACTCAGGTCGCATCAGAGCATCGGGTCGTATAGTGTGAGACCCTGCATCGTGACCTATGAACTTCTAACCCCTGCGAGTCAATCGTACAGTTTGAGCAGGAGCTGAATCGCGCGACTGAAAAAATCGCACAGTGTGAGCCCGGCATAAGACAGCACAGCCATGCCGGTGTTCAGCATGAGATCCCTGCGGTGATCAAGAGGAAGTACCGCGACTGCAGAGCGGGGAAAATGCGAAGACTGAGGAGGAAAAGATTCCGTCCTGCTCTCCCGTCTGTAGTGACTGGTAATGTTAGATCGCTGGTTAATAAGATGGAGGAGATCGCGACGCTAACAAGGACAGAGAAAGTTTTCCGAGAATGCAGTGTTATGTGTTCCACGGAGACATGGCTGCACAAAAACATCCCGGACCAGGTGGTGGATATAAACGGATTTACGTGTGTGAGAGCAGACAGGGACCCAGGCAGCAGCGAGAAGAAGAGGGGAGGAGGACTCACTCTTTATGTTAACAACCGCTGGTGTTCCCCCAGTCACGTTAAGGTGAGGATGGCTGTGTGTAACAAACACATCAAACTGTTAGCAGTCGGTCTTCGACCATACTGTATTATCTACCGCGTGAGTTTACCCTCGCCATTATTGTCATTGTTTACATCGCTCCTGATGCCAACGCGGCACAGGCGTATGACGTCATCAGCTCTGCGACAGCGGACCTACTAAATCGTAGTCCCTCTGCGTTTGTGGCTATAACGGGCGACTGTGTTACAGACTATATCAACTTCTGTGTTGACACTGTGGTCCCCAAAAAAACCATTCTGTGCTTCCCCAACACTAAGCCCTGGGTTACCAAAGACATAAAACCAACCCTGAACAAGAAAAAAAGAGCTTTCAGAAACGGTGACAGAGATCAGCTGAAACTGGTGCAGAAGGAGCTGAAAGCCAAGATTGCAGAGGGTAAAGAGTCCTACAGACAGAGGCTGGAAAACAAACTGCAGGAAAACAACACCAGGGAGGTGTGGAATGGAATGCGGGCCATCACTGGCCTGAGACAAAAGAGAGGTGTTGGGATGGATGGGGACGTCGAAAGTGCTAACAACCTAAATCTGCACTTCAATAGGTTTGACTGCCCTGCGTCTCCTGTCTCCACACCCAGCTCTTCCCATCTTCTCCTTTCGCCTCCCCCCTCTCCTGCCCCCTCAGACTGTCTCACCCTGTCCCTCTCAGCAGATGACATCAAAAAAGAATTGGGCAGACTCCACTCCGGCAAAGCTGCTGGCCCTGACGGTGTCAGTCCCAGGGCCCTCAGGTGCTGTGCTTCCCAGCTGTCTGGAGTTCTACAACGGATCTTCAACATGAGCCTGGAAATGCAGAGAGTCCCATCACTCTGGAAGATATCCTGCCTGGTTCCTGTCCCTAAAAAGATCAACCCGTCGACCCCCAGTGACTACAGGCCAGTGGCTCTGACCTCACATGTCATGAAGACACTGGAGAGACTCATCCTGAAACATCTGCGTCTGCTCGTGGAGCCTTGGCTGGACCCCCCTGCAGTTTGCTTATCAACCTCGTATCGGTGTGGAGGATGCCATCATCTACCTGCTGGACCAGGCTTATTCTCACCTGGACATTGTTGGGAGCACTGTGAGGGTCATGTTCTTTGACTTCTCTAGTGCTTTTAACACAATCAGACCATCACTGCTGGGGAATAAGCTCACGGAAATGCAGGTGGACGCCCCACTGGTAGCCTGGATTATGGACTATTTAACAAGTCGACCACAGCATGTCCGACTGAAGAGCTGCCGCTCAGATAACATCCTGAGCAGTACAGGGGCGCCGCAGGGGACGGTCCTGTCACCCTTCCTCTTCACCCTCTACACATCTGACTTCAGGTACAAGTCTCAGTCATGTCATCTGCAGAAATTCTCTGATGACTCTGCCATTGTGGGCTGTATCAGGGATGGACAGGAGGAGGAGTACAGGAGTGTGGTGGACAGCTTTGTCGAGTGGTGTGAGCTAAACCACCTACAACTTAACATCACAAAGACAAAAGAACTGATTATGGACTTTAGGAAGCAGGCTCCTCCTCCTACCCCTGTCACCATCAGTGGGGCTGATGTGGAGAGCGTTGAGGACTACCGGTACCTGGGGGTACACTTGGACTGTAAACTGGACTGGACCAAGAACACCAATGCTATCTTCAAAAAAGGGCAGAGTCGGCTTTTCCTACTGAGGCGGCTCAGGTCCTTCAATGTTGGTAGGAAAATGCTGACCATGTTCTATCACTCTGTGTTGGAGAGCGTCGTGTTCTTTGCAGCTGTGTGCTGGGGAAGTGGGGTGAAGACAGCTGATGCCAACAGGCTGAACAAACTGATTAGAAAGGCTGGTTCTGTCCTGGGTGTCAGACTTGAGAACCTGGAGGAGGTGTCTGAGAGGAGAATGCTAAAAAAGCTTCTTTCTATCTTGGACAACCCCTCCCACCCCATGCACGCCCCCATGATGGACCATCGGAGCAAACGCAGGAAAAGACTCATTGCCCCGAAATGCAGAACTGACTGCCACAGTAAATCCTTTGTGCCGGTGGCAATAAGACTGTATTACTCTTCCTCACTCTGTAGGTGATTCTCCTGAGACGATTACCAATGTTATTCTGTTCCCTCCCAGACCGTGCAATATTACCCAAGAGTGCTTATTGAATATTTGTTTCATCCCCCATCATACGCTGCTACTCCCTTCATTCTATTGCACAATACTTTGTCACTTTCTAGAATCGCCTGCACTGATAGTTAAGTTATTTATTCACCAGGATATAGTTATGTATATTACTTCGTTAGAGTTATTTGATACCATGTCTTGCACTATCCTACTACTGTATATTACTGTACACTATTCTTATTGTATATATTGTATATCTTATATCTTATTCATCTGTTCCTCTGTCTCTCCTGCCGCTTTGAGCATGTACACGACAAAAGAATTTCCCTCAGGATAAATAAAGTTGTTCTTATTCTTATTATTCTTATTTCAATAATGTGTTGACTAAAGTCTATTGACCAGTATAAGTAAAGACATCACACACACACACATGGAAACACTGAAACCTGTTTTTGGTGCAGCAGCGGTCCCAGCTGCTCGCCTTTATCTAGACTGGGTCGGCTGCTTATCTCAATATAATCAATGTTTAAAGTTCTCAGTGTTTCTGTGTTGCTTCGTATAGGATCTCCCAGCATCATCACTGTGCTGTCCAATCATTGTGTGCTAGGTAACCCTTATAGTGCAATGTGTGTTTGCACAAAGAGAAGCATGTGTGTCAAATATAAATAAGCACAGAACAGAAAAAGCTGCCAGTTTCTTCTATTTAGAGTCAAGTTAGTGTTTTGTGTCTTTGTTTTAGGCTGTTGGGATTCAAATATTGAGGAGGGATGCAGGAGGAAATCCAAATAACACACAGATCCAGCCAGGCTGAGTCAAACGATGATTTTAATGAACACACGTGTGGGAGAGTGAAGTAGGACCATGACAGCTCAAGCTATTCTCAGAGTTATCCTTGGACCAGACAGTAGTCAGAGGGTGATGGTTTCTCCTGGTCTGCCTTCAACTGTAACTGAACTGGAGGCTGAAATAAAGACTCAGTGCAAAATAATGGAACCCTTTTGACAACAATTCATGGACACACTTTTTGGCAATGAATTTGTGAACTTAACTTCAATGGCAGAAAAACAAAACAAAGCAACAATCAAAATTGTATACACATCCTGCCAACCTCAAGACCGAGGTGAAGACAGGTTTTCTTTTCCTTCAACCAGTGTTCCTGATGACACATCTACTTGTGGTGACAGCACTGTGAGTCTTTCATCTCCAGAGTCTACATCATCACGCTCTTCATGGCCAGATTTGTTTTGCATTCCCCGTTTCATATATGATGCGAAAATTAAGCTTGCGAAGGCCCATGTAGCATTTAAAGAAAATAGGATGCTGCTGATCCCTGATCCAAAGCTAAAGTCTGACATTTTGCAGGGTCTAATCCAGGAGGTAGTCAAGCACACAGTCTACCCCTTTGACCAAGTTGCAGAGGCCCTTATCCTGAAGCATCCATGTTTGAAAGAAAAAGGCTCACCCAATGGCTATGTGGGATGGAAGATGAGCCTCAAATACAAGTTAGCAAACTACCGCACACATCTCCGGAAAGTAGGATGTCCTGAAGTATGTGTGAATTCCTTGAAAAATAAGCCACCAGAGAAATTTTCCCCTGCCTTTGATGTTAAGCGACCAAAGAGGGGTGAAGTGGATTACTGCCCCTCTCTTCCACTCGGAGAAAGTGAACAGTCCCTTGAGAAGATGAGGGTCGAAATCCTTTCAGATGTAAAGAAGCGCAACAACAGAGAGACAGTTAAAATGCAGGTAAAATGAACAGAACATTTGCACTGAGAAGACAAGAAATCATTTTTGATGCTCCCATGATCTGCAATGTACAAGAGAGATGGCCGGCTCTTTTTCATCCAGCAGAGGTAATGTAAGTGCTGAAAGGAGAATAACAATAGAAAAATCCCTTAACTAGTTGTGTCATAGATGTGTTGATGTGTAAAGACAAGACAAAAGAGATGGTTGTTGACTTTAGGAGGACACGAGGCGACCATTCACCCCTGAGCATCAACGGCTCCTCTGTGGAGATCATCGACAGCACCAAGTTCCTGGGCGTCCACCTGGAGAAGGACCTCGGCTGGTCCCTCAACACCAGCTTCCTGCACAAGAAAGCCCAACAGTGTCTCTTCTTTCTGAGAAGACTGAGAAAGGCCCAGCTTCCACCACCGATCCTGACCACCTTCTATAGAGGAACTATCGAGAGCATCCTGAGCGGCTGCATCACTGTCTGGTTTGGGAACTGTGCCATATCGGACCGCAAGACCCTACAGCGGATAGTGGGAACAGCAGAGAAGATCATCGGGGTCTCTCTCCCCTCTATTAAGGACATCTACACCACACGCTGCATTCGCAAAGCCACCAGCATTGTGGCTGATCGGACACACCCCTCTCACACACTCTTCACACTCCTGCCATCTGGAAAAAGGTACCGAAGCATTCGGGCACACACATCCAGACTGTGCAACAGCTTCTTTCCACAAGCCATCCGTCTCCTCAACAAAAAGGGACTGGACTGATGAACAAACACACACACACACACACACACACACACACACACACACACACACACACACACACACACACACACTCTATCACTCAGCTCAACTCAACTACCTCAAAGCATCAACCTGTAAATGCTCTTTTTGCACAATATTTTTATGTTTACTGTTTCCTTTGCACTACCTGCCTAGTTAGATAGTTAGTTTTAGTTAGATAGTTAGTTTTTGTTAATTTATGTTGTAATTTATGTTAGGTCAGTCTGTCCTGTCTCTAGTTAGCTAGTGTAGGAATGTTTAGCTTATTTTAGAGTTTAGACATTTAGGAATGTTTAGTTTGTTTTAGAGTTTAGAAATGTGTTAAGATAGAATGTAGAATTATGGTAGAGACACTGACACTGCCCTGGATATAAATAAAGGCCTGAGTGTGTCATGAACTTAGGAGTAGATCTTAGGAGACCCTCCCCAGTTGAACTGTGAAAGTAAGACAAAGGAGTTTATGCTGAGTGGAAATTCCCCAGAGGATACCTGTGTGGGGGTCTCAACATTTAACTTGGTAACTGTGGTCTGGAGGGAGATGGTATTTATGGCCCCTAGGAAGAGACATACACTCACAGTGTTTTAACTGATACACTCACACATCCACATGCACACTCACTCACGTGCACTCACATACCAGGTATGCGCACACAGTCACTCACGAGCACTCACATAGACATGCGGTGTACGCGCACACAGGCACTCACGTGCTCGTGCACATAGACACAGACACAGAGTTTGCAGCACACATGGGGATTTATGATGGGGTCGCTCCTATAAAGCTGGGTGGAACTAACAAAGGGGTGAAGATTGTTGCAGAGGGACACCGGCCTCGTCTTCCCTTCTAGAAGTGCATGCTTAAATGAAGATGAATAGAGATGAATAAAGATTTTGTAAAAATGACTACTGGGTCCGGTGCCGTTTTCTGGATGCTTCGGCGAATCAAAGAACCGGGGCGAAACTGATTTCGCAACAGTTTTGGTGCCGTGAAACCCGGGATTCGCTCGAGGCCCAGAGCGGAATTGGCAGAGCTGAGATCGTGAAACGAGGCGAACAGAGAGCTAGCTCATGATTAAAAGGTAAGCACGACCTGTTTATTTTCGAACCGTGCATTTCGTTTAAAGCCTAAATTATCTGTTCGCTAAGTTGAGCGTATCTCAGTGTAAATTCACTCAGTATGTTAAAGAAACGGTGTGTGATCCGTTTTAGTGGCGGTGTGTGATCCGTCTTAGTTAGTAATTAATAGAATCGGTGTTTCATCCGTGGCGGTGTGTGATCCGTCTTAGTTATTAGGAAAAAGTGGCGGTGTGTGATCCGTCCTCCGTGCGTTAAAGCAGGACACCTGTGTTACTATTAGTTAGAAAGCGGGCTGAAAGGCCTCGCCGCCAGCTTAGGGCTGTGTGTGTTCGGGCTTGGTTGCCCCACCTATTCTCGGACGCTGGGATAGGACCTGTGGGACAGGAGATCCAGGGTGGTTACCTAGGGACCGGGGCGCCTTAAATAACTAAAGCTAGGTGTTGGATCCTAGTCGCGGTTGATAACCTGCATGAGAGTGGGGGCAAGTTGCTTCGTTAGTGAAAGCACGACGGCTTGGCTCACCCCACTGACTGCAGCGTTAGTAAATTGCGCTGTGTGGAAAAAGCCCGTTAGAGTCGGGCGTCTCGTTTGAAGTACGGGAGTCAATTACAGTAACAAAATAATTTGGGTCTAAAAATGTGTGTTTGTGGTGTGCAGAAATCGCGGCAGGAGGCCGTGTCGCGAATTATTGCAAACTGTGAAGTCAATTGGGGGGTTTAATTTGGTTTTATTTTTTATGGGGAAGAGAAACTGCGGTATCCAGTCCGTGGCGCAGTTTGAATAATTCATGAAGTGTACAAGAGCGGACGGCACCCGCTCTTCGTGCTGATCAGGGCGTTGTCCTGAATCAGCAGAAGAAGTGTCTCGCAGAAAGTTTGAATGGGACTGCGAGAAGCATGAGAGGTGTGTGAGCCAGC
Source organism: Oreochromis aureus (assembly GCF_013358895.1). Lineage (NCBI taxonomy): Eukaryota > Metazoa > Chordata > Actinopteri > Cichliformes > Cichlidae > Oreochromis > Oreochromis aureus. The sequence continues at coordinate 133,980,452 of NC_052944.1, read as the reverse complement.
CTCAGGGGGCGGGTTCATAGGTGGAACGAAGGAGGAGTAAAGTGTGTGTGTGAGTGAGTGAGAGAGAAAGAAAGGTGGGGGCGAGTGACCAGCCTGTGTGTGTGTGTGTGAATTCCTTGATGACAAAAGAGGGAGGAAAAAGTAGATTAGTTGATTTTCTGTGAAATAATAATAGTCAAGAAATCATAGTGATCACATAGGAGAAAATGAACTAAAGTAATTAAAGAAAAAAACTAAACAGTGGATTAGTGTTAAGGTAATGATAAATAAATTGATAAAATTAATAGTGACATTTAAAGGTGACCAAGTACTCAAGGATGAATGGAGAATTTGTTTGCTGATTGTATGAGAGCTGTTGGGGTGAAAGGAAAATGAGGTTGGAGGAGTGAGTAAACAGGATTAATGTGTGGGTGTAAAAAAAAAAAAAAAAAAAAAAAAAAAAAAAAGTTAAGAAAAAGAAAATGATGAAAACAAAGAAAAATAAAAGGTGTGGAAGTGTGAGTGAGAAATTGTCTCCAACTGGGGAAAGCAGTGACACTACAGGTCATCTTCTTCCCCTGCTGGACACAAAAGAAAACATAATTTGGAGTATTGTGGGTGAAAATAATTAACAACAACATCAAGAAGATTTTTTTTGTGTGTTTATGTTAAGAACAAATAGGAATTTTATTTTCGGGGTTTAAAGTTAGTAGAGTTCAAAACAAAATAAGCGGAGATGTGTTGCTTTAGGAGTGATGAAAACATATGCAGTCACAGTGAATAATGAAAGTCTCTCAGTCTGTCGATTACAGGTGGGGAACGGACCTGGATCAATTCTCCATGGGCAGCAGTCGGAGGAAAATTATAGGTTAAAATCATTAGAAACAAAAAAATAGAAAGACCCAGCCAGAATTTTTTGGCTGAATTGTTTTGCAGCTTCCCGTCCTCATCCTGAAAAAGCAAGCTCCAAGGAAGCTAATCTCTCCCTGAAGACACAGAGTGCAGTTCCAGAAGCACAAACTATGAACATCAACAGTGGACAGCAGTCCAAGAGACAATACCAGAGACCTGAGCAGAGAGGTCCAGCAGCACTATGGGCAAACGACATCAGAAAGAGAAGATCCGTCATCTTGATTGGATGAATGGAGATGCGTTTCCAGCAAGCTGCAACTTCACTGTGTGTGAAGGACCTTTGAGAAGATTGTTGGAGTTTGACACTTGCCGTGTTTGGAGCAAGATGGCAATGAAAGAGACAGTGGGAGCATACACGGGACGAAGCTGAAGAAGATTGACTGCCATTGGACTGCAAAGTGGGAGAGGAGACTGGAGAGAGAGGACCAGAGTGAAAGAAGAGGAATGCTGTTTTAGTGTGGGGAATCAAATTGGGTTAAGGAATCTGGGGAGACAAACGACTGCCTTGAAGTGGAGGATTGACAAAGTGTCCAGACCACCACGAAAGGGGGAGGAAGACAACCACTGAGGTATGCAAGAGTACTGTTAGAGAAAATGGAAAGACAACACCACACATGCACATGATATGCACTACAGAGAATATGAAATCATATAGAGAGTGTTACACATCAAAAGAGGGTATTTGTAGAAGGGGTTAATAACACACAGCGTGGTTGCCGATGGCAACCTGCAAGCATTTGGGGTTTAGCTGTGCCTGACTATGGCAGAGTTTTTCATTTAGATGTTTCTGAAACAAAATTTGGAGTGAACGGAGTTTTGTTTCAGAAAAAAGGGGGAAGGTACATAAAAGCACACACAGAAATAATAAATGTATTAACCTGACTAACACACACACGCGCAATGAAGCTCATTAGGATCAAACACAATTTTAAGTAGGTAATACTGTTACCATCATCCTGTCTGGTTTATTGAGTGGGTTGAGAAGTGATACATAGATGACTGAATTAGTATTATTTTGGGGAACATGATAACACGCGTGAACAGAATCCTGCAGCCAGAGTTTAAATGAATAAAACTAGCAGATTTTTTGTTTTTTGTTTTGTTTTGTTTGGTTTCTGATGTATGGGGAAGGTTGGACCATGGCACCAAGTTTTAGATTTGGTGTTTTTTCACCCATTAGAAAAAGAATATTCTGGGACAAGTCCTAAGACCGGGCTTCTGTATTTTTATTTAATTTTGTTTTTAATTTTGATCTGTTATTTTTATTTTTATTTTTATTTTGTTTTTTGGACAGTGCACTGGGAGTTTTGCTTGATAGTTTTGTTTGATAGTTTTGTTTGACAGTTTTGTTTGTTATTTTTATTTTTATTTTTGTTTTGAACAAGTGCACTGACTTGTGTTTGTGAATTTCTTTTCTTTAAGCAGATCTGCACGTCGGGAATTAAAAGCGCTATACGAGACGTCGAGAAAACCGTTGCAAGTGAGTTTCTCCAAAATTACAATGGGCTCAGGAGAACGTCACTTATTTGGGACAATTAAAAGAGAGTCCCTGCCCAAAAAGGATTCAGCGAGGAAATCCAGTCTAAATTCTTCTTTTTCTTTTTGAAATGACGTCATTTTGCTGTGGGTGGAAATGAATATGCGACATAGTTTCCACTATCAGCAAAGAATCACGGAATGAATGAATGAATGAGTGACAGAGAAAAACTGACTGACTAGTAAAAGTTGACAAAAGCTGACAAGACTTGACCACTACTCAAGGTTAACCTCCACCTAGACAGGACAAAAGGGTGGATGAATTTATGTGTGTTTCTTTTTACAGGAGCAGGAAGATGACAGCAGCATCCTCGGTTGTGTCACGATTTAACCTTTTAAATGCCATTTTCTGTGTTTGTCAATCTATCAGGGGTGTGTTATTCATGGGCTTGTGCGCAGCGTTAACATTTACATTTCTTTTCTACAGCAGAGAGTTAATCATGTGTTTGATTATGTGAGTTACAGCAGGACACACTAATGGTTAATGTTCTTTCTACTACAGGATTACTGGGTTTATGAGTGAAGGGAACTGTTTTTACAGGCTATATGTTGATTATGCTATTACACTGTGTTCTTGGGAAAATGTTGACTATTACAGGGGAGAAGTGAAAATAGTGTGAGAAACATCCTGTGTTGAAACCAGTGTCATTCCTTTTACAGCAGGCTTAACTTTATGACCTCTTACAGCACCTCTGGAACCTGTCGACCTGCGTCTGACCACCAGGATTGTCCATCTGTGTTGTTAATGTTTGTTTTTCTAAGAGTGCATGTAGAGGATTCAGCAGAAAAACAGACAAGTGACATGAGAAAACAAATAAGAGATGCAGTGTTTATGGAATAGTTGAATATGGGCTCATTAGCTGGCCACTACTGAGCTCATAGTGATAAAATGAGTGGAGTGACATTGCTTAAGGAAAGTCACCGATTAAATTGGGATGATTCATGATTTGGGGCAAATTATGGCAATAATAGTGATCTGATGATTTGAGAAAACCTGCACATGATACTTGTCTTTTATGCTGAATACTTTATTATTTTTATGATCTATAGTCGGTTGAAAATGTGAAGTTTGATTTAACAGATTTGTCTTCCAGGATACAGGCTCCAGGTGGAGCTGGGAGTTAAACAAGCTTAACATTTAATTGCTGACTGATGTTTTTACACAGGGTTACAGGTTGGAGTATGGCTGCTCCAAGTGGGAAACCCTGGAGATTGTTTTAGGGAGACTGTGCAACATTCTATGTCTCATTGGGAAGTTGGCACATGGCGGAAGCCATGAGGGGAGAGGAGTGTTATTGTTTTAATCTGTAGATGTCGTGAGGTGCCATGATGAGAAGCAGTGACTGAGGGGATCGTCTACAAGATGGGAGCTGAGGCCAGGAGAGAGTCTTCAGGAGGATCAGAGATCACCTTCAGCACAGCAGACATCGCACAGGAGATCATCATGAGGAGACTCTGCACAGCAAGATCTTAAATAAAATGAAAGAGTGTCAACATTGACGTTGAGGAAGACAGCTAAGGTGTACGACGTGCTCTGCCTTAAATCTTCAGCAGCGTTGGAACGTGAGAATCGAGGGATGGAGAGAGCGTGCCAAGCTCCAAAAGTGACAGCGCAGAGGAAGTCCAGCGATGGAATTGTGATTCTGTGAACAGCACAAATGATTTGATGCTCTGTAGAGAAGCCTTCTGCATGGGAGAAGATGTAAACAGACAAGCCTTTCATCTACATTTATATCATGTCAACTTGTCTAGGCTGGTTGAGGGGAATTTGAGAGAAACGGTAGTGTTAGGTGTGATAACTGTTATTGTAACTGTGATTTTTCTTATAAGTGAATTGCCCAGAGACAGACCCGAATCCACTCCGGCGACTCCACCATCACAGGCCACGGCGAAGCGAATCAAACGTAGGGAAACGGGTAAATCAGATGAGTGTTTTGATTATTATGGCGATATAGAGTTGGACCACGTTAAAGGGTCCACAGCTTCGTATACATTTGATCTTTGTGCTGTCATTAAATGTAAAGGTTTAAACAGTTCATGGCGGGGATATGATGTCTGGGCCCGCTCGATCCGTGGTGTACTTATTCATAGGAGTAGATGTCTCAGGGAAGGACCCATACGGTCTGGGTAAATTAATTTTAGAGATTTTGCACTTGATGTGGCTGAAATAATTAACACCTCCCCCATCATTGTCACTTTCAGAATCGGGCCTACAAATACTTGAGGTAGATTATACAAGACTCAAACCTAAACAGTTCATTTCAATGGCCACTGGCTACTGTGAAAGCAAATCTGTGGCCTGACTGGCTCATCCAAAATGCTAGGGAACAGAATGTTTCAGATTGTGTGGCGTGCACAGCTGCCCGCCCACATCTTTCACAAAACCAGCTCCTTTACATCCCGAAGACCAGTGGGGATTTGAGTGCATGCTCAGACTCCCTAGAGAAGCGGTTTCTGAAGGTAATTGTACTACATTAGCAAGTTTGTTTCCACCAATAGGTAATGATACTGTACTTGGTCTTTTCACACTGAGAAAAGCCAACTACACATGTTTTAACTTTACGGTGTTTTTCCCTGACAGACATGAGCATGAGGTCGGGGAGATTATCGCCGATTGGTGCACTGTGACGTACCTGGCCAGAGGAAAGTTATCAAGAGACACCGGCACTGAAATAGGCCTGTGGGCACGTGCTGGTTTGTAGTATTATTATGGTGGGTACAGATTGTATGTTAGAATTCCTAGTGGGACTTTTGGTCTCTGTGCCATGGTACGTTTAGGTGCACCTCTTGTTTTAGTAGGTGAAAAGGGGGTGCGGCTGGCTAAGCCCGGCACCGCTCAACTGACAGTCATGCGCAGACGTCATGTGTTGGCCAAACGGTCATCAGGATCGTTTGACCTTACAATAGGATCACTAACATATATAGATGCTATTGGGGTTCCTAGGGGTGTGCCTAAATGAATTTAAGGTAGCAGACCAAATTGCTGGAGGATTTGAAAATTGTCCAAGGGCTTGCTGAGCAGTTGGCTCCAACATCTTTAATGGCAGTACAAAATCGGATGGCGTTAGATATGTTGTTGGGATAAAAAGGGGGTGTTTGCGCGATGTTTGGGGATATGTATTGTACTTTTATTTTATTTTAAATAACACAGCTCCAGGCAGCTCTGTGACCCGAATTCTGGAAGGCCTAAGGACGTTGTCCACCACGATGTATGAGCATTCGGGATTGGATAACCTGCTGGAAGCATGGATGACCTCTGTCTTTGGGCAATGGAAAGGTTTCTTTATGTCAATTATGGTTTCTTTGTCTGTTTTTACTACAATATTAGCGACGTGTGGGTGTCGTTGTGTGCCTTGTATCAGAGCTTTGTTCGTAAGACTCATAAATCGTGCTGTGGGAGAATCTGATACAAAGGCAGACACCAGGATTCCACTTTTGGAAATGGGGAGTCACAGTATGAAAACATTATGGTGAAAGATTTAGTGTAGTTTTATCTGCCATAGGGCAGATAAAAAGGGGGATTTGTAGGAATGTTTAGCTTATTTTAGAGTTTAGACATGTAGGAATGTTTAGTTTGTTTTAGAGTTTAGAAATGTGTTAAGATAGAATGTAGAATTATGGTAGAGACACTGACACTGCCCTGGATATAAATAAAGGCCTGAGTGTGTCATGAACTTAGGAGTAGATCTTAGGAGACCCTCCCCAGTTGAACTGTGAAAGTAAGACAAAGGAGTTTATGCTGAGTGGAAATTCCCCAGAGGATACCTGTGTGGGGGTCTCAACATTTAACTTGGTAACTGTGGTCTGGAGGGGAGATGGTATTTATGGCCCCTAGGAAGAGACATACACTCACAGTGTTTTAACTGATACACTCACACATCCACATGCACACTCACTCACGTGCACTCACATACCAGGTATGCGCACACAGTCACTCACGAGCACTCACATAGACATGCGGGTACGCGCACACACAGGCACTCACGTGCTCGTGCACATAGACACAGACACAGAGTTTGCAGCACACATGGGGATTTATGATGGGGTCGCTCCTATAAAGCTGGGTGGAACTAACAAAGGGGTGAAGATTGTTGCAGAGGGACACCGGCCTCGTCTTCCCTTCTAGAAGTGCATGCTTAAATGAAGATGAATAGAGATGAATAAAGATTTTGTAAAAATGACTACTGGGTCCGGTGCCGTTTTCTGGATGCTTCGGCGAATCAAAGAACCGGGGCGAAACTGATTTCGCAACACTAGTTTAGTGTTTTCTGTTAATTTATCTTGTAATTTTATGTTGCATGTAGCACCTTGGTCCTGGAGGAACGCTGTTTCGCTTCACTGTGAACAAACTGTATATGGTTGAAGTGACAATAAAGCCAACTTGACTTGACTTGACTAAAGGTAATGACTTCATTAGGATGTGTGCATAGCATAGCCCATATGACTTATCATGCCCAGTACCTGCCATTATTTTATGATCTACTGAACAATATAAAGTGCCTTGAGGGGACTGCTGTTGTGATTTGGCGCTACATAAATAAAAGTGACAATAATTTAATGTCGTTTCAGATAAATGCAAAGTTCAAGCACATCACAACCATGCCTTTACAGTCAAGGTTTCTGTCCCAGCTTGACTATCTCTCTGAAAGTCTGCTAAAAGTGTTTGCAAAGAGATCAGGGCAGCAGGGCAAAAAGCTAAAGGATATAGCTGCCATGATGACTATCTGAAATTATTTACATTTATAATTGTTAATTTGATCTTGACATCTTAAGCAGAATGTTTTGTATTCTCTTTCAAGATGGTAACCTGTGTGGAAAAAAGCTATAAGGTCTCATTCCTATGCTGTCATTGAGTTGACAAAACACTGAAAAACTGACAATCCTTAACTGCTGATTTATATTTCAGTGAAGATGTCAGTTTACAAATTTACCTGCTGTCACTGCAGTGAAATTAGACATTTTGCTTTGAAAGGTTACTAGTGGATACTGGCAACCATCGTGGAAGGGAACAATACAATTTGTTAAACAGCTTCCATTAAAGATATGTGTATTTGATACTAGAACATAATATCAACTGGTTATACACCCAACAAAAGGGAATTTGGGTGGTTGTTACATTTACAAAAGTCTAGCATGTCATTTGAACAAAGTAATGTAATATTTCTAGGGTGAACGCAATTAAATCATGTTGGATCTGCATGAAATTCAACAACTTTGTTTGTTCTCGTTCAGATGACATGATACAATCTAGGAAGAGTGGTTAGTTGCCTGCACTCATGACATTCTCGGGATCACATGAGATATTATGTTCTAGTATCAAATACACATTTCTTTAATGGAAGCTGTTTAACAAATCTAACCACCTCTTTTTTTCAGTGTAGGGTGCAAGCTCAGGAAGTCCAGTATCCAGCTGCACAGTGAGCTGCTGGGTCCTAAGTTGCTGAGTTTATGAACCAGTTTGTGGGCTTGAACTGTGTTGAAGGTAAAGTCCACAAACAGCATTCTCACGTACGTGTTTCCTACTGTCCAGATGTGTGAGGGTTGTGTGAAGAGCTGTAATTATGGCGTCCTCTGTCCACCTGTTTGCCTTCTACAGACTGTAGCAGTGAGAGGTTGAAGATGGTGGTGAAACCTCTGCTAGTTGGTCTGCACATGCTTTAAGCACTCCACCGGCTGCACCGTCAGCGCCAGCTGCTTTCCTCGCATAGACTCTGTCAGTGTGGCTCTGACCTGATGCTGCTCCAGCTGGATGGGGGCGTCGTCCCTCTCTGTAACGCAGGATAGGTGTTGGTGTCACTGTTTTGTTGGTCAAAGCGGGCGAAGAACTGCTTCATGGTGTCAGGTGAGGTGATGAGTTTGTTTGTGTGCGATTGTCCTTGTAGCCAGTGAGTGTCTTGATCCCCTGCCACATGTTTCTGGAGTGGTTTGTGTTAAAGTGTTCCTCGATGCGCTGTTTGAATCTGCGTTTGGATTCTTTGATGCCTTTAGATCAGACGCCTCTTTGTAGGTTTGTTGGTCTCCTGATCTGAAGGCGCTGCTCTCAGTAGAGCTTGCACCTCACTGTTGAGCCATGGCTTCTGCTTTGGGAACACTTTGTCTTTGTTGTTGTTACACTCTCAGTGCAGATGTATGAGAGTACAGCAGATGTGTGGCCCTCCAAGTCTGTTCCTTCTGTGAATACACTCCAGACCATATTGTCCAAACAGTCCTGCAGGGCTGTGGTGGCTCCACAGTCTAGTGTGGACTGTGTTACTTCTGGGTCTTAGAGACAAGGTTTGGATTTCTGAGGATGTCAGGAGTTTTCCTGAATTGCAACCCAGGTCGGAATAAAAAGGCTCAGACAGGTTTACGTGTACACGGTCGAGGGAGACTCGCACCGCTGCAGTAAAAAGGAAGAGTCTTTATTCAGAGAGCACATACAGGAAGAGAGAAAATAGAACTGCAGGCTTCCTGTGTAACTTCCCCATTTAGGAGTCTGCACAGAGTTGCAGAGGTTAAGCTGAATAAGAAAGAGCAAACACATTTAGATAATGAAATGTACTTTTAAGCATAACATAATAAAAATCCTAAAATCCTAAGAAATCCCTTAACATTCCCTCCTGTTGTACATATATATATATGTACAGTTCATAGCTTATTGTATCGGTCTATGGCCACTTGTAAACATTTTTATTTTATATGTTCTATATGTTATATCTAAGTGTCTATCTCATTATCATCTTCGTCATTCAGCATGAATCGAAGCAGAATAACAGTATTATAACACCAACAAAAACAAGTCCTTTAATCAGCAGGGTCTTCCAAGAGCCACTTAAAAGCCACGTAAGCCAGTCTTCTGTGTTTGCATCCCGAAGTTGTCTGAGTGTTTTCAGAGCATCAGTCATGTTTGGTGAGTGCACATTACCTGGAATGTATGTGCAACATGTGTTGCTAAAGAGAATTCTCCTTTCTCGGCGAGAATTATGTCCAATGCTACCCGGTGTTGCATTACTGCAATGCACAGAGCATCAATCTCTCGATCCCATTCGTTGTTGAATTTACATGAAGCATTCAGAACCATTTGTCTTTCAGTCCAAAGTTTAAATTCCTCTGGGACATCGGAACCCCATATGGAATCATGCTGCTTGAGGTCTGGGGTGCTTCATCTTTTCCTTGTTGTTGACGTTGATGTTGTCGTGGCGTCCATGGTTATCTTGAAAGTGTGGTCAGATATGAAAATGGGAGCACACTGACCTGTCCAATTCCCAGGAAGGATATCCCAGGCCATCCCTTGCACCCAGAAGGTGCCATTTGAGATGTTGCTGCTCTTCACGGGCCCTCCAGGAGCGTGTGTCTGTACTGCTTTGCAGTTGGTGGTGTTTCCCATTGGCGTGGATCCGTTCTCTTGGCGGTAGCATAGGCTGTGGCTCAAATTCCCATTGTTTCCAAGAAAGACTGTGAACCATTCGTCACATGTGCCGATTCATAGTCCTATCTGGAGAGGTTCCTCATGGTTGACCACGATTCCCTGGAATTGATACCCAAGGCTGGCGTAGCTTGCGGCACACTTTGCTTGAATTATGTCCATTCCCTTCGCATACAAGGTGGCGTTGGGGGCATATAGGAGCAAACATAGCAGTCTTTTCTGGGTGTGCTGTCATGTATATATCGATACCATGCGTTGTTCATCTTCTTTCTTTCGGGTGAGTGTTAAGAAACTCACCAGGAGTGCAATACTAGCCACTAGGAGGATGAGCGTCTTCATGGTGACCAGACGCACCAGGTCCTATAGGTGAGTAGACTAGGGGCGAGAAGAACAGGGCGGGATTCTACCCAAACAGCCCTCTCTCCACCGTCCTAGATCACCTACAGGCAGGGGCGTTGGCGTCTCTTAGTCTATGTTGTCACTCACTTTTTTGCAGTGGCTTTGATGAATCCAGGACGGTCTTTCTGCTATTTTGCAGGCAGTTGGTGTGGTGAGTAGCACTTGATAAGAACCTTCCCACCTTGGTGAACTCCAATTTTTCCTTTGGAGTACTTTGATCAGGATCCAATCACCTGGTTTCAACCTGCAAGATACTGGAGAGTTGTTTAGAACAATCTCTTTATTTCCAAGTAATTTAGTCATCCATTCGGCTAGTGTAGTTTTTCTTATTGACTTATCTATGGGCTCACTTGTGATTGGTAGTGGAAATAGTCTACCGTGACTGATTTCAAAAGGTGTGAGTTTCTGAGAACTTTGTGTCAGTCTCATCCACATTTTTACCAGGCCTATACACTCAGGCCATGGTCTCCCTGTTTCTTCCATGCATTTTCTCAGTCTCTGTTTTATTTCCTAGTGCTTCAGAGACCTTACTGATGACTTCATTAACAATATGTGTCCCATTGTCTGGTCTTATCAGAGTGGGGATGCCATATATTGAAATAAAATGGTTGCACAAACATTTTGCTACTGAGATGGCGTCTGCTTTTTTACTGGATAGATTTTTGGCCATTTTGAGATCACGAATATGATCACTAGAGCGTATTCTGAGCCTTGGCATTCATTTAGGTCAATAATACCCATGTGGATTGTATGAAAAGGATGAGGTGGTGTGCATTATGCGCATTATGTTTTTGGCAAATCATGCATGTTCCGACAAATTTCTGAAATCTTATCTACCTACCCCCCCTCCTGTTGACAATAATGCTGCTGATATGTGTAGGGACTTTGGTAGTATTTGGTAGCATTACAAGTCATCAAACCATTTTCTGGCTGTGCTCCACCTTTTAACCATTTCCTTTGTTCTGTAGTTGGTGCAGCTTTCTGTTCGTTTATAAGCACATCAAGTGGTATTTGCATTGAGGAGTCAGACATTAATGTGTCTATAGTTTGTTGTGCTGCTGCTTTTTCGGCTTTGGTCTGCCAAGTTATTGCCTTCAGTGACCTCTGAACTGTGTTGGCAATATAAACACTTCCAACAGTGCCTTTAAAAGATTTCCATGTTGCAGTTGGGTTAGGCACGTATGACAGCTGTGAGTTCTGCACTCACAGCTGAGTGTGAGGAAGTTACTGCCTTTGCTTCTAAAATAGTGTCTACTGTGGTCACCGCATAACATACACAGTTCCACCCAAGGCTAATTCTGGACGCTGAACCGTCTACACCGTCTACAAAGATATCAACGACACCAGCCTGTGGGGTGCTGTGAAGGTCAGCGCGTGATACAGCATACAGCAATTCTGATGTGTGACAGTGTGAGCAAAATGCCTACATAGGAAAGTTGTCTGGCATGTGTCGAACTTCTGAGGTAGGAAAAACCTTGCATTGCTTACAGTTCATAGCTCACAGCTCTAAAACTAGGCATCAGCAAATCATATGCCCAAATCATTATGTGTCACTGTGATCCACAAGTATGATCACAAATTTGTTTTCCAAACTTACTAAGCAAACAAACAAAAACAAAAACAAATTGCCTATGGCCTAAGGCTTTGCGTTCATATTAATTGAGTGTAAGCTGCTTTCTTCATTGCAAGTGTTTATTGCCATAAGGTTTAATTCATGCATCATATCACATATAACAATTTGAGTATGTGTTGTCTATTCATTCTATTCATAGAGTCTATTCATAGAGTTCTGTTTCTCTCTGTGGGCTGTCTTGACACACCACAGGCACACATATATATTTATATACATATTTCATTTCCTGTTTCTGCAGACTAATCGAACTCTTTTGTTTCTCTTTGTATTCATAGTCTATAAACCCTCTTTAATTCTGCTAAATCTTGATCTAAAAACAATACACCTTTATTTCACACACACTTTTAAATTGAGCTCTTTCAGACATCAGGAATCATCACACACACACTGCCTTTTCTCTCAAACTTCCACTTGTTCACTCACTCCACTATGAACCTTTGTAGTGTTATTATTACTTATGTTTCATTATTTTTGTACAGATCACACCCAATCACTCAAAACCTACTACTCACAGCATTTACACAGTTAGAATCACTCGAAATATGCTTTCATACGAGTATTTCAGACATGCTTTTCAAGATATATAGAGGTCACTCACTGTACATCCACAGTTATGAATTCAAACTCTAACTACAATTGTAGTGAGCAAAACCAGCATCTCCATGCACGTCACCGCTCCTCATTAGCTTGGTAGTGTCCACATATTTAATTCAGCTTCTCATTAGTTGTTAGTATAGGTTTGCTCTTCATCCTAACGAAGTCTCATCTAAGATGACAGATTTACAAGCAGGTCAAGTATCTCTATGCACCTGATTAGTGTAGTTATTTCCTTATTTTCTTCATCTCGTATATCATTGTACTGAGTTTGAGCAAACCTTAAGCTTGAATCAGACTACTTTTAATAATCTTCCACCTCACATCATAACTGACTGAGGTGCCCCTTCTTATTAATAGTATGTCATTATTATCATTGTATTGTTTTTCCTTTTTTATAACAGCAATAGTATATAGTATATAAACTATATTAGTTTATATTTTATTATGTATCCATCACAGGTCTGTGTGAATCTGCAGCTTCACACCTTCCCAAGCTGGAGACATTTTCCTTGGCTGAACAATGGCACAGCCTTAATATACCTTATGCATCTCTCTTTTTTATTTGATATATTTTCGTGTGAATTATCTGGTTTCACGCATTCTATTCATTCTAGGCACGGTCGTCATGCCAACTATGTTTCATTGTTAATACCAGTTTACAGGTTGTTAACCTTCCTATTATCTCCTATTATCATGCTTATCACTAGATAAGCTCTACTTTAATTTAAGTTAACCCTAATTTAACCTTTTGTTTATTCCACTTCATTCCACTTTCCATGCTTTAAAATACAACTGTTGTGTACTCTTTGTTTCCTTTTTAGCTTCCTTTTCAGTATTTATTGGAGGGTTTCTTATAGTTTAGTCAATGCATTTTCCCTCCCACGTGGGACATTTAGGTTTTCTTTGGATTTCTCCATATATATGCACTAATTTGTCCAGCTCCTGGACATTTCTTTTCTAACCACTGCTCATCAGCAGTGAGTTTTGAAGCTTCATTACCCATTTTAATCCTTTTAATTTTAATACTTTACAACTACACAACTGCGGCACCTTCTCTGGCACGAGAATCGAGAGAGGTAGTTGACACGGCCTTCTACTTTCAAGCTATTCTTGAAAGCGGTGTCACCTTTACGTGATGAAACACGACCTGTTTCTCTCGTTTCACCAGTACTTGGGTGGCCAACAGCAAACAAAATAGTGGAATAGTTCAGCCTCCTTATTGTGCTGTAAAATCAACTTATTCCACCAACAAAAATAAAACAACAACAATACCTTTTCAACGCCACTTTTCGCCTTACGGACCAGGTTTATCTAAAATAGCTTCCAGCCCCTTCCAGGCGAGCGTTTACTTCTAGAAACCCTACTAAAATAGCTTCCAGCCCCTTTTTCAGGCGAGCGTTTACATTTAGGAATGCTACCAACCCCTCTGGGCGAGCCGGGCCTAGACGTTTTACGCGAGGTGTCTGAGTGTTAATATTCACCTGGTTGCTGCCGGTCTCTCAGGTTTACCTCATCGACCCCCACCGCCGTGGACCACTTATAAGAACGCTGGCCAGAACCCGAATTCACGTCTCTGGACTTTATCCTGTACCTGGACAGGAGCTGTCGACAGACTTCAGCGTGGGCTTCTCACGACGTCAGGGCTCGATGAGGCTTTCCTGTGGGATCTCACAAAATGCTGTGTCCCATCCGGCTCGAAGGACCAAGAAATGTCAGGAGTTTTCCTGAATTGCAACCCAGGTCGGAATAAAAAGGCTCAGACAGGTTTACGTGTACACGGTCGAGGGAGACTCGCACCGCTGCAGTAAAAAGGAAGAGTCTTTATTCAGAGAGCACATACAGGAAGAGAGAAAATAGAACTGCAGGCTTCCTGTGTAACTTCCCCATTTAGGAGTCTGCACAGAGTTGCAGAGGTTAAGCTGAATAAGAAAGAGCAAACACATTTAGATAATGAAATGTACTTTTAAGCATAACATAATAAAAATCCTAAAATCCTAAGAAATCCCTTAACAGAGGATGTTTCTGGGGATCTAGTTTTGGTTAAATTATAGTTCTGCATTCTTCATCATCATTTCACTTATTTCTTGGTGTTCACATCTCATTTATTTCCCTTTCCTGATACAACTGTTAGTTCATGCTGGTTTAAATGCGTCCTAAACTTCATTGTATGTGACATTAAACATCTTAAATGTAACTTTCTGTAGCAAAGAAAGCTGCAGGAGCCCAGGTTTCATCTTCACACACATCAGGAGCAGCTGCTCCATCACAAACACCACAGAAGAAGAACAACACTGGATCAGATTTAATGTAACCGGCTGTTTTTATCTGGATTTATCTGACAGGGACAGAGTTCATGTTCATGGACATCAGGATAAAAACAGAAGATGGAAACCTGCCAGATTTGAGCTGCTCATGTGTCGTCCCTGGGCAGGTCACATGACTCTATCCAACACACAAAGACACACAGACACACAAGAAAAGCCAGAGAAACAAAGACAAATCCAAACAATCCATCATACTGAGTTAAAGTGATCACAGGTCTGCTTTGTTGGAGCCTTCAAAGTGTCACATGTGGACTGTTCCTTTATTACTGCCACTGAAGGCCACGCCCCTCTGGTCATGTGATCATGTGGTTTGTAGGAACGCTCCTCTTCCTCAGAGGATCCACCTGTGCTTTCTCTCCTCCACCTGTTACAGTGAGGGAACGTCCTCCATGATGGAGGAGCTGCTGGAAAGTGCTGAGAGTTTCCTCCAGAGTGAGACCTCTGTCACAGTTCAGAGGATCTACGGCAGCAGAGACCTTCATGGACACTAAAAGTCTCAAACACACAACATCACACTGACTCCACTCTGACATCACTGATCAATAATCAAACAGATCAAACTGATTGATCAGCCATCAGAGGAGTCGGATCAATGGAGCTGCTTCTGTTCCTGATGTTTGATCCTGGACCTGAACCGTCCCTGCAGAGGAGACACGACAGCTTCACACAGAAACACAATAAAATAATAAGTGAAAGCAGAGAGAACCAAGTGAAAGTGAACAAACACCTGTAACTGTGAGCAGCACGATTCTCCATCCATGATGTTTCCCTGGCTCCAGGCCACACAGCTGTATCTGTCTGTGGGACGTTTAAGGGTCAGGCTGAACTGTCCACTTTTCACACGCTCGTCTTTCTTTCACTCTGTGATGCTGCTCCTGTTTGTCAGGCTTCTCAGGACGGTGCCACCACTCCACCTGAGTGTCCTCAGGCAGCCGGACAGACTCCACCCCCTCCTCCACCTGACACTCTGAGAGAACAGCAAACACAGCATGAGGTGTACAGACAGCAGCAGGTTTCAGTTTATACATATCAAATATCTACATATAGAAATAAAATCACTGTGCAGGTCAAATAAATAAATACAATAAAGAAAGAAATAAGACGTGGTATAAGTGAAAAGTCTGAGTTCAGCTCGTCGGCTCACAGAAACACTGACTTCCTGTTATTAATGAGGCGGCTGTGGGAACAGGTAGGAGGCTCCTGATTGGTTCATAAGGTGTGAATAAATGTGTCATGTAGCAGGAAGCAAAGCCACATCAGGAATTCATGAAAGTGTGAAGTCTGTCTGCGGTGCAGTGGAGTGATCTCTTCCCTATGAATGAAGTTAGAAGTCTGGAAGTTTAGGAAGCAGCTGCACGTCAGGAAGCACAAATGTGATGAGGAGAAGGCGTGGAGCGCTGTGTCAGGCTCTGCTGTGGAAACCAATGAACTTTTGCATGTTTTGAACTGGAAGAAGAAGCAGGATGTGAACTTTGTAGGTCAAAACAAAGCTCAGGGTCACATTTGGAAAAGCCTTGTGAATGCATTGTGAATAACTGGTCTATGATGGACATGAAAACATGTCTACATGCTTGATTTATCAAGACATCACATATTTGCATAACTGCTCTAACGTTTTCGGAGATGCCTGTTACTCACCAGCTGACCGGGTGGTCACTCGGGTTAAACACAATATAAAAGGCTGAACCGACAAAAAAATCACCAACTACACCACCAGATATTATATGAAAAACCATAAAGCCTTTGAACTAAAACAAACGCTGTTGTGACAGTGATGTACACTGTCTTTTTGGTATATATGTGTGATTTGTATCACCTTCATGTTTCCAAACCGATACCATGAGCAGCAGCTTTTACAGCTGTGGCTCCAGCAAACATCAGCTGATACTTTTAAATAAATTCTAACAACAGCTGATCAAGCTTGAACTTGCTTTTGTTGTTTAGCGCAACATCCGCTGGTTTCCTGTTTCTGGCACAAAGTGGGAGATAAACAAACAACAGAGACGATCAGCTGATCATTGATCAATTTCATGATTGAAGTAGCAACAGGAAAGGGAAGGGAGAGAATGAGAGGAGAAGAGGCTGCTGTGCAACGTAAAGACAAAATAACTCCAGCTTTGTGTCTTTTTCATAGCTGAATTACGGGACGAAACGCGTTCCTTTTCCCCTCAATATGGATGTATTGTGATTGGCCCAGCCCAGAGTTGATCATGACCAATTGGCTAATCCACCACCTTTCATTGTTTATACCGTTACAAAAACAAACAAACATAAACATGAAAAATCACCATCGGCCCACCGGGCAACTGCCCAGTATGCCCAATGGCCAATCCAGCTATGTGTTACACCCCAGCCCAGGGAAACCCGGCGTGCAACATAAGGAAAATAAAAATAAGGAGAACTGCCCCCACACTCCCTGCTCTCAAGGAAGACGAACCAAAAAGACAACTGCCACGGATTTCACAACAGCCAGTCAGTTTATTAAGGCCCAAAAGGTAGCGGGCGTCAGGGTGAGCATGGCCAAAACAACAAACCAAAAAACTCTAGAAATGAAATGCAGCTGGCTTACCTTCACCGAAACCCCCAAAAGAAAATTACAGGTGTCTTACCTGCCTCCCTAACCAAAAACAGGAGAAAAGGTTCCCAAAGAAAAATGGCTTCTCACCCCTACAGCTACCGAGTAAAATTAAATATTGACAACTATTTACATCTATATACAACACTATTTACAACACGGAAAAAGCTTCCAGAATACAAATTCACACGCAGCCACATGCACAGTTCGTTGGGAACAGGAAGTAGGCGGGGGCGTGTCAGTTGAGAAGGGTCCTCATTTTCTGCCCCCTCTCCCCTCTCTCCTCCACGGTCTCACTGAACTCTGTCACACACACACACACACACACTCTCTGACTCACTCACTGGCCTGCACCAGTTATTAGTCACTTTGTGGAGCATTGGACTGCCATTACCTCATAAGACTTTGTTGTTACACTATTTCCTACCGTACATTACTAAATCTCCATTTGCACTATTTGCCTATTTGCACTACTTTGCCTGGTTTACACTCAATGTCATTTACCCTTACTTGAATATTGTATATTGTATATTGTATAGCTTTTTTTGTTATACGTAAAATTGTATTGTATTTATTTAAAATTTTTACTTTTTAATTATTTTACTTGCATTTTTTAATCACTCTCTTATATTTAAATGTTCATTTGTTATTTCATCTAGGGTTTGAGAGTAACGGAATTTCTATTCTCTGTATGTCCTGTACATGTGGCAGAATTGACAAATAAAGCTGACTTTGACTTTGACTTTGACTTTATAGCCGGTGTAATGTTACGGGTTCGAAATTGAGGACGAGAGTAAAACAATGATGGTCCAAAAGAGGTCGATCAAACAATTGATTTTTAATGAATACACGCAGCGTGGGGAGACGTACACTGGAAACCATCAGTTGTAAATCCCCGACCAAAAATACACTTCAGATTGCTTTTATAACATCAGGGTATTATGACGCCCCCTCATGCGTTTACAAGCACATAATTTGCATCTTAAGAACATTGTTTGTCTCCTCTACAGATAATGATCTATTCTAAGAAATAAATGCAGACACAGAAGTTCCCCTTTCTGGCATCCTCTTTCAAATATGGTGATGATCTCAGGCCTTTGAGGTCCCCATGGACTTGTCCTCCTCTTTGCGTCACCTGTTGCTAGGCAAACTCAAATGCAACAAGAAGCTGAATACATTCAGGCCTTTGCTCAGCTACTATTTTACTGTAACAATTTACTCAGCATATAAACTTTTAAGATTATAGATTTAACTCAACGATTTAAAGTGGTTATAACTGCACCTGTAATAAACATGTTAATATTTGATTATGATAACACCTGTAATACAAATTATAACATAATGCCAGCAACTTCAATAAATGCTTGGATGAAATGATAATTAATGCAATGATAAAGATGATGGTTATGTAAAATAATCCCTGTAATTCCACACCGGCCTCTCCCAGTCCTCCACAAATGGTCAGCCTCCACCTGGAACTCACATAGCAGCAATAACACAGGACACAAACTATGCCACCCTCTGGTGTGGCAGACCAAAAAAAACACAGTACAAAAAATATCCATAACACTGAATCATAACATATGCGTCAACTGGTGGGTAACAGGCATCTCCGAAAACATTATAGCACTTATGCAAATATGTGATGTCTTGATAAATCGAGCAGACATTTGAAGTTTACACAGCACCATTCTCGCATGAAAATATCTTAAAAGTTTATTTTGTGACCCAGAAAGATATTTCAAACTCCGCCACTCTGTGTTCCTCCGCCGCTGCCACGTTTGAGTTTTGGGCGAAATGGATTCTGGGATATTGCATTTCGTAATTTTAAACTGATTGGAGACCAGAACAGCCAATCAGATTTTTTTGCATCCAAGTCTGTGATTGGCTGGTTTTGTGGCACAAATATAACGGTGTACACAAACAGCTGAGCGCGCATGGGCAGAAATGTTGAGAGCGCGAGCAACACATTGCGAGCAAGCGCAAATGCAAAAACTGAGCGAGAGGGGCTGCTATTGTGTGTGTCTGTGTGTGTGGATAATAGCAAACAATGTGCATGCAGGAATGAATTTTGTTCACTCAAATTTAGCTTTTCTTCGCTCAAAATAAATTTCTCCTCAAAATACAACACTTGCACCTGCAAACTTTTTTTAATTGTGCTCAAATTTTTGTATGTGCGCTCAGAATAGTGGCACAAAAATAATGCCATACGCAGCTGATTAAAGCTGTAGCATCCAGATTACTTACAGCTGATGATATGAGACGCAGTAAGCTGAACACAGCTTCAACCGTCTGTTTGTTGAAAAATAGTAACGGACCGCATTTTCTTGTTAGTAACTGTAACAGTGTTGTAACGATAGGAAAAGTAATTAGTTAGATTACTCATTACTGAAAAAAGTAACGCCGTTAGTAACACTGTTACTTGTAACGCCGTTATTCCCATCACTGGTCACGACACTGATGTCCTGACTGCTGATCAGCTGATCGGTCCTTTCATGGTTTATCAGAGGACAAAGAAACTTGATTTAGTTTGGACAATCCACCAATCACAGAGCTCCATCAGAGACCTTACAGTAACTACATTCACCAGCAGAGCTTTCATGGCGCTACTCTCCACGACCACTAGATGTCTCCACACTCTGTGCTGACTCCAATGAACGATCAGAGCTGCTGAGCCTGTTTGCAGACCGAGGAGGAGCTCCTGGTGATCCGTGTGGGACTAAAAAGCTCTGATAACGTCCATCCAGCAGCTGATAACAGGGACATTTGGTGCCATGTCAGAGCTGCACAGTCAATCATCAGTTTGGCTCTTTAGTTTGAAGAGTTCAAAGCAGCAGCAGAGAATAAGTGTGTCATACAGCACCAAGTTTCCTTTGGTCACATATGAAATGTGAGTCAGAGCTTCAGCTACACAACAACAACACACACAGCAGCTGATTGTAACATGAGCTCATCTGAAAGCCACCAAGAAGAATCCAGTGATTTGAAAGTTGCTGCTTTGGATTGTTAGTTTGATCTGAATCAGAATCCAGTGTTTGATGGAAATCTCCTCCTGAAACAATGAACCAGGTTAAAATACTTTAAATCAGTGCAGATGTATAATGTAAGTTAAAATGTAGATAATGGTTGTAGTGGGCTTGTAATGTAAATGTGATTAAATGTGACATTAATGGTGACGCTGCATAAACCTGATCAAACAGTTCTATTAGTGGGTCTGTGTGATCAGCATCAGTGGGTTAAGGTGAGGCCTTGACTAGTAGAACGTCATGTTGGTGTCTGACAACACATGAGCCAACATCAGACTCCGAGCGCTACGATGCTAAAGATCAGAAGATCCAGTGTGACATCATCGTTACCTGGCAACAGCAGCCCTCATCTGACTTTATTGGAGGATATTTACAGCAGCAACACTGTTTAGTTTGATATGACGGATTAACAACATGCTGTGATATCCAGTTCATCTGTAATAGATACTGGATCTAATCAGTCAGCAGATATTTGATCAGCTTATTTATAACTATACTAGAAACAAACACAACTGTGTTGGTGATTGATGCAAACTTGCATATCAGCCTTTGAAGGTTTTGTAGTATTGAGAACAAAGAGGTTGTGTTAGGGCTGAAAAGCCCGACTTGTTCTCCTCTGCAGGTCATCAAATGCACCACAGAAGTTTGTATTTGCACAGCCTGTATATGTTTGATGGCTTTATTATTCTCTGTTCAAAGACAATAAATGTGCAAAATGTCTCATGTAGTATCAGCTTCATTTAAAATGACTGCAAACATTTAGAGAACATGTGCTGCTGTTTGTCCTACATTTCAACACTGAATGAACCCTGAAAACGTGATGGCAGGTGGCAGATTGGAGTCCACATGAAATATCGGCTGTATGAAGACTGGAAAATATAGATGATACAAATATGCAGCCAAACATTTGTGCACATGGATAAACTATCTGATCCAAAAGCAGGAAGTGACACAGCTAGAAAATGAAAGTGTGTAACAGCTGAAGTCAAATGTAATGCAGAGTTGAATCTGCACTTGGATCCATGTGTGAAAGGTCCACATGTAGGGATCACATGAGTCCTGATGTTTGTCAGTGCAGCTTGATAACTCCATCTACTGTGGGCTACATATACTGGGCTGGTAGCTCCATAGTGTTGCAAAGAAACTATTCAATATGCAAATTTAAAATCAGAGGCTCTTCTAACACAGGAGCCATGTTGAGTTTAGATCACAGCGACCACCGGCAGTCTGAAATGGAATGAAGCCCATTGACAGCCAGCAGGTCTAAACAGGAACGCAGCCATTTGTATGCGTGGCAATGATGTGGCTGCAGCTGACACAGGATTGGTTCAAACTAAACATCATTTCACAGAGTTCACAAATAAACTCACGTTTTTATCTTTGAAGATCATCATAAAGTAGAATTGATGGTCCAGCAGACAACAGCAGGAGGTTTGAGCCCTTCTGATGCAGCAGAAACAGGATTTGGAGGAAGATGTTAATAGATTAGAAAGAATTGTACACTGTGAATCAATGCAAGTCTTTCTAGATAGACAGATCTTTAATAATCCCTCAGGTAGGTTCCTCTGGGACAGTCACAGATAGAGACACCAATTCTGACGTCCTTTGAAAGTTTTCATCACTGTCATGTACACAGATGTTAATTCTACATATTCCTAGTACTGAACTCTAAATCAATATGAAGAAAATGCTCCTACTAATCTGCATATATGTTGATATCAAATCCTTTTCCAGCACATGGATAAATCTCTATAAATCTTTCAGTCTGATCAGAATGGGCACAGTGTTGTTATTGCAGCACTCACTCCTGATGTTTGAAAAGCTAAATGTCCATTTTAAAGTGCTCGTGTGTAGGATTGTGTTTCCTTCCTTTGTGCAGTTCTTACAGTAAACATGTTTGAATGTTTCCTGTTCCCCTGATGCTTCTTCCTGTTGGATAAAGTTGGTTTGAATAACATGTTCTTATAGGTTTCAATGAACTTCAAACTGTGATCCACTTACAAAACTGTCTCATTTTATTGGAAGGATCCACATTTGCATCCATTCACGGTACATTTGACATCTGAACACGTTTGTACACATGATGAAAGGACAGATGGTGTTTGTGTGTCCTTCTTAAACTTAGTGTGAATGTTTCATCATGTAGAACTACTTAGAACAAAGTCTTTGGGAACATTTGGAGAACACGTTTAGGAAAGTAACATCCTGGTAGAACATTTTCTTAAAGCAAAGCAGAGCTGCAACATGACTGTGAGGATTCACAATAATAAAGTCACAATACTTTATTATTATGAAGACTAAAGTGCAGCTTAATGCTGCCAATGAATACACATGTTCTTTGTGAAAGCATGAGCACAGCTGACATGCACCACACTGACCCCACTCGCCCCATTTCTTCATCCACTTCTTGCTCTTGTGCTTGAAATGAGACGCAGACGCAGCAAAAGTCAGAGGCTCTAAAATCCACAAAAAGGGGCTTGTTAGATCAGGATATTGATGTGATCCATAGAAAACATGGATAATACACCACTTTATTTGAAGACATCTGTAGCACTGCCTCAGGATGTTTCCACAGACTCCTCTGTGCACCTAAAGAAAAGGTCAAAGGTCAGCAGCACATGTAGTTGGGACAATTCATCATTTACAAACAACAGTCGCACAAACTACACAATTATTTTCCTCCAATTAGGACTTTTCCTTGCAGAAATGGTCCTGTGTGATTTCTAGGCTGTGATATAAAAACTAGTTCCTAATGGCAGCGATTCACTCAGTAAACATGTGTTTCCTTCACCAACCTCACACACAGATCCAATAAGATCAGGAAGTGGGCAGTATAGTACAATATGTGTTATTTTGTACTGTGCTGCCCAAACTAAAGATCTGCTGAAGTGTTGGAAATGATTCAGATGTTTATTTTGGACGATACAGCAGAAGATCAGACATGAAAGTGGAGATAACACAGAAGACCTGCAGCAAAGGGTCAGAGGTCAGACTGGGCCGCGTGATTCAACAATGAGCCAATGATCATCAAGTAGTGACTAAAGCAGAGCCCTGACGTTCTGACATTTATCACACAGTTAGAACAAATGTCTGCTGATGACTTCATCTCATGAAATGACTGATAGATGTCAATTCATTGATCAGCTGAGCTGCTGATCTTCATCGTGCACAGAAACATTCAGCTTGTTTCAATCAGTAAATAACTCCCACTACTCTCAGTTTGAACTGTTCCCACTCAAAATGCTGTCAGAACAATGATCATTGTTCACAAACATCACGTGTTGTTTTCCACATGTAAGATCAGCAAACATACAGAAACTTCCTGTTGCCACACACGGCCTCTAAAATCTCTTCCACGCTTTCTGTCTGAAGTCCACTCTCTGTGTCGGATCCACAGGAAACAACAAGATCTTATTAACATGGTTTTCAATGTGTCTCCTTCCAAAAGTCCAACCAATGAACAAATGTGTATATTTGTGGAGGCCGAACAAAAGCATGACACATTTCTCTGTTTCTATAAACTGGTGTCAAACACAAATATGAAGAGTTTCATTGACAGACTCCAAAATGCCCCCGCAGTGAATCACAGGAAATCCTACAGTGTGCAGAGAATCTTAATGGCTCCAACATCAACACATCCACAATGTTGGATCCAGTTCTACCTCACAGAGTTACTAAGACACACCCTCTGCCAGCATTACAACAGCTCCACCTGCTTCACCTGCCTCCTCAGCCTCTGTACACCTGAAGAGAAAAGAAAGGCTCCAAAAGCTCAAATCTACAAAGGATTCATGAAGTTTCATCCAACAAGAACATGTTTGCCTTCCACAGTGTGCTGTTAGACACCACTGTACCTCTGCCATTTCAAAAGAGCAGCTTGGGAACATTTTGGCTCCAAACACTTTGTGTTTAAGTTCCTAATCTTTGTTTTCTTTGTGAACAACATCTGGAGCTTTTTGACTCATAGAAACATCATTTTGTTCTTTAGATGACAGCAGATTGGGACTGAATAATCAATCACTATCAAACCAATAAAGATGCTGATTTTACAGGAACTTTGTTGGAGAAGCTGAAAGACATGAAACTGGTGGAGATCCCAAACCAGTTGATAGTGCTGATTATTCCAAATAAAGCTGTTTTCCATTTGAGATGAAATGACTTTCTGTCCTGATATATAATAAAGATGTTGGTTGTTTTGAGCCCCTGTATTAAAAGTAGATCCAGTTTAAAGTCAGCTTGAGTTTGATGTCTTTATGTCAAAGCTGCTCATGATGTTGAGCTGCTGATGGAATAAAAACAGGTAAAAATCTGCCTCAATATAAAAGCATGTAGTCCAGACTTAAATGTAGCCTATTGTTAGCTGAGGTCCACACACAGTGTTTGACAGTGTAAACTGTGTGAAAGGGCTGCTGGTGGAGCTCACTAGGATGAGCAGGTGACCATGTGCCACGAGGTGGAGAGCAGCTGGCCTGGCTTTGATTCTGACCACGCCCCTTTCTCTCTCCCTCTGCTTTGCTGTCACTTATCTTCACTGCTCTGTCCAATAAAGCTGAAAAAGGCCCCAAATCAAAGAAATCTGCTGCAGCCTCTCAAATGTCTTCTGTTTCCTTCCCGACGGCTTTTTCACCGTCAGCCCATCAGACAGTCCAGCAGCATTTATGATGATGTCATGATGTTGAAGAGACTGCTATGGTGGCCTCCCATGACCCCCAGCCTCATCTACACTGAGATGCAGACATTTGAAAAGCAGACAACTGAATAATAGTCCAACACAACAGTCTGTGTACAGACACACACTGAGCTTTCTATAGAGTCAAAGGAGTCAATCAAACACAGCTAGTTGAGTCATTTCTTGTGTGAGTCTAAAGTGAATCTAGTATTTGAAAGTCCACTTCCTGTATTTGTTGTTGAAGACTTCTTCAGCTTCTTCTCAAGGACATCAGCTGCTTGTTTGGCAGCAGAGGCAGTTAAGAAGC
Source organism: Oreochromis aureus (assembly GCF_013358895.1). Lineage (NCBI taxonomy): Eukaryota > Metazoa > Chordata > Actinopteri > Cichliformes > Cichlidae > Oreochromis > Oreochromis aureus. The sequence continues at coordinate 133,955,090 of NC_052944.1, read as the reverse complement.
TTCCTGAAAACACTGAACAGTGAGTTCACTGTGGCATATGACAAATTCAGCTTTCTATGTGCAAATGTGTCTGTGTCAACCTTTCAAATGCTGTTGAATCCAAAACATCAGCGGCTCCTTGGCTGCTCACTTCATGCACTTCTGTCTTTGTGACAGTCCAATGACATCACAGCTGTTTCCACCCCCAGTGTCTCAGGACTGGACACCTTTAAACATGTGGAGGATCAAACAGCCGTCCAGCTAAACATACATGAAACTATCAAAGCTGACAATCATTCCAATAACATCTAATGGTACATATATATAGACACAGGACTACAAGGAAATGGCTCTCAGCATCTGGCTGTGGGAACAAATGATCCCTGTTTGTCTTCAAATTGTGTGCATGTTTTAGACGTGTGTCACATGTAGAAACACAAAAATCCCACAATGACACAAAGATGTGTTTGACACAACTGTGCAGCTGTAAGTTGTTTCTAATGATTCATTGAAGCTCTTCTAACATTCTGGAGACAATCAGTCCATGAATCTGTTCAACACCACAACAATTTGACTTCAATGTGAACGTTTGCCATTAAATAACCTTCTTCATCCAGCTGACAAGCATCCTTCATTCTATGATATGAACAGTTCCTCCTGTTGATGACAAACCTCTGACATGATCTGCTTGAGGAGCTTTTTCATGTGAAGCTCTCTGAGCTCAGGGCTAAGTTGCTGTGTTTCATCTTTAAGAGCTGCTGCCTCCTCGCCGGACTTGTTCTTCTCTTCTTCTCCCTAATGACACCATTTCTGCTTCAGATCTTTCACTGGGCCTAAAACAGATGAAGAGTAGATCTACTGCTGTTCACTGTTTGTGTCAATATGGAGAAATATGAAAGACAAACACAGCACATACAGAGAAATGTAGACAGAATGTGCAGCCAGTGCAGTAAATGGTCTAAATATCAGCTCTTTAGAAAATGATCCTGATGAACATGAAACTAACATCCAATGAGAAACACAGCTTCCTTGTTTCATGTCCAATAACAATAAATGAAGAGCTAATAAAGAGCTATTCTATTGTAAAATGCTGAGATGATTATTAGACAGAACCCAGCGGCTCACCAAAAGCCTGCATTGCAAATCTATATGAAAGTAATCTATGCTCATATATGGCAAAATCCTTTAAGTGTCACTGTGTTTTTCATCTGTGCTCTTGTTGGTTGGACAAGTTTGTAAATGACAAAGAGCTCAGTGGACTTTGCATCCATCAAATCCTGTTAGATGTTTGTTTTTCCTTCACAGCTTTGTGATGAAGGCTAAAGAACAGAGATATGAACTATTGCCAATATGAATCCTGATGCATGACGTGGGCACAGACCCACCAAAGCAACACTCAGCTCACCTCATTCCAGGCGCTTGTCTGCTGGAGACCATGAGCCTTGTTAGTCACACATTAGCACCGTGGTAGGAAACAGCCTCCATCATTTCATTAGATCTGAATTTGGACTGTTTCCCTCTGGATGAGAACCAAGTCTGTCAAATCTATTGATCCAACACAAACTATCAAACACATTGGCTCACAGTCAGATTGGCTTTGTATGGATGGTGTAACAGGGGCTGGGAAAGGATGCTGAAAGCTGAATATAATACAGAACAATAACAGGACATATAATCATGTAGAAACATGATCTTCAGCAGGCACACTTCTATTATTCATGATCACAAAGAACTTGTGCAGCCCTGATATCAGCCCTAATATATGAGTGTGTTTGAAACAGCATCAACATGACAGCTGTAAGAAATCTTCTCTCAGCCTTGTTTGGCAGAAGATCCCTGCAACAAAGATTGTAGCTGAAAGATGACATGTGTAAAGTTTGTCTTTGGGAGGGTTGAGGCTGTTTTTAGACCTTTGATAGTTTCAATCCAGTTCTGAAAGACAGAAATAAAAACAACATCATTAAGATCAGATCATGGAGCTGTTTCCTGCCTTGTTTCTAGCTTCACATTACAAGACTTTACTACAATAAAGATGCTAACATGTATCTGTAGGAACAACATCATTGAATCTAGAACAACTGGAGCCAAACCAGTGGCTCTGCTGGGATCACTGGTGAGCCAACACTTCCTTGTTGGATGCAGATTTCAGGGCTTCCTTTTGCTCCTCCGTTATAACTGTTCTCTCTTCTCAACACATGATGACACAAAGGAATCAGCAGTGACGAAGATGATGCTGAAGCACACATGTCACACATATAACAGACCAGTGCAGTTACACACACCTCTGCTTGACATTAGGCCTCAAACAAAGACACAAAACACTAACTTGACTCTAAATAGAAGAAACTGGCAGCTTTTTCTGTTCTGTGCTTCTTTATATTTGACACACATGCTTCTCTTTGTGCAAACACACATCGCACTATAAGGGTAACCTAGCACACAATGATTGGACAGCACAGTGATGATGCTGGGAGATCCTATACGAAGCAACACAGAAACACTGAGAACTTTAAACATTGATTATATTGAGATAAGCAGCCGACCCAGTCTAGATAAAGGCGAGCAGCTGGGACCGCTGCTGCACCAAAAACAGGTTTCAGTGTTTCCATGTGTGTGTGTGATGTCTTTACTTATACTGGTCAATAGACTTTAGTCAACACATGATTGAAAGGTGTTACACATGAAATAAAAACAGTGTTTCATCTTTATTCCTCTGAAGCAGCTGCATTATAACCAATCTGCTCCTTTGTGGCCTTTAAAACAGCTTAAATAACTGTTGTTATATTTGTTTCTGCTCCTCTTGGACAGACGACTCTTGAAAAGACATTTTGAATTTCAATGTGACTTTAACTGGATAAATATGGGATATATAAACGTCCTCTGCAACAAACTGATTCCAGCTTCTACCTCATGATAGGAATGTTTTTGTGGCTCAAGATGACCTGATATCTTTCATGATGGAGACATTTGACACATGTTTCACATATTATAGACCAACAAGTTATTCATAGCAGTTTAAATACGGGAGTCACTTTTGGGCCCAGCAGATAAAACAGAGCCAATATTTCCTTCTTTATTTAAGTGACGTGTGTCACAGATGTGACCTAGTAAAGTGTAACTGAACATTAGTAACGTTATTAACACTCTCAGCTCGTCCTTGTTCCAGACCTGAAGATCCTCTTCTTTCATTCAGCAGCAGCTTCAGGTCTCTGATGGTCCAGGGCTTGTTGTTGGGAAACAGCCCTGCTGGGATGATGGTGTCCTCACAGAAACAGTGATGCTGTTGATCTCCATCACAGAGCACGTCCCAGTCTGCAGTCTCAGTCCTGCAGGGCCTCGCTGGCTTCCTGACTCCACCCAGTCAACAACAGGAAGTGTTTGAAGTGCAGGAACAAACTGAGGCTGTGGTCAAACAGGAGTTTTTATCTCCTGGCTCTGACTCTCACTGCGGCCCCGCTGCTGTGTCAACATGTGTTTGTGCTAAACAATGATGGAAAGTGTTATAAATGACTTGTTGGCCTCTGATCTGTCACAAACAGCTGAAACGTGTCTCTCATGAGTCACATGAAGGTTTCTGACAGAAAGGACAAAAAGTAGCTGCAGTCAGTTTGTGTCATTTTTATATTTATTCATCTGGGAGAAAATCTGAGGGACATTAAAATGTGTTTTCAACAGAGACAAGAACATAAATATAACGTCACAGGTAAATGAACATATTTCAAGTAAACAGCTGGACTGATCAGGTCCAAACACAGAGTGATCAACAAACAGCTGTCATATCTTTATATATAAGCTCTTTATAAATCCTGTTCACTGCAGTCTGTTTACTAATAATGTCAAACTGTTAGAAACACAGAAACATCAGAATCGTCTTTGTTGACATAAACCTGTCTGGGATCCTTTGTTGTTCTTTGGATGCAGAGTTACATTATAAATATAAAGAGTTATTTCAGAGTCTCATCAGTTTTCCTGCATGTCTTTATTGAACACATCAGCAGGGCTGAAGCTCTCATGTTAAACACACACTGATCTATGGACACGTTCATGTGTTTCTAACAGCATCATAACCAGGCTGTTATCAGCTGCACTAACATGATGTCACACACACTGAATGTAACAGTGACAGTTTACATCATCACACAATCAGCTGTGATTGTTTCACTGTCATCAAACTAGTCAACAGGAAGTAGAATCAATAGAAACCAATCATTTACTGACAGCATGTCTGATGGAAATAAATGCAGATTATGTATGAAGTCTAACTGCACACAGTTATATGTTTCACCTCTCTGAGCTTCTGATGTCTGTGAACACTCGTGTTTCTTCTCTGGGCTCATCTGGACAAAAACACCTTTCTGTGTTTGGCTCCAGCCTCATTCTGACTGACAGGAAGTGTGTTATCCATGAGCTTCTTTGTTTCCTGCTGTGTTTCCTGTCTGTGGACAAACACGAGTGTTTCAGCTGAGGACTTGGTTCCTTCCACCTGTCCATACAGGACATCACGCTGTCTTTTCTCTTTAAATGCAGCTCCAGGTCCTTCCACGTGCTGCTCTGTATTTGTGCAGTTTGTAGTGTGTCCTGGGAAACGTAGCACACATGGTGTTCTTCTGCTGTTTCCTCCTTTCACTGAGTGTGAAACACTGACGCTGTGCTGTTGTTGACAGAGGGGAGCTGATTCTAGCTGCAGCTGGACTCTGTCATCTAACTGAATGTGTTGGTGCTGATCACGGGGCTCTGAGGGGGAGCACCAGGAGGACTCTGGATACTGACGTCAGTGTATCTGTGGAAGCTCACACAGCGTCTCTGTCATTCAATATTGTGCTATATATTGTATCTATGCAAAGATGAACAGACTGTGTGTTCACTGGTCTCTGTGCTGCTGACTGCTTTGCTGCAGCTCTGATGTCATCATCACTCCCTCCTCCACCCTCAGCAGTCCCAGCATGCTGCTGTGGTGCACCCCACCTCACTCTACACCTGAGCCATAGACCACACCCTCCACCTCAATATACACCACAGTTTTCTCTGCTATGGAAATGAGATCAGGAGGAAATCATTATTATTATTATTTAATAAATGCTCACATTAATGTGGGCTTATTTGTTTCATATTAGAAACATTAGTTGAGTGTTTTAGTATAAAATGGTGAAAGTCCTCTTTTTGCTCCTCCCTCACCTGTGGATGGGCGGTGCTGTTACCGTGGTGACAGCTTGGATGTGTTTCAGTCCTGCCTGGTTATCACTGCAGGAATCTTTACTTTCACATTTATTACAGGTAATAACTCTGATTTTTCTGTGTATTATGAACTAAATGTATCCTGATACACACAGAGATGGATGAGCAGAGGTCACATGATGAAAGAACAAACATGGAGTCTTTGATTTATTTAGATATTTATTGATGAATGCAAACAAACCCTGACACTGAACCATCGTCCAGCTTTCACAGAACAAACCTGATCACATGACCTGCTGACCCAAACAGTGAAAAGCTCCATGGCAACAACAACAAACAGCCTCACATATGTTAACAGAGGCTGTTAGAAGCACAGAGTCTTTACAGTCTTTCTCCTGTTTGTACACAGATCTCTGCACATCTTCATCACAGTTACTCACAGACGCAGAGTGTGTGGATATCAAAGCTAAGTTTCCACCATGTTTGTAGTCTGTACTGGGACTCATGGAGCATCTCTCTATGAGCACTCAGTGCTTTAAACAGTGAGTCCCAGTTTAACCAGCAGCCTTCACACCACACATCACACAGACATGGAAACTTCAAACCCTCAGACTGAAGTCACTGGCAGCCTCTGGCACCAGCGACTGCGCTAACAAACATACAGCAAACAGTGAAGGTTTGTAGAGAAAGCTGGTTGGGTAATACCAAGTATGCAGCGGAGGAGGCGGGGTTACATTACTAGATGATTAAACATGGAAATATTTTGCTGATAATAATTGAAATAATTAAAGAAAATCAAGATAATTCATAATTTTATAAACAGGAATGATGAAATTATATTGGCTGGATCTGATTGTTGGGGGGTCGTGACCCCCGTAACCCCCCTGGAAATGACGCACCTGGTCCTGAGGTCAAATCCACCATCTTTGTTTCAGTGCTGAGCTTCATGTTCTCCCGTGTTTGTGTGCGTCCTCTCCGGTACTCCGGCTTCCTCCCACAGTCCAAACACATGCAGTTAGTGGGGTCAGGTTAACTGTGAGTGGTTGTGTCTCTGTGTTATTCCACCTTAATAAATGACTTCCTGTTAGCATTAAGTGCTTCTGTAGGACTGATGTCATTTTCATGGTTGGATCATTTAAATGAAGCTGGACTCAGATGCAGTAAATAAGTTGATTGATCATTAATGAATAAAGCTGGTCAAATCCATCACGTGGACACATGTGATTGTGTAGTATTGATCCCAATGCTGGTATTAGTCCTGGATCAATAACACTGGATGGATGCGTTCAGCATGGAGCCCTGAGCTGTGTTACAGACAAACATGAAACTGACAGGTCTGTGTCATTCACAGTCTGTAACACTTCTAAACAACAGAGGCTGACCCAAGTGCCTCAGAGCCAGGCACGCCACATCACAGCTCTCTAAAGAAGTTTCAAAATAAGAGCTGAAAGCTGTGTTTGCTTGTGTTAGCTTATTATTGTGGAGACTAACATTCAGTGATCATGTGTTCAGACTCATAATGATTACTCTCATAAATCCTGATCTTTGTATTTACTGTGTGTTGGATCAATAACTGAGATTCATGGTATCACACAGCTGTGCTGCTGCTGCTGCTGGTGATGTCAGCACATCTGGAACAATACGAGGTATCTGCTACCAGACTGAGCAGGACGTGAGACCTGTGGACTGTTTAAAGCTGTCCCTCCACAGGTCACTCAGACCTGATCCACACCTCAGTGAGATTCTCTGACTTCCTCAGTAGAGACAGAAACCATTCAGATCTGGGACCATCAGCTGACTGATGATGTCACACAGACTGTGTTTTTCAGGAACAGTGATTCTGATGTGAGCCTGCTAGCTGACAGCAGACCTGATGAAACCACATGTTGACATCTGTGAGGACAGACTGGACTCTTTGACTGCACCTTGGTTCTCCTCAGAGGTCTGTACAGGAGCATGTCCACCCCACTGAAGATCTCAGTCACTGTGAAACATAGAAAGCTGCTTGTGTGGCCTCTGCCTCACATGTAGATGCAGCTACAGGTTTCTCTGTCAGTCAGACTGAAACACTGTGTCTACCAGTGTCAGTGTTTCTTTTCCTGTAACACTCAGCACAGGCTCAGCTGGTATCCAGTGTTGGACTTTCAGCTGCTGTCATAGATCCTCTAACATAGATCAGCTCTGCTACATGTTGTTAGATCAGTGCAGCTGCCTGTCATGTCCTGATGTTTCTCTGGGTCAGCAGCTTCTCCATCAGAGGTTCACATGGAGCTGATCCAGTATCTCCAGTAACTGTGTTCTGTGCCTCACTGGTTCATCCTTCTGTCTGTGTGACGTCAGTCAGATGTTAAACTCTGTAATCTTCACTGTGTCACAGAGTTCAGTGAGTCCCGTTATTCACAGGATCAATCAGATCATCAGAGAACAGCTGATCAGCAATCAGTGGTGCCAACAGCACCTCCTGTGGTGAGAGGATGCAATAATGCAATGTAGCATTTTACACTGAACACTTCCAGTCATGGAAACTGTCTGTTGGATCTGTGTGACGTTGCTTTCTTGTGTTGCTTTCTTGGTTAGAGTTCCTCACAAATGTCCAGATTATTCTTCTAATGAGGCGTCGACCATGTTTTCAGTTCTTTGGAAGAAAACATCGCCTTTGCCATCCTTACTTTTCTTTGACTTCTTCAAATGCAGCTGAACTCCAGCTGGTATTTGATTGGACTTTGCAGCTGTTTCTGGTCATCAGTTCATTCCTGCAAACCTCTGAACCTGAACAACAATGATGCTGCATTGCTGGCTGATCCCAAAAGGTTGATTCTGTTCATCTGGACGTTTTCAGAAACGTTTGCTCACTGATCAGGTGACTTCTTCAGTCTCAGCTGACTGCAGCTTTACAACCTTACAAACAGCACATTTGCACAATGACTGAAACCAGCAGCACCTGATATATATGATACTAATATAATACATATACATATATAATCCATACTAATGATGAAGGAACTGAGCTCACAGTGTTCATTCAGTGAACTACTCAGTTTATTTTGGGCCTCAGAAATGCTCACTCTGTTTGTACATCACTGTCAGCAATAGACTCATTCTGCTGTGTGGACAGGAACACATGTGACATCACTTCCTGTTTGTTTGTGACTGAAGAGGAAGAAGTTTACAAGGAATCATTGAGAAGAGTTTCAAACATCAACTGATTGAATCCATGAATGTGAAAACGTGTTTGTGAGTGAAAGAGACAGACATGTACAGACTGAACTATCTGTTCAACAGTCAGAGTGTTTCTCTAACAGGAGACACTCTTTACACTCAGCACAGGGACACTGAGGAACCAGGAGACCAGAACCAAAACCCAGGATAAAGAGTTTGAGTGAATGTGGTGTTGAAGGTGTGGAGGTGGATCAGAGTGTCAGAGGAGACTCTGTAGAAGGACAGAGTGCCAGCAGGACAGTCCACATACACTGCTGCTCTGTTAGAGACAGAGGAGGAGGAAGAGGAGGAGGAGGAGGAGATGGATGTTTGTCTCTTATTGTGCCAGACAGACTGAGGACCATCATTAAAGCAGCTCAGACTCCAGGACTGATCATTGTATCCAAACACACAGTCTCTGGCTCCTTTCCTTCTGATGCTTCTGTAACTCACTGATATAAAAACGTCTCCTCTCCACTCGACCTCCCAGTAACAGCGACCAGTCAGACCATTTCTACACAGCAGCTGAGGCCAAACATCAAATCTGTCTGGATGATCAGGATATGACTGAACCTCCTCCACACGTGTCACCTTCCTGTTGTTGTCAGACAGTTGGAGCTTTGTGTTCACTGTGTTTGTGTCGATTGTGAGTTGACAGGAATCTGATGGAGAGAACAAACACAATCCAGCTGCAGTTATTGATCCATCATCTGTTCATTGATTGACACTTTGATGATGACTCCTGACATGATGAAGATGGTTGAATGTGTGCTGCTTTGTTTTCATGAATCCCATTAAAAACACACTTACACTTCCTCAGACCTGGTCTCAACCATCGGACTCCAGCAGGCTCCACCCTGAAAGGAGGAGGGGTCAGAGCAGCACAGTCAGCATGCACACATGGACATTACATGGCTCTCATACACACACTGTTACACACTGATACAGGAACAGTCCAACATTTTCACAGATACACTTCAATCCATCCGTGGATCAAACTGCTGATGATTGGACTGATCAGTTCATCACTGTGTTGAATGAAACATGACTGATTCAAACTGTGACCTTCATCATCTTTATATTCCTCTTGTGTTTAGGTGGAAAGGACCCCTCCCTGTCTTTGCTGCCAGCTGCTTTTCTCCTCTTGGAAACACATTTAACACGGCTGACACTTTATTAGGTACACAGTGGCCACTGTCTCAGGTACAGTACACCTGTGACCTAATAAAGTGACGAGTCACTTGTTTTTGAGCCATCTCCCTTCAGCTTTTTTAGTCGACCTGTTTACCTCCAACTTTGTATCAGCAGCAGCGAGTCACAGACTGAGTCCGGCAGGAGCAACAATCCCACCACAGCTTCTCCAGAAATGACCTCGTCTGGTTTGACTGAGTTATTTTATTTCCACACAGAACAGACTGGATGTTATCAGCACACAGAAATCACATGAACTTGTGCATTAAAACATGTTAGTGGATTATCCACCAATAAATGAGGAGATGTTGGACGTGTTAACAGATGACAGATTAGGCCTGGGTCTGTAATACTGTGAGCAAACACAGAATATTAACCAGGAACAGCTCTTTCATTTCCATCATTTAAGTTGGCTAATACAAACCACACCTCATCTCCTAATGCACTCAGCTTTCCTCATCTCTGACTCTAACAGACTGCTGGGTCCATGGTGTTCCTCCCCCTGCTGAGAAGGTGCAAACAGCTGCCTTCTTTCAGTCACATGCATCAGTCTGTCCACTGACAGTCTTTCCATGACTTTCCCTGGATGAGATGTTAGAGCTGCAGGCCTATAACCTGTGGTCTTAGTGGGGAAGCATCCTCTAACTGCTTCATCATGATGTAACACACCTGATCCTTCCCAGCTGAAGTCATTTTTATGCATTTAAGAGCTGCTTTGAATTCAAACATTACAAACTGAACATTAGAACTATCCTCCTCTCCAGGATTTTCCTGATTTAACATTTCAATATGATTCATTTTTGTTCTCTCACATCTGCCGTCATCACTTCAATTATTCCCACTGTGGATTTGATCAGATTGTTTGCCCAGCATCTCTGCATTTCCCATCCATACTTCCTGTAGCTCATTAATACTATTAATATTGGAAACTGCTGTTGAAGTCTGATGGTGACACTTTATGGTGAAGAAGTTAACTGCAGTAACAGGACTGGCTGGCTTATGATACACTGGACATTTCCGTCAGTGCGTTTATGAAGCCACTGTCAGTAATAACAGGTTTATTACCTGTCAGGACCTTTGTGGTTATTAGTTTATTGCACGGCCTGTTAATGTGTGTCGAGAGGAGTTGTTGTTGAAGCTAACAGTATCATTATCATAGTAATTGTTTAATAGGTATTATATGTATATACAGCCCACGTCCAGCTCTGCATGCACTCCTTCTGCTCCATTTCTATAAACAACTTAACAGAATCATTCTCCATTGTTTCCAACTCAACCAGCTACATTTAATGAAGGAGTCTGAATTTACTTTACGACAACTGCTGTTGTTTCCTGTCTGCGTTCATGTTCTTAACTGTACTCCACACATTCTGAATTGGTGTAGTTCTTCCTAAAGTACTGCAGTATTCCTGCCAGTACATCCTTTTAGTTTTCCTAACTGTTTCCTCACCTCTGATGCTCGTTGCTATTTTTTCCTCAATGGAAATTCATGCTAAGCTGCTTCATATCCATCCCTGTTTCTAAACCTGTAATAATTCCTTTAATGTGTCTTTGGCCTAATTATGAGTCTGTCCACATGTTTTTAGTTCCCCACTTGCTTTGGTTTCTTAGCTCTGATTCTCTGAAATTTATCCTTGAAATCATTTACTGGCATCTCTCCCTCTCACTCCCACTATCCCCAGAATACCTGAGTATTCATCTCCTTCTCCAATCATCCCTGCTTCTAGAGTCTTGCCTCATCTGCAGGCAGTCCAAGAGAAACTACCTCTGCCATTTTCTTCTTCTTAATCTTTTATTTTTCTCTTCACTTTCTCCATTGGGTTATATTAAGAGGTCCTGTGTTGTACTACAAAATCAAAGTAGTAAAACACAGGACCTTTGGGTTAGTTATAAGGTGATTTTACAAATCATGTCTGTTGTAAATGAGTAAGCCATTTATCGATGTGACTCAGGTTTTAAATCATCGTCAGAAAAGACTGAATCCTGACCTGAGAATTCCAAGTGTACACTTTGGACTTTCCACTGCAGAAAATAGAAGCTTCAGTCCTGAATCCTGCAGGTTGTTGTTACCCAGGTCCAACTCTGTCAGACTAGAGGACTGGGAGCTCAGGACTAAGGACAGAGCTTCACAGCTTCTGTCTGACAGGTTACAGCCACTCAGTCTGAAAAAATGATGACAAGAAGACATGAAACACTTGTGTTAAAGTATATTCATGGTGCCACAAGGAGCTACTACATTTACAATATTTCAACACTGTTTCAGGACATGCTGGAATCCTTATTGCCTCATGTTACAAAAGACAAATGTGGCAGCTTACTGTGACTTGGATGGATTCATTAAAAAAAAACATACACACAATGTTATTTTTTTCCAAATGAAATTGATTAAATGACGTTAATTGATGAAAAAAAATCGATAGCACTTGATCTGACCTTAGCGTTTCCAGTTTACAGTACTGACTCTTCATCCCAGCAGACAGAAGCTTCACTCCTGAATCCTGCAGGTTGTTGTTACCCAGATCCAGCTCTGTCAGACGGGAGGATTGGGAGCTCAGGACTGAGGACAGAGCTTCACAGCTTCTGTCTGACAGGTTACAGCGACTCAGTCTGAAATCAAGCGGGAAGGGAGACAAGATCAACAAAACAAATCACAGCTTTATTGCTTTTTTGTTGTTTTTAAGTAGAAATCAATGAGGTGCTGGTAGATTCTGTATTTTTGGTTTATTACCCAACAACACACACATACACTAATATTTGTAACTTTTGTAATAATAGCATTTATAATTTATAATGCAACGCAACAGTGATCACAGATTTAAGGGGTCTGAATAAAACTACAATGCAGTGATTTTTAAGATGACCTGTTCTTCCAATTTCCAACAACAGATTTCTTCAACCTTACAGTTAAAAAATAATTCTTTATGTCATACTGAATCTTGGTGCACCTCCCCCCAGTTTATTAAAATGAAGTGGTACTGAAGTTGTAAGTGATGTGTGATTCCACTGATTTCCTTTCTGATCCAATACAAAGTAAAATTCAGGCTGGTACCTGAGATACTGATGAAAACTATTCCTTCAGAATCAATACAAAACATCATAAGAAAATATGATGGTTTGCGTAACATAAAAAGCCTGAATTTTAAAATATTCAATTAATAATGAAAAACAGATGTGACTGAAAATAATAAAGCTGGGAAACATTTTATGGCCACTGCTACGGGCCATTTGACAAGTTCCTGCCCCAAGTGGAGGAGTTTAAGTATCTCGGGGTCTTGTTCACAAGCAATGGGAGAAGGAGGCGGGAGAACAATAGGTGGATTGGTGCTGTGGCTGCAGTGATGCGGACCATGCACCGATCCATCGTGGTGAAAAGAGAGCTGAGCGTAAAAGCGAAGCTCTCAATTTACCCATCGATCTATGTCCCTACCCTCACCTATGGTCGCGAGCTGTGGGTAGTGACCGAAAGAACGAGATCATGGATACAAGCGGCGGAAATAGGCTTCCTCCGAAGGGTGGCTGGCCTCTCCCTTAGAGATAGGGAGAGGAGTTCAACCATCCGGAAAGGCCATTGAAAGGAGTCAGTTGAGGTGGTTCGGGCATCTGACAAGGATGCCTCCTGGGCAAGGTGTTCTGGGCATGTCCCATCGGGAGGAGGCCCCAGGGCAGGCCAAGGACACGCTGGAGAGATTATATCTTTCAGCTGGCCTGGGAATGCCTTGATGTTCCCCCGGACAAGCTGAAGGAGGTGGCTGGGGAGAGGCGGGTCTGGGCTTCTCTGCTTGGGCTGCTGCCCCCACGACCCGGCCCTGGATAAGCGGACGAAAATGGATGGATGGATGGATGGAGTTATTTTCTCTCTCTTTCCTATATTAAATATTTTGAATTGTATTTTTGTTGCTTAAAGCCAACAGCTGCTATTTTACTCCCAGTACACGGTACATTTTTAAAATAGCTAGTCTATAGTCAACTTTAAATGCTCTACAATTTGAACAAATGGGATTTGCAGTTTTAAAGATGCAGTGAATTCCCATCATGTAAACATAGACACAAAAACCCGGAGCCTGGATTTTAGTAACTTTTTAGTCACAGTTTAGCAACCGTGCTATACAACACTGCCAGCTCCATATTTCCTCCCTCTGTACAGGGATAGTACCTGCCTGCAGCACTACTCTGTGTTAAGGGCGATCGTGGCTCAAGAGTTGGGAGTTCGCCTTGTAATCGGAAGGTTGCCGGTTCGAGCCCCGGCTTGGAAAGTCTCGGTTGTTGTGTCCTTGGGCAAGACACTTTACCTGTTGCCTACTGGTGGTGGTCAGAGGTGATGGTCAGCCTCGCCTCTGTCAGTGTGCCCCAGGGTGGCTGTGGCTATAACGTAGCTTGCCATCACCAGTGTGAATGACTGGATGTGTATTAAGATTTACTTTTATTTGTGTTGGACGAGGTTTTCACCCCTGCCACATTTCTCACAACTAGCATCTTGGCAGTTTGTGGAGCTGAAATATCTTCACACATGACTCGCTTATGATCATCACCTGAGTGAGCGAGCACACGTCAGCTGTGAAGCATTTTTACAGCTGTATTTCACACATTACTGTGACAGGTGGAAGAAGTAGTTCCTACTAATCATTTAGTCAGTCCCAACAATGTAGTTACTTTCAACTGTGCTTCTGTTCATAATAAACAAAAAAAATACCCCAAATTACTAAAATGTTCATATTTTAATAAACTCTACAACAGAAATAATATATATCAATAAATAACAATCAACACGCCACACCCAGCAGCCTGGACACCCCTGATTCAGGTGAACCAGCCCAAGGCTACATACCGAGAGAAACGACAAAAGAATCAAATTCTCAAAAATCCAAACACAGAAATATTAGCACACATGCGATTCTGCACATGGGTCCATCCTACCAACCAACCTCAGATCAATCAATCACTCACTCAATCAACCCCGACCTTACACACACAACACAGATATTACATCGGGATACAAGTCGGAGATCGGTAGTGTTACAGAAAAAAAACATTGAAATATACACTGCAATGGGAAAGTACAAGAGGAAAAAAAGAGACCTCTACTTATGCTGGGCTCCTATGGGAGGACAGCATGAGAACAGGAAACAAAAAAACTCCTCTGCACAAAAGGACATAAATGTCCACAACACAAGATTATGAAACACGTGACAAGCCACAGGGATGGGTAGGGGGTAGGAGTAATCCGAAGCAGAAACAGCAACCGCCCTGCCCGTAGCTACAATTCCAGCTCACACCCGCCGTGTTCTCCAGGAGGGCACAAGCATCGAAGGCATTTGGAAAGGGGGGGGGGATGAGTGAGTGCATATCAGTGTATATGTATGTGTGTGTGTGTCCAGAGTTCAGCTGAGACAGTGTCCTTCGCCCTGCCAGGCTAAGTAAACAGTCTTCCAGCCAACCCAGGTGGCCTTGCATGGAATGGGAAGGAACAGTCTCAACACAGTCGTTATCAGGGTGTTGTTGTTCAGCTCCAGCCTTGAGACCGCAGTTGGCGCCGAAGGGGTATCCGCATGAAGTGATGGTGGTTTTTACTTTAGTGCAAACAACTTATTTGAATTTCAAAGCTGTTCTAACAGTCCAACACTGGTCTCTTAGCCTCCCATTGGAGAGCCGTGAGCTTCTCCATGATGTTATCAGCCTTACGCTCCGTGATGTTGTCATTCTTGTGCTCAAAGAGCAGATTCTGAGAACTCACGCCCGCAGTGCACTTCCCAAGATGTAATCCAATTTGCGCTCAGAGGTGTTATTCCAAGCGAGCCCCTCCAGATGTAATCAGTTTGCACTCAGACGTCTTGTTCTGAGTATTCACGGCAGCCGTGCGGTTCTCCAAGATCTTATCCGTGCTGCACTCAATGAGCCCATTTTGAGAAACTCACGCCTCGTTCCATCGTTTCAATCCCAGCGGGCAGCCTTGTGGGGGTTTGAACAGCCGGTTCCGCTTCCTTAATTCTTCGATAAGTCAGGGCCAAGCCAGCTCCAAACAGCAAGAACCCTGTTATCATGGTCCCGAATAGGTAGATATCTTCAGCAGTCAGGCTCACCCAAGCCCAAACTTCTCATTGAGAAAAGGGTGTCAACTGCATTCAGTGACCAGTTGATCAAATCCATAATTCCTCTTTTAGGTTTTAGAGAACAGACTGTGAGAGAGTGTTCCAGGGAAAAGTAATATGAAAAACACGAGACTAGACAAGGACACAAGAGGCTAAGCAGGGAAGATAAGGGAGAGGAGAGGAGGAGGAAAAAAAAGTGCAACCGCCTTCACCGAGAGCCGAAAGAGAGGATCTCCATGCATGCTCACATCAATGCACATACATTTGCAGACATACAGATTTTAATGTTCTGTTTTTAGAGTTTAACTAGAGTGTTTAATGTGGGTTCATAGATCAAAACATTTTAAACTCCTTAAGTGTTTAAAGGCTGTATCAAAAGTTCATTCAAGTTACAATATTGTGGTCAAACGTTCTCCTTTTTTCTTTTATACTATACAACAGGGGTGTCAAAGTCAATTGCACAGGGGGCCAAAACTCAAGGCACACTTCGCGGGCCAAACAAGATAAACATTTATTGAACCCACTACAACAATGTTTTTTAAACATAAATATGAATTAAAACAGACAGGAATATAATTCCAGATTAAATAAACTTAAAAAAATAAACTTTAACTTTAAATATTTTGCTCTTCATAAAAATATATCCTGTCAAAATTATGTAAGTTAGAAATATGAACATGCTGCCAAAACCCCCAGAAAAAATAAATGAAAGTATACACAAGGTTGGAGCCGCATGTAGACGGAGCTGGGCATTGCTTCAGGAATGGAACTAATAAACTGTGCGGGCCATTCAGTGTCGTACTTTCCCTTGAGTGTATCATTACACTGCAGCTCCATCTGAATCTGCACAGGTGCAGTTCAGCAAAGTCCACTGACTTGGTTCAACATTACTGCAACAGGGAAAGTGAGGCAGGTTGCACTGATGCATTAGTGACAGCTTCACTTGAAATGCCTTCACCGCATCATACATGTCATGCTCATGACAGATTTCCTTGCTGAGCTCAAAAACTCTATTGAGATTAATTAAAGAATTTTTATCCCAACTCAGCCAACAGACCTCTGTATGATAAGGAATGTCGGCAAACTCTGAATCTATTTCTCACATAAAAGACTGAAATTGACGGTGATTTAAACTTTTAGCTCAGATAAAATTTCGGTTTGCGTTACGGTGATCATTACATGCTCCATTGTCATGGATCTGTCATGGAAGAAATCTGTGACCACTTTTTAATCAACATTTTAAAAATAAACATTACCACACATTTACTCACAGAGCTTTGTTGGAGGCTTTGACCACTGGCAGCAGCCTCAGAAGAGCCTCCTCTGAAGCAGAGTATTTCTTCAGGTCAAACTCATCCAGATCTTTTTCTGATGACAGTAAGATGAAGACCAGAGCTGACCACTGAGCAGGAGACAGTTTATCTGTGGAGAGACTTCCTGATCTCAGGGACTGTTGGATCTCCTCCACTAGAGAACGATCATTCAGTTCATTCAGACAGTGGAACAGATTGATGCTTTTCTCTGCTGACAGATTCTCATTGAGCTTCTTCTTGATGTACTGGACTGTTTCCTGATTGGTCTGTGAGCTACTTCCTGTCTGTGTCAGCAGACCTCGTAGGAGAGTCTGATTGGTCTGCAGTGAAAGACCCAGGAGGAAGCGGAGGAACAAGTCCAGGTGTCCATTTGGACTCTGTAAGGCCTTGTTCACAGCACACTGGTAGAAGTGTGTCTCTGCAGATTCTCTTGTTTCAGACTTCTGGGAGGTTGTTTGTTGTTCTTCCAGCAGATTGAGTCCAGAGTTGATGAAGGTCAGATGGACATGAAGAGCAGCCAGAAACTCCTGAACACTCAGATGGATGAAGCAGAACACCTTGTCCTGGTACAGTCCTCTCTCCTCTTTAAAGATCTGTGTGAACACTCCTGAGTACACTGAGGCTGCTCTGATATCGATGCCACACTCTGTCAGGTCTGATTCATAGAAGATCAGGTTTCCTTTCTGCAGCTGATCAAAAGCCAGTTTTCCCAGAGACTCCATCATCTTCCTGCTCTCTGGACTCCAGTGTGGATCTGTCTCAGCTCCTCCATCATACTTGACCTTCTTCACTTTGGCCTGAACCACCAGGAAGTGGATGTACATCTCAGTCAGGGTCTTGGGCAGCTGTCCTCCCTCTCTGGTTTCCAGTACATCCTCCAGAACTGTAGCAGTGATCCAGCAGAAGACTGGGATGTGGCACATGATGTGGAGGCTTCGTGATGTCTTGATGTGGGAGATGATCCTGCTGGCCTGCTCATCTCTGAATCTCTTCCTGAAGTACTCCTCCTTCTGTGGGTCAGTGAACCCTCTGACCTCTGTCACCATGTCAACACAGTCAGGAGGGATCTGATTGGCTGCTGCAGGTCGTGTGGTTATCCAGAGGTGAGCAGAGGGAAGCAGTTTCCCCCTGATGAGGTTTATCAGCAGCACATCCACTGAGGTGGACTTTCTAGGGTCAGTTAGGATTGTAGTTTTGTGGAAGTCCAGAGGAAGTCGACACTCATCCAGACCATCAAAGATGAACACAACCTGGAAGTCTTCAAAGGAAGTCTTCTACTGTGTGTCAACTGGCTGAACCGACTCCAGCTGTCTACTGTCCCCCTAAACTCAACAATGACTTAGTGATCTATCCATTCTCTGACCAAACACATCCTGCTGCAGGATGTTAACATAGCAGCACACTGATGATCCCACTCACTGTGAACAACACATTTGGACCTGATTTGCTGCTCTGGTTTACACGTGAACTTTGACTGCTTTCACCAACTTGAGAGGCTCTACAGGAAAACTGGACTTGTCCACAAACAGATGTATAAAAATCATAAACTACATTACAAGGACAGCATTGCTCAATCAACTCTAATTACTATGGCCATGTTATCTCTTCTAATTAAGGTACAGACACTCAAACTTGCTGCTTTTAGTGAGAAGTCAAATGTCTGAATATGAGCTGGAAGCTGCTGAGAGTCCTCTTCCTTCCCATGGGGTTTACTTTCTCTACTACTCTCACTATAAACACGCCCCTTTCATGCACCTGCAAAGGGCCACCAGCAGATGGAGCTGTCTTAAATAAATCCACTTGGATAGTCTGCTGTAGATGATTTTCTCAGTATGACTGTAGGTCTTATTCTTTAGATTTATTTAAACTCTTATATTGTGCACAAGTGTTGAGCGACCCATCATTTCTCTGTACTTTTCATAAGAGCAGCCAGACTTTCAGCTAGTTTTTCTTTTGCTCTGCAGGCTTTATGAAGGTGTGTCAAAGTTGTTCTTTGGCTGCTTTTTAAATCATTTTCAGTCCTCGTACAGGAACATTCTTCAAGCTAAGTCCAAGTGTGTTAGACCAGAGTTAACTTGGTAGATATGTGTGGCTGTGTAACTCTTAGAAGCTGATTGGCTGCTTTTTATGGGGGCTGGGTCTTTGGAAAGTGAGCAAACCATAGTTTTAGTAACACACCCTGAACTGCACACTTTAACACACAACATGGGATTTTAACAGTGATGTAAAAATCCTGTGATTCATTGTTATTAAGCACAAACACATCTATGGCCCCGTTTCCATTAGTACCTGCTCAGATCGACTCTCCACAGGTCGCCACCACTGGACTGGATCCATTGGTTTCCATTACAGTTGAGGACCACCTAATGTGGTCGTCTCAATACAGCTGAGTGTCGACTTACATCATTAGTAAGTGTTAATGCTGCTAATTTCCATCATATTTGTCATTTATTTCTCAAAGTTATTGAAGAAACAGTTATTCAGCTTCATTCCCACTGATCTCGACTACAAACTGTTTCACTTTGGTTTCTGTTTAAAGCCTCGATGTTTAAAACGTTTCCCTGTCATCACATCTGAACCGTCTGATTTCAAAGTTTGTTTTCTTTTGGTCATTTAGTCCACAGAGTCCTTGGTGTTCTGAAAGGGACCTATAAATACATGCATTATTATTAATATTAATAATAAAGTAGTTGTTGTACATGTACAGACCATAAATATGGAGTCCAGCTGTGTTTGATGCTGCTGGGCAGACTGACCAATGGGAACCTCTGAGCTCTGCTGGTCCACTCTGTGGAGGAACCATGGACACACACACACACACACACACACACTTTCATTATTAAAATGTGAATTTAGCCTCTAAAATCTGTGTTCAATCAGTGTTGCTGCTTCCCTGTGTCTCACCTCATGTATGTGCTTCTGAAAGAACTGTTAAAAATTCCTGTAAACACTTTTAAACCTGTGAAAAACCTTTTTAAAACACTTTAAGCTGTTTTATGTTGAACATATATTCCACAGTCAGCTGTTAGTGGGATTATAACAGAGTGGAAGTGACTGGGAACGACAGCAGCTCAGCCATGAAGTGGAAAACACAGAGTGGGCTCAGTGGATGATGAAGTGCAGAGTTTCTGCAGAGCCGATCACAACTTCATTTGGCCTTCAGATGAGCTCAAGAACAGAGCTTCATTAAATGGGTTTCCATGGCGACCAGCTGCATCCAAGCCTAAGCACGATGGCGCAGTGGTGTTAAGCACACGGCCACTGGACTCTAGAGCAGTGGAGACGTGTTAACTGGACCAATCACGCTTCTCCATCTGACAATCTGATTGACAACTATAGGTTTGGTGGTTGCCAGGGCAACGGTACTTGTATGACTGCATTGTGCCAAAAATAAAGTTGTCATCAACACTTGGCTG
The DNA here is from genome assembly GCF_013358895.1 of Oreochromis aureus. Taxonomy (NCBI): domain Eukaryota; kingdom Metazoa; phylum Chordata; class Actinopteri; order Cichliformes; family Cichlidae; genus Oreochromis; species Oreochromis aureus. Next base: position 133,934,732 of record NC_052944.1, on the reverse strand, counting down.
ACATCATATTAAATGCTGTGGATTCTGAATCTGATGTCACTCAAGTTTACATGTGTGAAGGCAGACGAGTCAGTACTTTTGGTAATACAGTGTAAAGTTGCACTGATTGATTTCCATGAACACCTCTGTGGTTCAGTGTTGTCCTGATGGAGTAACAGCAGCCAGTATGATCCAGGCTTTAGCTGCTGGGTCTCTGTGTGACCTCTCAGACTGTTTAACAGATCAGACACAAAGAGAATCAGAGCAGCTCTTTAAAGACAAACATGAACCCACTCAGGTCACACTTTCCCCACAGATATGAGCATCACTGTCCTCAAACAGCAAATGACCAAGTCTAACATTTGGATCTTTTCTCTTTCATTGTTTTCTTTTTAATGAATCTTTGTAACAATCTGAGGATGTTTCAGGTCAGATTTATCCAGGAAACACAAACATGTAAAGGAGTCATCACAGCTCTCTGACCTCGTTGGTGCAGGTTCACCACTGAAGAATGGAGGTGGATCTTTGGACCAGTCACTCCTCAGAGACGGACAGCTGGACACTGCAGACTGTGACCTCTGACCTCTGCAGACACAAACATGATTGAAGCAGCTGTGATCACACAGACTGCAGATAATGCAGCTGTTTCCTGTCAGTAACATCCTCTTAGATTAGAGTTCAGCTTTTTACAGGAAAACTGGACAAAACTGATTTTTGTTACAAACTCATTTTCATTTCCTCTCAGCTCACAAACACAGAAAATCAACCAGAATCAACACTGATTATAATGTCAGTGCAGAATTATTTCTGTTACTCAGGGAGTTCAGCTCTCTGACCTCGTTGGTCCAGGTTCAGCACTGAACTTTGGAGGTTGATCTTTGGACCGGTCACTCCTCACAGACGGACAGCTGGACCCTGCAGACTCTGCTCTGTCCTCCTCTTCCTCCATCATCATCTTCAGTCAGTCTGAGAGGTAAACCACAAACACTCAGTGAGTTCACATTAACAGGAGTAACTGAGTTACAGTCACTGACCTCTGACCTGTCATGTAACCTAGAGACCAGGTTAATAAGTCTGTAGGTTCTCAGTCATCCAGGTCATGTGATCTAAGGAGCTCTGAAAGAAAAGAGAGACTTCAGTTTCTCGAAGACGTTTCATCCGAGAAGCTTCTTCAGTTCTAAAACCAAACAGTGGAGAGTCCCAGATATTTAAACCTGAGAGGGAAAGAAAGCATGTCGCTGACCCACTATTGATCCTGTTATTTCAAGGAGGAAACTGAGAGCCTGTTCACCAGGAGCACAAACATCTGGAGCACAAACATCTGAAGCACAAACATCTGGAGCACAGACATCTGGAGCAGCATGTCGATGCTGTTGGTGGAGATCCTGAAGACTGAAGTCCAGGCAGCTCCAGCAATGATCCACTGATGTGTTTTTATTCCATGTATGAATGTTGTTATTGACAGAGATGAAGTCTGTGTGTCAGTGATGCAGTGACTGTTAATGTTACCTGTACAGGCTGGTTAGACTCTATGAAACAGATCACACCGATCTCTGCATGTTAGAAGAGACTATTAAAGGTCATGAATGAGACAAAGGCAGGGAGGCGTCCTTTACAGCTAAACAGCAGAGTGAGAGAACAGCCAGCACCTCTACATTTATCACATACAGCACATGTATGATACTGACAGGGATGATAAGAATTTAATGAGATTTTAGAGAATTTAGAGAGACTGGAAATGCAAACACACACAGTTTGTTGTGTGAAGAAATCAAACATGAGCTGAACAAACAGTTCCTAAAGACAAACTGTTAAAGGAGGAAACAAAGCAAACTTACAGTTTCTTCACACACCAACAACAAGCTCCACTCCACACCTGGACATTAAACACAGACACACAGGTGAGCTGCTTCCTGGAAGGAGGCGGGACTCCACCTGAAACTCAGCACAGGTGGGAGGGGCTCAACAGGAGCAGCTGAGCTCATTTGACTGAACACTGGAAAATTTGTCTCTTTTCTTCCTGTTTTATTTGCTTTAAATTAGCATTTTATGTCCCCGTGTGTGTCTCTGTGTCCAGATGTGACGTGTACTGCAGACCTGTTTGTTATGCACACGTTATCATCTTTACTAATTTGACATTATCCCTCAGAGATGCAGCTCACACATAAAAACAGGACAAAGAACAAAAAAACAAAAAAATGAACAAAGAAAATACTGGACAGAAGTAATTGTTGCTCCTCTACAAGCTGATGTTAAAAACATAAACAAATCATAATTCATAATCATTTTTTAGCTACAATATGTAATTTGATCAATGATTTATGGAAAGACGAAAAGTGTTCCTTTAATCACAGATCAACCAGACCAACATTTTCATAGATGTTGATCACTGTGCAGACTGAATGTTTACTAATGCATCTGGATGTTTTTCTTTTTAATTTCAGTGTTAATGTGTGTTTAACTTACAACCTCTGACTAGTTCAGAGTAAAGTTCACTTTGTTACACGAAACCTTGTTGTAGCTGCCAGTGTCAACACACTGATCCCAGATCAGCTCTCACACTCACTGTTTGCTTTATTTGGAATATAATCAAACATTCAAACGCAGTGAGTTTCTCTGTTTCCAGTCTACATATTGTTACGGGTCCGAAATTGAGGACGAGAGTAAAACAATGATAGTCCAGAAGAGGTCGATCAAACATTTGATTTTAATGAATGCACGCAGCGTGGAGAGGTGTAAACTGCCAAACAGTTGTACATCTCTACCCAAAATACACTCTAGATTGCTTTTATAACATCAGGGTATTGTAACGCCCCTTCTTGCGTTTACAAGCACATAATTTGCATGTACAGAACATTCATGTATTTTAAGAATTAAATGCAACATAGAGGTTCCTCCTTGTGGCATACTCTTCCGAATATAGTGATGACCTACGGCCTTTGAGGTCACCATGGACTGGACATCCTTCCGTCACCTGTAACTAAGCAAACTCAAATACCACAAGAAGCTGAATACATTCAGGCCTTTGCTCAGCTACTATTTTACTGTAACAATATACTCAGCCTATAAGCTTTTAAGATTATAGATTTAACTCAACGATTTAAGTGGTTGTAACTGCACCTGTAATAAACATGTTAATATTAGATTATGATAACCCCTGTAATACAAATTATAACATAATGCCAACAACTTCAATATATGCTTGGATGAAATGATAATTAATGCAATGATAAAGATGATGGTTATGAACAGTAACCCTAAAATAATTCCTATAATTCTACAATATCCAGTCACACTTTCCTTCACCTGTGCAGTAAACACTGAGAGCAGAGCTGAAACCAACTGTCCAATCAGTGAGCAGCATCAACACCTGAGCTTCATTCAAATGTGGTTACAGGGTGGGGTTGTTTGCTCAGCTGCAGGGGGAGTTTGCTGGTTCATCATCATTTAAATGTGAATTTCCAGAGTGGAGCAGGCAGTAATGTGAAAACAAAGCAGTTCAGATTGTGTGATTAAGAAATAAAGAATCCCACAGCAGTCTATAAACACTGTGTTCATCGTGTGTGAGTTGGTGTTTCTGTTAGTGATGTTCAGAAGAAGCTTCATGACGCTTTGAAGCTTCAAGCTAAGTGCTTAATTCCTCAAAGCTTCATGTGCAGACAAACCCCCCTGTTGGTCAAAAACATGCAGAGTTATTACAGGTCATGTTGAGAGGAGGATTTGTAATTACAGGCCCTCATGTAACCTTGTGTGCACGGCAGCAAAATTGAGAACTAAACTAATCTAACAGTTTTTCTCTAATTGTTTTTTGTCCTTCAGTTCTTGTTTTCATTTAAATGTTTGTTTTGTGCAGATTGGTGTGTAACATGTCCATTCAATGAAAATGTTAATAGGATTACGATCAGGTAGATATCCATGTTAATCGATGTCAGCATATCAGATCAAAGAAACTGCTGCAACTTTAACAAAAAAAACTGTAACCCAGTTTTTTGTGTTATTATTAATCTTTGATTTCATCATGATTCATCACTGCTAGTCTTTTGATTGATGTTTTGAATTTCTAGCTCCCTATGTTCTCCAGTATTTCCTGATTTCTAGTCTATAGGTTTTGTTTATATGCCTCCCCTGTGTTCTGTGTTAGGTCTACTCTGGGCCTTCCTTTCCCACGTCTTAGGTCTCCTCTAGCTGTGTCCGAATTCAGGGGTAGGATGCTCTGAAGGATTCTACCTACCTACCAATGTCTTTTTGTAGGTAGTATCCTTCGACAGACGGGTAGGCAGGAAGTGAGTGGCTGTGCACAGCCCCCCCCCCTTTTTTTTCCCATAGAAATATTATTGAAGAAACAATGAGTAGGCAACATATAAACAGCCTGTGGACAGCCTGCCTTCCTTCAAGTCCGCCCCTACTTTGGTGTTTTTCTGGTCGTTAGTGCCACAGTGCGGCAACTTTGAAATGGACTCAGAAATGTCTCTCCATTTTTTTGTACAGTTTTTAATTCTGGAGGAACTAGAATGTCACAGCGAGTGAGAAGAGCCGTATGGCCTTGAGGTGACTTTTGTTTTGATTTGGTGCTATATAAATAAAATTGAATTGAATTGAACTGGAAAGATAAAGGAGGATCCAAGTGCAGACACTCGCTGGGATGTGGAGGTGGTTTATTGAAAATAAAGCACAAAGGGAAAAATGGCAAAACCAAACAAAAGCTAAACTAAACTGGGACAAAACTAAACTACAAAACAGTAAACCAGAACATGAACATGAAGGTGGATGAGATAGCAGGGAGAACACACGGAATGAAACACGGTAGATTCACAGACAGACCAGCGAAGGAAGTAAGTGACGAGACCAGACAAGGGAGGCAAAACTGAATACACTCACATAAGACACGGACTTTCATAATAAAACAGGAAAAAAGAAACCACACACAAAAATGCATACTAGACTTAGACCTAAACCTACTCTAAACCTGAGAACAAAATTACCAGGATTTATACATCGGGGAAACCAAACAACCTCTGGCAAAGCAGATGGCATAACACAGAAGAGCTACCTCGTCAGGCCAGGACTCTGGTTGGTCAGTAGTTGTTGATCTTTAGAATTTGTGGACGGCTGTTTGATCCTCTACATGTTTAAAGGTGTCCAGTCCTGAGACACTGGGGGTGGAAACAGCTGTGATGTCATTGGACTGTCACAAAGACAGAAGTGCATGAAGTGAGCAGCCAAGGAGCCGCTGATGTTTTGGATTCAACAGCATTTGAAAGGTTGACACAGACACATTTGCACATAGAAAGCTGAATTTGTCATATGCCACAGTGAACTCACTGTTCAGTGTTTTTCAGGAAGCTTCTTAACTGCCTCTGCTGCCAAACAAGCAGCTGATGTCCTTGAGAAGAAGCTGAAGAAGTCTTCAACAACAAATACAGGAAGTGGACTTTCAAATACTAGATTCACTTTAGACTCACACAAGAAATGACTCAACTAGCTGTGTTTGATTGACTCCTTTGACTCTATGAAAGCTCAGTGTGTGTCTGTACACAGACTGTTGTGTTGGACTATTATTCAGTTGTCTGCTTTTCAAATGTCTGCATCTCAGTGTAGATGAGGCTGGGGGTCATGGGAGGCCACCATAGCAGTCTCTTCAACATCATGACATCATCATAAATGCTGCTGGACTGTCTGATGGGCTGACGGTGAAAAAGCCGTCGGGAAGGAAACAGAAGACATTTCAGAGGCTGCAGCAGATTTCTTTGATTTGGGGCCTTTTTCAGCTTTATTGGACAGAGCAGTGAAGATAAGTGACAGCAAAGCAGAGGGAGAGAGAAAGGGGCGTGGTCAGAATCAAAGCCAGGCCAGCTGCTCTCCACCTGGTGGCACATGGTCACCTGCTCATCCTAGTGAGCTCCACCAGCAGCCCTTTCACACAGTTTACACTGTCAAACACTGTGTGTGGACCTCAGCTAACAATAGGCTACACATTTAAGTCTGGACTACATGCTTTTATATTGAGGCAGATTTTTACCTGTTTTTATTCCATCAGCAGCTCAACATCATGAGCAGCTTTGACATAAAGACATCAAACTCAAGCTGACTTTAAACTGGATCTACTTTTAATACAGGGGCTCAAAAACAACCAACATCTTTATTATATATCAGGACAGAAAGTCATTTCATCTCAAATGGAAAACAGCTTTATTTGGAATAATCAGCACTATCAACTGGTTTGGGATCTCCACCAGTTTCATGTCTTTCCAGCTTCTCCAACAAAGTTCCTGTAAAATCAGCATCTTTATTGGTTTGATATTGATTGATTATTCAGTCCCAATCTGCTGTCATCTAAAGAACAAAATGATGTTTCTATGAGTCAAAAAGCTCCAGATGTTGTTCACAAAGAAAACAAAGACTATGAACTTCATTCTAAGATCCCTTCCCAGACGCCTTAACGCCCACTCACATCCTGGGCCATCTTACCTCAGAAAATCGCACGATAGGGTGAGAGACAAGCTTGTAGACAAACAGCTTTTTACACTATAATTACCTGTTTGGGTCCAGTGAGTGTCAATGACAGCAAATCCTCACCTGGTGGTGAGTGAGAGAAACCACAGCAGAGACCTCTGTGTTTAAGAAATGGATGGTTATGGTCGCTGATGCTCTCAGCTGGCTCAGTTTTCGCACCAGCACACAGAGTGCACAAGCTCCCACTGTGGAGTAGACACTACAGGGACTACATCTGAACGCCTGTGGAGCTGTTCACACAGACTGTGTAGTTACAGGAAGCTGCCAGCAGGTGGCAGCACATCACCGCAGCATCAGCCTGCAACTAAAACCTCTCCAGAGACTCTGACGGGTGTCAAACAGGCAGCAAGTTTGACATAAAAGCTGCTTCAGGATCAAACTCATTGATAGGTTTGTAGCTTGAACCTATCCGCTGGAACGTTGAAGGCAATGTAATTACACAGCAAGCAAGACACGAAGTAGGCAACATTCTTTATGTTTTACGTGCACGGGAGAGAACTGGACAGGCGCCGTTCCTTCGCTTGACCCCAGTTGCTCTCGTCCGCTCTCCCGTAACACTGCTCTTTTATTGTGGTTACATGAATATGCATAGGTTCTTTAACATATGACGTATACATACACACAAAGAGTACCTTGCCTGTGATTTTGTGTAAGCGTGTGTGTGTGTGTGTGTGTGTGGGGTCGAGATATGACCCCGTGAAGACTCCCCAAAGCTGGTGCCAGGAGTCTAGCGGTCCATCTAAACAAAAGGCTCTTAGACTCAAACAGATATACGTATGTTTGCTATACCATATATCAGCAAGAGAAGATACGACCTCTCCTAGGAGGTGTGTGATCTATGCCAGAACACTCTGAAGAGGAGTGAACGCACTCCCCTCTTCATGCTACACAGAGTTGTTACAGGCCTCCTGGGATGAGACATTCTTTCAATCTACAAATGATTATATACTTCTAAGCATATATGAGTAAATATTTCTAAGCATAAATGACAATAAACAATACAAATCTAACACTCATCAGGATGTGATAATAGGATTATTCCTTTGTGACATCATAATTAATCATTACTTAACATAAGAAATGCTTTATTTATCTCACAAGTTTGAAAACGAGGATAAATAAGGTGAAAAACATGTCAGTGTAATATATCAAATATGACAGGAAATGGCTTGGATAATTAACAGTTGGATAATAATCCTAAAGTCTGTTGAAGCTGGAGATGTTGGAGGGCAGCAGGAGCAGTCGGGGAGATGGTCACCCTGGCTGACTGCAGTGATGACCCCTGTGAGGGACTAAAGAAAAAAACACCCCCTACTGTTCTGACTGTGCATCACATGGACGGGGTTTGACCATATCATGTTTAAGATGATTGGACTTAGACACACTGATGCACATGTTGTTTCTACTTTGAACTTACATACAAGTGTTTCCTTCAATGCTTTATGTGACTGTGAACAGTGTGTCTGTGTGTGTGTCACACTGTGGACAGCAGAGATACTTCATCCCTTGTGTCGGAGCTCCACCTTGTGGCAGGTTTAAGAACTGCTGTTCTTATAAAGCTAAATTAGACTGATGCACCTCCGTGACAGACTGTAGAGGGTTTGTGGGGCAGTGACATGAACACTTTGTCTTTATTTAGACTGTCATATTTTCCTGTTACATAAACCACAGCATGCTGAATATGAATAAACTGCATTTATGCAACTCAGTCTCTGCTTCTGACCGAGGAAAACCACAAATCATGTGTGTGACGCCTCCATGAAACAGACTCCTGACAGCCTCTGGGGAGCGAGCTCACATTAGCCCTGTTTTATTTTCTTACTTTGGCTCCTGGTTAGTTTTAGATTTGATTTAAAATTCTCACACTTAAGCTGTGTGAATGTTTTCAGTCACGTTATTCACTCTGTCCCTGTCAGATAAATCCAGATAAAAACAGCCGGTTACATTAAATCTGATCCAGTGTTGTTCTTCTTCTGTGGTGTTTGTGATGGAGCAGCTGCTCCTGATGTGTGTGAAGATGAAACCTGGGCTCCTGCAGCTTTCTTTGCTACAGAAAGTTACATTTAAGATGTTTAATCTCACATACAATGAAGTTGAGGACTCATTTAAACCAGCATGAACTAACAGTTGTGTCAGGAAAGGGAAATAAATGAGATGTGAACACCAAGAAATAAGTGAAATGATGATGAAGAATGCAGAACTATAATTTAACCAAAACTAGATCCCCCAGAAACATCCTCAGAAATCCAAACCTTGTCTCTAAGACCCAGAAGTAACACAGTCTACACTAGACTGTGGATCCACCACAGCCCTGCAGGACTGTTTGGACAATATGGTCTGGAGTGTATTCACAGAAGGATCAGACTTGGAGGGCCACACATCTGCTGTACTCTCATACATCTGCACTGAGAGTGTAACAACAACAAAGACAAAGTGTTCCCAAAGCAGAAGCCATGGCTCAACAGTGAGGTGCAAGCTCTACTGAGAGCAGCGCCTTCAGATCAGGAGACCAACAAACCTACAAAGAGGCGTCTGATCTAAAGGCATCAAAGAATCCAAACGCAGATTCAAACAGCGCATCGAGGAACACTTTAACACAAACCACTCCAGAAACATGTGGCAGGGATCAAGACACTCACTGGCTACAAGGACAATCGCACACAAACAAACTCCTGCACATCACCTGACACCATGAAGCAGTTCTTCGCCCGCTTTGACCAACAAAACAGTGACACCAACACCTATCCTGCGTTACAGAGAGGGACGACGCCCCCATCCAGCTGGAGCAGCATCAGGTCAGAGCCACACTGCGCAGAGTCTATGCGAGGAAAGCAGCTGGTGCTGACGGTGCAGCCGGTGGAGTGCTTAAAGCATGTGCAGACTAACTAGCAGAGGTTTCACCACCATCTTCAACCTCTCACTGCTACAGTCTGTAGAAGGCAAACAGGTGGACAGAGGACGCCATCATTACAGCTCTTCACACAACCCTCACACATCTGGACAGTAGGAAACACGTACGTGAGAATGCTGTTTGTGGACTTTACCTTCAACACAGTTCAAGCCCACAAACTGGTTCATAAACTCAGCAACTTAGGACCCAGCAGCTCACTGTGCAGCTGGATACTGGACTTCCTGAGCAACACACCCCAGAACGTCAGGATGGGAGCCACACCTCCTCCACCCTCACTCTGAACGTGTGTCCTCAGTCCCCTCTTATACTCACTTTTCACCCATGACTGTTCTCCACACCAGTAACACCATTATAAATGTGCTGATGACACCACCATCATAGGACTGATGGACAACAACGATGATTCAGCTACAGAGGAGGTTCAGCATCTGAAGCAATGGTGTGACCACAACAACCTGCATCTGAACACAGCCAAGACCAAGGACATGATGATCGACTTCAGCAGAACAAAGGATCTGAGCACTCCACCCTCTACATTGATGGAGGAGGTAGAAAGGGTGGAGAGCTTCAAGTTCCTCGGAGTCCACATCTCGGCCGACCTTACCTGGTCCACAAACATCTCCCACCAGGTAGGGAAAGCACAACAAAGGCTGTACTTCCTCAGGAAGCAATGTCAAGCCCCAAAGCCTGCTAATTCATTTCTACTGCTCCACCATCGAGAGCCTTCTGACCTCCTGCTGCACCCTCTGCTTCAACTGCTGCACTGTGGAGGACAAGAGGAAACTGCAGCGCGTGCTGAGGGCAGCAGAGCGGCCAATCGGCACTTCACTAACCCCCCTCAGAGACATCTATACTGGCAGCCTTCAGCAGGAAGCATCATCATCAAGGACCCCTCCACCCTGGACACTCACTTTCCCACCTTCCCTCTGGTAAACTCTACAGGTCCAACAAAGACAAACAGACTCAGTAGAAGTTTCTACCTCCACCCTGATTGAAGGTTAACTGTGCTGTTAACACTCATGGACACTTGCACTAGATTTATTTCTAACCAGTATTCATTACAGTAGAATTCCTGCCTCTATTTATAGAACTGTATTCTTTTACAGCAGCAACCAGCATTCCTACCGCTTACTCAATGTGCAATCCCACCAATCACAGAGCACCTTATACTGACCTGATCCTCCTCTTTACACCTGCAGATATATCTATAGATTTGTTTCTGTATAGAACTTGTGCAGATCCTTTTGTTTACTTCATTTATTGTGCATTACACACATTCCCTGTGTAGGTACCTCTGAAACTTGTTCTTATCTTTATTTGTCTTCTTCTATTATCCTGAGAATCTGAATGTAAACAGATACAAGCTGCCAGTGGAGAGAAACTCCTCATTGTTCTGGTAACAGTGACAATAAAGATCTTCTATCTTATCCTGATAGAATTTCTATGAATCTCTGTCAAACTGTGGACTCACGGGACGAGTCTTCAGATGACGTCTCTGCTCATCGCAAGAACTCGAGCAACTAACCATAAATGTTCATCCTCTCTGTGTCTGACTTTTAGCTTCAAAATCACTTCATTTCATTTTCTTCTTTTCTTCTTAACATAGAAAATTCCATTATGAACATTTGGCTGCATATGAATATACTTCACTTTATGAAGCATCAACCCATGCAGTTCATCTTCAGTTAGATTCACCATCAGCTCATTTTCACATCAACATCCACATAATGTCTTTTTGATTCAAACACACAGGAAAACTTTCTTCCCAGAAACAAATATATTCAGTATAATTGATTTGATTTCCATGTTAATGTTAGATTAGTGGCTCCTCCATCCTTTCCACACAGACTCTCAGTGTGGGGCCTACAGAGTTATTATCATAGTTTCTTATTCGTTGCTTTGGTTAAACTTCTACCTGATTGTATTCTAAACAGTTTCAGTCAGTTAAGCAGGATTAACTATCAGCACAGTCACATATGAATTATGACTCTATTGTTAACTCTTAATGTCTTTTATCAGGATGGAGTTCTGGCACATTTCTTATCTTCCAACATTCCTGCAGCCACACACACACTAATCTCTCAAAGCTGAGTCTACACACACAACATCTACACATTTAAATCATGTCAATTATTCTCATTCAACATATTCATTAAACTTCTGATTCAGAATGAAGATGATTTACTAACAGCACTTCATATCATTGTAAACACAACAGCCTAAATGTTAAAACCTTTTATTTCTCTCAGAGCCAATAAGAGGTGAGGGGGGGACTTCTGTCTCTCTCTGTCCCACCTCTCTCAACAAGGGCTCATTAAATTCATCCCACTTTCATCATTCATTAAAAACATATTTATGCTGACTATGTGATGTGATGCAAGAACAGTAGAGGTGAATGGATGGATAATACAATAATAAAATGTCATATAATAACTGCAGCTGTCAGCAGGCGCAGAGCAGCTGAACTAGAACAGCAGTCGTACATTTATTTACAAACCCCACGTGTACAGGGCAGGATGTGCAATGGTCCAGGGAAAAGGGACAAAGTCCAACACTCACTGCGCTCACTCGCTCCTCTCGTATTTGTTTTCAGCACACTCACTCTCACTCCACTCCACGCCACCAGGGAAACAGATCGGGGTCACGGACGAGTCCGAGAACCTGAGCACAAGAGAACTGCGGTGAGCATAAACAGAGTAATTACACGACAAACGGGGTTTATCAGGGCTGTACTGACGAGAGTAAGTCCACCACCCAGCAAAGAAGCCTTCTGAGCCTCAGCTTAAACAGCCGAGGAGTCCAGGTCATCAGGTAGATTCACGGCAGGTGCATGGGCCAAGGGCGGAGCCCAGCTGAGCTCCGCCCAGGCAGACAGGTGAGAGACAGGAGAGAGAGACATATAACCATATGACCATAGTATGCTAATGTATGTTGCTGTCAGAAGAGCGAGGCCACAGTCAGATCCACCTACAAGCATCTTTGAGGGAAACATCCTGGTGGCAAAAGAAGCTGAAAGTCACTGTAGAGTGTAGCTAGCATACAGCTAAAGCTAAGTCATTTCAAATAGTTCTGTTCAATTCTAGTTATCAGTCACGTCTGAGCAACAACAGGAAGTGCTGTGGACTTTTGGAGGAAACAGAAGTTAATGTTGATGTCACAGCTCATTGCTCGCCCAGATCTTTGCACATCTGTAGAACTTTGCTGCAGAATGCAAAGCACACGTTTCTACAAGAAGAGTTTTAGCTCAAACTTTGTTGGTTGGGAGCTGAACATGAGAAATCCTCAACACCAAGACTGATCACAAACACACAAAGCCCCGGGTCCACTCCACAAACTGTACGTGTCTCATTGAAACACAACGTGACCAAACAACTATGTTAATAAGGTGAAAGCTGGTCTGAAGTCATTTGTGACCATCACCTCCTCTGTCTCCACCTGCCTGCAGGCCTTCACCTCCTCATTCATCCACAGTCTGCCTCCCTCTGCTCCATCAGCTGACGTCCTCTGTACAACTACCTGCTGTGTGCACATCTTTGATTTCTTCTTCTTTTATCCTGCAAAGCTCAAACTTCACTATAATACAAAGACATTTCAGAAACGCTGCACTGAGTGAAAGATAACAGCAGTGACCTAAATGAGTCTCCAGCGTATTCAAATGGATTTTCTGTGAAGCATTAAAATCAAACTTTTGTTTCTCATCATTTCAGTTTTGTGCTCGTGCTGTTAGTCTGAGAAGCTCCTTGTTTGAAGTCAGCTCAGGATCATAAAGACTTCAAATCTATTTGATGCCTGAGTAACTTCCATACGCAGAAACATCTGGATCAAATCCACACTGAATGTTTATGTGACACATTTAAAAGAAGTCTGTGTTGTTCACAGTCGTGCTTGTACAGAGTGCTGACAGCTGACAGGACCTAACAGAAATAATGTGTCTGTGCTGAATGAGACACTAACATAACACATGATGATGAGTCTGTGATGGGAACACTGGTTCTTTCAGTCACTGGTGTCCTCACTCCAGTCCATGTCAGCTGGAACTAATGATTCTGATCTTAATTGTGTGAATGTTGTTGGATCTGTTTACATATTTTATTAAAAACAGTTTTATCTAACGTGATCCTTTCATATTTTAATAAGTGTTCACTGTTATTATGGGCTGTAACAGGCTGACTGTGTTACAGAGGATTTCATCCTTTGTCCATCAGGACAGTCAGACAGAAATCTGCTTCCTGTTCCCAGTGTGAGCGTTTGTCAGCCTCACTGATGGAGGACGGCTCTCTCACAGTGTGCAGATATTTTGGCGGGCGACTGTGGCTCAGGGGGTTGGGAAGGGCACCTGTAACCGGAAGGTCGCCGGTTCGATTCCCGGCCTCTCTGTCCTCGTCGTTGTGTCCTTGGGCAAGACACTTTACCCTAACGCCTACTGGTCTTGGCCAGAGGGGCTGATGGCGCGATATGGCAGCCTCGCTTCTGTCAGTCTGCCCCAGGGCAGCTGTGGCTACAACTGTAGCTGCCTCCACCAGTGTGTGAATGTGAGCGTGAATGAATAATGTCATTGTAAAGCGCTTTGGGTGCCTTGAAAAGTGCTATATAAATCCAATGCATTATTATTATTATTAATGAGTTACTGCTAACAGTCACAGTTCATCGCAGCAGCTGTTTAATATGGACGTGAGAGAAGAAGAGATCCAACATGTCCTCTGATCTGGACCCACAGAACTGATCACTGATCACAGAGTCTGTTACACAGACTGACTGTTCTGTGGTCAAACATGAAGGCATCAACGTGACCTCTGACCTTTATCTACAGTGTTTCAGTCTATTTGAACTTTTTACATTGAGCCTCATGATCACTGTGATAACATCATTCAGCCCCACGAGTTCATGGATATACTGGAGGAAATGCATCTTTATTAGAAGGACCAGACCTCAGACCTCACACACGATGATGGGGCCGAGGAGCAGCTCTTTACTCACATCTACTGCTGTTATGTCCTTTTGCTGCTTAATAAAGTTCAGCTTTCTTCTCCTGCAGATGCTTTGACAAGTCATTTGCTGTCCCCATGACTCGGGACCCAACAACATCCCTCTGGATGGGAAGAGTCCATGTGCACGGCTGTCGGATCGGATTGCTATTATAAGATGGTGTAAGATGGCGCCGGTGTGCATGGCTCGCCGTCCACGGCTGTCGGATCCATTTTTGCTCTGGGTGTTTTTATTGTTTTTGTCACTTTTATTGAACCACGCTGACTCTCTACTGACCTACGATCGTGAAACTCTGTTAAATATTCGGACTAGCGCTGATGGACTTTTTTCCACCTGCGCTACTATCTGGAGTCCCGCATCACCTGGATTACAGCCTGACCCCATCTCATAAGAAGAAGCACTTTAAACACAGCGGGCTGTTAGTGAAACTGAAATCATATTTAGCTCTTTCATCTGGCAGACAGAACAGTTTCCAATGCACTCTGGCGGAAATCCGACCTTTGCACCGGCGTTTCGTCTCACGTCACTTCCTGGAACCTATCGGCACCTGGCTGGTACCTGTGGTCGGCTCGGCTGATCCAGCATCCCCGCCTTCTCTCACCTCATCTTCGCTGCGGTGAATCCGTGGAATCTGCGGCCATTGAAACAGGTTCCCTGGATGGCTGTCACCGGTCTGATGGACCAGGATCGCCCTTGTTAACGCTTGGTTGTTAGCAAATAAAACGTTCATATTGAAGGGGATAAATAAATAAATAAAACATTCATACACACACACACATATACGAATCCACATCCCAATGTAATGAACAAATGCACCCACCGATGTATATAAATAAAGACCCTGGCTGATTGGGACCCACACCCTGAAACCGTGTTGACCTGATTTACTGTCAGTTAACAATCATTGGCAGACTACAAGGAAAACAACAAGTAACTGTATTGAAGTCATAAAGATTACATTAGTCACTGATTTACTAGAATTACTTATGCCCTCAGTTATCATAGGATTACTGAATCAAACGATACAGTGACCTCCCCTTTGTACTGTGTAATATAAAAGTCAGTCAGGTTTGCAGGTGACACAGACACTGTTGAGTTTTCACTGACAGAATGGAGATCATGGTGTTTTTCTCGCTGTTGCTTCTGGTCTGCTCTGTTTCCACAAATCAGTCAGAGGCAGATAATGAAATTCTTGACCAGCAGATTTCAAACGAACAACCGTGTTCACAGGACATCCATGCTGTGCTCAGAGAGCTGACCGCATCAGTGGCTGAACAGAAAGTGAGGATCACATTTCTGGAAAATGAGAATCAAGGTACAGTATCATGTCACGTAGTGAGAGAAATAACAGCATTAGGAAACCATCATATAATACACTGTTGCGTTACAGAGATATCAATGTCACTAAATATTCAGAATGACAGAAATGAGGAAAGACAATCATTCATGATTCTGCGTTTTCTTTTGAAATTGAATAATTTTCAAAACTATTTCTTTTCAGAGCAATTAATAATCCAATCCAGAGTTGGGAGCAGGAAGCAGAGTTGCAGTCTTACACGCCTCTCTGCAGCTTCTCTCCTCCTGCCACTTCCCCAAAAACCCATCTCCATAGAGACTGTGTCAGCTCCCAAACAGACAAAAAACAAACCAAAAACCAGCAATAAACAACTTAAACATAAAAAATCACAAAGAAAGAACAATACAGTATCCACATCTGAACCAAAGAGTAAAACAGTGAAATGTGGATTATTAAATATTAGGTCTCTCTCCTCCAAGTCTCTGTTAGTACATGACTTAATAATTGATCAACAAATCGATTTACTCTGCCTTACAGAAACCTGGTTGCAGCAGAATGATTATGTTAGTTTAAATGAATCAACACCCCCGAGTCATTCTAACTACCAGAAACCTCGAAGCACAGGCCGAGGGGGCGGTGTGGCAGCAGTTTTTCACACCAGCCTATTAATTAACGAAAGACCAAGACAGACTTTTAATTGATTTGAAAGCCTGATGCTTAGCCTCGTCCACCCCAGCTGTAAAACTCAGAAACCAGTCTTACTTGTTATCATCTATCGTCCACCTGGGCCTTACACAGAGTTTCTCTCTGATTTCTCAGACTTTTATCTGATTTAGTGCTCAGCTCAGATAAAATAATTATTGTGGGTGATTTTAACATCCATGTAGATGCTAAAATGACAGCCTCAACATCGCATTTAATCTGTTATTAGACTCAATTGGCTTCTCTCAAAATGTAAAAGAACCCACCCACCACTTTAATCACACTCTAGATGTTGTTTTAACATATGGCATAGAAACTGAACATTTAACAGTGTTTCCTGAAAACCCTCTGCTGTCTGATCATTTCCTGATAACATTTACATTTACAATAATTGATTACACAGCAGTGGAGAGTAGACCTTATCACAGTAGATGTCTTTCTGAAAGTGCTGTAACTAAGTTTAAGAATATAATCCACCCACTGTTATCATCTTCAATGCCCTGTACCAACATAGAGCAGAGCAGCTATCTGAACGCTACTCCAACAGAGGTCGATTATCTTGTTAATAATTTTACCTCCTCACTACGTACGACTCTGGATACTGTAGCTCCTGTGAAAACTAAGGCCTCAAATCCGAAGTACCTGACTCCGTGGTATAATTCTCAAACACGTAGCCTAAAGCAGATAACTCGTAAGCTGGAGAGGAAATGGCGTGTCACAAATTTAGAGGATCATCATTTAGCCTGGAGAAATAGTTTGCTGCTTTATGAGAAAGCCCTCCGCAAAGCCAGAACATCTTACTATTCGTCACTGATTGAAGAAAATAAGAACAACCCCAGGTTTCTCTTCAGCACTGTAGCCAGGCTGACAAACAGTCAGAGCTCTACTGAGCCAACAATCCCTTTAACGTTAACTAGTAATGACTTCATGAACTTCTTCACAAATAAAATTCTTATCATTAGAGAAAAAATTACCAATAATCATCCCACAGATGTAATATTATCTACAGCTACTTTTAGTACCATCGATGTTAAGTTAGACTCTTTTCTCCAATTGATCTTTCTGAGTTAACTTCAATAATTACTTCCTCCAAACCATCAACGTGTCTTTTAGACCCCATTCCTACTAAACTGCTCAAAGAAGTCCTGCCATTAATTAATTCTTCAATCTTAAATATGATCAACCTATCTCTAATAATCGGCTATGTACCACAGGCCTTCAAGGTGGCTGTAGTTAAACCTTTACTCAAAAAGCATCTCTAGACCCAGCTGTCTTAGCTAATTATAGGCCAATCTCCAACCTTCCTTTCATATCAAACATCCTTGAAAGAGTAGTTGTCAAACAGCTAACAGATCATCTGCAGAGGAATGGCTTATTTGAAGAGTTTCAGTCAGGTTTCAGAGCTCATCACAGCACAGAAACAGCTTTAGTGAAGGTTACAAATCATCTTCAATGCCCTGTACCAACATAGAGCAGAGCAGCTATCTGAACGCTACTCCAACAGAGGTCGATTATCTTGTTAAAAATTTTACCTCCTCACTACGTATGACTCTGGATACTGTAGCTGCAGTGAAAACTAAGGCCTCAAATCAGAAGTACGTGACTCCGTGGTATAATTCTCAAACACGTAGAATAAGGAGATAACTCGTAAGCTGGAGAGGAAATGGCGTGTCACAAATTTAGAGGATCATCATTTAGCCTGGAGAAATAGTTTGCTGCTTTATAAGAAAGTCCTCCGCAAAGCCAGAACATCTTACTATTCGTCACTGACTGAAGAAAATAAGAACAACCCCAGGTTTCTCTTCAGCACTGTAGCCAGGCTGACAAAAAGTCAGAGCTCTACTGAGCCAACAATCCCTTTAATGTTAACTAGTAATGACTTCATGAACTTCTTAACAAATATCCAAAAGTTAATTCTGTTCATCTGGACGTAGCGTTTTTTGGGAGTAACGTTTTGTCACTCATCCAGGTTACTTCTTCAGTCTCAGCTGACTGCAGGTTTCAATCTTATAAACAGTACATTTGCATAATGACTGAAACCAGCCCACTGAAGGAACAATGGGCTAGGAGGTCAGTTCCTTCATCATAATTATGCAAATTCTCATGACCATTGACCAACAACCACTGACCAAAACCCACTGATCAAAGAACACTGATCAATGGCCATGAGTCCCATTCACAGAGAGTTGGGGAATGGCTGCAATCACAGCATTGTAAGATGATGACAGATGTACCCTTAGGCCCCCTCCTCGATTCAGAGATGGTCTTTCCCTTTTCACGTAAATGGCCTCCTTGACTCCGCCCTCAAACCAGCGTTCCTCCCTGTCCAGGATGTGTACATCCTCATCATTGAAAGAGTGTCCACTGGCCTGTAGGTGTAAATAAACTGCAGAGTCCTGGCCTGATGAGGTAGCTCTTCTGTGTTGTGCCATCCGCTTTGCCAGAGGTTGTTTGGTTTCCCCGATGTATAAATCCTGGCAATCCTCCTGGCACTTAACAGCGTACACTATGTTACTCTGTTTGTGTCGGGGGACCCGATCCTTGGGGTGGACCAGTTTTTGGCACAGCGTGTTTTGGGGTTTAAAAGCCACAGAGACCCGGTGTTTAGAAAAAATGCATCTCAACTGTTCCGATACTCCTGACACATATGAGATCACTACAGGTTTTTGCTTAGACAGCGGTAGTCCTTTTCTCCTGGATCGGCTGGAGCTTTCTTTAGGTGTCTTTCCCGCTTTGACAAAAGTCCAGCTGGGATAATCACATTTACTCAGGGCCTTCTTGATGTTCTTCTGCCTCCCTGGCCGCTGTGTCTGTGGGGATGGTGTTCGCTCTGTGTTGTAGCGTCCTGATGACACCCAGTTTGTGCTCCAGTGGATGATGAGAGTCAAACCTTAGATACTGATCATTATTAATGCCATTAATTAATGCTTCAATATTAAATACAACAACCTATCTCTAATAATCAGCTATGTACCACAGGCCTTCAAGCTGGCAGTAGCTAAACCTTTACTCAAAAAGCATCTCTAGACCCAGCTGTCTTAGCTAATTATAGGCCAATCTCCAACCTTCCTTTCATATCAAACATCCTTGAAAGAGTAGTTGTCAAACAGCTAACAGATCATCTGCAGAGGAATGGCTTATTTGAAGAGTTTCAGTCAGGTTTCAGAGCTCATCACAGCACAGAAACAGCTTTAGTGAAGGTTACAAATGATCTTCTTATGGCCTCTGACAGTGGACTCATCTCTGTGCTTGTCCTGCTAGACCTCAGTGCTGCGTTCGATACTGTTGATCATAATATCCTATTAGAGCGATTAGAACATGCTGTAGGTATTACAGGTACTGCGCTGCAGTGGTTTGTATCATATCTATCTAATAGACTCCAATTTGTTCAAGTAAATGGAGAGTCCTCTTCACACACTAAGGTCAATTATGGAGTTCCACAGGGTTCAGTGCTAGGACCAATTCTGTTTACATTATACATGCTTCCCCTAGGCAGCATCATTAGAAGACATAGCATAAATTTTCACTGCTATGCAGATGACACGCAGCTCTATCTATCCATGAAGCCAAGTAACACACACCAATTAGTTAAACTGCAGGAATGTCTTAAAGACATTGTTAAAATCTTCCAATTCTTTTAATCTTTGGGCTGAAGGAAGGACAATACTCAGTGTATAAATGCTCAATCAACAATTATTTTATTCCATACAATTCAACACTATATGAGCATAAACTATCCGGATCGGGAGACATGCATGAAGAGGGTCACAGCAAATCTCAAAATGGTGGAGGGTTACTCAGCCTCTTATAGCCTCTAGTGGCCCCCACCTAGTCGTAAAAACCTAAACATTCACATTCTTTCTCTCTTACGGTGCCTAAGCGACGGCCTTCCAGCTCCCTGTGTTTCTGCTCTCTGTAAAGGTGGGGGTATGGAATGTGGTCTGTCTTTTCTACAACAAGGCCCTCTGCACCCAACATTCTCTTCATGATTCAGCAGTATGAAATGTCAAGAAACAGTGTAACACATTCACAGCAGATCAATGGTACAGGATAATACACACCTATCTAACAAATCCAATAATTGTCACATTCTTTTAACTCAGAAGTATAATGGAAACTAAACTACATACACATCACACAATCTAGACTAAAGGATATAATATGACCTACAGCAGTATCATAATTCAACTACTTTGATTACAGATATAAGGTAATATATGATAGCATAATAAGTAACTCCAGTAATGCTGTGAGGAACCTTGGAGTCATTTTTGACCAGGACATGTCCTTCAACGCACGCTTTCTTCCATTTGCGCAACATCTCTAAAATTAGAAATATCCTGTCTCAGAGTGATGCTGAGTCCTGACAGGGACTAGGAAGAGAGAACATATTTCTCCTGTTTTGGCTTCCCTTCATTGGCTTCCTGTTAAATCCAGAATTGAATTCAAAATCCTGCTCCTCACTTACAAGGTCTTAAATAATCAGGCCCCATCTTATCTTAATGACCTTGTAGTACCATATCACCCTATTAGAGCACTTCACTCTCGCTCTGCAGGCCTACTTGTTGTTCCTAGAGTATTTAAAAGTAGAATGGGAGGCAGATCCTTCAGTTTTCAGGCCCCTCTTCTGTGGAACCAGCTTCCAGTTTGGATTCGGGAGACAGACACTATCTCTACTTTCAAGATTAGGCTTCAAACTTTCCTTTTTGCTAAAGCATATAGTTAGGGCTGGACCAGGTGACCCTGAATCCTCCCTTAGTTATGCTGCAATAGACGTAGGCTGCTGGGGATTCCCATGATGCATTGAGTTTTTCCTTTCCAGTCACCTTCTCACTCACTATGTGTTAATAGACCTCTCTGCATCAAATCATACCTGTTATTAATCTCTGTCTCTCTTCCACAGCATGTCTTTATCCTGTTTTCCTTCTTTCACCCCAACCAATCACAGCAGACGGCCCCGCCCCTCCCTGAGCCTGGTTCTGCCGGAGGTCTCTTCCTGTTAAAAGGGAGTTTTCCTTCCCACTGTCGCCAAAGTGCTTGCTCATAGGGGGTCATATGATTGTTGGGCTTTTCTCTGTATCTACTGTACAATATAAAGCGCCTTGAGGCGACTTTTGTTTTGATTTGGCGCTGTATGAATAAAATTGAATTGAATTGAATCAATGAAATGAAAAAGTTATTTTGCATTTATTTCAGATCAGGCAGCAAAGCTGGAGAGACAGAACACTGAGACTGACCAACTGAAGCTGCAGTCCAAAGGTATGGTGTGGAAATCTGATCACTTCTATAGAAATGATGAAATCTGTTTCTGGCACATTTTTGATGGTAAAGTATGAAATGTAATCTTCCAGATTTTTTTTCATTTTAAAACATCTTAATAGACACTGGAGCCAAAAATGTCTCTTTTTATCTCAGCATCTGGAAGTGAGTGGAATGTGTTTATAATGAAACAGCTCACAGATCCTCTTCATTGCAAACACTTTCAAACCGAATACTTGCTGATACAACAATTCTAAAAATCATTTAAAGTCTGTGTTTGCGATTTTTTTTTCTCAGAACAAGCAGCAAAGCTGGAGACTGAGATTAACCAGCTGCAGCTGCAGTCAGAAGGTATTGAAATGAACTAAAAGTAATAAAGTAAAAGTTGCTCTTTGGTATTAGCTATTTTTGTGCAAAGCTAACTGAGCCTTGTGGTATTAATGTAACAATAAAATAACATTAGAAGGTGGGAATGTGAACTTTAGTCTGACTTTGAATTCTAATTGTAGCTTGAATCAGAAGAAAAAGACGTTGTGACTTTGCCTCTAAACAGGTACAGTCGGGGGTTAAAGTGGATTCAGCAGGTGGAGGAACCCTAAAATTAGTTGTAGTAGCTCAGCATGGGGAATAATCACAACTCAAAATAATTTCTATGGAGAGTTCAGATCTCAGATGTTTAATTGTTCTGGCTGATTTCCATCCTCGACACTATACAGTTGGTATGAAGGTGGAATTCAGCGAATGAATCTCAGTATCATAAAATTCATATTTTTTATGTATTACTATGTAGTCTTGTAATAACACTTAGTCTACCTCAGTTTCTTTTCTAGTATGTTTCACAATTTGAAAAAAACATAATATCACCCAAATCTGGTTTAAAAACATGAGAACTTACAGGTGAGCTTTAAATGAGCAGCACTTACCTTTAAATCTGAGCTCTCTTTTGCCTCTCCTCTCCTGTCTTTCTTATGTTTCTCCATCTCTGAGTGAAGTTAGCTCTTTCTTTTCTCTAGTGGTGAAATACAGCAGCTGGACCTTTAGCTACAACACACTATGAGACAAACTGCACACAAACAGTTTGTGTGTTTGCTAAAGTTTGTTTAGCTGATAGTTTCAATGCAGTATTTCTATCTTCCACAGTATTTTTTCAAGCAGTTACTCCCTTTATGCTCATTCATCATTTGTAGGGAAAGCTAGATGCTGAAATAACCCAGTTGCAACTTATGAACACCTGTAGTCCTTATGGTGTCAGGCAAAAAAAGGGGGGAAAAATGCCCACTTTAAGTCTGTGAAGGTTCTCAGTCATCCAGGTCATCGTAGTCCAAGGAGCTTGGAAAGAAAAGCATCTGGACTTCTTTAAGTTTCTTGAAGACGTTTTTACCTCTCATCCGAGAAGCTTCTTCAGTTCTAGGGTCAAATGGTGGAGGGTCGCAGATTTAAACCCAGTGGGAGTGTCCCCCAAGAGGGACAATAGACCCCCTAATGATCATCTACCTAATCACAGGAGACAAGGTGTGAAAACGGGTGTAGGTCACAATCAGCAAAGGTTTCGGGTAAACCCATTGTGAAATCTAGCCCCACCCTGTTATGTGATTTCCTGAGGTCAAAAGGCCCAGGATGTGAGTGGGCTCACTTGAACCTCTGAGTTTGGTACACCTCATGACTCAAAAAAATAAAAGAAATAAACAAATCGGACTGCCTTTCATGTGTTTCTGTTTGGGCTTAGCTTTAGGCTTCTGTTTAATTAGTTTAATGTTTGAAGGGTTGCAGTGATGAAATAATGACTGTCTGAAAATGTAAGACGTAGAAAGAAAAGATATGTATTTAAAAATGTAGGGAGTAAAAGTAAAAAGTTGTCAGAAAAAAACTACTCAAGTAAAGTACAAATAGCAGTACAACAATGAAGTATTTGTAATTCATTACTTTCCGCCTGTCTTTAATCAGACACTGGAGCCAAAAACGTCTCATCTCAGCATCAGGAACTGACTGGAATGTGTTTATAATGTATATGTCACAGCTATAAATCTGTCCACCAGGTGGCGCTATTGTGTAAGAACATCTGTAGTTCATTCACAGAGGCAACTTGACCACCAACAATGTTTTTATTTGTGGTAAAGCAGGTAGAGAGCGAGGGGTAATGAGCTGCACTGCAGTCTTTCAGCATACGGGGCAGCTGTGGCTCAGGTGGTAGCAGCTCATCAACCAACTGGAAGTTTGGTGGATCGCACATAAAATGTTTACATAAAACAATTTGTGTGGATGTTTGAATGAGAGTTGTAAAAGAAAATGTCTTGCGTGCACAACTGAATACAGTAATGTTATAAAAGTACTGGTCCATATGGGTCACATGCTGAACACATTGAGGTATAGTGTCACAGCTTATGTCCATCTTTTAATACACTCTTTGCTTCTCCACTCTGTATTTCCCCCTCTTCTTGTGCCAGAGTTCACAGACGTTGGATAAAGATGACAGAGTTTAACTGCAAATATTACAAATGAGAATCAGTTTGTTTAGTAATGTAGTAAAATAAGTCTGCTTTTTCAACCATTAAAATGATTTTGTTTTAAAAAATAGCAAAAACATGTGAATCACTGTGCTGTCATTAACTCTTTCAATTTTCTCAGAACAAGCAAGAAAGCTGGATACTGAGATTGACCAGCTGAAGCTGCAGTCAGAAGGTATTGTGTGGATTCCTTCTATAGAAATATTAATATATTTGTTATATATATTGTTTGATCCACCTGTGCTAGAATGTTCACAGCAATTGCTGTGGGTTACCTTGGTGTCCTGCTCTAAAACGTGAGCACACAAGTGGTTAGATCCATCTTTTACATACAGTCTACTGTCAAGTCTAAGTGATGGAGTGAGGGAAACACAGAGTGGAGAGTACACACACTTTATAAAGATGACAGAGTTTAACTGCACAGATTTCAAATGAGAGTCAGTTTGTTTAGTGATCCAGTCAAACAAGTCTGCTTCTTCAACCGTTCTCCACCCAGCACCTGTAGGAGGTGTGGTCCTGTGGCTCTGTAGTATGTGAGGTGGAGGATGAGGGGACGTGGGGGAGACCACCGCTCAGTGTAGCATGAACAGAATGAGAGTCACAGTTACTTTCTGACTTACACATAAAAACATGTGAATCACTGTGTGAAAATAATTATTCCCTTCAATTTGCACCTTTTTCAGAACAAGTAGCAAAACTGGAGAGTCAGAAAGCTGAGATTGACCAGTTGAAGCACGAACTACAAGGTACTGTGTGGAAACATTTTCTATAAAAATGTGTTAAATCTCCAGATCTGACACGACCATATTTATATAATTAATGTTTGACATTAAATCAAAAATTACATTAATCATTTCTGTTTAAATGTACCAATGCTAGACACTGAAAGTAAAACCTGCTCTGATCAGCTCAACATCACGAGCTGACTAGAATGTGTTACAGTTTGAAGACACAATGCTGCTCAAACTCTCATTTCTGCGAACAATTGAAGCTGTATTTGTGCTGTAGCACCACCTGCAGACAGAATTCAGCAACTCTGGTGAATCAACATATGTCAGTGCTATAAATCTGTCCATAAGGTGGAGCTACAGTGTTTGAATAGCTTTATTTCATTCACAGGGGCAACTTTAGTACCAACAATGTATTTTTTTTCTTCCACATGATATCAGAGGGCAAAAGAGCGAGTAGAGGATTAGTGTGATTGTTATCTGTGAGTAACAGAGGTGTTGTTTACAGATGTATCCCCACTGTGTGCAGGTCATTAAAGTCAAAGTGCTTTTTAAGCTTCAGAACACACATTAAGTTCATTATTGGATCTAATTTACTGATTGACATTAAACTGAGTTCATGTTTGTCTGAAGCACAAACCAAGATGCAACTGAAACACTGAATAACACAGTTTGTTGTCTTGGCAGAAGCTACAAAATAACTTCCTCTCTGATCTAAAGGACGAGTTTGGGATCCTCAAAAATAGATTCAATCAAATTTCAGTTTCCAATCACAGAGTCTGATTTCTTCTGTGACAATGAAATGCTTTCAGGTGTCAAACATTTCTTTCATTGGAGATTAAAGTTTTTGTCAAGGTCACTTTTTTGGGAAGAGTCTAACTGTAAAACATAAAGTTTAAAATAATGACATTTGTCTCTCTCTCAGCCCAAAAGGTGGCTTTCTCAGCCTCTCTGGTGGAGCAAGGTGGTGGACCTTATACTGGACCATTTAACACAGAGACTACTCTGATCTTCAAACGCGTTGTCACAAACATTGGAAATGCCTACAACCCATCCACAGGTAATAACACTGAATGTCACTTCTCTGCTTTGTTGATGTCAGGATGATGTTCGAGATGTTCTAACAGCTGATTTTTCATGTAATATGGCAAAAACAAATGTCCCACAGGTATTTTCACTGCACCAGTGAGAGGAGTCTACAACTTTGAGTTGACCCTGCATGGACACGGAGACAATGCATATCCTACATCTGCTAGGTTGTTCATGAATAAAGAGCTCATTTTTACGGCATGGGAACATCAGGCAACACATTCTCCAAGTGCCTCTAATGGTGGCTCACTGCTTCTAGATGCTCAAGATCAGGTGTATGTGCGCCTCTGGCCTGGTGCAAGGATATTTGATGATTACAATCATCATACCACCTTCAGAGGTCATCTGCTTTTCACCATGTGAAAGGTGTACCAGCTGCAAACTTCCTGTTTGGGTTGTCTTGTAGCTTTTTCTTTATTCTTTTCAGAAGTAAAACAGGAAGTAAATCACCTGCTGGGACCAGTGAAACTGTTTTCTTATTTTTCATCTGTCTGTAAATCCAAAATCCAGATACACTAAACAATAATGTCATTTGGATCTCTCTCTCGCTTCTGATTTCAAAATTCAATTTGATTCCATTTTGTCAGTTCATTATAATAATATATCATAATAAATAGATGATTAAAGCAGCAGAATTAGTTTCTTTATGTGTTTTAATTGCCATTATCTCATATTGACAGCAGAAAATCAAACACAGTCATGTCACAGTTGTGTTTCCAGAACAGAGATCAAACCCTACACATGCTGGGAGTTAGGCCTGATTTAAAATTCTGTGCTGAATAGTTGTAGAGTCGACGATAACCTACATCAGTACATCACCGCTATTACCTTGTGGTGGTGTCCTGGTGTTTTATATGCACTGCCAGCTGTTAGAAACAAATAAAATACTGGACCCTTTGTTAGATTCAGTTTATTTGTGGGCGTAAGATATTTGTACTTCTAGTTTTTCTACATCTTAGTACGTTCCTTCACATCCAATCTGATTTCAGTAATATCCTTCCTGGAATTTGATGCTATGATTTTTTATTCTGTCACTGATAAAAAAAATTGCAACAAGAAAGTAGCTGAAAATCCACACTGTAAAACCCAATACTCAAAACATGACTCATGAGAGGTAGACACACGGACCAGGGAGACTGAGTACAGGAGGAGATGACATAAACAACTAAGAAACAAAGGACTAAACAGCAACCTCAGAATTAACTAGATGAACTAAACTAGGGCACAAATGAATACCAAAATATATAAAAACTCAAACACTGGGTCACAGACCCAGCCCATGACAGGTACTCTCTACTTCATATTTTGACTTTCAAGTACAAATCTACCTCAATACATTTTAGGAATTAATAATTAGTTTTAAAATGTTAAGCATTTTAAGCTAATAGGACTCAAAGCTTCAAAATACGCCCCAAACTTGGATATTAAAAGAAAATGTGTTAGAAATAAACAATTACACTTGTAAAAACATAAGACAGACAACATAAATTTAAGTTATAAATTTATTGAGTAATTTTAGCTTGCATTACAAAATATCTTAACATTTGCATTTTTTCAGAGAACCAAAAACTTGCATGGGGATAGAGCTAAGATCCTCTATGACAAATGGAGTTCAGTAATTAATGACAAATTAAGTTTCCTTGTGTGCATGTTCATAAAAGAAAAAAAAATCTCTGGCAAGCCCAAAGAGAGGTAAATCACAGCAAAAAATCCTGGCACAACTTCACCTGCTTCCAAGGTGCATGGAGAAGATGAAAGAAAAGCAGGAACTCCAGCAACACTTGAGAAACGAAGAACAGCTTTAATAATTGACCAACGCGTTATGACCCTGATGAAGGCCACAAGCTGAAACGCGTTGGTCAATTATTAAAGCTGTTCTTCGTTTCTCAAGTGTTGCTGGAGTTCCTGCTTTTTTAAGCCCAAAGAGATAAATTCAACAGATGTTATTGGGGAAAATTTCAGAAATGTCAAGTTTAGGCACAAGTTTACAATATTAGAAATAAAGAATTTCACAACATGTTTTAACAGTATTCTGATTTGATTAACACATGAGTCATTTTATTAAACAAACACACAAACAAACAAAAGGAAAAGAAAAAACCCTCAGATAAAATCCTGCATTATCAGGGGGGAAACTGAATATAAGTAAATTACAGTGCAGCTAATACACTGAAATATTATTGGGAACTGTTATAAAATACAATCCAAGTGCCTATTTCATAACTATATATTAAAGAGTATATCAGGGGGGCGATCGTGGCTCAAGAGTTGGCAGTTCGCCTTGCAATCGGAAGATTGCCGGTTCGAGCCCCGGCTCGGACAGTCTCGGTCGTTGTGTCCTTGGGCAAGACACTTCACCTACCGCCTACTGGTGTTGGCCAGAGGGGCCGATGGCGCGATATGGCAGCCTCGCTTCTGTCAGTCTGCCCCAGGGCAGCTGTGGCTACAGCTACAGCTGTAGCTGCCTCCACCAGTGTGTGAATGAGTGGATGACTGGATGTGTAAAGCACCTTGGGGTCCCTAGGTGGGACTAGTAAAGCACTATACAAATACAGGCCATTCACCATTTATATTAAAGGGTAATATTAAAGGTATTAATATTAAAGGTCAGCTTTAAGGGTTATATATATATATATATATATATATATATATATATATATATACTTAAATGACCTAAAAAGCACAGTATACTGTGCTTAAGGTCAGACTGTCTGGAGAAATGAAACTGTGAGGAGTGGGGGTGCAGAGTATATCACACTCATCCTGTCAGTAATGCAGTAGATCTGCAGAAGGCTTTCACGCTGTGCACATCTCCCTTCCTGAAGGTGTTATTGAAGAAGGTTGTATTGAATAAAGTGAATGCATATGTTTTGATTACACTGAGTTTGCGTCTTCTCTGAAAAGCCTGAGGACAAAGGAATTGGGGTCGATAATTGGTGCCTGTGACCCGGATCCAAATTGGCTGAGAGAGACGAATTAGGCGTAATCATGAGGTCGTGAAATGAGGCGAACAGAGGACAGGTCTAACAGAATTTTAAAGGTAAGCACCACCTGTTACATCCAAGTGTGCATATTGGACAAACCCTAAATCATCTGTTCGCTAATTTAAACAGCACTCATGCAAAATTATTCCAGTGTCTGGGCACTAGAGCAAGAGACTTTTGTTAAGAACTGCAGGTTGATGTCTAAGGGTACAAATTTTGTCCTGGGGTTAGTTCACCCACTGATGGCTGGAAGCAGCGTCGGACCAGCAGCGTCTGGGGTCCTAGGCTGGTAACCTGAGTATTGAGGACCCCCAAACCACCCTAGAATAGCACAGAGCAATAGACGTTCCTTAAGAACTACAGCTTGATGTCTGGCATTCTAGTATTGTTTTGTTAAAAGCAGTGTTGGAACTATCGCGTTATTAAGTAATGCGTTACAGTAACTATGTTATGGTGGTAATGAGCACGGTAACTAGCTATTATGCCAAAATCAGGAATGCGTTAATCGTTACTGGGATTTAGATAGGGTCGTTATTCGTTACTTCGTGTGTTACATTCGACTTACCTCGGAAATCGGAACACGGACCTGGGAATGATGTCACACGTTAGTAAACGGCGTTCTGGTTAGCAGATGTGTAAAATTGTTTGGTGGTGGCTATGGCGGAGCTTCCACAGATTTAGTAACATAAGCAAGTGGTGGAGGCTGGCCTTTTTACCGTCCAGTAAAAAACGTAATCGTCTCGTATTCAGAGAAAATATTACGCGTTTCGTATTGAGCTGAGAAGGATTTCAGCTAGAATGAAAAAGACACAAAGCTGGAGTTTTTCCTGTGTCTTTACGCTGCACAGCTGCATCTTCTTTTCTTATTCTCTCCTCTCCTGTTGCTACTTCAATCATAAAACTGATCAAAGATCAGCTGATCGGCTTTTCTCTCTTGTTTGTTTATCGCTCACTTTGCGCCAGAAAGAAAAAAATAGCAGATGTCACGCTAAACAACAGCAGCAGGTTTAAGCTTGATCAGCTGTTGTTCGAATGTATTTAATATTACTTTCTAGTATCAACCTATGTTTGCTGGAGCCACATCTGTAAAAGCTGCTGGTCATGATATCAGTTTGGATATGTGGTGAGAGGGAAACATGAAGATGAATCATCAGAGCTGAACAGGTGATGGAGAAACAGGTTTACCTTTTAGGTGACATGAATGAGTTGAAGGGAAGTTATGAGCTGTTTCTGAGAGACAAATAACACCAGGATCCTTTTCTGTGTAGCTGACAGCTGGTAACTGTGCAGGGGCGGGTCTAGCAAAGTTTTGCCAGGGGCCCAGGTAGGGCATTAACAGGGAGAGGGGGGCACAAAGACATACTTTTCGTTCTTATTCTCATTTAAAATGTCTCGCTTTTAATAAATAATTATCTGAATCTTACAACAAACATTTTCATCTGATAGAAATCCATTATTGTGCATAGTAATTTTTTTCAGGGTCCCATCATAATTTCTTCAGAAGTAAGTGTTGTATATGATGCCAGTATTTTCCCACATTTTCTAGATTCTGTACCAGTACTGTGTGTAAAATGCCATCAAAAAGTCAATTAAGTTCTATTCTTTCTCACCTGTCTTTCTGTCTCCTTTCACTTTTTAAAGGTTGTCAATATGTAGCCCTGCCATGCTTTTTATTGATGTGGTAAATAAATAGTTTATGAAAATATCACAACCGAAATCACCACGACTGTAGTTTCCGTGTTGGATATAAAAAGCGCATGTGACACTGTGATGTAGGCTAGAACCATAACGGCAGTCGATGACAGTCCAGGCGTGAAATTTCTCTCATGGAAACATGCACATTATTTTTTCCTTACTATTGGTAGGTGGCACAGTGCACTTGTGGCAGGTTATGTAAGCAAGCTAGAAGACTGGCAAACTTGCTGGGTATCCAGTTGGGGAAGCAACACATTAATAAGAGAAATCTGAGTAAAGCCAAAGTTTCTTTCCCTAGTAACTGGTTACTTTGAAAGTAACTGTTACGCCCCAGTCTAGGGGTACAGGAACGCAACA
Source organism: Oreochromis aureus (assembly GCF_013358895.1). Classification (NCBI taxonomy): domain Eukaryota; kingdom Metazoa; phylum Chordata; class Actinopteri; order Cichliformes; family Cichlidae; genus Oreochromis; species Oreochromis aureus. The sequence goes on along the minus strand of NC_052944.1, from coordinate 133,903,728 downwards.
TAAGTTTGAAAAGATTGCCCCGCCCTGGTCCCCAAAACTATACACAGGGGAAACCAATTTCTTAATGAATGGTGGTTTATTTTTGCTACACTGGAATAAAATGAAGCTCCGGGGTGAACAAAGGCCAAAATAACAAACAAAACAAGCTAAGTCAGGAGGAGGTGCTATCTAAACCCTATGTGAAACCAAAAACCAAACAAAAGACAAGCGCTACACCTAACTCCCTAACTGTGATAAAAAGGAGAAAACAGTGCAAGGAAACAATAGGCAGCTCACCCCTTCTGTTCCAGTGCTATTTACAAAGTGCTATTTACACTGAAAACTAATGTACACACTATATACAAAACTGAGAAAACCGCAAAAAGTCACAGGCACAAATGTCATGGGTTTTGGAGGCCAGGGTCAGGTCTGCTGCTGCTGTCAGTGGCTGCCCCGGGACAACTGCTGGTTGTCTCAGTGAGTGTTCCAAGGTGTTCTGACCAAGTCTCTGAATAAGCTACAATGTCATCCAAGTACACTTCACAGTTTGTGACACCACCTAAGACAATGTGCATAAGGCGTTGGAATGTGGCAGGGGCATTTCGAAGACCAAAAGGCATGACGGTGTATTGGAGGAAGTGATCAGGAGTGACAAAAGCGGAGATTTCAGATGCATGTGGAGTGAGGGGAACTTGCCAATAACCCTTTAATAAATCCAGCTTGGTGACAAACTTTGCGGAGCCAACCCTATCACCACAATCTTCCATGCGGGGAAGAGGATAGGAGTCGGGTTTGGTCACACTGTTCACTTTTCAAAAATCAGTACAAAAACGTGGCGTTTTGTCTTCCTTCGGCACAAGAAGGCATGGGGAACTCCAGGCACTCGAACTAGGGACAGCTAGACCATTTTCCAGCAAGTAGGAAACTTCCTGCTGAAAAAGTGTGTGGTAGGATTCACACGATAAGCGTGTCAGCAAGTGTCAGCAAACAGAGATGGCTAAGTATTGATCAGAGAACACACATCGTTCTGGGCAGCCTCGTCTAAATGTTTTAGGTGGGGTTTTAAATTATCCAATATTTCTGAGTTTCTGAGTCGGGAGCAACCCTCAGCACGAACGAAAACTAAGCCATCACTTTCTGGGCTGTACTGCGACAGAGATGCTGGCACAACTACTGGCACGGCAGACGGCGCGGCGGGGGATGAAGAGGAGCTTACACCTGCATCACGAACAAAATAAGGCTTCATCAGATTAACATGACACACGCGACGTTTTCTCCTACGGTCTGGGGTACCTAAAACATAATCTGTGTCACTCAGTTTCTCTTCAACAGTATAGGGCCCACAGAACTTCGCCTGGAGAGAGGATCCAGGAACGGGTAGGAGAGTCAACACTTTGTCACCCACTCCAAATTTTCTCTGCACAGACTTTTATCAAATTTTCTTTTCATTTTTTCCTGAGACGCAGAAAGAGCCTCGCGTGCAATTTCGCATGCTTTTTGCAGACGCTCCCTAAAACAACTTACGTAATCTAATACGCTCTGCTCGGAGATAGCTGTGTCGGACATATTTTTCTTTAAGCAGCCGCAAGGGACCACGCACTGTGTGTCCAAACACCAGCTCTGCGGGACTGAAACCCGTGGACTCCTGCACACTCTCTCTCACCGCTAGGAGGAGAAGTGGCAGACCCTCGTCCCACTCTCTGCCTGACTCAAGGCAGAACTTCCTCATCATGGCTTTTAAAGTTTGGTGGAAACGCTCAAGCGCACCCTGTCATTCGGGATGATACGCACTGGATGTTTGATGCTGGACAGCGATTTTAATACCTGAGCGAAAATTTTGGACATGAAGTTGGACCCCTGGTCTGTTTGGACTGATTTTGGCAAACCGAAGGTGGAGAAAAAGTTTACTAATGCTCTGACGATGGCTTTGACTTTGATAGTGCGTAACGGAATAGCCTCGGGGAAGCGTGTGGCGGCGCACATCAAAGTCAAGATGTACTGATGTCCTGACTTTGTTTTTGGAAGCGGACCTACACAATCAATGATTATTTGCTCAAATGGTTCCCCTAAAGCCGGGATTGGATGCAATGGAGCGGGAGGAATAACCTGGTTGGGTTTTCCACCAGTGTTGGGGAGTAACGGAATACATGTACCGCCGTTACGTATTTAGAATACAAAATATGAGTAACTGTATTCCGTTACAGTTACCGTTTAAAAAGGTGGTATTCAGAATACAGTTACTTTGTTGAAATAAATGGATTACACGGCGGTACTTCCCTGTTTCATATTGTCGCGGGTCAGGACTGTTTGGGTTTGTTTGACAGCTGTGTTCTGTTGTTCCAGGCGGCAGCGTTACGGTTGCCATGGTTACAGGGTGACGCGCTCTCTCTCTGCGTGTTTCCTGGGTGAGAGAGCGCTTTTTTGTTGTTGTTGTTGTGCTAAGCTAAAAGGCAGAATGCTACAGGCATGGCCCTTAAGAATGTAGCATCATGGGCAGTGTAGTCCGTGCTGCAGGGAGAATGGACTGCCATACACGTTATGTGTCTGTGAGCGAGGGAGGGAGAGAAAGGAAAAGTCCAAGCTGTCACGGAGCAAAAACAGGAGCTGGAAGCATGTAAATATAATAATAACCACTGCAGCCAAGAAGAGTGCCTGACGAGCCCAGCTGTAAGTAAGCTATTAAGACTCAACTGTACACTGTGTTCGTGTTTTCCTCGGAAAAAATAAGTTCCGTTGGAGCAGCCTTTCAACGCCTCTCTGTCTCCCGCAAGCAAAGTTGACCCAGACAACAAAGTAAAGCTAGTTTTCGGCTACCAGCCCGACACGGAACCCACCGTATTAGCCAGAGGTCCCTTTACTACGGTTCGGAGCCGCGGACCTTCAGTAACAGTAATAAATCACAGCAATAGTACATTCACGTAGTTGTAAACAGCACGATAATATATTAAGTAATCCAAAGTATTCAGAATACGTTACCCTCATTGAGTAACGTAACGGAATACGTTACAGAATACATTTTGGGGCATGTATTCAGTATTCTGTAATGGAATACATTTTAAAAGTAACCTTCCCAACACTGTTTTCCACTGACCTGGCAAACATGGCAGGAACGGCAATACTTAGTCACATCAGACATCAAACCTGGCCAGAAAAAGTGACGCAGAATACGATGGAAAGTTTTCCTAATTCCTAAATGTCCAGAGAAACTGTCATGTGCGAGGCTGAGTACTTGGGGTCGGAATTTTTGTGGTACAACTACTTGTTGAAATATGTTCCAGCCTAGATCACTAGATGATGGAGGATGCCATTTACGCATTAACACATCATTTTCAACGCTGTAAACACGGGGACTCTGATCGCTGGAATTTGCGGCAAGTAAACAATTGGCCAAAGTCGGGTCATTCTGTTGCGCATGAGTAAAATCTGTTTTGTTTACCTCAAAAGACAGGTCAGGTGTAGCAGGTAGCATTTTATCAGACACACATTTTTCAGCTTTTTCCACAGGCAGTTCAGCTTTCTCAGGAACAGCTTCAGAACAAAGAAAAGAGTCAGACAAGTCAACATCACCGTATTTGCGCTTGTGGGCGCGCGTGACAACACAGGCAGGAAAAACAGAGGGCAGACTGTCAGCAGCAGGTTCAGAAACAAAAACAAAATCATCGACGGGGTTTTCAATTACTTCAGGGATTGGGAAAACCTTTCCGTTGGCTAGATCATTCCCCAGAATCATAGTAACCCCCTGCACGGGTAAGCGAGCGCGCACCCCAACTGTTACCGGGCCCGAAACGAGAGGTGACGGTAGGAAAACTCTGTGCAGCAGAGCTCGTAACACACTCATTTTCACTCCCCACACGAGAGCATCAGCACCACAAAACGAGTTACTTGAAAAAGGCAGCGCGCTTTCCAAAATGAGAGACTGGGCAGCCCCAGTGTCGCACAAAATTACAATCGGCACGCGATCCTCCTCCTTTCCAGTCAGTGAAGCGAACCCTTGTGAAATGAAAGGTCAGTAACTGCTGTCAAGACTGTCATGTCCTGGTTCATCACTGACAGGGTTAGGAGTAGAGACTGACCGAATGAAACCAACACTTTTTGGCTTTTTCCATGTGTGAGTTTGCTCCTTGCGACGAAGAGACGGGCAATTGGCAATGAGATGGCCAGTATCATGGCAATAAAAGAATTCACGGACAGTCATGGGAACCTGATCAGGGCGCGGTTGATGCTTAGGAGAAACCCTCAAACTCCTCGCAGGTTTAGACAACGGAGCACATTCACGGCGCACAGTTGAAAACGTAGCGTGATGGGTCAACACAAACTCATCTGCGAGAACAGCAGCTTTAGACAACGAATCCACCTTTTGCTCATTGAGATACACAACAGCATTCTCTGGAAGACACATTTTGAATTCTTCCAGCAGGACCAATTCTCTTAGCTGAGCAAAGTCCTTCACTTTACTTGCAGCTAACCACTTATCAAACAAGAGAGTCTTCTCCCTGGCAAACTCTACATGTGTTTGGTTGGCAGATTTTTCACATGACCGAAACTTTTGGTGATATGCCTCAGGGACTAGCTCATAAGCCCGTAAAATAGTGGATTTCACAATTTCATAATCCAGACTGTCATCTATGGATAAGCTCGCACACACTTCCTGTGCTTTCCCCACCGATTTACACTGCAGAAACAAACTCCACACATCCTTGGGCCATTTTAAAGTGCTGCGATGCGTTCAAAGGCATTAAAGTAAGAATCAACCTCACTTTCTGTGAAAGGTGGCACTAAAGCAATTTGTTTGCTTGCATTAAATTGGTCAGAGGAGAATGGATCAGAAGGCCTACTCACAATTTGGCTCACTGGGGAAGAGGTAACAAATAACTTGAAGTAACTGATTTACTTTTGATAGAAGTAACTAGTAATGTAACTAAGTTGCTATTTTAAAGTAACTTACCCACACCTCTTAAGCACTTAAGCCCCACGCCTGGTACCGGGGGCAAAAGCGATGCCATTGCGTTTAATCGGTTATAACATGGGGTCCGAAAATTTAATCCCCAACATGTGTAGTATCCACAGAAACCTCTGAATCTCATGTAAAACCTCATCTAAACCATTTCTAAAACCACCAAACAAAGCGAAGACACTAAACAGTTAAAAGAGCAGTTACGTCACTTCGCAAAATTTCAGTAAACCAACACAACGGAGCCTCGTTAGCACGGTGTCACAGCTAACCGAACAAACTACACCTGGTTTGAAATAGAGATCTCACAGATTCCAAAACTGTAAATGTCGTTGTCCTCACCAATTCACCAAGCCAGCCGCAAAAGAAGACTAAAAATGTCCTTCACTTTTGCAAAACATTATAATAAATGCTAGTTTATGTTGGATTTGTAATGTGATTGTCATTTATGCTTAGAAATATCTACCCATATATGCTTAGAGGTGTATAATCGATTGTGTAGTGATAGGATGTGTGATCTTCAGTAGGCTGTAAAAGGCTTTGTGTGCATTCCAGAGCACTAGCTGTAAAAGCTGGAACTTAAACACTTCCAAAAAGGAGCAAAGGGGAATCATAAATACAAAATGAACTCAAAATGCTGGGACAATGACCCAGCAACCTGACAGTAACAGTTTCCATAACCACTTCAGCTGTACTTTCCCATTCATCTGATAACTCCTTCCCTTCCACCCAGAGCCTGTCTCAGCCTGTCCTCAGCCCGGAGCCTGTTCTAACTGAATGTAACACAACATTCTTCTTTTTTCAACTTTGACAATTTCATTCTTGCTCTGCCCTAACTTGCTTCTTTTCTTGATTCCCTATTATTGAAAAGTCTTTACCTTACAGTATTAAGTGCCTTAAGGAAACTGTTGCTCTAATTTGGCGTCATGCTAATTAAATTGCAATGAAAATTGAATAACACATTTAGAGGCTGTCAAGATTACAAATGTCACTAGTAATCTAAACACAAATCATTTTTAGAATCATAAAGTCATTTGATCACACTCACTAAGAATGATTATTTTAATTTTATTTCATTTCATATTGTTTTCTATAGACAAGGCTAATCAAAAGGTATTGGCTGAAGCATGTGCATATTACGCCAACCATTTTAACAAAAGATCTTTTAGCATGCAGCTCCTGTACACAGGGCTCGAAGCAAAGAATAAAACAAAGCAATGCAAAAACAAACAAACAAACAAACAAACAAAAAAAAAAAACAACAACAAAACAAAAACTTCCCACCTTAGATAAGTAACTAAATCAACGCAAAAAACAACCAAGAGTTTCAGCATTATTATTTTTGCTCTTTTCATTCTTCATTTATATTTTTTCTAATACTCTATTTTTAAACATGTTTTTAAACCATTAACTACACCTTTTAAATTCACTGTCATAACTATTCCACAGGTTAACTCCTCTAACAGAAACACATTTCATCATCTCATCATCACATCAACATCATTTCAAATCACTGAGACTCTGTCTGACTTTAAACAGCTTCTGAGTACTGCGACAAAGTAAGTTATTTTGTGCTTTATACATTATCTGTGCCATTTTATATTCAATAAATCATACAATTTCAGGGTATTTAGATTAATAAACAAAATGTAAGTTGGTTCTATATAGTTTGATTGATTTATAATTCTTATAGCTCTTTTTTGTGACTTGAAAATAGGAAGAGTATTTGTTTTATATGCATTACCCCATATCTCCAGACAATAAGTTATATATGGAAGCAACAGAGTACAATAAAGTGTGTATACTGATTTGTTGTTGAGAACATACTTTGTTTTGTAGAGAATGAAAATAGTTTTTGACATTTTTGTTTTCACATGGTTTTTATGAGACTTTCAGCTTAGCTTACCATTAATTATCACTCCAAGAAATTTATTCTCATACACTCTTTCAATTTTAATTCCATCAACTTTGATTTTAGAGACATTTTTCATTTGTCTAGTGCCAAAAATAATAAATTTTGCTTTGTTTATATTTAACAATAACTTAGTTATATCAAACCAGTTTTTTAAAATATATTTAACTCCTTTTCCACTGTACTCAGAAGCTGTTCTATTTTTTTTTACCTGAGCAATACAGAGTGGTATCATCAGCAAATAATGCACATTTTAACAGCTTGCAAACACTACATATGTCATTTATATATAATATGGATAATTTAGGGCCCAGCACAGAGCCCTGAGGAACACCGCTTTCTTTGAAGAATATCCTGGTGAGTCTCACAGTTGCAGATTAAGTTGTGATTCACAGTCCAGTTTCTGAGTATAAAACCAGTCAGGATATGTTTGTCAAAGATGTGATGTTTGTCGTAGAAGCTGCTAACAATTCCTTAGTTTCCGTAGCAAACCAGTGACTAAAGACAATTAAAACTTATTAAGAACACTGAATACTAAGTGCACTGAACTGAATGGACAGTCTACCTAATACATTTATGGACATTGTAAGTGATATATTGCACATTGTTGAAGATTACATGTTGAAATGATTTAAATGTTTTGTTCACATCTATGTTTTGGACCATTTAAATGTTGAATACACTCAAATCACTTTTTTTCCCTTTAAGTTGTTGTTAGTGTCTCATTCTGAGTGGAGGTTTTTTTATTCTTTAAGTTGAGTTACCACTGCCAGTCTCCTTACGATCCTAACTTAACCCAACGAGACTAGATTCTCAAATATTTGTTCTTACTTGACCTTGAATGACAGATTACTGCGGATTTGACTGATTTTGGACTACTCAGTTAAAAAGCGTGACATGAGTTTAAAGATATGGTCACACAGAAAGCAACACGAAGCAAAATAGCCAACGTCAGTGTGAAGTAAGCAGGTCAAAAGTTAAACTTTGGGGTCTAAACAGAGTGATAGGCCACCAGCAAGAGTGAAGACTACAGTTGATTCAAATATAAAAGGATGGTAAATATCTTAAGGGGTTCCCAAGGCAACGAAAGGCTGCAAAGACGCCTAGAGGCAAGTTGTCAACTACAAAGTCATGCGTGACTCAAAAGCTTTCTGTAGATGATTCTTATAACAAGTTCACACGTTAAAATAAGCACCATTAAAAATCTACACTCATGTGACATATAAAAAGCTTTGAATTATAGAAAAACATACATGTATCACCGTAACATGGTATTTATAAGGATAACATAAAAATTTTACTATAATCTTTAAGATATTACAAGTGAAAATATATTTTCACTTGTGAAAATATATTTTCACTTGTGATGTACATACATATTTTTTTGTTATAAACTGAAAATGAAACTTGAATTCTGATAAGAATCGCAGTGGCGATACTTTCCTCACATTGTTGTTGTGCATCTTTGTCAAACATGCTCATCCATTAGGGCCCCCCCCTGTTTACGTATAAAACACACACACAACTTAGATTACTTAAGTTTGAATAGAATACAAACAAAGCAAAGTCAGCACAGAAGAGACAAAGTGATGATAAGAAATTATGTTCCTGTGCAAATCTAATTAGGACCCTAAACCACGAGCTTAAATAATACAGAATGTAAAACTACTTTTGTAGGTCCAAAACAAAATTATTAAAATCAAACCTGAACAGGTGAACAACAGAATGATATATTTACCTCTGGCTGCCGATTTTCCATAGAAATGTCTTCCTACAGAGACAGAAAAAGCAGATGATTGTTCTTCAGTCAAATCTGGACTAAAGTGGTGTACATATTTTTTTTAAAGTCACTGGACTCAACAAAAAGCAACATGATGTTACCCTGCGTCCTGGTGGAGTTCTGCTTGTAATCAGATGATCAGCAACATCAAAAGATTCCCCAACGTTCACTGTTGAGTGTTTTCTGTATTTCTTCTGTCAGTTTATCTTTTGCTGCTTTTCTCATCATCTCTGTGAATACATTTTCTTCCTCCTCCAAAATCATTTGGTCATATAGCAGTTTTCTGTCACAGCAACTTGAGCATTTCTTGTTCTTTTCACAGCATTTCTTCCATCCAAGTGGCAACACAAGGCTAACCACCAAAAAGCCAGCCAAGAGTATACCCAAGCCAATAATCTGAAGGAGAAGGAACAAATGTGATATTTTAAACTCATATTCTGAAATCACAAACTGTAAAAGAGGATGTATTTAGTTAAACAGGTGAAATGTGAAAGAATTGCTGTCTGTATCCATTTCTTTTAACGCATCTGTTTCTCCCTCTTTTGACTTGGTTGCTCCACCTGACCATTCTCCACCTGTGAGTGATATGAGTGAGTGATATCTTATCCATTGTAATTTCTTGGTGAGATTCTACCTTTACAATTAAGTAAAGCAATAGACAGTTTAAAAGGTATGAAAATATTAATTTATGAGCTGTGTTACTGTCTTCAGGTTTTAATTTGTCAAGTGATAAAGTGTGAGCTCGACTTTAAAATTTTGTTTGTAAGTTTGGTCTGGAGCATTTAGATGTGTTTTAGACAATGCTACAATCGTCCAAGCAAATTCACCCCAAATTCAGACGTTTAACACTCACCGAAACTGTACAAATACACAAGTACTAAATCTCATACTCTAGAGGCCTGAGTTAGCATATCAAATGATAAAGTTCATAACAGTAAAATTACAAAAGCCAGCATACCTGGTGTGCATCAGCTAATGAAGTCCTACCTATAAAGTTGCGAAGGTGAGAAGTGAGAGGAGAGAGAAAAAAATGGAAGTGGACCAGAATAGAATGCAACAAACTCGTCAGGTAATGATGACTAAAGACTTCTGGAACAACATCCTTTGAACAAATGAGACCAAAGTCAAGATCTCTGGTGTAATGTACAGCACCACATTTAGTGAACACCTGAAACCAATTACCAGGCATGGTGGTGAAGGTGTGATGGTTTGAGGCTGTTTAGCACCCTGACTGGCTCCTTGCTTTGACTGAACCGGGAATTCCTCTGTATGTTACAGTATCCTGAATTCAAAGTCAAATTTATTTATATAGCACATTTAAAACAGTGTTGACCAAGGTGATGTACACTTAATAATCAAAAGAAATAAAAAATATAAAGACATGATAAAAATTAAGAAAAAGAATCATAAAATTAGAAGATTTCAGTAAGAAATAAGATAAATAAAAAGTAATATAAACTCATTCTGATTTAAAAGCCAAGGAATAAAAGTGGGGTTTCAGATGAGTTTTACAAGTTTCCAGTGTTGCGGAGGTCCTGATGTGAAGGGACAGTTTGTTCCACAATTTAGGAGTAGTCACAGCAAAGGCCCGATCTGCTTTAATCTGGGACAGCCAGGACCATCTGGTCCACAGATTTAAGTTATCTTGCAGGAGTGTACCAATTTAAAAGATCAGAAAGGTATCAGGGAGCTAACCCTCTTTATGTGAGGCTGTCTGGCTGACAGCTAAAGGTCCGCCCAAATTGGGTCAAACAACAGGAAAAATGTTCCAAGCACAGCAGCAAATTTCCAACAGATTGGCTGAAAACAAAAAGAGCCAACATTGCCCAGTCAAACTCTAGACCTCAACCAGACTGAATTGCCCCTAGAGAGCTGTTCATGGACAAATATCTGTGAGCCTCAGGAAACTGAAGCAATGTTGTAAAGAAGAGTGGACCGGGAATTTGGACTACAGTTATATGAAAATCAAACAGAAAACAACTCATTGGGTGTACTGTATAGGAACAAAATTTGCTTGTGTTATCCCAAACATTACATCAGAGAACTGTGAAACCATCCAGTTCCCTGTATTGGTCACTTGATTCTGTAATTATCTGTGCTTGTAACCATAGATGTAACCATAGATGTAACTGCATTTCGGTACCTTTGTACTTGTAATTGTGTAATGACAATAAAGTTGAATTCTATTCTGAATTCTACTTTAACCATCTATGAGTTTATACTTACAGAAGTGTAGAGCTGCCACCCAGGCAAAAGAAAAAAAGAAGTATATCACGTTGTAACGTGAAAAATTTATTGTTCTAACAAGATACCTTTCATGTTTGTACAATATAAATATTATATTGTACGAATGTGATAATTATGTATATTGTAATAACGTGATATTATGTTGTTCAAACGTGAAAAGTATATAGTATAAAAGTATATAGTATATACTATCATGTTTGTACATGATAGTATATTGTACAAACATGAAAAGTATCTTGTTAGAACAATAAATTTTTCACGTTACAACGTGATATACTTCTTTTTTTCTTTTGTCTGGGTGGCAGCTCTACGCTTCCGTATATACTTGTAATTTACAAAAAAAACCCCAAAAAACCCACACCCATAAAACTAAAATTTAAGCAAATTAAACTTAATACAACCTCACTATATTCTAAGGAGCTTGGAAAGAAAAGCGTCTGGACTTCTTTGAGTTGCTTGAAGACGTTTCACCTCTCATCCGAGAAGTTTCTTCAGTTCTAAGGGACTTAGAACTGAAGAAGCTTCTCGACAACAATAACTCAACAGAGCAGCACAGAGTGGTACTGTATAATGTATGAAGAATAGCAACTTTACTCACCATGGATTTGTTTTTCAGCTTAGCAATCAGAACTTGCTCCTCAGCTGTGATGTTTTTTTTGTCTTTGCAGCCTAACTGTGGATGTTCTTTGTATGTATTCCAACAGCAAACAAACCAGTCTCCATCAATGAACACAGACACTACCCAAAGCAGACCAATGCAAACTGCTTTCATAAAGTGAATGCAAAAAAACACAAAAAATTTGCAGCAAATAGGGCTTCGATATATAGGACATGAGTATTTCCAGACTCTCTTGAAAAGCTCGTCGGTCCAGAGTTGTAAAGCAAATAAAATAAAAAAAGGTAGACACATGTATGAATTGCAGGATCCCTCAGCATCACAAGTACAGTTTAAATCCTCGTCAAGCACATAATTGTGAACAAAAATCACAATCATTGCGACATACATGCTGTATTTTTTGATGGCAAATTTTGGCAAGAAGGTGTTCATCTTGGGTGCTGAAGTTGGCTTCTGCTGAGAGCTGCAAACTTAAACTAAATATTCTGAGAGGAAACCGTGCTCCTCCTGTACACTAGTGATGTGTCAGTCGCAAATGAAACAGCTCTTAGAACCGTGAACGACGGGACCATTGTTGGGAGCTGTGTTTTTTTTTTTTTGTCTCACACTCTCTCACTTTTTTTTCACTTAACGCCTCACGTGAGCCTTGTGTTTGCGCTGAGCAGAGGGTGGAGGGGCGCAAACACAGCCTTAACTTTGCCCAGCAGAGGGGGGACGGGCGGTAGTTACACTCACAGTCGCACAGGAACAGAGCACGATGGAGAGAGTGAGCCAGGAGCAACAACAAGAGACAACATCATCACACTAGAAAGGTATAGTAATGAAAATGATTGACATCAAGAAAAGAAGCAAAATCTGGAACCATTTCAATTTTATTGACAATATTAAGCAAGAGTGTGCAAGAAAAGGATATCATATAGAGCCAGCTCCACAAACAACCTGCACCCAGGGTCCACCCATCAGTGCAATGGGAAGATAAAACACAGTCAGTTGAGTGTAATTTTAATGAAGATGGCAGTGTGCCTCCTGCAACTGTTGCTGCTGCTGCTGCCTCTACAGCATCATGCAGTATACAACCACAACCACCTAAACCAACCCAGAGCTATATGAGACAGATTTTGCATTAGTCTGTGACCCCAGCAAGACAGAACTCAGTTAATAAAGAGCTGACAAAAATGATTGCACATAATTTCCAACTATTTTCAGTTGTGGATGTTAAAGGAATCAGAAAGTTTATTTATGCATTGAATCCTATGTATGCAATTCCAAGCAGGACAACACTCCCAAAAAATTATGCCAGGCCTATATGACAGAGAACGTGCATTTTCTTTTTGTTTTGCATATTAATTTATAATTTTTGGTAAGTGGTTTGCAGGGTTTAGTGTTGTTTCACTTTAAATTAGTTTAAAAGGAAAAAAAGCTGAAAATTTAAATAGTTAAAAGTAGAATTGTACATAGTTGGGTTTTGTATTTTATCATTTTTAAATGTTATTTGCAGTAAATAAATAAGAGCATATTTATATAATAAACATACAGAAATAAAAAAAATTTTCCTTTACATTGCATACAGCAATTCATTTTGTGCATAATTTTATATTGTTGTTGATAATAACAAAACAACCTGAAGAGCAGGTTAGGAGCCGAAAGAGCTGGTTCTCTAAAAGAGACGGAATTTCCATCACTACTGTACACAGAAGAATAACTGAGTGAATCTCAAAACTGCAGAAGATTTGACATATAGACCACAAGTGTTCATGGTTACAGCCCCCCAATCCTTGTGATGTTTTGTTTTTATTACTTCCTAAAGCATTCCTAAAGTTGTTTTCTGCTTTTTTTTCCTAGTTGCAGGAAAATGTTGACTTTAACATCTTTACAATATGTCTGTGAACAAAGTTATTTTTCCCATGCTGTTTGCCCTGTGTATCTGATCATGCAGACGGTGTGAAACATCAAATAAAAGTGCTTATTGGCGACTGTCAAACCTTCGAGTCACCAAGCAGCTGAATAGGGGAATAATGTTAAACAGCGGGCCGGTTATTCCGGCCCGCTGCTTAAAAGGTTACTCAAAGTTCCAGTTTAAAACTCCTTTAAAAAAAGAAAAAAATCTTTAAAAATCCATTGAAAAAACAGTGATCAAAACATTCCAGGCTTGAGCGGTCAGCAAAAGTCGGTCAGCATCACCCACTAATTCACAAAAATTCCCTTGGACTGAGAACAGGTGATATAGCAATCACTACTACTATTACCGACACCACGTGCCCAAAAGCTACGCCTATCCACAACATTGCTGGTATGACTGTACGGAGCTAAGTGTTGTTGGGATTCAGAGATTTTATTGCTACCATATAATCTGCCTTATGATAAATGCAGTTGATAACATGTTTTACAGTATTATTTTATCATTTAATATACTTTACAGGGTTTATGTTATATTGAATATGTTTGTTATCACATTCATTCTATTCACAGGTTCAGTTCATTTTATACACATTGCATATCTGTGCTTGTTTAGAGTTGATGTTCCATCCAAAAGGGTTTTAAGCTTCATCTGGTGAGAGTGTCCAGGTGATACATGTTGAGGGAAGATGAGAACATAGTTGGTTAATTGCATGCATGCTTACAATACACATTAGTTTAGTAGCAGGCCTGAGCGAAGGCCCAAGCGTCTTCTACTTCATGTTTGGGACCAGCGGCAGTGTACTTTACTTAGTGATTGGTGACGAGGGTCAATAATTAGCCCTATTGGCCTTAGAGGACCCTGAGGTGTTAAGTTTATTATAGAATAGAGAAGTTATATGTCTGTTTATAGCCATTAAAAAAGTACAAGATGATTGATTGTTTGTCACCTATGTATTTTTGTATTCTGTTGACGTGGGGGCGTGATCCTCATTGCTATATAAACTGTACCCCTTGTGTTCTCATCAGAGGAAGACATGTGCTGATGTTGCCTCTCCTGGGTTAATAAACTCATCGTCTGATTGCATTTTTCTGGGGCCTCTATCATTTGTTGTCTGGTCTACAGTTGATTGATTTTGCGACAGTGTCTATATATGTGTTTATTTGGTAGTTCAATGAAAAGCTTCAGTTAAAACTGAGAAACAAATTGCATTCACATTTGAAGTTTTGGCTTGTTGTGGCAGATTTCTTCAGACTCTTTTTTAGGGAACTGGCACTTTCACTTTAGGCCCACTAAAGAGACCCGGCTCTTTCGGCTCTTCAGGTTTTTTTGTTGCTTTAATTAATTTATTATCAATATAAAATTATGCACAAAAGGAATTATTAATGTAAAAGAAACATGGCTTTATTTATATATGTTTACATATAAATATATATTGGGGCCCCTAGAGACAAAGCACAAATACTATGTTTCAGTACAAATACTACGATTTGGCAATAATACTGGGTTTTAGCACAACTACTGAGATTTGGGTGAAATACTATGATTTAGAAGAAATACTATGACTTCAGTACAAATACAATGTTTTGGTTCAAATAATATGATTTGCAAAAATACTATGATTTGGCACAAGTACCATGATTTAGTACAAATACTACAGTTTCGCTCAAATACTATGAAATTGCAGTGATACTATGATTTTGAAGGAATACTATGATTTGGTAGAAATACTATGCCTTAGTAATAATACTATAACATAGCAGATATAATGTGATTTTGCAGACATAGTATGTTTTTGCACAAATACTACGATTTCGCTCAAATACTATGGAATTGCAGTAATACTATGATTTGGAATACTATGATTTGGTAGGAATACTATGCCTTAGTAGTAATACTATAACATAACAGATATACTATGATTTTGCAGAAATTCTATGTTTTTGCACAAATACTACAATTTGGCAGAAATACTATGTTTGGGCAGTAATACTATGATTTGCTATAAATACTATGATTTGGCACATATACTATAATCAGCAGATATACTATAACATAACAGAAATTCTACGACTTAGTAGTAACACTATAATATAACAGAAATTTTAACTGGACAAAAATAACATGATTTGCCCCAAAACCATGATTTGGCAAAAAAATACCATGATTTGGCACAAATACAATGATATTGCAGAAATACTATGATTGGGTACAAATACTATGATTTGGCACAAGTACTATGAATTATTACAAATACTATGATTTGGCAGAAATACTATGATTTAGCAGAAATACTATGTTTTAACATAAATAATATCTTTTGACAGAAATTTCTGCTAAAAGGTACTATTTCTGCTTTTTAGCAGAAATACTGTAATTTTGCATAAACACTACGATTTGGGATAAATACTATGATTTGGCAGATATACTATATTCAGCAAATATACTATAACATAACAGACATTCCTCCACTTAGTAGTAATCTCATAACATAAAATAAATATTATGGTTCTGCCCCAAAACCATGATTTGGCACAAATACCATGATTTTTCAAAAATACTATGATTTAGCAGAAATACTATGATTGAGCAGAAGTACTAAGATGTAGTAGAAGTACTTTGATTTAGCACAAATACTATTATGGAGGAGTAATACTTTAACATGGGAGAAATATTGATACTCACACACATATACACAGAGAGCAAAGTGTGCAGAGGCTGTTGAGAGTCTGGGCTTGGTATATCTAGGTCAGCTAAATTGGCTGCACCTGCTGTAATCAGCACTTACACACACAGACACAGAGAGTGCTATGGGTTTTCTTCACTGTATTTCTCACATTCAGGATTCCTCTCGAACAAATGGCCATAATTTGCTAACCGTAGGAGATAGAACCGTCATTCTGACACCGTTTTGTTCAGAAGAGATGGGGGAATCTGGAGGTCTTCATAATTCAGAGATAAAATATAAATTATTAAAGATATATGACTTGTAATACACTGTAACTGAGTAGAGGCGAAGCAAAACTGCCTTGACTTGCCCTCAAACAACGTTTTCTAACTCTAAATCTATATGGAGCATCAAAATCATTCTTTCACCGTAAGAAACAGCAGGCTTTGGTGAACAGTCATGGAAATTTTCAGGTCTCTGTTTAAATCCATCAAAAAGATATGACGAGAGAAAAAAGTGCCTCATTTCCAGAGTTTGAAATCTGAAGAAATTTGAGCGAAGGACAAATTTCCTATCCTCAAACAAGTGTAATTCATGGCCAAACGGTAATAGGTGAGGAAAAAATTCTTGAATTGTGAGCATCAGGGATGCCTGAAGATATATTGGCACAAGCGTCATGTCTCAACTTTGTTTCGTTAAGGAGATATGACGATTTGAAAATGCCTCTCATTAGAGAAATCCAGCGCTGATTTTGAACAAACTCTCCATTGACTTTCTATGGAGAGTTTTGAGACTTTATGTTACTCTGAGGAGATTTGCAAAAAGTCTATAAGTCCCACAACAATGATAGTGACATTTTCTGAAAGCCAGCAAAAATACCTACGTTTTGATGTATAATTTGTGGGGGTTGAGTGGAAATTGAGCGAGTAGCAAGAAGTTGTTCAGACATGAAGAGAAAATTCAGAAAGGACGAGTGCACACTCTGAGTTAATTGCATAGCAACCATAGCAACGCATGTATTTTCTGAAAAATCACAATTTTGCAACTGAAAACTTAAAGAGAGATAAGATTAAAACGGTAGAAGATCTGAAAAAGCTGAATCAGACAGGAATAGCCCAATAATCTGAGAACATTTTAAAGTTTGAATGGAGTTTCTAGGTGAAAGTATGACAAAGTAGTTAAGTTTCAAAGACAAGCAAGTTTTAGCAGAATTGTGGAAGTTTTCCATTCATTTCAATGGGACAAATTAAAGGAAAAAGTGTAATATTTTAGAAAGTATAACAGTAATAAACACCAAAAGTCATTGCCGGAAAGAGCAGAAAGAGCAGAACAGTATAGAGTTTGAACTGAGAAAATCGGCAGAAAACTGTGGAAGTAGTTAAGTGCCAAAAAGTGTACGGAAGCAACTAGAAGAATAACTAGAAAAATTTGCATTTCCTGCGAAAATGCTGTGTGGATGCCTTAACGCTGAAGCTGTCTGCTGAAAAGCTGAAAAAGATGAAAAGTTTCAAAAAGTTGTATGGTGGTGAAAAAAAAAATGTTGCCCTGTGCAGGATTCGAACCTGGCCCTCCTGGGCTCAAGGCAGCTACTCATCTCACTGAGCCAAAGTCATTCTCACAAAGAAGAGGTGGAGAGACGGACAATTTTGCTGTAATTAGCAGAAGCTGTTGAGAATTGTGCTGATAAGAGGTGAAAAGGCTGAAAATTTTGCAGAAAAGAGGTAAATCAGCAGAATTTCTGCTGAAAA
Organism: Oreochromis aureus; assembly: GCF_013358895.1. NCBI lineage: Eukaryota > Metazoa > Chordata > Actinopteri > Cichliformes > Cichlidae > Oreochromis > Oreochromis aureus. The sequence continues at coordinate 133,885,930 of NC_052944.1, read as the reverse complement.
GAGGTGAAAAAGCAGAAAATTGCGCTGAAAAGAGATGAATCAGCAGAATTTCTGCTGAAAAGAGTTTTTCCTGAAAACAGCTGAGATCTGTGCTAATAAGAGGTGAAAAGGCTGGAAATTTTGCAGAAAAGAAGTAAATCAGCAGAATTTCGGCTGAAAAGAGGTGAAAATTCTGCTGAAAAGAGTTCAATCAGCAGAATTTCTGCTGAAAAGAGTTCTGCAGAACTTTTCAGAATTCTGCTGAAAAGATGTTTTGCTGAAAATAGCTGAAAAAGCTGGGATTTGTGCTGAAAAGTGGTGAAAAAACTGAAGATTCTGCTGAAAACGGGTTATAAAGCTGAAATTTGTGTTGAAAAGAGTAAAAAAGTTTAACTGTTAACTGAAAGAAATGTTGCCATAAGCGGGATTTGAACCCGGCCTCCCAGTCTGAGTACGGACGCTCATCTCACTGAGCTAAAACACAGGTCAACCCGGCAAGGAAAATCAGTGAGGCCACTGATAATATGGCAGAAATGGGCAAAAATATTGCAAAAAAATTCAATATCTCAAAAAGTATAGAAGTTATGAGCACCAAAAGTCATTGCCGGAAAGAGCAGAAAGAGCAGAATTTTTAAGATTTGAACGGGAAAATAGCACAAAAACTGAGGGAGTAGATAAGTGCCAAAAAGTGTACGGAAGCAACTAGAAGAATAATAATAAAGAATAAAGAGAAACAGGAAAACAATAGTGTGGAAGCCCTTTAGGGCATCCACACAATAAAGAACTAGAAAAATTTGCATTTCCTGCGAAAATGCTGTGTGGATGCCTTAACGCTGAAGCTGTCTGCTGAAAAGCTGAAAAAGATGAAAAGTTGCAAAAAGTTGTATGGTGGTGAAAAAAAAAAATGTTGCCCTGTGCAGGATTCGAACCTGGCCCTCCTGACCTTAAGGCAGCTACTCATCTCACTGAGCCAAAGTCATTCTCACAAAGAAGAGGTGGAGAGACGGACAATTTTGCTGTAATTAGCAGAAGCTGCTGAGAATTGTGCTGATAAGACGTGAAAAGGCTGAAAATTTTGTAGAAAAGAGGTAAATCAGCAGAATTTCTGCTGAAAAGAGGTGAAAAAGCAGAAAATTGCGCTGAAAAGAGATGAATCAGCAGAATTTCTGCTCAAAAGAGTTTTTTCTGAAAACAGCTGAGATCTGTGCTAATAAGAGGTGAAAAGGCTGAAAATTTTGCAGAAGAGGTGAATAAGCAGAATTTCGGCTGAAAAGAGGTGAAAATTCTGCTGAAAAGAGTTCAATCAGCAGAATTTCTGCTGAAAAAAGAGTTCTGCAGAACTTTTCAGAATTCTGCTGAAAAGATGTTTTGCTGAAAATAGCTGAAAAAGCTGGGATTTGTGCTGAAAAGTGGTGAAAAACTGAAGATTCTGCTGAAAACGGGTTGTATAGCTGAAATTTGTGTTGAAAAGAGTAAAAAAGTTTAACTGTTAACTGAAAGAAATGTTGCCATAAGCGGATTTGAACCCCGCCTCCCAGTCTGAGAACGGACGCTCATCTCACTGAGCTAAAACACAGGTCAACCCGGCAAGGAAAATCAGTGAGGCCACTGATAATATGGCAGAAATGGGCAAAAATATTGCAAAAAAAATTCAATATCTCAAAAAGTATAGAAGTTATGAGCACCAAAAGTCATTGCCGGAAAGAGCAGAAAGAGCAGAATTTTTTAAGATTTGAACGGTGAAAATAGCACAAAAACTGAGGGAGTAGATAAGTGCCAAAAAGTGTACGGAAGCAACTAGAAGAATAATAATAAAGAATAAAGAGAAACAGGAAAACAATAGTGTGGAAGCCCTTTAGGGCATCCACACAACTAGAAAAATTTGCATTTCCTGCGAAAATGCTGTGTGGATGCCGGAACGCTTAAGCTGTCTGCTGAAAATGACTGAAAAAGATGAAAAGCTGCAAAAATTGTATGGCACTAAAGAAACTGAAAAATTATGCTGAAAACAAGTGAAAAAACAGAAACTTTTGCTGAAAAGAGGTGAAAAGGCAAAAATTCTGCTTCAAAGGGGTACAGAAGTTCAAATTTGTACTGAAAAGAGGAGAGGTGAAAAGTTTTCCTCTGAAATGAGCAGAAGATACTGAGATTTGTATTGATAAGAGGTGAAAGGCTGAAAATTCTACTTAAAATAGGTGAATCAGCAGAATTTCTACTGAAAAGAGGTAAAGAAGTAGAACGTTGGACTGAAAACAGGTGAATCAGCAGAATGTCTGCTAAAAAAGAGATTTCTGTTGAAAACACCTGAAAAAGCTGGAATTTGTGCTGAAAAGGGGTGAAAACACTCACAATTCTGCTGAAACAGGGTGAAGAAGAGGTGTTGGGCTGTTGAGAAGAGTTACATAAGTTGAACTGATATGTGTGGGTACAAATACTATGATTTGGCAATAATACTGCGTTTTAGCACAACTCCTGAGATTTGATTGAAATACTATGATTTAGAAGAAATATTATGACTTTGTACAAATACAATATTTTGGCACAAATACTATGATTTGGCAGAAATACTATTATTTAGTAGAAATACTATGATTTACCAGAAGTACAATGTTTCTGCAAAAATAGTATAATTTTGAAGAAATACTATGCCTTAGTAGTAATACTATAACATCACAGATATATGATGATTTTTCAGACATTCTGGTTTTACACAAATACTATAATGTGGAAGTATACTATGTTTTAGCACAAATACTATGATTTGCTATAAATACTATGATTTGGCACATATACTATATTCAACACATATACTATAACAAAACAGAAAGTCTACGACTTAGTAGTAATACTATAACATAATAGATATACTATTATTTTGCAGACAGTCTATGTTTTTGCACAACTAGCACAATGTGGCAGAAATACTATGATTTGGCACAAGTACTATGATTTAGTACAAATAATATGATTGGGCAGAAATACTACGTTTCAGTACAAATACTATGATTTGGCAATAATACTGCATTTTAGCAAAACTACTGAGATTTTATTGAAATACTATGATTTAGAAGGCATACTATGACTTTGTACAAATACTATGTTTTGGTTCGAATACTATGATTTGCAAAAAATACTATGATTTGGCACATGTATCATGATTTAGTACAAATACTACGAATTGGCTGAAATACTGTGACTTAGTAGTAATACTTTAACATAACAGATATACTGTGATTTTGCAGACATTCTATGTTTTTGCACAAATACTACGATTTTGCTGAAATACTATGAAATTGCAGTAATACTATGATTTTGAAGGAATACTATGATTTGGTAGAAATACTATGCCTTAGTAGTAATACTATAACATAACAGATATACTGTGATTTTGCATAAGTATGTTTTTGCACAAATACTACTATTGGGCAGAAATACTACGTTTTAGCACAAATACTATGATTTGCTATAAATACTACGATTTGGCACATATACTATATTCAGCAGATATATTATAACATAACCGAAATTCTACGACTTAGTAGTAATACTATAACATAACAGAAATTTTACTTGGGCACAAATACTATAACTTGGCACAAATACCATGATTTTGCAAAAAAATTACCATGACTTGGCAGAAATACTATGATAGGGTATGAATACTATGAATAGGCAAAAGTACTATGATTTAGTACAAATACTATGATTTGACAGAAATACTATACCTTAGTAGTAATACTATAACATAACAGATATACTGTGATTTTGCAGACATAGTATGTTTTTGCACAAATACTACAGTTTTGCTCAAATACTATGAAATTGCAGTAATACTATGATTTTGAAGGAATACTATGATTTGGTAGAAATACTATGCCTTAGAAGTAATACTATAACATAACAGAAATTTTACTTGGGCACAAATACTATAACTTGGCAAAAATACCATGATTTGGCAAAAAAATACCATGATTTGGCAGAAATACTATGATAGGGTATGAATACTATATTTTGGCACAAGTACTATGATTTAGTACAAAAACTATGATTTGGTAGAAATACTATGCTTTAGTAGTAATACTATAACATAACAGATATACTGTGATTTTGCATAAGTATGTTTTTGCACAAATACTACAATTGGGCAGAAATACTATGTTTTAGCACAAATACTATGATTTGCTATAAATACTATGATTTGGCACATGTACTATATTCAGCAGATATACTATAACATAACCGAAATTCTACGACTTAGTAGTAATTCTATAACATAATAGAAATTTTAATTGGGCACAAATACTATAATTTGGCACAAATACCATGATTTGGCAGAAAAATACCATGATTTGACACGAATATGATGATATCGCAGAAATAATACAATTGGGTACAAGTACTATGAATAGCCACAAGTACTATGATTTAGTACAAAAATTGTGATTTGGAAGAAATACTATGATTTAGCAGAAATACGATTTTTTTACATAACTAATACCTTTTGACAGAAATTTCTGCTAAAAGGTACTATTTCTGCTTTTTAGCAGAAATACTGTAATTTGGCATAAATACTATGATTCGAGATAAATACTATGATTTGGCAGATATACTATATTCAGCAAATAAACTATAACATAAGAGACATTCCTGCACTTAGTAGTAATCTCATAACATAAAATAAATATTATGGTTCTGCCCCCAAACCATGATTTGGCACAAATACCATGATTTTTCAAAAATACTATGATTTAGCAGAAATACTATGATTGAGCAGAAGTACTAAGATGTAGTAGAAGTACTTTGATTTAGCACAAATACTATTATGGAGGAGTAATACTTTAACATGGGAGAAATATTGATATACACACACACACATACACATAGAGCAAAGTGTACAGGGGCTGTTAAGAGTCTGGGCTTGGTATATCTAGGTCAGCTAAATTGGCTGCACCTGCTGTAATCAGCACTTACACACACAGACACAGAGACAGCTATGAGTTTTCTGCAGTGTATTTCTCACATTCAGGATTCCCCTCGAACAAATGGCCATAATTTCCTAACCGTAGGGGCTAGAACGCTCATTCTGACACCGATTTGTTCAGAAGAGATGGGGAAAACTTCAGGCCTTCATAATTCAGAGATAAAATATAAATTATTGAAGATATATGACTTGTAATACACTGTAACTGAGTAGAGGCGAAGCAAAACTGCCTTGACTTGCCCTCAAACAACGTTTTGTAACTCTAAATCTATATGGAGCATCAAAATCATTCTTTCACCGTAAGAAACAGCAGGCTTTGGTGAACAGTCATGGAAATTTTCAGGTCTCTGTTGAAATCAATCAAAAAGATATGACGAGAGAAAAAAAAGTGCCTCATTTCCAGAGTTTGAAATCTGAAGAAATCTGAGCGAGGAAAATTTCCTACCCTCAAACAAGTGTAATTCATGGCCAAACGGTAATAGGTGAGGAAAGAATTCTTGAATTGTGAGCATCAGGGATGTCTGAAGATATATTGGCACAAGCGTCATGTCTCAACTTTGTTTCGTTAAGGAGATATGACGATTTGAAAATGCCTCTCATTAGAGAATTCCAGCGCTGATTTTGAAGAAACTCTCCATTGAGTTTCTATGGAGAGTTTTGAGACTTTATGTTACTCTGAGGAGATTTGCAAAAATCTATAAGTCCCACAACAATGATAGTGACATTTTCTGAAAGCCAGCAAAAATACCTACGTTTTGATGTATAATTTGTGGGGGTTGAGTGGAAATTGAGCGAGTAGCAAGAAGTTGTTCAGACATGAAGAGAAAATTCAGAAAGGACGAGTGCACACTCTGAGTTAATTGCATAGCAACCATAACAACGCATGTATTTTCTGAAAAATCAAAATTTTGCAACTGAAAACTTAAAGAGGTATAAAATTAAAACGGTAGAAGATCTGAAAAAGCTGAATCATTCAGGAATAGCCCAATAGTCTGAGAACATTTTAAAGTTTGAATGGAGTTTCTAGGTGAAAGTATGACAAAGTAGTTAAGTTTCAAAAACAAGCAAGTTTTAGCAGAATTGTGGAAGTTTTCCATTCATTTCAATGGGACAAATTAAAGGAAAAAAGTGTAATATTTTAAAAAGTATAATAGTAATAAACACCAAAAGTCATTGCCGGAAAGAGCAGAAAGAGCAGAACAGTATAGAGTTTGAACTGAGAAAATCGGCTGAAAACTGAGGAAGTAGTTAAGTGCCAAAAAGTGTACGGAAGCAACTAGAAGAATAATAATAATAAAGAATAAAGAGAAACAGGAAAACAATTGTGTGGAAGCCCTTTAGGGCATCCACACAATAAAGAGAAACAGGAAAACAATTGTGTGGAAGCCCTTTAGGGCATCCACACAATAAAGAGAAACAGGAAAACAATAGTGTGGAAGCCCTTTAAGGGCATCCACACAATAAAGAGAAACAGGAAAACAACAGTGTGGAAGCCCTTTAAGGGCATCCACACAACTAGAAAAATTTGCATTTCCTGCGAAAATGCTGTGTGGATGCCTTAACGCTGAAGCTGTCTGCTGAAAAGCTGAAAAAGATGAAAAGTTGCAAAAAGTTGTATGGTGGTGCAAAAAAAATTACCACCCTGAGCAGGATTCGAACCCGGCCCTCCTGGTCTCAAGGCGGCTACTCATCTCACTGAGCCAAACTTATTCTCGCAAAGAAGAGGTGGACAGACTGACCATTCTGCTGAAATGAGCAGAAGCTGCTGAGAATTGTGCTGATAAGAGGTGGAAAGGCTGAAAATTTTGCAGAAAAGAGGTGAATCAGCAGAATTTCTGCTGAAAAGAGGTAAAGAAGCAGAAACTTGCGCTGAAAAGACATGAATCAGCAGAATTTCTGCTCAAAAGAGGTTTTTTCTGAAAACAGCTGAGATTTGTGCTAATAATAGGTGAAAAGGCTGAAAACTTTGCAGAAGAGGTGAATAAGCAGAATTTGGGCTGAAAAGAAGTTAAAATTCTGCTGAAAAGAATTCAATCAGCAGAACTTGTGCTGAAAAGAGGTGAATGAGCAGAATTCTGCTGAAAAGCAGTTTTTGCTGCAAACAGCTGAAAAAGCTGGTATTTGTGCTGAATAGGGGTGAAAAAAATGAAAATTTTGCTGAAAAGGGGTGAAAAAGCTGAAATTGAGTTAAAAAAGTTTAACTGTTAACTGAAAGAAATGTTGCCATAAGCGGGATTTGAACCCGGGCCTCCCAGTCTGAGAACGGATGCTCATCTCACTGAGCTAAAACACAGGTCAACCTGGCAAGGAAAATCAGTGAGGCCACTGATGATATGGCAGAAATGGGCAAAAAATATTGCAAAAAAAATTCAATATCTCAAAAAGTATAGAAGTTATGAGCACCAAAAGTCATAGCCGGCATTAGCAGAAATAGCAGAATTTTTTAAAGTTTGAATGGCGAAAATCGGATAAAAACTGTGGGCGTAGTTAAGTGCCAAAAAGTGTACGGAAGCAACTAGGGGAATAATAATAAAGAAGAAAGAGAAACAGGAAAACAATAGTGTGGAAGCCCTTTGAGGGCATCCACACAACTAGAAAAATTTGCATTTCCTGCGAAAATGCTGTGTGGATGCCTTAACGCTGAAGCTGTCTGCTGAAAAGATGAAAAAGATGAAAAGTTGCAAAAAGTTGCATGGTGGTGAAAAAAAAATTACCACCCTGAGCAGGATTCGAACCCGGCCCTCCTGGTCTCAAAAAAGAGGAGGAGAGACCGACAATTCTGCTAAAATGAGCAGAAGCTGCTGAGAATTGTGCTGAGAAGAGGTGAAAAGGCTGAAAATTTTGCAGAAAAGAGGTAAATCAGCAGAATTTCTGCAGAAAAGAGGCAGAACAAAAGAGAAAACTGAAAACCGGTTTTGCCATGACTTGGATTTGAACTTGGTCCTTCTGGTCTCAAGGCAGCTGCTCATCTCACTGAACCAAAGCCATTCTCACAAAAACAAGAGATGGAGCAACTGACAATTTTGCTAAATGAGCAGAAGCTGCTGAGAACTGTGCTGAGAAGAAGTGAAAAGGCTGAAAATTTTGCAGAAAAGAGGTGAATCAACAGAATTTCTGCAGAAAAGAGGTAAAGAAGCAATAAGTTGCGCCTAAAAGAGAATTTGTGCTGAAAAGGGGTGAAAAAAATGAAAATTTTGCTGAAAAGGGGTGAAGAAGCTAAAGTATACCAAATCAAAGTATTTGTGCCAAAACATAGTGTTTCTGCCATATTGTGGTATTTGTGCCACAAAAGTTACTACATTACAACATGAATACGGATTAAAGATGAAAGAAACTGGCAACAAATTCCTCCACTACAAACCAGTCTGATACCACTTCTTTGCAGTGTTCACGTTTACTAAGGCACTACCCAAAAGGCGCCACAAGAGGGCACTCCAACACAAGAGATGAGGTGAATGAGCAGAATTTCTGCAGAAAAGAGGCAGAACAAAAGAGAAAACTGAAAACAGGTTTTGCCATGACCGGGATTTGAACTTGGTCCTTCTGGTCTAAAGGTAGCTGCTCATCTCACTGAACCAAACTCATTCTCACAAAAACAAGAGATGGAGCAACTGACAATTTTGCTAAATGAGCAGAAGCTGCTGAGAACTGTGCTGAGAAGAAATGAAAAGGCTGAAAATTTTGCAGAAAAGAGGTGAATCAACAGAATTTCTGCAGAAAAGAGGTAAAGAAGCAATAAGTTGCGCCTAAAAGAGATGAATCAGCAGAATTTCTGCTCAAAAGAGTTTTTTTTTCTGAAAACAGCTGAGATTTGTGCTGATAAGAGGTGAAAAGGCTGAACATTTTGCAGAAAAGAGGTGAATCAGCAGAATTTCTGCAGAAAAGAGGTAAAGAAGCAATAAGTTGCGCTGAAAAGAGATGAATCAGCAGAGTTTCTGCTGAAAAGAGTTTTGTTTTTCTGAAAACAGCCAAAAAAGCTGGAATTTGTGCTGAAAAGGGGTGAAAAAAATGAAAATTTTGCTGAAAAGGGGTGAAGAAGCTAAAGTATACCAAATCAAAGTATTTGTGCCAAAACATAGTGTTTCTGCCATATTGTGGTACTACTACATTACAACATGAATACGGATTAAAGATGAAAGAAAGGTTCTGTATGTAGAAAAAGAAACACTGTTGAACCATGTGTGAAATAAATAAAGAAATGAAATGAAAGAACAACCTGGTTCTGCTCAAATTCACCAATCACAGGTACTGCCTCAGTCTGCTTCATCAGGCTGTGTACTTGTTTCTGCCATGGAGCGTTAACAAGAATCTGAGGTCCATATTAGAAAAGCTGCTAAAATCATAAAAGTTTGCAGAATTGTAATAAATTAGCAATATAAATTACAGGTCTGTGGTAGTGTATAAATTTGTAGTGAAAAAAAAAAAACGTGGACCAAGGTGGGATTGAACCCACGACCTTTGAGCTGCAGAGCCGTGTCATTACTGATTGCGCCACCTGGAAAGGGGGCGGTCTGAAAGACAGATACTTGGGCAGTCAGAAAATAGATCGCGGTGAGAGGCGAAAAACGCCGTTTTTTGGAGTTACAAAACGTCGTGTAACTCAAAAACTAGGAGGGCTAGCAGCATAATTCTTGTACTGGGTGAATCAGCGGACTTTGGTGTATTTTGACTGCGATTTTCATAGCTCGTTCTAGCTCCGTCGCGGAGATATGACGAGAGAAGAAACGGCTTCATTTCCAGAGTTTGAAGACTGAGAGAAGGACAGATTTCCACCCCTCAAACAAACGTAATTCATTGCTCAACGGTAAGATAATTGTAAAAACTGCTTCCACTGTGAGTGTCAGCAGTGTCTGAAAATATATTGGCACAAGCCTCATGTCCTAACTTTGCTTTATTAAGGAGATATGGCGATTTGAAAATGCCTCCCGTTACAGAATTTCAGCTCTGAATTTCAAAACCTCCCCATAGACTTTGAATGGGGAGTTGTCAGACCATGTGTCACTCCGAGGCAAATTGCAAAAAAACGGTAAATCTCACAATAAAGATAGTGACATTTTCTGAAAGCCAGCAAAAATACCTACGTTTTGATGTATAATTTGTGGGGGTTGAGTGGAAATTGAGCGAGTAGCAAGAAGTTGTTTAGACATGAAGAGAAAATTCAGAACGGACCAGCACTCACTCTGACTTAATTGCATAGCAACCATAGCAACGCATGTATTTTCTGAAAAATCACGATTTTGCAACTGAAAACTTAAAGAGAGATAAGATTAAAACGGTAGAAGATCTGAAAAAGCTGAATCAGACAGGAATAGCCCAATAATCTGAGAACATTTTAAAGTTTGAATGGAGTTTCTAGGTGAAAGCATGAGGACGTAGTTAAGTTTCAAAGACAAGCAAGTTTTAGCAGAATTGTGGAAGTTTCCCATTCATTTCAATGGGAAACAAAAAGTGTAATATTTTAAAAAGTATAATAGTAATAAACACCAAAAGATATAGCCGGAATTAGCAGAAATAGCAGAACAGTTTAGAGTTTGAACGGAGAAAATCGGCTGAAAACTGAGGGAGTAGATCCACGGCAAAAAACGGGGGAGCAACTTGAAGAATAAAGTTTAAAGAGAAACAGGATCTCAATAGTGTGGAAGCCCTTTAGGGCATCCACACAATAATAAAGTATAAAGAATAAAGAGAAACAGGAACTCAATAGTGTGGATGCTTAAAGCATCCACACAATTATAAGTTCATGACAACATGAACGTGATCAAATGCTCTCTTCATTCACCCCTCTGTTCACAGACAAAATTGGAAGCCGGTAAAAGTAAGACGCACAGAAATGCTCAGCCATATGTGCTTTGACTGGAGATTCTGATGCATCACTGCTGGGGCTGTATTACCCAGAATTTATTGCAGCAACCTCTCAGGTATACCTTGCTCCAACGTACCTGCCTGGCACAGTTCCATGTACACTTCCGGTCAGTGGGAAAATTTCTGTCACAAGATCAAAGGGAAAGTCCTGGTCTTGTGACAGATGGAAAGTCTTGAGGTCAAAAGTCAAAGTGTCAAGTGACACAAAGTGCTATGGAGTAACTCTCTCACCAGGTCTTGAAAAATAAAACCTGAAAAAAAATAGAACTGAACTCTGTTTGCAGCTGAACAGCTCCACTCTACTTTCTCCTCAATCCATTTTACAAACAACAGTTTCCTGCTTCCCTTTCCAAAAACTCTTACAGATTCATCCATATCTAGATTATTTTTTACATACTTCTCATGGGCCAAGATCACCAAATTCCATTTTCTTTTATGTAACACAAGTAAATCATCTTCACTAAAATTGCTGTGATTAGTATGTGAAACGAGGAAACTGTTGAGTGCAGAGGTGAAAGCTGAAAGCTGGGTTGGGGCTTTGTGTTGGGTCTGACAGTCAGCAGACAGAAACACTTCTCTACCAGACTGAAACTGTGAGAAGAACAATGGAGTCGTCTCCCATTGACAAATACAATGTACAAATACAGATGTGTTTATTAGTTGTTAATTATCTCAACGTCACAGTGATTTTGATGACAGAGATTTGCAGTTTCATTTTGGTCCTACTAAGAAACCTGACACGGGCTCATTTGTATACCAACTGTGATTGGATGTTTAGATGTGTGGGAGGGTGAGAGGGAGTTCTCTGCCGAGTTCTGGCACAAACAGAGCACAGAGGGAAGAAGCCAACGAGAGGTGAGGATAGGACCTTCTAGAGGTTATCGTTGCTTATAATATTTTATTTTCTAAAAGAGCCACTTTCAAGACCTCAACAAGAAAGTCGAGCAGGTGAGACTCGAACTGGCGTTGGCCGTCTGAAATTGGGGTCTAGGTGGGTACGTGTTAACGCACTGAGCTAAACCAAAAAAGTCAGAAACAGTGTCACAGAGCTATATATGAGGGTTAAAAAGTTTTGTAGAAACTGTAAATTATCATGCTGATGATAGACATTTTATCTGTGTTTAAGAAATAAGAAAAAATAATATTTAAAAATGTTGAGTGACTTTTAAATATCTTTTTTTTATTTATTGCTAATTCAAAAAAAAATGTTTTCATTTTAAGAGGAGCTGGTCAAGAACTTGGTAGGAATTGCAACAAATATTACATCATAGTTTTGTCCATATATTTTAAGTTGCCAAAAGAGGACTGGACTTTATTACTTTATTGATTTATATAGCTTCACAGGATAAAAACTACAAAGTGCTTTCCAATAATATATAACAGATATACATAAAACAGCTCAACCAAACATAAGGCACAAATCTAGTTAAAAGCCAGTCTAAATACATGAGTCTTAAGATGATGACTGATACTACACTAGCTACGCAGACATAAAATATTTACAGTATTTATTCTCTAAGGCCAACTTCAAGTCTGCTATGTTTCTGAAACTCAACAAATCACATTAGTACCCTTAGCTGCTAGCTTCTTGAACTTGGGAGACTGGAGTCCACTTATCAATCTCAAGGCCAGATTAATTTAAGTTGTATTTCTTTTCTGTATTACTCCTTGTAGATTGGAGTAAACAACAAATAAAGATGAAGCTGTTGTGGGTTGTGATGCTCTCAGTCAGCACAGTGTTTGCCACTGCTAATGATGAGAAGAAGGAGAACATTGGGACTGTGATTGGAATTGATCTGGGGACAACATACTCTTGGTAAGTCACTTCAGACTCTTTAAATAATGACACAATACCACTGTGGAATAAAATGGGATTCAAATTGAAATCAAGCTGTGTTCTTGCAGTGTTGGAGTGTTCAAGAACGGACGTGTGGAGATTATTGCCAATGACCAGGGAAACCGAATCACCCCCTCCTACGTGGCCTTCACCAGTGAAGGTGAGCGTCTGATTGGTGATGCTGCAAAGAATCAGCTGACCTCTAACCCTGAGAACACCATTTTTGATGCCAAGAGGCTGATTGGTCGCACATGGGATGACTGGGTTGTGCAGCAGGACATCAAGTACCTGCCCTTCAAGGTGAGCTTGTTACCTAGAAGTAAAACTTGTAGTTGTTGGTTTCTTGGGTCACGCTTGAATAAAATTCTTGTTAAATTAATATTGGTGTGTATTCCTATAAAGGTTACTGAGAAGAAGAGCAAGCCCCATATCCATGTTGACATTGGTGGTGGCCAGATAAAGACCTTTGCTCCTGAGGAGGTCTGTGCTATGGTGCTGACTAAGATGAAGGAGACTGCTGAGGCTTACCTGGGCAAGAGGGTACAAAAGTGTCAGATATTCTAAATCAGCGAAAATGCAAATCTTAATTGAATGGTGTATCATCAAATCCAACTTAATCCTTTTTCCTCAGGTTACACATGCTGTGGTCACTGTCCCCACCTACTTCAATGATGCCCAGCGCCAGGCCACTAAGGATGCTGGTACCATTGCTGGTCTGAATGTTTTGCAAATCATCAATGAGGCGTAAGCATACAGTCCAAATGAATTTGATCATCTGCAATTTGAAACTGTAAAAATGTCCCTGCCCTGCCTCTGAACAATAAGTTCTCACTGTATTCTTTAGAACTGCTGCTGGTATTGCTTATGGCCTTGACAAGAAGGATGAAGAGAAGAACATTCTTGTCTTCGATCTGGGCGGTGGCAGCTTTGATGTTTCTATTCTGACCATTGACAATGGTGTGTTCGAAGTGGTGGCCACCAATGGTGACACCCATCTGGGAGGTGAGGACTTTGACCAGCGTGTCATGGAGCACTTTATCAAGCTGTACAAGAAGAAGACTGGCAAAGATGTGCGCAAAGACAACCGTGCTGTACAGAAGCTGCGTCGTGAGGTCGAGAAGGCCAAGAGGGCGCTGTCTGCCCACTACCAAGCCCAAATTGAGATCGAGTCCTTCTTTAAGGGAAAAGACTTCTCTGAGACCCTGACTCGTGCCAAGTTTGAGGAGCTGAACATGGTAAGATATTCATTTGGTTCTGAAAATATTGTGTATCAAACCCTATTAGAGAAGTGGTTGAACAAGCTTTTTAACTTGTATGTTCTTTAAAATCCAGGACCTGTTCCAGTCCACCCTGAAGCCTGTACAGAAAGTGCTGGAAGATGCTGACTTGAAGAAGCCTGACATTGATGAGATTGTCCTGGTTGGAGGCTCCACTCGTATCCCCAAAATCCAGCAGCTGGTGAAGGAGTTCTTCAATGACAAAGAGCCATGTAGAGGCATCAACCCTGATGAGGCTGTGGCATATGGAGCTGCTGTGCGGGCTGGCATGCTTTCTGGAGAGACGGACACTGGTGAGTCATGAATCTTAGAAATATTTTATTAAATAAGATTGAGCTTTCAAATCTGATCCTGTTTACTAAACTTTTTCCTTCACTTGCAGGTAATGCGGTTCTTCTGGATGTGTGCCCCATGACCCTTGGAATTGAGACTGTTGGAGGAGTAATGACCAAGCTGATCTCCAGGAACACCGTGGTGCCCACAAAAGAAGCCCAGAAGTTTACCACAGCTTCTGATAGCCAGTCTACTGTCACCATCAAAGTCTATGAAGGTAAGAGTTTTGATATTGTTCTTTAAAGCTGACAAATTGTGTTTTTCATTAAAAGAATCAAATGACAAGAAACACATGACAGTGAAATTAAATGTTCCACAAGTCTAATTGTGACTGTTTTTTTTCTGTTTTAGGTGAGCATCCTTTGACCAAAGACAACCATCTCCTGGGTACCTTTGACCTGACTGGCATCGCCCCTGCTCCACGTGGTGTACCCGAGATTGAAGTCACCTTTCAGATTGATGTCAACAGCATTCTGCATGTCACTGCTAAAGACAAGGCCACAGGCAACAAGAACAAGATCACAACTGACCAGAACTGGCTAACGCCTGAGGACATCGAGCACATGGTGAACGACGCCAAGCGCTTTGCTGAGGAAGACAAGAAGCTGAAGAAGAGGATCGATGCTCACAATGAGCTGGAGGGCTACGCATACTCCCTGAAGAATCAAATTGGCAACAAGGAGAAGCTTGGTGGCAAGCTTTCAGATGTTGATAAGGAGTCCATTGAGAAAGCAGTGGAGGAGAAGATTAAGTGGTTGGAGTCCCACCAAGATGCTGACCTGGATGACTCCCAGGCCAAGAGGAAGGAGCTTGAGGAGGTGGTTCAGGGCATTATCAGCAAGCTCTATGGTAGTGCAGGTGGTCCACCACCAGAGGGAAGTGAGCAAGATGAGAAGGATGAGTTGTAGGCAGACCTGAAGTCTTGTGGCCCCTTGGCACTCTGGCATGTTGGTGTACACAATGGACTGATGGGACTCAAATTGTGAGAGGAGTGGTGAGGAAGGGGCTGACAATAACAAATGACCATACTGAATTTCCTGAAAAGCTTTAAAATAAGTTTCAGTGTGTGAGACCTGTTCTCTTCACATATATATCCCACATTGCAGACAGGTCTGGCCCGGATCTGGTATCAAGCTGGCACTTCTGACTGACTGGTGTCATGGCAGGGTGTATGTCAACCCGATGTGGGCCAGGTCTGGCAATGATGGCACTATTCATGTTCCTATTTTAATGCCAATGTTTCAAATGCAGGTGAAAATGTTTTCACACAGATTACACATGTCCATTCTCAGTCACTGGTTGGGGTCAAAGATTCATCTGAGTTGGCTGGTTTCCCCTGGCTTTGCCAAATTCCATAAAATGGCTGCTAACCCATCAGCATGTCCTAATTTATGCTGCTGAGTTGCACATGAAGGTTTTTCTTTCAAAGGCATTCTTTTGTACTCTGAGAGTCAAACAACATTTAAAGTTTTATGAACTCTAAAGGTTCACTGTGACAGTAGATTCATTCCTGACATGATTTATGTTATTTATGTCGACCGAGAACCACAAAATAAATCACTATGCAAAGTGCAACCTTTCTTCAATGTGAAGTGCTTCTTTGTGGAGCTTGTACTCATTTGGTTTGGGGTTAGCATGTTCCTTTTGATTAAAGATTCAATTTATTTCATGAATGACCTCTGTGTGAAAATTTGAGAATGTCACAGTTGGCCGAGGCAAACTGCGTGGAGTGTGAGGAGTGGACCCAGGTGCAGACATTCTAAAACCCAAACTTAACTGATCATGAACTGTTTATTAAAGCAGACAGAACAGTACAAAATAAAAGGGTGAAAACAATGCAAACTAAGCAATAACCTAAACTGGGTAAACTACAAAGGAAACATGAACCATGAAAAACCCTGGTAAATAGAAAAACAAAAAAACTCTAAACATGGCGATGAGGATATATGAAAACCTGAACGCAGGACTTGGCATGGAAACAACGCAGACAATCCAACAAAGACTAAATGAGAACGCACAGACTAAATACACACAGGAGGCTAATGAGAGAAGTGGGAACACATGGGGGAACAGCTGACACACACGAGTGGAAGAGTAAAACTAAACACGATGAACACAGGAACACAAGACCTCTTCAAAATAAAACAGGAAACATAAGACACAGACATGACAACCTAGACTTGACTACTTAAGACACAGACATGAAACACATGAAGGGCAAGGGAGACTTAACAGGGGTGGAAGACACAAGGGGAATCTAATAACAAAGAACTAGAACAACCTAGGCATGAAAAAAAAGAACTTAGAAAGCCTGAAGAGCTTAAAAAAACCATAAACTAAAACTCAAAACGCTGGGTCAAAAGACCCAGGATCGTGACAGAGAATTTAATTTAAATTATGTTTTCTTTTTCTCTCTCCAAATAGTTTTTATTTTTTATTGTGAAGCACGAGTAACAGTTATAAATTCCCCCCGGGGCTGATATTGCTTCTTTTTTGTGTTTTTATCACCAAGAAAACAAACAGACAAAAAAAAGCCCTCCCTGCACCATTCCCTCATCCCAGAGCTGTATCAGCTTATTGTAACCTATGGTGAAGTCCACATAGCACTCTCATTTGTTCATAATTTCCAAATACTCAATGAGTGGCCTCCAAATCTGATCTAAAGTCCTCTGGTTTGTCCTTTATAATGTAGTGGATCCATTCCAGATGAAGAGTATCTGCCAATACTGAAATCCAGGCTTTCAAGGAGGGCACTGCTATACCCTTCCAAAGTAGCAGAATCAGTCTCCTTGCACACTGCCATGAGACAGAAGAGAGGTCTGTGCAGTCTTAAGTTTTTTAGATTGTTGCGACAGTCCAATCAAAATGGAATCAGGGTCTAACTGCACGTCAAAAAGGTTGAAAAAGGAAGAAAAAACTGAATCCCAAAAATCATGTAGCTTAGTAGACATTACAAAACTGTGAAGCAACTGTGAAGCTTCTCCACATTGACATATATCACAAATGGGTGACGTTTCAGGAAATATCTGATGCAATCTTGTCTTCGAGTAGTGCAATCTATGCAAAACTTTAAGCTGAATTAACCTATTTCAGGCATTGATAGAGCATTAATTAACATATCACAGCCCTTTCATCCAGGTATCATTATAAATTTCTGACCCCAATTCCTTTTCAAGGTCCAGAAACTTACCCTGGACCCAGATGAAACCATGGTGTCCTTTGATGTAGTCTCTCTCTTCACTTGCATACCCACCATGGAGGCAGTGGAGACTGTCAGAAAACGACTACAAGAAGACAGCTCCTTGGAAGACAGGACCAACTTCACACCCGATCAGATTTGCACACTGTTAGACCTCTGCCTTACCACAACATACTTCAAATACAACGAAGGCTTCTACAGACAAAAACATGGCTGTGCCATGGGCTCCCCTGTGTCACCTATTGTAGCCAACCTTTACATGGAGGAAGTGGAAAGAAAGGCTCTTGGCTCTTTTAAAGGGAGAGTACCCAGCCACTGGTACAGATATGTAGATGACACCTGGGTCAAAATCAAGACACGAGAAGTGGAATCCTTCCCTGCGCACATTAACGCCGTGGATAAAAACATCAAGTTCACCAGGGAAGACACAAAGGACATGTTCCCTCTAAGCCTGAAGGGAAAAAGAAGGAACACACACATGTAAAGGAAGCACTGAAAACATGTGGTTATCCTAACTGGGCGTTCATAAAGTCAGCAAAGATGCACAGAAAAGAAGATCAGACACCAGCGAGGGAGGATATGAAAGACAGACGCAACAACGTTGTCATCCCCTATGTAGCCGGTGTATCAGAGAAACTCAGGAGAGTTTTCTCCAAGCACGACATCCCAGTGTACTTCAGACCCAGCAACACACTCAGACAGAAACTGGTTCAGCCGAAAGACAAAACTCCAAAACACAAACTGAACAACGTGGTGTATGCTGTACAGTGCAGTGAGGAATGCCCAGACCTCTACATCGGAGAAACCAAACAGCCACTTCACAAGCGCATGGCACAACATAGAAGAGCCACCTCCACAGTACAAGACTCAGCAGTCCATCTGCATCTAAAGGATAAAGGTCACTCTTTCGAGGATGCCAATGTTCACATTTTGGACAGAGAGGACAGATGGTTTGAAAGAGGAGTGAAAGAGGCCATCTATGTCCACTGTGAGCGACCATCTTTGAACAGAGGTGGTTTACGACACCAACTGTCTGCCATCTATAATCCAGTTTTGAGATCCTTCCCAGATGCCTTAACACCCACTCACATCCTGGGCCATCTGATCCCAGGAATTCACATGATAGGGTGGGGCCAGGTTTCACAATGAGCTCACCCGAAACCCGGGCTGATTGTATTGTGCAGCCATGAGGAGCCTTAATAATGCAGCTGCATTATTTATCCACCATAACAGAGGTTAGTGTTCAGCTCTGTCACCACTCTGGCCACATGTTGCCACACTTGTACTTCCAGCTCTGAGCTGCTGCTGCTGAACATGTTACTTCTGTAATTATGTCTCCAAGCAGCATCACAGCTTTCAAAGAAGAAAAAAAAAGCATTATTTCCTGATAATGTCTGATGTGCTTGTACAAGATGTAAAGACTGGTAGTTTGAGGAAATCCTTTCAGAAACATGTTTGCTTGCACAGAGCAGTGAGTCTTCTTGGTTTCTTGTAGATTACAAACAGGATTGGAGTGATGAGGTACGCGGTGCTGCACGGCTGTCTATGGGATGACCTGTACATCAGAACCACATCAGCCCAGACCCAGACATCTACCAGCACAAGTACAGACCCTTTATCTCACATGATTGAGCATTCGTTCACCTTCATCTGTTTGTCTGTTCTTATTGACAACTCTTCATCCAGTCCACCTTAAACACAATGGGTGTGTTGCTGGGAATGGGAGTTACCTTATGGAGCTGTTATTGCAGTAAAACAGTTTTGTGTATATTTCAGTCCATACGAATTAAAAAAGTCGACTAATGTGACACTTGCAGACTGAGTGATGCTGGTGGTTTGTACTGGGTGTGACACAGAGCTGACCCCTGACCTCAGGGTGGAGAAATCTTATAGAAAACTCTTGCTGTGTCCGAATTCAGGGGAAGGATGCTCATGAGGACACTACCTGCCAACGTCACAACGTAGTGTCCTTAGATGGACGGGTAGTCAGGAAGTGAGCGGCTGTGGACAGCCCCCTTTTTTTCTCCATAGAAACTTTATTGAACAAACAATGAGTATACAGCAATACAGGGCTTTGGAGTGAAGTCACGCCGCAATGCATTGTGGGAGCGCGGCGCCATTTTCCGGGTCCACAAATCAAAACAAACATACTGTGTTGGAACGACGACGACAAGAAAGATGCTTAAAAGCAGCTCAAAAGAGAATGGACTAGTGATGGGTAGATGAGGCCTCGTGAAGCGTTTCAGCACATTCCCCAAACTGTATCGACACAGTGTTGCTTGTTTGCTCCATACTGACACCTGCTGGACCTTAAATATCATTGCAGGCAACTTACTTGAGACTAGTGATGCGCGAATCATGAACGAATCGTTCAATACTCGAGAATCACTTTACTGACTCGTGAATCATGATTCACAAGCACAACTGACTCACTGACTCATCCCTGTTGCTGTTAGCAAACTAATTTCATTAGTAGAAATATATCTAGCTTATAATTCAAATTGTGAAGAAAAACACAACATCCAGTATCTTAACAAAAACATTTCTGCTCTGAACTGGGAGAAAAAACCCTGAGTAGAAGCTCACATCAAGACAATAGCTCCTCGGTTCACAGTAGCATCGCTCTGCTAACATGCTAACAGCACATTTGAGCTACTCACCCCCTCCCTTCCTGCGCTGAATCGTGGGGAAGCAAATCACTCAGGACTCACTAACCCCCTCCTCCTGTGCTGAATCATAGAGCAAGCGAATCACTCATGACTCGCTAACCCCTCCTTCCTGTGCTGAATCATAGAGCGAGCGAATCACTCATGACTCGCTCACCCCTCCCTCCTGTGCTGAATCATAGAGCGAACGAATCACTCACTCACTCACTCACCCCTCCCTCCTGGCTCGCAGCTACTTCTTCTTCTTCTTGGTTGGCAACCAATGTTAAGGCGCACTACTACGCCCCCTGGCTCACAGCTCAGTGGACATTTAGATGAGAAAATATATATTTGACACATGTAAGGAAAATACTAATAAAATAAAAATAAACAAAAGAAATGTTCCCTTTAGAAATTCTTTTGGTCTTTTTGCTCTATAAAATAGTTGTTTTCTTTAAGAATCACTCATCTTAGCAGTAGGATTTACATTAAAGAGAAACAAATTAAGTTTGAGTGAAAATGTACATTTTTGCACTCTCTGGTCAACTGACTCAGTGACTCAAATGACTCAAAAAACCCGATTCACTTTGGTGAGTGACTCATTAAAACTCGATTCAGTAAAAAGAATCAAATTTACCATCACTAATGAGATGAAGGGCTGGCTGACTGAATGACGGCAAGACAACATCACATCAATGACACGACAATGGACTGCTGGAACTGAGGAACTTAAATACACAGGCTGAATGATGAGTGACTAGAGACAGGTGAGTGTCTACATAAATATGTGTACATAAAACCAGAAAGAAGAACAGAGCAGGATGTTCATCACAACTGGATGCCTGTATCACCCATGCTTCACTGAGGAGAAAACCTGTGTTTGCAATACGGAATAAAACTTATGGGGCATCAAGAAGTAGATCGTACAGGCTTTGAGGGGGGGAAAGGAAAACTTACATGAAACAAACAAAAAAAACCCCTAAAAACTAAATTACTAACTAAAATAGATTACTAAAAACTAGTAACTTTATAAGGATTTTGGTAAATATTTTAGCCTGTTAATAATTCGTCATATTTGGCAAAGGAAAAAGAAAAGAGAAAGACGAGAGAGTATCATCTTCAGGGACCGTGATCCCCAAACTGGAACATCAGGTTTCAGTGTTTACAGTCAGATCTTGGAGCTGT
Organism: Oreochromis aureus; assembly: GCF_013358895.1. Classification (NCBI taxonomy): domain Eukaryota; kingdom Metazoa; phylum Chordata; class Actinopteri; order Cichliformes; family Cichlidae; genus Oreochromis; species Oreochromis aureus. The sequence goes on along the minus strand of NC_052944.1, from coordinate 133,864,632 downwards.
AGCAGAAACAAGCTTACAGGTAACGTCCGTTTGTTTGTTTGTTTGTTTACACAGCACAGCTGAAGGACATCATGGTTAGGAGGACAGTCACTCTAACTACAAGTTTTTCACAGTCTCCAAAATAGTTTGCCATGGTGATGTACCACAGTGAAAATTGACCCTATTCATAGACCGAAAGTCAGCTCTATAACCACAAACACTTTTTCTTAGTACTCCTACTTGATCATGTTTAATACATGATCATTCAAGAGAAATTATCCTGGAAAAGCAGAATTTAGAGGAGATGTGAAAAAAAGAGAAATTGTGAAAATACACAAAGTTTGTTGTTGAACTTGAAGGATGCACTGCAAAAACGTAAAATCTTACCAAGTATATTTGTCTTATTTCAAGTCAAAATATCTAATCACACTTAAAATAAGCCATAATCAGCTAAAGAGTAACGTTTCAGTGAGATATGGGAACTTGTTTTTAGACAGTGCATCTTGGATATCTTGTTAAGTGAAAAACTCTTGAAAACATATTGTTTTGAGTCATATATCAGACGAAGCTTTTTTGGCATTTCATAAACGTTTTAAGCTGCTGTGTTATTTGTAAAAGATGTATCATCTTGTTTCAAGAAATAGACCTAACTTGAATCAGGACATCCAATCTACTTTACTGAGAACTGCAGATTAACAACATGCCCAACATTGCATTATTATGAGTCTTAGTATCTTAAGCACAGTGTATTTATTTTTCTTACATACCAGTCAAACCATATCAATGTGACATTGAAAAAGAGGCAAAACACTGAAATTGTTTCCCTCTCAGTTGTGTTGCACTGAACAGATTGTGCCAAAAGTAAAATAAAAAGTCAATAGAACAATAAATTTTTTGCCAGTGTTTAAAAACATTATTTCAGCCCACATATTCACAAAAGACTCAAGAATGATGTTTGATGATGTCAGTGAGATCATACTTCACTGGAATGTACTTGCTGTTATTAAAGTTTACATAGTGGTATGCTGTATAATCAACAAGATTTCCAGCATCCACAAAAATATTTGCCTGAGCTAGACAGGGAACTTCTACCTCATAAGCTAAATATTGATCATTCCACCCAACTGTAGAGAGAGGCTGGCATTCAAAACAATACACAGATGCATTTACAATATAGATGTTTTTAACAAGTGCAAACTCTGGAGCATCATTTATGACATCAGAAATAACCAAAGATTTTTCACATGAATGCTTATTTCCATGTAGCATAATCCACTGTACAGAAACTACATGTTCAACTTGCTCAATGAAGTCTTTTATCTTGCCTTCTACATAATGACCATTTTTCACCTCAGAGGCTGGACCCATGTCGACTTCACTTGAAAAAAAATGGGATGTTTCTCATGCACGTTCTGACTACATTCATAAAGTTGGTTGTGCTTCACAAGAGATTTACAAATATTCTTAAAACTACTTTTCAGAGCCCACTGCTTGAAGAAACAATGTTTTGACTCAAAGCGCATACACATATGCCTCACTGTAGGACCAAGAGCCTTAATCTGAGAAGGAAGATGCTGTTTAGGTATAATATTTTCATCTGGAAACAGTTGTTTGAAATGTTTTAAATGCAGCTCTATTAAAAGCTTCAGTCTGGAGAGAGTTGAGACAGCAATAATAGGTGAAAACAGAATTTTTATGATCTCTAACATGTTACGTAGCATTTGTGTGTAATGATTTTCTCCAATTTTGTCCATAAGAAATGGAAGGATCTTTAAGAAAACCAGCATCTGCCCAGCTGACTGTTTCAATTTATTGTCATTTGATGACAGCGTACTGACAGATATGGGGCAAGGCTTATCCCTCACATCAACAGGAGAATAAGGGAAACACAGAATTGCACTATTGAATGAATCCAAGTTCATTTGCCCTGAAAGCACAAGATTCTTTAAAACACATTTGATTTCATATGGGGCAACGCCTTCAAGAATAACATGCATGATGTCTTGTGGGGTTTGATTGATTATATCAACGTGAGGAGATTCTGTTAACTTGCTTTTCCTCTTTATACCATACGTTATTTTTAGATTGTCTTTCAGAAAGTCAGTACTTGCTTTCTCAATGTCATTACATTGCCTGTTATGACTGGCCATGGTCCTTTTAACAAACAAATCTTCATTAAATTTTTCCTGCATGTCTTCAAAGTGGCAGTCGCAGTGCCTGCATTTACTGTAGGCAAAACCCACTCCTTCCTTAAATCCAGCCACTTCATGCTGAGCTAGAGTGTCTCCACACACAGATATGAGTGCCCCATGAATTGTCCTCTCACCACTTGCAGTGACAACTTGGCCATCCTTGCATGGCTTTGGCCTCTCATCAATCATTGCAAGCATTCTTGGATGTGATAGCAGCTGCTCCAAACTTTTCACCAACGGTATGTAATGAAAACAATGGTCCTTAATGGCAAGAACTCTGGAGTCTCCACGCTTCGAATAACAGACTGTTAGTTTTGTGACAATAATCTCTGGTTCAACTGGTTTTAACAGTTCTTTGATGGTCTTGTCCTGCAAATGGGTGGAAGCAATCTGAGTGAAAGGGTCAACAAACTGGTCAAATACCCCATTGTGTCACTCTTTAGTTGATCCAGGTCCCCAGAATGTCTCTCAATCATGTCACTCATTTGTTGTTTTAGGTGCTCCAATAATATGGCCTGATATTGCTGGACTCCACTCACGATGTGGTTAACAGCTCTCTGTGGAAGAGGAAAAAACAAAGGAAAATCCTTAATTACAAAATTCATATGAAAACACAGTCAACGTGCAAACTCAAAGAGACACACTTTTTGAAAATGGAACCCTTCAGTTACATAAAGTTAGTGAGATGCAATGAGCAAAATAAGTTACCTCCACCACCCAATTTTTTTGTTGTAAAGAATAATATTGCCTTATGCAACGTTAAGACCTTGTTTTCACTTAATTATAATGCATTTTGAGGAATCGGATCATAGGTGGAAATGCAAATTGAAAATTTGTGTTGTGTGTATTATGTTGTTTCTATTCTTAGCTCATGCTAAGGAAATATAGTGATAGGCAGATTTTGGATGCAACATACATGTCTATTTCCATATATAGTGGGGAGTGAGATCTGAGTGGTCACCCATGAAGTACATGGAGACACATTCTAATGTCAGGTGTTTCACTCACATACCTAAAGCTGTCCATTTATGATCAGATCATTCAGGATGCCAGGTCTGAACAGTGCCCAAGTTATAGCTTGAGCACTGTTAAGCATAAGTTAAGCAAACTGCTTTTAGGTTCTCTAACAATGAAATACAATTCAATGGAAAATTAATGGCATAAATTACCTGTGTCAGTCGATGAGTTTCCTTGGCTTGAAGAAGAAATGCAGTTGCATGTTTATAAAAGTCAAGATTCAGGTGACCCTCTCCATCTTCTTGAAATCCACTCTGAAACAGAATAACAAAAACATATCTATTAAAACAGAAATAAATAATTGCATTGATAGGTAGCAATCACCAAACAATATTGCATTCATTAGTTAGCTAGATTCATGCCCATAAGGTACAAGGTAGATGTATTTTTACTGACTGATGTCTTTAATTTGAGCTTTTAAAATGACAACTAAAATGACAAACAAAGCAGTACTTGATAATAGATTAATAAGACTAGCAAAGCACATGGAGAGTTCAGTACAGTACAGTACAGTATAGTTTAAATTCCTCGATCATGCCTGATCGCAACCAAAATTGAATTACTTGTTCATTGGCCCATTTGTGACATTTCCTTTAAATTTAAAATCTGTCCATAACTTTGAGTTATTTTGCTAACAGTCAGACAAATGCCACCAAAAACATAACCTCCAGAGTTACTAAGAAGAAAAGGTAAAGAAAAGAAAAACAAAAGATAGTTTTAGGAAAAAAAGTAACAGTTAATGTTGTTAGTAGTCTTGCTGTTACTTCGGAAATGTGAAAGTAATTACTTATGTCAGTTATTTACTGTCGGACAAGTTGCTGACAATTTGAAATATGTTATATTTAGTAGTTTCACCTTTAAAAAAAATAAGCAATACTGACAATAAAAGTAATATTGACTTTAATGCTTTTATTAATGTGAAGATGAGTATTTTTTTGTGCGTTTAAATTTTTTTGGACAGTAACTCTGAACAAATCATGTCATTTTGGTTTGCTTTGCCTAATAGTCATTCTCTAAGTGGACCTTGAACACATTATATGTAAACATGATAGCAACCTATGTAAACCTATTTACATAGGTTCAGTTAGCTGACTGGCTTTTACCAGCTGATTTCAACACATATTTCAACAATATATCAACTTTTCTTTAAAACTAATAGGACTTTCTGCAAAGTTTGGATGCATTCACCGGAGCGAACGGATGACTGAAAAAAAACACTGTCTGACAAGACTGCAGTTTTGCGTTTCTGCCACAGCTCTCATTTACGTTTCAGGTGAGTTACTTAATTTAGCGAAGCAACTAGTTCGACACTCATCACTGTTAAAATAAAAGTAAAACATGAATCTGTCAAAAACAACACATTTAATGGACGTACTTGGATCAGCCATAGTAAATGCTAACATTATGTTACAGCTTCTGCAGCTCGTTTCTCCGGCTTTTGTTAAAATAACTTACCGTTAGTGTGGGGATGCTTGAGCCCTCGTCAGTTACTGAAGAACTGGCGTTAGTTTGGTTGATTGGGTCCGTCCTTTCACCTGCTCCAGGTAAACCGTGGCGGGTTGATCCTTCCTCCTCATCCGGTTCCACTCCGAGAAGGTGACGCGCGTGTGTCCGCTTTACGTGATAGTAGGAGTTATACACTTTGTACTCACTCGGACAGCCATCAATTCCACACACCACGCGAAAGTCAGGGCTGCGGCTGTGCATGATATTAATGTGACTCAAACGTTGTCTCAGACTCAATGCTACAAACACGTAGCATATAAAGCAACGCCAAATCATGTTGGAAGCTAGTATGTTTCATTCGGTAGCGCGGGCTGCATTTGTGCCGTAAAATAACTCGTTACCATGGTTACACGCGCCTGCTAAATTGTCGTAAATGTGGGGGATAAACTAAATTATTTTTTTTTTAACCTATAATAATTAACGTTATTTTGCAATGCACAGAGACAGTTGTTTGGTTTAAAAACCAATCAATCATCCTTTTAGGATTTTTGGGCCAAAGAAATGTCAGGCAAATTGAAGACGAACTTCGTTTCTGGCTGTCGTGAATGATCTGGTGGACATCTTAAGTTCATGCAGACACGTGCTGCCACTACTGTCCGAGAGTTCTTTGCATCCGTGTTTCATTGGAAGTAAGTTAAAATGTATTATACAGTGCTCATTTTCTTTGTACATATTACACTCCTTTCGAAAGTTCTAAATGTTTTGGTGTGTTTATACTGTGTAACGTTGCAGCCGAACAGTGACTGGACGAAGCAAGCTAACGACAAAAAAAGCTAACTAGTGTGCTAAGTAGGCTAACAGCATGGAAGGACTGGATGAGGTCACAGTGTCGGTTTTAAAGGGTAATGTATGCAAATTTTATTTTTAAACAGATTAAAAGGACTTATGTTTTATATTTCTGACATTTGTCATTTTAATGACATAAGATTTTTTTTTTTAAAGTGAGAGACATTATTTATGTAATTTTGTGTCTTGCAGCAAACAAGCCTGCAGATATCGACAGTCCAGACACCCACTGTCCAGCAACCTTGGCCAAACACTACAATACCCTACAAACTTTGTTTAATATAAAAAACCCAAACCACCAGGATGTCTCTCAGCTCCTGGATTTGGAATTTTCAGCCAGAAGAGCATTCATTGATTCAAATACTATTCGCGAGGAGGACAGACGCAAAAAGGTTCTAGAAGCATATCCTTGCTTCAAGGACATTGGACATGTAAGTCATTGTTGAATCCACGTGATTCAAACCAAACAATGTTTATCATACCAACTTCTTGCTCCTCAGTGATGCATTGACATGTTTGTATTGGTATGCTGAATATTTTATAGGTGATGGAGGAGCTTCATCGCATTTTGGATAAAGATAATGGCAACTTCGTCAATGAACTGAAGGAAGATGGCAAGATTTCTGCCAGAAGGTGCAGTTTTTGGTGTATGGAAAAAGACGCTGAAGCCCCAATGGGAATGGATAAAGGTAAGCAATGATGTTTTGGTGTTATTAGTCATCAGAGTATAGTTTGGATCTTTAAGCATGTTAAAGCAGCGGTCCATAAAGTGATGCCACTGAGGACAGGAGGAGGAGAATTTGAAATTTTAAAGGCCTAATCCCCCACTCCCCCTCTCCTTCTTGAAGGAGCTGAAAGCCGCACCTTTACTAGTTATGCGCAGGGAAAACAGACTCAACGCTACAAAAGGCTAAAAATAAAAACCAACAGGCCAGTTTAGGGAAAGATTGTTGTGTAGGCTCACTAATCAGTGAGCCTACACAACATAAAATGTAAGATAAATCCCTTTTTGTTCCCCCTCCCTCCCCTCCTCAGCATTGTGATAGCACTATCCCCCTGCTGAACGAGCTGAACACTTTCTTTGCTCGCTTTGAAGTCCAAAATAGCACCACTGCACAGAAGACCCCACCCCCCCCTGGTGACCAGGTGATGACTCTGTCCCCGGACAGCGTGAGGAGATCCCTCAGCAGGATCAATGCACGTAAAGCTCCGGGTCCTGACAACATTCCTGGTCGTGTACTGAGAGACTGTGCATTGGAACTCACTGATGTCTTCACAGACATCTTCAATATATCACTTATCCAGGCTGTCGTCCCCACATGTTTTAAAGCCACCACAATCATTCCGGTTCCAAAAAGTCATCTCCTCCTGCTTTAATGACTACCGTCCTGTTGCACTTACTCCCATCCTGATGAAGTGCTTGAACGACTAGTCATGCAACACATCAAGACTGTCCTGCCCCCTCCCTGGATCCCTTCCAGTTTGCGTGTCGGCCCAACCGCTCAACCGATGATGCCATCTCCACTGCACTCCACTCAGCACTCACACACCTGGAAAAAAAAAGACTCATATGTTCGAATGCTGTTCATAGATTTCAGTTCAGCATTCAACACTATAATCCCCAACAGCTCACTCAAAAACTGGTCCAGTTGGGGCTCAACACCTCTCTGTGCAACTGGCTGTTGGATTTCCTCACCGGAAGACCTCAAGCAGTGCGGGTCGGCAGTAATACATCCAGCACCATCATTTTAAACACGGGGCCCGCAGGGATGTGTGCTGAGCCCCTCCTCTTCACTCTGCTGACCCATGACTGCACTCCATCATACAGCTCCAACCTCTTCATCAAGTTTGCGGACGACACAACGGTGGTGGGTCTCATTAGCAACAGGGATGAGACCGACTACAGAAGTGAGGTGAGTCGCCTGGCCACGTGGTGTGTTGACAACAATCTCTCTCTGAATGTGGAGAAGACGAAGGAGATTGTTGTGGACTTCAGGAGAATGCACACCCAACATGCTCCTCTGACCATTGACGGAGCGTCTGTGGAGAGTGAGCAGCACCAAGTTCTTGGGTGTGCACATCACAGAGGATCTCTCCTGGACGTACAACACCACAGCACTGGCCAAGAAATCACAGCAGCGTCTCTTCTTTCTCCGCAAACTAAGAAGAGCAGGAGCACCAGCCCCATCATGTACACTTTCTACAGAGGCACCATCGAGAGCATCCTGTCAAGCTGCATCACTGTGTGGTTTGGAGCCTGCAATGCGTCCTGTCATAGAACCCTCCAACGCATAGTGAGAGCTGCAGAGAGGATCATTGGTGTCTCTCCCCTCCCTCCAGGACATTTACAGCACCCGTCTTACTAAAAAGCCCTTTGCATAGCGGCTGATCCCACGCACCCAATGCAAAGCTTCTTCAAGCTGCTGCCGTCAGGGAGGAGACTGCGGAGTCTCCAGGCCAGGACCAGCAGACTGAAGGACAGCTTCATCCATCAGGCTGTCAGGAAGCTTAACTCCTCCCGATTCTGCCCCTCTCTCTCTCCACGGTCTCACTGAACTCTGTCACACACACACACACACACACTCTCTGACTCACTCATTGGCCTGCACCAGTTATTAGTCACTTTGTGGAGCATTGGACTGCCATTACCTCATAAGACTTTGTTGTTACACTATTTCCTACCGTACATTACTAAATCTCCATTTGCACTATTTGCCTATTTGCACTACTTTGCCTGGTTTACACTCAATGTCATTTACCCTTACTTGAATATTGTATATTGTATATTGTATAGCTTTTTTTGTTATACGTAAAATTGTATTGTATTTATTTAAATTTTTACTTTTTAATTACTTTACTTGCATTTTTTAATCACTCTCTTATATTTAAATGTTCATTTGTTATTTCATCTAGGGTTTGAGAGTAACGGAATTTCTATTCTCTGTATGTCCTGTACATGTGGCAGAATTGACAAATAAAGCTGACTTTGACTTTGACTTAAGTTTTACAGACTAACATTAATGCAATGTAGGTCAATGTAGGCATAGTTAGCATTTAAGCTTAAGTCATATTAGCCTACTATAAACACAGTATACAACAATTATCTACACAATTTAGCAATTTATTAGGTTACTGTGACAAGCTTAAACTGTGGTTTACAACTTTAACTTTCATGTGCTAGTGTCTTGTTGTTCACCTTTTCAATCCATGATGGTTATCACTGGTCAAATATTTGTTGTTGTTGTTTTGTTTGTTTTTTTTTATCTTGAGGATTTTGTTTAAGTGTGGTAATGAGATGATTCTTTTTTCTGTACAGCTGAACAGGCTCTTGAGATCCTGCGTGTGCTGCCATCACTGTTCCCATCCACCTCTGCTCCTCCAAAGAGGGCACGGGATGCGAGTGAGGCTCTGGTGCATGTCCTTGAGGTGAGTTGTGTAAAATGTAGCAGTTGTTTTTGTTTTGTTCTTTTGGGACAACAGTATTAAAAAATGCTTCTTCTGATGAGTGCCAAAGTATTTTATATATTCACATACTATATGTTCTAAGCCTTCAAAGGCACCTAAAACACATTTTTGGAATGAGGTTTCTCACAGGTTCGATCTCTGTGACCAGTAAATACAAACATGGATGCATTATGTGGTAGCACATTTTTATCACCTCAATGATACCTAATTTAATGTAGCCTTGGTTTTCTGTTTTTCAGGAAGGCTAGACATATGTGAACAGTAATTCCATCGAGAATAATTAAAAAGTAGCAATTTCAGATGTGTTTTCTCAGAACCTCAACTTTTGTTGTAATTTAGCTTTAGTTATGTGTTTGAAACAAAAGTGCATAATCCTTACAAAAGTTTGTCTGTGTTAAAGGACCAAGAAGACCCTAATACCTATTTGATGAAACGTCCTCTCTCCTGCCCAGTCCTGATCGCGAGTCCGTCCAACTGCATCCTAGCGGTAGGAGATGTGCCAATAACCATGTTTCCAAAAGACGAGGTTACGGAGGGTGCTTTATACCTTATGGCCTACTATTATACCCTACACCTTACATACCCAAAGTGTGTAGCCACTCTGCTTTCCGTCATACAGACGGAGGTTCTCTTGGACAAAATCAATGAGCGAGATCTCACATCATCTTACAAGAAGAGCATGGCTGACTGGAATGCTTTTATTGGCCAGTAGAGCCAGTGTGGTTAAGATGTGGACTATAGGAAAGCACTTCTTCTCTCCTTCCAAGGCTCCTACAGTCCATGTTGGTTGCGATTGATTTTTGTTTGGAAATTGGCCAGGTTAGCCCAGTTTTATAATTAAGGATGCACGATAATATCAGCGAACATGCCGACATTTTATGTTTGGTTTGTGCAGTGCAGAGACTGCCTAGCTTTTAGTTGATTTTAAAGGGTTTTTTTTTTTTTTTTTTTTTTTTTAATGTTGAGTTTAGGCTACAGTGTATTCAGCGGATGGGTTCCGTGCATCCTTAATGATAATTTTACAATGGTATTGTTTGAAGAATGTTGTCAAATGTCCATGTTAATATAGCCCAGGACCTTTAATTTAAATGATAAAAACACTTTGTATTAATAACAAATGTTACAGGTTGAGCAGTTTTAGTATGCCTAGCAGTGTGTTTGTCTGTGCTTTGAATTGTGCCTGTGCAATGCACAGATTTTAGCATTGTATTAAGGGCCAGATTGGGCAGAACAAAAAGTCACTGCAAAATGACTTCTTTAATGCAGTCCTCTCTGTTTATGGGGCTTTACCAATAAAGTTGCTGCTCTGCAAATCTATAGTTTTCATGTTTTTTTTTGTCTTATAAGTAGCAGGTAAATGTCTTGAATCTAGAACAGTATTACTGCTGTATAGAAAGGTAAATGCACTAGAAATGGAGAATTATTACAAAAATACTAGTAAAACATGCTAACTTACATAAATTTTGTCTCAAAATGCCAGTTTCTAATCTTATTTTAAGTAAGGTGTTGTACTTAAATCTAGAACAGTGTCACATTTTAGAACTCAAAATAAGTTATATACACTTAAAACAAAGAGAGTGATGTTGGAAGGTTTAAAAAAAAAAGCTACTTTTGAGGGGAAAATGCTACTTTTGAGTGTCACAAACTTATTATGAGACACACAAACTTCACAACACTAGTAAAATATAGCTAAGAATGAGTTTTTCCGGCTAATTTCAAGATCTTGCAAGGCTTATTAAACTGTCTTATTTCAAGAAATCTTGTCAAGAGAATTTTCACTTGTTCCATTGGCAGATTTTTTCACTTATTTCAAGCAAAAAATATCTTGTATTAAGTTTTTTTTTCTTGTTTTTGGAGGGCCATTTTTTCCAGTGTAAGGATTACACAGAGACAAACCATAAGACATGACTAACAAAAACCCGAAGACTAGAAATTATAAATAATATAATAAACCCAAAAACCCTGGGTCAACGACCCAGGCATCCTAACACATAGACATTTGATCAAAAAGAAAGAGGAAAGGATTTGAAGAAACAGGCACCTCGTATCATATTATATTATATTATATTATATTATGTAATAAAATAAAAGAATATATAAAATGAATGAATCCGGTACTATGAAGCTAATCTCATGGCTAATCTCATGGTATATCTATGTAGAGAGTAAAGTAATATGTATGTATGTAGTATGTATCTCATAATGGAGAAGTTATGAATCCAATCCAAGAAATACAGCATCCAAAGGAATAAAAAAACACCCAAATGTAAACAGTAAACCTTAAATGGCCTGTACTTATATAGCGCTTTACTAGTCCCTAAGGACCCCAAAGCGCTTTACATAACCAGTCATCCACCCATTCACACACTGGTGATGGCAAGCTACATTGTAGCCACAGCCGCCCCGGGGCGCACTGACAGAGGCGAGGCTGCTGGATACTGGCGCCACCGGGCCCTCTGACCACCACCAGTAGGCAACGGGTGAAGTGTCTTGCCCAAGGACACAACGACCGAGAATGTCCAAGCCGGGGCTCGAACCGGCAACCTTCCGATTACAAGGCGAACTCCCAACTCTTTTGCCACGGTTGCCCCTTACATTTTGGGGGGTTTACAGTGAATGATAACAAGAGCATATGATAAATAAATGAATAAAAATATATTTTTTTAAATCACTCAATAACAGAAAAAGGGGTCAAAGGGAATGTTGATCTGCATATACAACCACTGATTGCTAATATAATGGTCTCATGTCCAAGACGACAGACTAAATCATTCACTGTTGAATATAAACCAGGTCAGCAGCTGTTAGGTTCTCTCCCACTTTCTCATCATGCTGGTAACAGGGAAAATGCTATCTGCTGTCTGTCCTCCGGGCTAAAACTGCAAAAAATAAGAAACTCCCAAACTTTTCAGTTTAGTAATAATGAGACTGAATGTATTTCCTCCATATTTAATAGCAGGATGGTGCAGCTATAATTTATCAGCTTTTTTTATTGTCATAATTTCATGTCTTAGCAGATTTGAATGTACACAAAATGCAAAATTAAAAAGAAATAAACAGACAGGTTTTTTTTCTTGCTATTTTTAGCTAATAATTCAGTGGCTCTTCGGAAGTGTCAGCCTTGGCTTAAATCTGCACTGAAGAAGAAGTTCCAGTGTGTGTTTGAGGGCATCGCTAAAGCAGGAAACCCAACCCTTCTGAATCAGATCTACACAGAGCTCTACATCACAGAGGGAGGGACTGCAGAGGTCAATGATGAACATGAGGTCAGACAGATTGAAACAGCATCCAGGAAACCAGACAGACCAGAAACAACCATCAGACAAGAAGACATCTTTAAAGACTTACCTGGAAGAGATGAACCAATCAGAACAGTGCTGACAAAGGGAGTGGCTGGCATTGGGAAAACAGTCTTAACACAGAAATACACCCTGGACTGGGTGTATATTCCTCTTTTGAGGCTGCTGCCAGTGGTCAAAGCCTCCAACAAAGCTCTGTAAGTAAATATATGTTCAGTCTTTTATTTATAACATGAACAGTGTAATGTCTGATGGCATTGTAAAAACGTAAAATTATTTAATTAAACGATCATCAGCACTAAGTAAAGTATATTATACTTGTTGTTTGATAGCAGCAGTAAATGTCAGTTTCTCAAACCTTTCTGGATGCCAAAAGTACCATCCAGAATCATCTTATGATGGATCCATAGGTGACAATCATCAATTCGTCAAAAATAAATACAAATAAAATAAAGACCTAAAATCTGTGACATGTTTCATTCTATCAATCTCTCCTCTGTTATTACACATCAGTTGTACACAGTCTTTGAACCTTGACCAATTTTGACAGAATGTAGTGGTCAGTAAGGACCAAGAGGACACAGACGTTTACATTGTGGAGACTTACGACTTTATCTCACTGCTTTGTGGAGGACTCTGATGTAAGGACTCACCTAACACATTGTGAAAAAGGACCACAGACGGGAAGTGAACAGCCCCACTCACCTTTATTCCACCTATTGATGCACCTGCCCGCCGCCCAAAGTGGGTAGCCCAGATACTGTACCTCGCTCCGTCCAACCGCATACTTCTTCAGGTTGGCAGTGAGCCCTGCCTGCTTCAGGGACTCCAGGATTCTGGCCAGCTGGTGCACATACTCCGTGCCAGTGTCACGCCCCAGGCTATATTGAGTAGCTTTTAACAATATGAAGCATAGGTAGGTCTGCGCAGCTTCGTTAGGAGGGGGGCTCTCCTCCTAACGGCAATGTGTATGCAGGGATCAGCAGCATGGATATGTGGTCTGAGAAAAGTAGATGTGGTAGAGGGGTTGCTCTGTAGCCTTTTTGAATCTTGCTGTAGGCTTTATCCAGTGGGTTTTCCCCCCTTGTTGCACATTTTATAATAATAATGATAAATTTTATTTATAAAGTGCCTTTCAAGACACCCAAGGACACTGAACAATAGAATAAAACAATGAATAATTACCAAATGAAGAACAATAAAAAAAACCCAGCATGTAATTGACAAACAGTGGGTTGACAGTGAATATGCAGATTTAAAAAGTTGGGTTTTGAGTTGAGAATTAAACTGGGGGAGAGAATAAATATCTGGGGTGGAGAGTGTCACATCCAGCGAGCAGAGCAGTAGTGATGTGTCAGTCGCGAACGAAACGGCTCTTAGAGCCGGATTTGAAGTGAACGACGCGAGCGGGCTCCTTATTGGGAACCGTGGGTTTTTTTGTTTTTTTTTTTTCTCTTCTTCTCCCCCTTTCTCTCACACTTTTTTCCACTTCACTCCGCACACGAGCCTTGTGCTTTGCGCTGGGAAGAGGAGGGAGCAGCGGTAGCTACACTTGCAGTAGCACAGGAACAAAGCCACAGGGAAAGAGAGAGAAAGAGCCAGGGACAACAACGTCACATTAGAAAGATGTTGTTGTATGGTAATCATCCACAACTATTTTCAGTTGCGGATGATAAAGGATTCAGAAAGTTTATTCATGCAGGCCCCTATGACAGAGAATATGCATCTTCTTAATGTTTTCATATTTTAATTTATGTTTAATTGTGTTGTGATTTGCAGTGTTTTGTGTTGTTTCACTATAAATTTGTTTAAAAGGAAAAAGCTGAAAATTTAAATAGTTAAAAGTTGAAATGTAAACAGTTGGGTTTTGTATTATATGATTTATTACATTTTATGTACATGTACATTTTATAAAAGTATATTTACGGTGGCCCCTAGAGACAAAGCACGTAAGAACTCCAAAACACATAAAAACCCCAAGACACGTACAAACTCCGAATCACGTACAAAACACAACAGAATTGCTCCAGGATGCTAGGCACAGTGTTGAGCTTCTGCTACCTAGTGGCTACACAAGCCAGGACTTACCAACGACCAGATTTGGTGTGTGGTAGTAACAGGTAAATGAACATTTGAATATATATGAGTGCTTGTGTACAAATACACAAACAATACACATATACTTTCAATTGTGCAATTTAAGTGATCTAGGTAACTCTGTTTTGGTAGTTCAATTAACACTAGGAATGTGTTTTCGCGTTTGTACGTGCTTTGTCTCTAGGGGCCAACACGTGTGTGATTTTTTATTATATATATATATATATATATATATAAAAACACTTTTTTAAAACAAAATCAGGCAGGTGCAAAAATTTGGGCACCAATTTGATATTTGTTCAAATTGTTTATCTAGAGCATATCGGAGACATTTCTGCACTGCTTGGGCAAAGACAAACTCAGAAACAGTGTTTACCTTTTGAGTCAGGACAAAAACAAACACAAAAAGCAGAAGGGAAAAAAGGCCAAAATAATATCAATAACCTTTTGTCAATTGTCTTCAGCAGGGAGAAAGCATCTAAATTACTAGACTGTCTGTTAAAACTGTTTAGAAGTTAAGCCCTTTCACATATAAATGAAATCCTATGTAAAATGTACAACATTGCCTCAGACACTCTGGAATCTAGAGAAGCAAAATAAAATGATATTCAACAGTATAAATTAGTGTTTTGAAGTTAAGATTACAATGAAATTATGATGCAGCTAATTGTTTCAAAGCATACCATCGTTAGAGAAGGCACTGAACACAGACTATTTGCTGGGCAGGTTGCATAGCTGTGTAGGTTGGTGAAAGGAGCCGGTAGCTGGCTGGGGCATCATGATGGTTGCTAGTAGTGTGTTTGGGGCAGACTGGAGAGTGGTGGAGCCTGTTTAGAAAATTTTTTAAAAAATTAATTACATACAACTTGTCTAGAAAAGATTCCTGTTCTCACACACATATACACACACACACACACACTAAACATTACATTATTACCTGGTACTTTCACACAAGGGGACTGGGGAAACCTTTTTGTTTAGAGGCTGCTCATCATCAGAGTCTGTAATTGAATAAGGGATTAGGTCTAAAAAAAAAAAAAAAAAACCACCCACACACCCCCACACACCTATTAGTATTGAACTGCATTGTGTTTTTTGCTTATTTTACAGTGAAATTGTCACGGTTTGGCATGGCAGACCGTGGGGGGTGTAGGGAATGAGGACCCAGTCGCGGTGCTCTGTGTATAAACAGTGCGTTTATTTACCGTGATGGAAATAATAACAATAAATCCCCGTGTTTTCCCCAGACTCCCGTGTCCTCCTAGTGCTCTCTTGTGCCAGTGTCTGCACTCCCAGTGCTCGCTGCTCTTCAGGCCTTCCACGCTCCTCCTGTGGGAAACAATAGCGGCAGCTGTCAGGACACTAAACAATGGCAGGCAGGCACTTAACGACAAAACCTAAACTGGGTGACTAACATGGTCTCAAGCAATGATCCCGCATCGGTGGGAGCTCCAAGACTCTCTTAAGTAGCTCCCCCGACGAGGCCTGATCAGGAGCAGGTGTGTGGCTTTGGGTGTGGCCAGTCCCCTAGCAGGGCCACACCCACCAGGCCTGAAGGCGCCTATAAACGAGTGCTCAGACACACACACACACACACACAGGGAGAACCAGGGACAGCAATACAAAATATATATTATAATATTGGTCCATAACTGCTCAGGGATCCTGGGTCATCACACAAAAATGGTTAAAAACTAACAATAATTTGAAGACATGAGTGTCCTACTTGTTTATGGTTGGATTGTACTTGACTGATCTGTAATGAGCAAATTACAAAAAAAAAAAAAAAAAAAAAAAAAAAAAACAATGTTAATAAAAAGAGGGAAAAGATGATATTCAAGATAAGTTCCAGGAAGGAAACATTCGTTATTAAAGTCACAGGAAAGTCATGTGGGCATGCCACGTGATCATTTCGGTCTCAGGCAACTCTTTCATGTGTTTTTAAATGGAAGCGAGTGCGATCGAATCTTCAAATGTAACACAATCATTGTACACATTTGTAGATGCAACTTTACGTTTCTGGATCATATTGCACACATTTATGAATCTTTTGAGGCAATTTACTCTGCATACAGCAGCCATAGAGCGAGAGTCGGGGTACACGGTGGGCAAGCTGACTGCAGGGCCAACAAAAGCACCCTTGTAGCTTTATAACAGAAAAAACAGGAATGTATGACATGAAAATGTTTTCTTTGTTCAGAGTTGGTGTTGTCTGTGAAATTTGTAGTTTTCACCTACTGTTCGAGTAAGCTTTAGGTGATATCATGCATATTTTGACTTTCAAATAACGAATAACTAAATTATTGCATTCTTACCTGATACAGCTGAGAGTGTTGTGCAGGAACTCCTCCTGCCATCTCCAGTCAACTCTGCTGAGCTTAAATGTAATTCCACACACACGCTTCCTCTTCCGCACAGTCACCGCCACAGCTCCTCCGCACACACTCATCCCTCTTCAGCCGCACTTGCTCCGAAACTCCACACACGCTGCCACACCCAGGAAGATTCCGTGATTTGGTCCAGAAGAGGGAGGTTCAACATTCCAGCGGTGAACTGCTCTGTGCCACTGCCTTAAATAGCAGCTGGGGAAATCAGCCAGATCAGCAGAAGGTGGAGACAATCACACAGGTGCATGGGCCAAGAGCGAGAGCCCGTAACGAGCTCCACCCAGGCAGAGAGGAGGAGGAAAGACAAAGAAAACAAAAACAAAAAAAACAACAACAAAACCTGTAGCCAGCATGAGCCAGCCAGAGAGACACGGGGACCGTGACAACTCCAGTCTGTGGGAAAGTGTAAGGAAGGTTTTGGGATTGGACCCCAGTCTCATCTTAAAAAACTGACTTTGTTGATACGTTACAGTAATATTGAGAAAACAATTAACAGTTGGAAGTTGATCATGGAGCAGGAAGAAATCTTTCCTTGGTTAAATCAAAACACTTTCTTATCCGACTGCTGCTGATTACTCAGTATTCACTTTTGCATTCAATAAGTTTAATCCAGTTTAATCAAAAAGTTTATTTAACTTAATTTTCGCTCTGTCTATTCCAGGTTACTTCTGGTGAACTCCAAGGTTCAGTCTTAGACTTATCTTCATTATATACATCCTCCCTCTTTGTACCATTTTCCACAAATCTGATCTTCATTTTTACTGTTTTGCTGATGACAGCCAATTATATCTCTCCTGCAGGCCTGAATCCTCCCTCCCATCTTCTTCCCTTACAGAATGCCTATCTGAATTAAAATCCTGGTTCAGCTCTATTTTTTTCTTAAGCTCAATGGGAATAAAACTGAAATCCTTCTTTTTGGCACCAAATCAAACCTTTTGA
This sequence comes from Oreochromis aureus, assembly GCF_013358895.1. Taxonomy (NCBI): domain Eukaryota; kingdom Metazoa; phylum Chordata; class Actinopteri; order Cichliformes; family Cichlidae; genus Oreochromis; species Oreochromis aureus. The sequence continues at coordinate 133,846,965 of NC_052944.1, read as the reverse complement.
AGGCAAATCAATTCTCACTTACTATTGGTAACCTCACAGTTTTCCCTTCACCTCAGGTTAAGAGCCTTGATGTTATCGTAGACAGTTCACTATCCTATAAATCTCACATCAATAATTTTACCCGTTCTGCATATTTCCATCTATGCAACATTAACAGATTATGTCCTTCTCTTTCCACCCAGTCTACATCCATTCTTGTCCATTGCCTCGTTATCTCAGACCAACGTGCCCTCCACTCTCGGCTCTGGTTTCACATTATGTTACAAAAGAAGAGAGGAAGAGCTCATTAGCTGCATTCCACACACTTGTCCCGCCAGCCTCCCTGGAACTGCCCTTTGAGCTCAGTGCACCACCCCTACCCTGCAGCTGAACCAGGCACCACACACACTGTATTTTCTGCACTATAAGGTGCAATTAAAATCCTTTAAATTCCTCAAAAATCAACAGGGCCACTTATAATCCGTTGCATCTTATGTATCAATTCTGGTTGTGCTTACTGACCTCGAACCGATTTTATGTGATACACGGTGCTCAAAAATCTTTCAAAAAATGTTTTAGTACAACTTTGCTAAGCTACGAAGCTGCACTGCTTGATGGATTGTCGGAGCATTACGGCTGCTGTCGTCATGAGCCTCACAGACTCGAAGTGATCTGGGTCCAAAACTCCATCTGCTTCAGGTCCCAAAGTCAAATAATCACTGCGGCACACTGAGAGTTAAAAACTGTCTAAATTCTTTCATATTTAATAAATGATCAGCAATGCTGCTTTACCAGGTGAAACAAGTAAGTTTAACATCCATGAAAACAGAATTTATTATATTTGACAGCGTTAGAAGTTACTGGGAAGTTAGCTCACTAGTTTCCACGTAAACAAAATGCACATTGTTCTGACTGACAGATTTGTGAAAAATTTAAAACATAGCTCTGCTCTCATTTTCAACATAAATGGTAAATGGGTTGATTCTTATATAGCCCTTTTCTACTCTCCCGGAGTACTCAAAGCGCTGTATATAACATGCCTCATTCACCCATTCACACCCACTCATACAAGCACTTCTAAACACAAACTAATCTACATTCACACACATTCACACTCCAATGAATGCATCGGAGTGCAATTTGGGGTTAGCATCTTGCCCAAGGATACTTGACATACAGACTGGGGAAGCCAAGGATCGAAATACAGACTTTCCGATCAGTAGCTGATCTGCTGTACCACCTGAGCCACAGCCACCCTTGAAGACAGAAACTAAACAGCAGTGACTTTTGCAGGGTTACTGAAGTTGCACTAGCTGGTATATAATGATGTGCTATGTGATTGCTAGCGATACAGCTATGTTAGCATGACATAAACACAGTGAAGCTGGAAGGTCAATGCTAACCTATTTCCACTCGATAAAAGTTAACGTGAGGGTTCCCGATTGTTAGGCACAAATGAAATCGCATGGAAGGATGCTGTAAATGGACCAAACTTCAGTCAGGAGAACAAGTGAGATTATATCCAAATGTTGATTCTGTTCATCTGGACATAATGTTTTCAGTGGGAGAAACGTTTCGTCACTCATTCAGGTGACTTCTTCAGTCTCAGCTGACTGCAGGTTTCCCCAGTCTCATAAACAGTACATTTGTATAATGACTGAAACCAGCCCAGGAACAATGGGCTGGGAGGTCAGTTCCTTCATCATAATTCTGCAAATTCTCATGACCATTCATCAACAACCACTGATCAAGGCCCACTGATCATAGACCACTGATCAATGGCCATGAGTACCATTCACAGAGAGTGGGGAAATGGCTGCAATCACAGTATTGTAAGATGGGGACAGATGTACCCTTACGCCCTGTTACGAAATAAACATATATTCTTTGTGCTTATTTTCTGATTATATTGTTTTTTGTACTTTGTAATAAAGTCTGTGAGAGAGAACTAGGTCAGAGGGTGACAGGTCGCCTCGGCAACCGAGGCTTCAGTAAGGGGAAGTTAAAACACAGGAAGTTTAATGCAGAGCTGCAGAGGCATATTAATCAAATACAGGAAACCAGACAGAAAAAGCGGAACTAAGTAACATACACACACACATTAGTCAAACCAGAAGGAGTTGTTTTGATTGAAACAGTGTGTGTCTGTGTGTGACGTACAGCAGAACTATATATATGCATTTTGCCTGGCAATGCTTTTAGAACTGGTGGTACGCGCTTGTGTCTGCAGTTCTCCTTTTCCAGAAATGTAGAATAAAGATTATTATTTGAGCTTGACCACTCTGAGTCTGGTCTTTCTCTGTTGGCAAAAGAATTCAAAAGCACGAAATTTAATAGCCCCGTCCTTGATTCAGAGATGGTCTTTCCCTTTTCACATAAATGGCCTCCTTGACCCTGCGCTTAAACCAGGGTTCCTCCCCATCCAGGATGTGTACATCCTCATCATTGAAAGAGTGTCCACTGGCCTAAAGGTGTAAATAGACTGCAGAGTCCTGGCCTGATGAGTTAGCTCTTCTGTGTTGGTCTATCCTCTTATCCAGAGGTTGTTTGGTTTCGCTGATGTATAAATCCTGCCAATCCTCTTGCCACTACTCTATGTTACTCTGTTGTGTCGGGCGACAATTGGATTGGACCAATTTTGGCGCAGTGTGTTTTGGGGTTTGAAAGACAGAATAGAAAAAATGCTTTTTAATTTTTCCGATACTCCTGACACATGCGGAATCACTACAGGTTTTCACTTAGGCAGCAGTTGTCCTTCTCTCCTGGATCGGCTGGAGCTTTCTTTTGGCGCCTTCCCAGTGTAGGGTTAGATAAATAATTTTACTGTTATTGTCCATATTACTATTGCATTAATAATTAATATTGATATTGCATTCAGATGTTCAAACATACTGGTATCATATCAGCCTTTATTACAGGTCCAGTAAGAACCACTTTAAACTGTTGAGTTGAATCTATAATTCTAAAGGCTTTTGAAGGTGTTTATAATCTTAAATGTTTATATGCAGACTGCATTGTAAAAGAAAGGCCCTAACGTTGAGTATACTCTGTGCCAAAATGAGACAGGAAACTGCAGGCTGACAGGAAACGCTATGCTTTGCAAAAGTGAAACCAAAAGCAGAGTCTGAGTGCAAGTATTTTGAGTAGGTTATGAACAATCAGGTTATTCTTTAGTATCTTTTATGTATCTATATCTTTTGATTAAGCTTTTAGTAGAGGTTCTTGATTAAAACATTTATTCAGTAGATTACATATACATAGTTTCAGTTCGGTTATTACATATATGAGAGTGGCAGTAGCCCGGGCAGGATGGTAACAGGAAGCACCTGGTTTCGAGGCGAAGAGAATGTTCTTTTAAACTATGTTAAAAGTCATTGTGGTTTTGGGTTGACGTATGCATGTATGTATCTGATTGACGCAAGAGGGGGCGTTAAACCCTGATGTATAAAAGCATTGCTGTGTCATTGCTGGGTAGAGATCAATGCTGTCTGCGTACAGGAATTCATCTCTCCGCACGTGTGTCATAAAATCATTCGTTGACTCCAACTGACTGGGTCAGTGTGTTATTCCGATCTCCCACATCTCTCTTGTCCTCGAAATGAACCTTAACACCAGCTTTGTCAATGTCCAGCAATGATAAACACATTTACTCAGGGCCTTCTTGATGTGATGTTCTTCTGCATCTCTGGTTGCTGTGTCTGTGGGGATGGTGTTCACTCTGTGTTGTAGCATCCTGATGACACCTAGTTTTATTTTTTCCCTATTTAAATGTAACATTTTTGTAGTTAACCATTGTGGGATACACTTCACACGCGTACACACATGCACAGTTCTTTGTCACCAGAGGCCACATTTATTTATAGTTTTTGGTTTGTTGTGACAGTACACAGTCTGACAGCTCCGGTCTCATCTGAGTCCCAGCCTCTCCTCCGCTCCTCTCCCGACTCACTAAAAAAGGCAGGAAAAACTGTCATCAGTCCAAACGCCATCAGTTGTTCTCACCTGCCTCTCCAGCACCGCCCCATTGAGCTCACTGTGCCACTCCTCCCCTGCAGCCGTGCCCGGGACCACACCTCCGCCACAACCATTTATAGTAACCACACTGAAATGTGTTTTTCCTCTAAAGGCTCAACATATGAAGTGATTTAATTTAATCAGAAAGCTTTTTTTTTTCAGGGTGAGTGTCCCTGAGCTTTCAGAGAAAGGCTATGAAGCTCTGTCTTCAGCGCTCAGCTCCCCGTCATCCAGTCTGAGAGAACTGGACCTGAGTATCAACAACGTGCAGGATTCAGGAGTAACGCTCCTGTCGAATACATTGAATAGTCCACAATGTACACTGGAAACTCTCAGGTCAGATCAAGAAGTATTCTGTTTTCTTTATTAGTTAACACAAGTAATCAATCAAGACTCTCAAATCAGCAGAAGGCCAGCTAAGTAAACTGCCACATTCCTAACCTCTTTCCAATTCTTGAAAATGTTCTTTTCCCCCAGAATGAGTCTCTGCAACCTCTCAGATATAAGCTTTGAAGCTTTGTCCTCAGTTGTCAGTTCGGGGTCCTCTAGTCTGAGAAAGCTGGACCTGAGTTACAACAACCTGCAGGATTTGGACGTGAACCTTCTTTCCGCTGGACTGAGGAGTCCACACTGTAGACTAACTGCTCTGAGGTCAGTTCAAGTGATGTGATATGTTTGTCAACTGACTAATAAGAATACATTAGAGTAGAAGAAATGAACAGGAAAGGCCTTTGTGTTGTCATTGTACATGTACGACAGAATTGTGTGTGCTCCAACCCAACTGTGCAGAAAAAGAATAAAATATAAATAGTAAGACAGCAGGAATAAAAAGCAAACTTGAGAAATATATACAATCAAGATGTAACTATACAAAACAATAGAAAAAGCACATACTTGAGAACTAAGGGCTTGAAAGTTGTGCAAAGACCTTGGTCTAAATAGAGTTAATCTGTGAGTGGCCTACGTGATGAGGGATAGTCAGACCATGGCTCAAGTGGATGGGAAGGAGTGAGGTATTGTGCGGATAGTGTTTGTTAACAGTCTGAATGTCCCAGAGGAGGCTGTTTAAGAGGCTGAAGGTTTGGACCTGATTGATCTAATGGGCCAACCAGAGTTTAGGGGATCAAACTGGTGTTGGGCAAGGAGCAAGGTGTCAGCTGTGATGGATCTGTTCTGCACTTCAACAAAAGTTATTGTTTTAATGATTATCTTTCATTTTTCAGACTGAGTCACTGTAAGTTCTCAGAGAGAGGCTATGGAGATCTGTTCTCAGTTCTCAGCTCCCAGTCCTCTAGTCTGAGAGAGCTGGACCTGAGTAACTCTGACCTGCAGGATTCAAGAGTGATACTTCTGTCTGTTGGAGTGAAGAGTCCACACTGTGTAATAGAAACTCTCAGGTCAGAGTTTAAATTTTTTCCACTGATGGTCATTTAGAACCTGATTTACATTACTACATAAACAGTAACTTAATAGAAATTTCATAATGTAAATTTTTAAGGTTATTTCTAATATCTGTTCACTTTTTGTTTTTTATTTGCAACAAAATATCTGATATGATCATCTGAGTCAAAAATCTTTATGTCAGCAGCACTTCTATCCAACGGAACTTCTGCTAAGGTTAACTAGCCTATAGCCTATATCTTGCTGCCTGCAAAAGACAGAGTTACTGAAGTGTACCACATATATCCCACAAGTGCATAGAATTCGACAAAACTACACAAGCATTGTTTTAACCTTTTAAACCGAAGGTTAATGTTACTCTGTCAACAGCCTATTGTCTAAATCAGCGGTCCCCAACCTTTTTTATGTGCCTCGGACCGGTTTATCTCCGACAATATTGTCACGGACGGGCCATTAAGTTGTGGCAGATAAATACCACAAAATAAAACCAGTACCTGTACCAAAGAAAAGATAATTTATTCATAACATATGGAAAAAGACCCAGGGAAACTGAGTCAGTGATAAAAACAATAAATAATAACTATAAAAACCAATGAAAATCCTGAAAACCATAAATTTCACACCCAAACGTCAACTCTCGCAGCCCAGTACCAAACAACTCACGGACCGGTACCGGCTGTGTCAGTCACCTTTTACATGTCACTCACTCATCCGGGCATGCACTGCGGTATCATAAGGAAACTCAGCTTTTTGATTTTTTTTCTTGTTCTTTCTTTTTCCCGAATACAAATATTTTTTAAAGTAATGGTCCCCCTAGCCTTGGGGGACCATTACTGGATAGAGACACCCTGGGCAGGAATTGAACTTGCCCTGAGGGCAGTCTGTCCTTCAAACTTGTGTCGTCTACAAGAGGCCTGGGAGCTTGAGTGCTCTCCACAGTGTTCGTAGGACTGCACTCTTCTGGACAGAGTAACTGCGAACCATTGTTGACAGATGGATTGTTGTTTTGTGTGTCTGCAGTCTGTCAGGCTGTCTGATCAAAAAGAAAGGCTGTACTTCTCTGGTCTCAGCTCTGAGCACCAACCCTTCCCATCTGAGAAAGCTTGACCTGAGGTACAATCATCCAGGAGCCTCAGGAATGAAGCTGCTGTCGGCTGGACTGAAGGATCCACGATGGAGACTGGACACTCTCAGGTATGGACAGAAGACAGCAGATATGGAAAATTTGATGTGTTCTTCACTCACTTCACATTTGTTTCATCTAGATGTGACAGGAACTCATCAGTCAGTGATATTAATGTAGGAGGTCTCCATGGAGAACATCTCTAGGAACAAGCTGCATATAAATCAGCATAGTCAACACAGCAGATTACATTAATCTTTTATAGAGAGTGTTACGGGTTCGAAATTGAGGATGAGAGTAAAACAATGATAGTCCAGAAGAGGTCGTTCAAACAATTGATTTTAATGCACGCAGCGTGGAGAGGTGTAAACTGCAAAACAGTTGTACATCTCTACCCAAAATACACTCTAGATTGCTTTTATAACATCAGGGTATTGTAACGCCCCTTCTTGCGTTTACAAGCACATAATTTGCATGTACAGAACATTCATGTATTTAAAGAATTAAATGCAAACACAGAAGTTCCTCCTTGTGGCATACTCTTCCGAATATGGTGATGACCTAAGGCCTTTGAGGTCACCATGGACTGGACATCCTTCCGTCACCTGTAACTAAGCAAACTCAAATACCACAAGAAGCTGAATACATTCAGGCCTTTGCTCAGCTACTATTTTACTGTAACAATATACTCAGCATATGAGTTATGATACATATATATTTAACTCAATCATTTTAAAGTAGTTATAACTGCACCTGTAATAAACATGTTAATATTTGATTATGCTAACCCCTATAATATAAATTATAACATAATGCCAGCAGCTTCAATAAACCCTTTGATGAAATGATAATTAATGCAATGATAAGATGATGGTTATGTAAAATAATCCCTGTAATTCCACAATTCCCTCTTTTGACGTCTTCCAAAGACGTCACTACACCATTCCCAGGTCCACTACCTTCGCTCTGACCCTCTCTCTGCTACACCTTACTAACCTACTGTGTTCATCTAAGGTTCCTGTCATTATTCAAAGTTGGTTCACAATATCATATCAGGCAAAATCACAAACCCTACTGCCACGTCTGCTTTGTTAAGCTCTTCAGTTAGACTCTGTACCGGTTTGCCAATCTGTGTGTACATGCCTCTACACTTTTAATGTCTAAATGCACATCTGGATGTATGTGCACTTGTATGTCTATCTGCATCTATGAGTCAGTGGTTTTTCAGAAAAAAGGCGTTAAAGTGAAGAATGTTTCCTGACTATTAACTCCTCTTACTGGAGGGACTTTCCTGTTTGCCCAACCTCTTGGGTTTGGCCTTCTACACTTTTACTAAAGAAATTTTAACAGAGCCCAAAGACATTTTTATTTTGCTCCTGCGCTTGACACGATAAGGCAAGTTGTTTTTTGGTTTCGGTTTGAAATTTCCCCTTCTGTGTGTGTGTGTGTGTGTGTACATAAGTAAGCATATGATAATCAACATAACATCCCTGATTTGCACATTATTTTCTGCCCCCGCTGCAGGGCAACATCCTGCATCATGTGGTGGTGAGTCTATGTTGGCTAGTTTAATGCAGATATATAACAGTTGCTTGATTGCATGGACCACGGAGAGTTGCACAGTTTTAATGTATTTGGAGAGTTCAATACACAGTTTAAACATAGGTTACTCACATTTCTAGCCTGATTGTTTCCCAATAAAAGTGAAATCAAACATTGCATTTGATTTCACTTATATATTATCATGTTCTGGGCTCTATCCATTATATTAACTTTATTTAATCTCCATACTCTTTATGTGTGTGAGCAACGCTTTTAGTCTTATTAAACACAACCCCAGTAAAATACACCATCCCCATGTCAGCCTAACTCTCCGCTAAAAAGCACACTTCAAAGTTTTCTATCAGGATTTACGCCTCTTTTGGCTTCAAGCATATACATAACATGCAAAAGTTACTGTTAATGCCAGTTAGACAAGTTTCCATTATCCACAACATTTTGTTTCACCCGGCTCACCCCCACACGTTTCCTGTTCACTTATTGCATATTTATCTTTAAGACCTTTTACCTCAGTAGTTGCTAAGCAGAAACAAAGCAACCTGTGGTCCACCTTTACCCTGTAAAATAAACCCCTGTCATGTTTGTGTCTGTAAGCATGTTTTGCATTCATTCATTACACTCCCCGCCATTCCTGCAAGTTAGGAGCTTTAAAGTTGAAAGCTGCATCAAGTCCAGGCCTCTGGCCTGGCCTATATTTAAATCATGTGTGTTTGTAAGCGTGCATGCAATTAACCTGCTATGTTCTCATCTTCCCTCAACATGTATCACCTGGACACTCTCACCAGTGAAGCTTAAAACCCTTTTGGACGGAACATCAACTCTAAACAAGCACAGTTATGCACTGTGTATAAAATGAACTCAACCTGTAAATAGAGACATCACTGTTATGACAAACATATTCAATACTATTAAAATAATACTGTACAACATGTTATTAATGCAGTCTTCATAAGGCAGATTATATGATGGCAATAAAAATCTCTAAATCCCCAATCCCAACAGGTTCTGCTTTTAAATCTTCCCTGACTTTCCCTTCAAGTTCTGCTGTCTTAGTATAATAATTAGGTCCTCCTAATCCCATTAAATCTGCCATATTGATTCCTTCATGTGTAAATGTCAGGTTTCGAGCATCTAAAACTTTACTCAGTCTCTGTTGTGCTAATGATGTCATAGTGAACGCCTGCAAGTTCACATAAGCCACCACACTATGTTAGTTAGAACTTTTAGTGAGTGTCCTCTCCCTACATGTGCTGTTTCCTATATTATTTTGGCAGCCCCTGCTGCATGCTGTGCGCATTTATGGTGCCTTGCTTCTGTTGGACTCAACCTTATGCTAACCTACGTAAGTACCTGTCTTAAGAGAGACCTCTGCACAGCTCAGACGCCAGTTGCAAGAGCTCTCTAACATTAGAATCATCAGCTGTGTCTTATATAGTGTTATTTCGGTACTTTATACTTCACACATTTTTGAACGTTGTTTATATGGGGAGTTCCTCTTTTTGTGTCTATATTTATTAATATGCCTTGTGCACTAAAGCTTCCTATTTTTCAAGCCCACATTTAATTACAAGCTCTAACACATTTGCCCTATATGGCTATTCCGACGTGTTTCCTGTCAACTTAACAGAGTTATTCTCAAAACTCAGAGCTGAAGTTCCCCTTTTCTAAGTCTGTATGTTCTACAAGAGAGCAAGTCGGTAAACAAGTTTATCATCACAAAGGTTATTAGGTAAAGGTCACGTAGACATTTGCTTAGTAACCCTAAAACAGCACATTTCATGTAGCTAATCGCATATATTAACACCCCCCTTTTTGTGACACATCTCATGTGTTACAAACTCAAAATCCTTCACTCAGGTTAGGGAATTAAAATAAAAGTTTAGTCCTATCACGTTATGTATAAATGCTCCATAACTTCAAACCTGTTTTTAAGGAATGAAATCAAAGTAATCATCATGTCAAAATCCCTTCTTGGCTCCATCCACAGCCTGCATCCTTGAAACGTCCTAGAAACAAAAGCCTGTGTGTTAACCAGAACATCACCTTTTATACTCACTTTCTCCACTTATCATCCAACCTGTGTTATAAAAGAAAAGTTAAAACAGAACAATTATCAGTCATGTGTCCAACCTTAGTCCAGTCTCTTGTCAGTGTCCATTCGGTCCAACCTATGATCTGCCTGGTCCGTCCATTCACCTGTCCATTCCCACACATTCACTCACACGCATTAACATCAGGTATTGCTGACAGTGGAGACTATCTCGCAAATATTCAGTCTTCACTCTCAGCAACATCAACTCATTTATTTGTTTTACTTTGTTTTTAAGAAAATAGTTCTTTCTGCTTTTAGACTGGATTGGCTCGCGGCAATCCTTTTAGACAGAGACTTAGCCTTCTCCTCTGCCCATTGTAATCTGGAAAAGGTCACCGAGAATTTTCAGCGCTGTTATCCACTCTTTTGCAGGCCTGCTTAGAACAAAAATGAGAAAAAAGAGAGAGCTGAGTATTAGCTCATCAAAGTACAAAACAAAATCACCTGACAGGTTTTTTCTAAGTGCACTGTTACAAAAATGATGAACCCCCTTAGACATGTGCATATTTGATAAAACTCCCTCTTTAAAAATAAAACAACAACCTCAAAAGTCTTCAACAATCTTAAATTTCACCCATTCAACACACTACAAACCTCGCCAAAAGCTACACCGTTTCGTACACAACCATAACCCCCATTAAGCACTTTACCATACTCAGATTCAGCCTAACACCTTATAACAATGTGTCAACACTAATTTATAAACCTCTTAATCAAATTTGCACCTCTGAACAATCTACCCCTCCTTTAAGGCCTCAATCACACACACAGCAAGCTCCTCTGTCCACATTCACACGAGCTTTCAACTTTTTGCATACTCAGCCATATCTCAACAATTTAACTTGGCAAGAGAAATACTTTTAAAAGCCCATGCCATTATTCAATTATTTTCATTTTCTTTCTATACTAATCACTTGTTTTGATCACTCAGTGCAAAAGCACTGCTAAGTCACTCTTTTAAACTACTTTAATCACTTTTTCGTATAACTGATTTCCTTGTCATCTAACTTCTTTTAAGTTTTTCCTCAACGTTACTTTATCCAAGTGTATTTTATTCAACATCCACACCATTTTAACACTCCTGAAATTAGCAACCTTATTTAATTACATATGTTTGTATTCTTAGCCAGGTTTTAATCGCATTAATCTTCATGAGCTTATCTTTATAAGGTTAGTGCATTTTCTGTTTGTATGTGTAATTTTATCAATGTTTCTTTGTGATCCTTGTGATCTTGTAATGTTTCTTTTGCAGTGTTTCAAACTCCTTTTGACAAGGTGTGTTTTCTCTCTTTGGCTCATCACTGGTCATTGTTAGTGGCATTTCCCTTCGCCTGTGCCCAGCGGCTGTACCCTTGAAGTCCCGTCTCCTCCAGTGACTCCAAGGTCACTCCGGGACTTAGGTTCAAGCAATCGTGACTGCGCCTTGCCTTAGGTTGTCCCAGGGTTTCGAGGTGGGATCTTACCCGTCATGGGCTGTCCAGCCTTCCATGCTGCCTTATACGGGGGCCAACTGGGCAAGGGTGTCATCAGGTCTAGGGGACACACTGGTTCTGGAAATTAAAGGAGTGTAAACTGCTTTCTTTATTTCATGTGTGTATTAGACTTTCCAACAATAATTTCACATGTAACAGTTTGTGTACGTGCATTTTCACTTCATTAATGTAATTGTTAGTTCATGTATTTATTTCTCTCAGTCTGTCCCTTTTCTAAAACCTGTAATTAATATAATTTTATTACTTTATTACTTTACTTAAAACATGCATTCGCTTCATCTTCTTAGAATTTAACTCGTCTGCCTATTTCTCTGGGTGCTCCCCTGACATCATCAATCACTCACACAGCAGCACAGTATTTCCTATTTCTCTTTCCTGTTTCTACAGATTAATCAAACACTTGTTTTTTCATATTTACAGTCTACAAACCCTCTTTAGTTTTACTAAGTCTTGGTCTAAAAACAATACACCCTCTTCTCACACACTTTTCAGTATACTAATTTTTGCATTTGTCAGTTTTTTTTTTTTTTTTTTTTTTTTTTTTTTTTTCATTCACAATCCTTTCAATCCTTTCATAATCGTCTCACACACACTGCCTTTTCTCTCAGACTTCCACTTTTCACTCATTCTCCTATTGTACCTACCCAGACTTATTATTACTTATATTACTTTGTACAACTCACACAGAATCATTAAAATCCAGTACAACATTCATACACTTATAATCACCCCATACACGCTTTCCTAACAGTCTTACAGGGAGTTTTAGAGGGAGTTTTATCAAGCGCGCAGATCTCTATCAAACATGCTTGTTTACAATCAGGAAGGGGAAGTAGACAACCCTCAGTAACTGCGTCTGTCCTCTTAAAAGAGAAAGAGTTTTATATAATCTTGGTATTCTTATTTTATTCTATTGTATACATCATTCTGTTCTATTTTATTTTATGGCATTCCAGTGTTTTCTGATTTCTACTGCATAACTTTGCGCTTTTGCTTTAACAAAAGAAATTTCCCACCTCTGGGACTGACACAGGTCATCTTTATCTTTAACTAGCCCAAAAGTAAGCATCATATTTCCCTAGTCAAAAGTCAAACCGTTCCTCACACAGTAATTTTTAATCTCACAGCCTTTGTGTTTTGAGTCATGGTCAGTGGCCCCTATTTCACAGCAAACACGCACCTCTGTTTCAACCAGCCCTGTCTGACCATCCGTTATTGGAGTCAACACAAGACTAAACGTAAAGCCAGTCATATCTCTGCTATCTTCTTCCAAAACTCCATGGTCTGTTTCCTCCATGGAGTGTACAGGTTACCTTACAAAACTACATTTGAAAGCCAATCGCACACATGCAAAATGAGACAGACATGTATCATAAAGTAGTCATCGTATTTAACAACCGTAATACCAACAAAGTAGAAATAAAAGCAATTCTTCCCTTAAAACACCAATATAAGTCGTCCTTCACCCAGGCTCTGCAGTCAGTCATTAGCCACTCATTAGTAAACAGGAAATGTCACTCGAAATAAGTCACAGGCATCTCATTTACATAGACACAGACACACTCTCAAAATAACCAGCCTGCTGCAGTGCCCGTGGCAGACAGAGCCTATATACAAACATAAAAATTATAACACAGAGACGTCTGATAAATTAAATAATATTTACAAGGCCTTAAATTGCACAACCTACATAATTTAGACAAAATTTGAATTAACCCTCCAAGGGACAAACTCCAAGTTTTTGATAATCAATGACCCAGTATCAGGTCCAACCTGTGTCTGGTCTAATTGCTAAAGTTCCTAAGTCAATTTAAAAGCGTCCAACGCCCAAGGTCCAACCTTTACTACCCAAAAAAGTGCATAAACCGTTCCAAACGGCAAAGTGGTCCAACCACTAGTTATTCTGGAGTGCCCCAAGCTCCACAGTGACCAACTGACTATCCCTCATAGAGGACGGAGTCTAAGCGTCCCCGACTCCGGCAAGCGTTACCTCTGAGCGATGCACTTCCTAGAACTTCCCACAGTTCCGTCCTACAGAAATTTAATTGTGTTTTTTAAAGACATCCTATAAAACCACACAACCGACTTTACTGATGTCCAAGCCCAGCTTTATATTCAATTATAACTGCATGACCATATACAGATTTCAAATGACCTATAATCCTAAATTCAGTAGTCCAACTACTTTAAATTCTCTTTCCTTAGCAGTCCAACTGCATTTAAATCCTCGTAGCAGTCCAACTGCTTTTCCCTTAATCAGTACTGTCACTTAACCTTACATTATCATTACTTCAACTTCAATTCTCATGAGATTTTCACCAAAATCAAAACAGACCTTTACCAGTAATTTTCAGTGAGTAGACTTTCAATTTTGTCAGAACCAATTCAGCACTGTTTGGAAATAATTCAACAGGTAGTGCCTTACCTTTGAATAAGCCGACTTATGTCCACTCACTTCGACCACTGACTCGTGTCTGCCTGTTTGAGCACCTTGGACCCTCTCAGTCTCATTCTCCAACTTTTCTCCCTCAACCTCGGCCAATGCACCAAATGTTACGGGTTCGAAATTGAGGATGAGAGTAAAACAATGATAGTCCAGAAGAGGTCGTTCAAGCGATTGATTTTAATGCATCATAGCGTGGAGAGGTGTAAACTGCAAAACAGTTGTACATCTCTACCCAAAATACACTCTAGATTGCTTTTATAACATCAGGGTATTGTAACGCCCCTTCTTGCGTTTACAAGCACATAATTTGCATGTACAGAACATTCATGTATTTAAAGAATTAAATGCAAACACAGAAGTTCCTCCTTGTGGCATACTCTTCCGAATATGGTGATGACCTAAGGCCTTTGAGGTCACCATGGACTGGACATCCTTCCGTCACCTGTAACTAAGCAAACTCAAATACCACAAGAAGCTGAATACATTCAGGCCTTTGCTCAGCTACTATTTTACTGTAACAATATACTCAGCATATGAGTTATGATACATATATATTTAACTCAATCATTTTAAAGTAGTTATAACTGCACCTGTAATAAACATGTTAATATTTGATTATGCTAACCCCTATAATATAAATTATAACATAATGCCAGCAGCTTCAATAAACCCTTTGATGAAATGATAATTAATGCAATGATAAGATGATGGTTATGTAAAATAATCCCTGTAATTCCACAAGAGCCAGAGGGATTATTTATTGTAGATCAAAACAACCACATAAACCAGGGGAAACTGTTAGCCTAGCTTTATCAAAAGGAAAAAAAATATATAATCACAGTTGTTCTTTAAGCTGAGAAGCACAGAGACATGTTTGGCGTTCTTATGGCCTCTGACAGTGGACTCATCTCTGTTTTTGTCCTGCTAGGCCTCAGTGCAGCGTTCGATACTGTTGACCATATAATACTATTAGAGCGATTAGAGGTACGCTGGTACTGCGCTGCAGTGGTTTGAATCATATCTATGTAATAGACTCCAATTTGTTCATGTAAATGGAGAGTCCTCTTGACACACTGAAGTTAATTATGGAGTTCCACAGGGTTCATGCAAGTTTGTAAAACCTCTTACTTTCTCCTTCTTAATTCAGATAAAACTAGTTATGAGGTTATATCACTCAGCCCTGAAAATCTTATCTAACCAGATTCTTCTTAGACAGTCAGATATATTATAATTCTGATCCCTTATCAGTACATATCCATGTTTTTATATCTATAAAACAAAAGCTGACACTTGCGAGACTTTATCAAAGGTGTAAGCATCACAGCAGATACTTTTGTGTCAAAGTAACTGAGGATAAAACACTGAGGATAAAAATATTCTGCAGTAGATCAAAAATGAAAGAAAACCATTAATGAAAGTATGAACTTGGTGCTGCTGAAGTGAAGCAGAGCAAAGTTACAGTTTCTTTAGAGACACAGCTAAGCATTTTGCAATTTTGCATAATTTTAAAAAGTTTAAACTTGTTCAGCAATGAACAGCAGAAATGATACTTTCTTGTCAGAAAAAACGAATGATGCAGAAAACAGAGACAGATAGTGATTTTATATTGTGGAAGCAAAATGAGAGGGAATTCATGGCAATGTTTATGTGAAGCAACATGTGAAGCATAGTTTGGATCTTCTTTTGCTGCTGGTTCAGTCAATATTGTTTGAAGACAGATAAAACCCGCAGCTTCAGAATATAGCGCAAAAAAGACTTAAACACAGAGAGTTGACCCGCCGACACATCAAAATCAGTGTGCTTTTAGCCCCAACTGCATGTCTGTGTATGTGCCATCGGGTGAGAAAGCCAACATCTCACTGATTCTGATGCATTGGGTCTGCGCTCTGTTTTTGTGAATCCATGGACCTGCTCTCATTTATGGCTTTAGCTGTTTGTTGGTTCTTGAAATTTTGTAAGGTTTAGCCTGACATTCTGGGGTTTTGGGAAAAATAAATTTAAAAATCGATTCAGGATTTTAATGAATTGGTATCAGCTTATCCAAGCTAGAATCAATTTTAATTGATAATCAAAACCCACCCCTAGTCTTAAATAATCGGGCCCCATCTGATCTTAATGACCTTATAGTGCCATATCACCCCGTTAGAGCACTTTATTCTCACACCACAGTTTAACTAAGTGGTTTGTCTTATCTGGCTTCTTGGATAGATAGATATGTGATGTCATTGCTCTAGAATGTACCCAGGTTGGCAACTTTTGCCATGTGTTACCCACATAGCAGATAGGTCTGGCCCAGATCTGGTGTCAAGCCAGCAATGTTAATTTCTTTATTTATTAAACAAATTAACAACGAGCATCCCAACTGGAGTTGCTGCAAAATCAACTAATGCACAATTTAAGATAGTGACTGGTGCTGACTGACATCTGGCATGGTGGTCTGTCATCCAGATACCAGGTCTGGCAATGATGGCACTATTTATGTTCCTATTTTCCTATTTTAGTTAGAAGACCCAAATGCTATGTTGCAATACTATACTGCTATGGTAGCCAACATTTCAAAGACCGGTTTGACAGGTTTGTGAGTGTACACTTTATCCAAAACCTAGTGAGGGTTTACTCATGTTCACCCTTGGGTGGCTGTAGCTCAGGAAGTAGAGCAGGAAGGTTATTGGTTCAATCCCTGGCTCCTTCAGTCTGCATGAATGTAGTTAGGAAGCACTCAGTTAAACGAAAGTGTGTGTGTGATTGGGTGGATGTGGCATGTTGTATAGAGCACCTCAAGTAATCTGGGAGAGTAGAAAAATGCTGTATAAGAATCAGTCCATTCACTGTCTGAACAGAGTTTCGTCATGTTGCTTTTGTACTATGATGTTCTGACCCATGCTGTTATTACATGGCTTAATCAAGCCAACATACCAATCTCACATGATTGGATTTTATTCCTATCTTTTCCAAATGTCATGAAATAATCTATTCTTGTGTAAAGGGAATGTGAAGCTGAGTAATGAGAATAATCTCTCCTTGTAGGGAAACGATTTGTCCATACGTCAATTAAACATACCTCTTCAAAAAGTGCAGAGACTCTTTTATACAAAGTACTTGATTCCGGCATTCTTCGATTAGAGCTATCTAAATCTGTCTGCGAATATTCAGATCGCCGCCACAAATCAAGGGGCCTTGGGTTTCTGTCACCATTATATTAATAATTTTTTTTAAAGAAAATAAGGTCGCTTCCTGGTGGTGCATAAACGTTCATTAATGCAACCAGGTTACCATCAACCGTTCCCCGAACCAGTACAAACCTCCCCTCCTTATCCTTAATTTCAGACAACTTTTCAAAATTTAGATTCCTAAAAATTAAGATCACCACACCTCGTCTGTGGCCAGATTTGTATGATGGGGAGAACATGTTTGTAAAGCCCATTCTCTTGAGTTTTTCATGTTCATTATTAGTCAAGTGGGTTTCTTGTAAATATACGATTTGTGCTCGATCTTTCTTCATTTTAGCTAGAATCCTGCTTCGCTTAATAGGATTTGTAAGCCCATCTACATTAAAAGAAATAACCTTAATCCCTTTGGCACTCATTTTCCATAAAATGAAGTATCAGAACTTGAATAACTTATTGACTGGTCCACTCCCTCTGAGAACCCGAACAATGAACAATAATAACTGCCCAAAACCAAACAGAAAGATGAAAAACGTTATTCCAAGGTTGGGGTCATTCCTATCAGACCCTGGCACATATGTTGTGTAAGTCCCACCAGCAGGGGGAAGCCTCTCCTTGCTAAAGGATAAGGGCCCCTGATTTCGCCTTTAAGGTTCATTTCTCCATCATCTCTCTGATAATCTTAACTATTCTTCTAGTAAGGAGAAGGTATCTATTGTCTCACCCACTTTGACAGAGTAGTATATCCTCATTGGTCTCCTGTAGTGGAGGGGGAGTGCCTCCTAAAAATCTGAAGCTGCTCACGAATGGTTCTTTCTCTATGCCCCTCTGAGTCGCGCCGCTGCGTCATCCCCATCGTCTCCCACGCTAAACTTGACAACTGCTCCGTTAGGGTTTCCTTCGGTGTGCAGTCGAGTAGAGCACAGTTCAATCTTGATAGAAGACCCTCAATTTAGCAGGATAGGGAGTCTGAAATCCTATGTTCTGTTGTTTCAAAACCCTTTTAGCTTCAGCACAGTCCTTACATTTCCGCAGGATGGCTGGGGCATAGTCCTGGTCAAAGTATATTCTCTGACCGTTCAACAGGACAGTCCTCTTGGCCCACGCTTCGCACAAAACTTCTTCCTAGTAGTAAAGTGGGCAAAACGTGTTAATATTGAGCGGGGAGTTTCTTCTCGGTTCCTTGCTTCTCCCAGGGCCCGATGTGATCTCTTGATGCCAAGCTCAATGCCCTGGGGGAGATCGAGACATTCCTTCAATATTTTTCCCAAGAAAGCTCGCATCGAGGAGCCCTCCGCTCCTTCGGGTACGTTGTACAGCCTTAGATTCTTCCGCCGCGCCTGGCTTTCCTGGTCTACAAATTTATTTTCTTGCTCGCTGATGATTTTTAGCATCTTTAGCATCACCTGTTCTGCATTTTGCACTCGGTCTTCCACTTCCATGATACGGGTCTCTGCTTCGGTTATCTTATTGTTGACTCTGACCAGGTCAGACTTGGAATCTTGGAACTCTCTCCGAAAGTCCCGTATTTCTTCCAGTGTCGTGGTTAGAGCTGAATCTTCCTCCGCACTAGCCATAGCATTAGCTTTGTGTCGAGGTAGTGACGCCGCTGCCGGAGTCCCTTCATTTGTACGTTCCTCTGCAGAACTTTGTCTCTTTTCCCTATGTTCACCCCGCGTATACACTGTAAAAAAGAAAATGTTGAGAAAACGTAAAATTTCAAGGCAACATGATGCAAGAGATTTTTGAGTTTTCTCAACTTTTGCCAACTGTTGTTGACTCAACTAAGATTTACAAGTTCTGCCAACTTGGATCTTCTTGTTCACCTAATTAGGATAATCCTGGAAGTCTAACGAAGAAATTCTGGTTTCAATGCCATGTATTTCTGCCTTCACCAAACACAGATATTCTTGTTGAGTAATCATACAATTCTTACTCCAGTGAGTTGAAAATTTACCTATATAAACAAAGGAAAATGTATGTTGTTATTATACTTGAAAAAACACTTAATAAATAGATATAGAATAAAACAAAGCACAATTCAATGTTATCTAAAAGCTTATTTATTTTGTTCAACAGTCTTTTCAGTACATTTCAGAATGTCATGGGTAGTAGGGTGAATTTCTGTTAAAAAAAAAAAAAAAGAAAGAAAGAAAAGAAATAACAAACAAACAAAAACGTGTTGCCAGTTTCTTTTGGGTGCTTTGAGCACCCCAGCAGAGACGTTAAAATTCCAGAGTCCAGAACCAAAAAGAAAAGTGTCCAGCAACTTAATAATTCATGCACACACACCCTGACCGTCTTGTAAAAGCTGAACATAACTATTGCACATTAAATAGGGTAGTGCTACAAACGATTGCCTGTGCACCCAGACATTGACATTTTACACAGGCTTACTATGATGAACTATGGAAGTTAAAAGTTCTTAGAAATGTTACCATCAATGAAGAGGAAACTAACACTATAACAAATCTTTTAAAATACTACAAGACAAATTTTCACCATATATTGTCAACAATACAGATTCATCTGACTAAAATTTACATTTCGAATAATGATTTATCCACTTCGCCTTCATAATGTCCGACCAGGCCAAAATAAGATGGCCTGAATTGCTTCAAAGGTAAAACTCATCTGCTTTGGATAATCAATGTTGAGGGCATACAGAAGGCCAAAGAGGTGTGCCAGGGCAGTAGAGAGATCTGGAATGTTATGTAGCACAGTGTCCCCTTCCAACACAACTGCATGTTCTCGCACAGACGTATCAGCATCGTCATCTTGTAGGATGGTGAGGATGGCAACTGATGCACCGTTCAACACTGGTTCCAAAATGTCAGTGTCCTGAAGAAAAGTAAAATATGAATTACTGAAAGCTAAGAAAAACTAAAGACAAAACAAACTTCTAAAGATTTTAACTTTAACCTCTATACCATGCTGGTCGTTTGACCCATGGAGGTTTTAAGAAGAAAAAGCTTATTTTCTTTTAATTAATGCCACCTTGTGAGTTTTGTACAAAATTATTTTCTGCTATGGAACAACCACTAACAATGCCCAGCTGCTCCTCAGCAGAAAAAAAGGAGTGAGAGTTATGACAACTGCAATCCCCACTATAAAATTATCTGGACTGCACTGAGAAAGTGTACATTTCCATTTTGGATAAACTCATCCTTTAAAAACATCTCATAGCAATTAGTTTTACTTGCATTACTTTTTGTACTTACTAAGCACTTCAGGAAAACCTCTGTTGCATCTTCTCTTGAGGAAAATGGGCAGGCCTCTCAGTGCCCGTTGGACACAGTGTTGGATGTCTAAAGAGTATTCAGTGGAAAACAAGAATTTCAATTAGTGAAGTAACATGGTGTACTATACACAATGCAAAATCAGAACTCTCATAGTAATGAAAGTAAAGCACAGGTCAGACCCAGCAACACGCAAAACGTACAACCCCCAAAAACAACAACAACACCATGTTAACAATTTTACTTTCGTTTTACAAATTAAATAAAATACTGCCAAATAAGAACAAAGCAATGACTCATGACATTCATTTTACTGACATATCCACTGATGTGTTTTGTTTGAAGCCAACATCTTTTCAGTTTCTGTTAAGAGAAAAGTATACTCTCTTCTAAAATGTCAGATAAAGGAGCACTTCACTCACCTGTTCATCAAGTTTATCCAGGAGGTCTTCCATCTCCTCACCAAGAGCTCCCTTCTTAGACCAGTACAGTTTCAGCAGGCCAGGCACAACTTTGTCAAGGGATGCATTGAAGGTCCCCAGGAGGTCTTTGCTTGTGATCCAATGAAATTTTCAGATATCTAAACAATACATTCACCAAAATATTGTCATTTATTCAGCACAGAAAATTCCTGGGTAGCTGTCTTGGACAGTCTGCACCATGTTATATGCCTGACTGTGTTATCAACAGCAAAACCTACCTACTTCAAAAATCTCTCATGAATACGTCTTTTGCACAGGAATAGAAACACCCCCACAAAACCCAGTATCAATATGAAAATACATATTATGTTCTAAGTTGCACCAAAATCTGTGACCAATCAGATTCTGTGACCTGCCTTAGTATTCTTTCCCTAACCATCTCAGTCTATAGAAGTCCTATTTCTAGCACAAAAGAAAAAAAAATACATGCTAAGTCAAAATTATGAGATTGCCTTTCTGTTTCACAATTTCGATTTAGCATGGGGACTCTTAACTACTGGCAGAAATGTTCAGGGTAAGGATTTCAATATAACACTGGCAAGGGCCTTGACTGGAGTGGTAGCACAAGATAATAAAGTTGGCCAATGCATTACCCCAGCAAATACCGTACTGCTTCAATATAAGTATAAATCATGCCCAATTTGAATAATAATTAAATTATAAATAAATTAGGACAGTCTTACCTCCTCAGAGGAAAACAGCGCAGGTCATCTCTCCTGGACCTCAGATACCATAGGCTGACACTCCACGACCTCTCTCCGCCTGAGAGAAAATGTTTGCAATAATGAAACATTTCAATATAATGTAGAAAAAAAAAGAGAAAAAAAAAAGTTACGGATCGGACTCCCCGATCCTTACTGCGCATATGCAAAGTCGGACTGTACAGATCGCGTCTACCCGTGGAATTGTACATAAAATCAATACTCCACCAACAAAAAGGCTCTTAAAACAATACAATACTTTCCACAGCTTTGAAGGATGGGTCAGGTGTATCCTTCGTGGCCCACCCTATGCCAGAATTCATAGCGCGGCCCAGCCGATTCTAGATTCAAACAATGGCGGCAGCCACTTAGTTTTAATATTACTCTTATTACCCTTTCTGGGTCAAAAAGTAAACTTTTAAGGTATTTTCAGGCGAGAATGTAGCTGTGTAAATTTCAAATATCTGCTCAGTTTATTAAGACAACACATTTTTGCAAAAATACTTCTATGTTTTCGGAGACGTCTGTTACCACCAGCTTCGATAGCTAGCTAGCGATTCAAGGCTCGCTAGAGCAGCGAGAACAGCGAACTCCTGGCATATCATTTTCAACCCCCCGCGTGGTCCTTCGCTAGCTTAGACATGATATATAAGTCCCTTAGATGACTTAAATATGTTATTGTTTGGCTTTTTTTCAGTGCTTTACTCGTTCCACCCTCCTGGGTCCTCAGGAGGATGCAGCCTAGCGCTTGTAGAAAATCCTAATAACAGATGTCGTTAGCTTACCTGCTAGGGCAAATGGCCGGCAGCTCCCGCACCTGTCCAAAAAATGGTCAAATAATACACTCCAACTTCAGACCAGGTAAAATCCGTAATGGTCGACAAATTGTAATTTTCATCCAACTTTGGCCACGTTTGTTCAAAGTTTCTTAGCAGGTTTTCAGTTCAGAACACATCGACAAACCACTATCACACAGTCTGCTCAGACTCGTTTGGTCTAGTTCAAACTTATTCAGACCACGACGTGTGCCAGTCACCTACGGGTTTCCCACGGTTCCCAACTCGACTCAAAAAATCTACTCAAAAGTTGATAATCTTTGTTATGCTCGCTAGAAAATCTTAGTTAGGACAACAATGGAAGAAATTTGTTGGGCAGACAAGCTATTTTAGGTTGTAAATCGAAAGTTTTATTTCTAAGTCAGTTTAATTTGAAAACTTTACTCAAATCAACAATTACTAGTTATCGTTTTTACAGTGTACCTTTACTGTATGTCAAAAGATTTTTAATAAATTTGATGCTTTACGGGGTGAAAGAATTAATTATGAGAGAGAGCTACCCGTTAATCTGCCATTCAGTGGGGTGACATCACCGGAACCAGCAATACCAAGGGCCGTCATTCTTGCGGTATGTGGGCACATTGTGTGGGCCAGATCCGGGTCATACCAAATTTTCTATGTGGGTGGTGACTATTACAAGGATGTGCTGTACAGCAATCCAGGACATGGATCCAATGCAACAAAGCAAGAAAGCATGAGACAAGGCTAATCGAAAGTTATTGGCTGAAGGACATGCTTATTATGCCAACCCTTTTAACAAAAGATCATTTAGTATGCAGCTAATTTACATATGGCTCGAAGCAAAAGAGTAAAACACAACAAACAAACAAACAAAGAAAAAAACAAAACAACACAAAAAACCTTTCGCCTTAGATGATTAAAGCAAAACAACCCAGAGTTTCAGTATTGTTATTTTTGCTCTTTTCATTCTTGATTTATATATTTTTGTAATCCTCTATTTTTAAAAAAAGGAAAATGAACTACACCTTTTTAAATCACTTTCATAACTATTCCACAAGTTGACTCCTCTAACAGAAACACATATCTGCTTTATGTTTGTCCTTATCTTTTTTTTAATACAAATCTGTTCCCCTTAAGTCCTCTTGACTCTCTCTGACTTCAAAGATCTTCTGAGTATTGCACCAAAGCAAGTTATTTTATGCTAAAGCAAATGCCCAGGGCGTTTGTTTTAGTTTTGTGCATATTTATATAACTTTAGAAAGACTTCCAACGAACTTAAATTTAATATAATAAAAAATATGTATTTTTAAAATCATCTTGAAATGTTATTCTACGAAATGTGCAGCAATGTAATTTGTTTATTCTTTATAGCTGATAGTCTGTGGAACCCAGGAAAAATTTATAAACATAGCTGTCCAACTGTCCACTGATTAATTACATACGTACATGGAGGAAGAAACCTCACAGCAGAAGTATACTCCATATGATGTACATTATTATATGTATATCATATGCATTTTTCCCTTATTGTATTTACCAACATCAAGAAGTCTTCTTGCCATGGCATATGTTTAAAGAAGGAAAGTTTATTGATCAAATTATTTAATAAACAAATTAACAACATTTTATTCACCCCAAAAAATACATGTTCATGTTCAAAGCAACACAACGGTGGCCCAATATCAGACAGAACTCCACTCTGTAGACTATGCAGTCATAACAAAGCAGTTTATTTTATTTTGTAGATTCAAGCAGCTCTTCATATTTTTGGCCACCAGATGTCACCATAGAGGACTGTGTTGAAAAGGTTCAAGTAATGAACCGTTTTTCAGTACAACCTTTAATTCTTCAGAAAGCTTCATTTGGCCATCACGACATGAGGCAAACAAAGATGAGAATAAACAATAACCTGAACTGGCGAAACTTAAAATAAACATGAAAATCAGTGGACTTTCTATTGTTAATAGTTTTCACAGTGTCAGTAGGATCTGATCCTAGAACTGTGCGGGCTGACTCAGCTGCAGCAAAACAGTCTATGGTAGGTACTGAAGGAGACTGAAGACATTGCAAAGAGGGCCTTACACACTTAGTGGTGCACACCATTGACACCAGGGTGCAGTGTTGGGGAGTAACGGAATACATGTACCGCCGTTACATATTTAAAATACAAAATATGAGTAACTGTATTCCGTTACAGTTACCGTTTATAAAGGTGGTATTTAGAATACAGTTACTTTATTGAAATAAATGGATTACACGGATGTAATTCCTGTTTCATATTGTGGCGGGTCAGGACTGTTTTGGGTTTTGTTTGACAGCTACTTTCTGTTGTTCCAGACGGCAGCGTTACGGTTGCCATGGTTACAGTGTGACGCACTCTCTTTGCGACTGTGTTTCCTGGGTGAGAGAGCGCCTTTTTTGTTGTTGTTGTGCTAAGCCAGGGGTCCCCAATCCCAGTCCACGAGGGCCGGTGTCCTGCAGGTTTTAGATCTCACCCTGGGTCAACACACCTGAATCAAATGATTAATTCATCACCAGGCCTCTGGAGAACTTCAAGACATGTTGAGAAGGTAATTTATTCATTTAAATCAGCTGTGATAGATCAAGGACACATCTAAAACCTGCAGGGACACCGGCCCTCGTGGACTGGGATTGGGGACCCCTGTGCTAAGCTAATAGGCAGAATGCTACAGGCATAGACCTAAATAATGTAGCCTGATGGGCAGTGTAGTCCACGCTGTGGGGAGAATGGACTGCCATACCCGTTATGTGTCTGTGAGCAAGAGGAGGGAGAAAAAAGGGAGTGGAAAAGTATGAGTTGTCATCGAGCAAAAACGGGAGCTGGAAGCATGTAAATATAATAATAACCACTGCAGCCAAGAAGAGTGCCTGACGAGCCCAGTTGTAAGTAAGCTATTAAGACTCAACTGTACACTGTGTTCGTGTTTTCCTCCAAAACATTAAGTTCCATTGGAGCAGCCTTTCAACACCTCTCTCTGTCTCTCGCAAGCAAAGTTGACCCAGACAACAAAGTAAAGCTATTTTTCGGCTACAAGCCCGACACGGAACCCGCCGTATTAGCCAGAGGTCCCTTTACTACAGTTCAGACCTTCTGTGGACATTCAGTAAAAGTAATAAATCACACAGCAATAGTACATTCACGTAGTTGTAAAAAGCATAATAATATATTAAGTAATCCAAAGTATTCAGAATACGTTACTCTCATTGAGTAACGTAACGGAATACGTTACAGAATACATTTTGGGGCATGTATTCAGTATTCTGTAATGGAATACATTTTAAAAGTAACCTTCCCAACACTGCCAGGGTGTTACTCTGAGCCTATTAAAGTGATCCCCCGCGGCCCTCCCTTGGCTCAACACAGCTTTCTACTCCAACATCTATCTTTCAGAGGCCTGTTAACATGGTCATTTATCTAACTTAAGGATTCACCAGTAAAACACTTCTTCTTTTTATTATTATTATTCATTTAAGCATTAAATGATTAAATATTATGATGTACATGATCTCTTTTGTTTAGAAAACCACAGGCTTTAAACCAGTTTGCTACGGTTAGGCTTCCCAAAGGAGAGTTAAACTCCATAGCAATTCACAGAGTTTTATGTGAGAAGGTGCATCTATCTAACCGGTTAAAACTGGCGAAGAGAAGCAGCTTGTTTTGCAGGCACTGAGCTACGAAGTGGCCATGACCAATATGAGGCACAAGTTACCATGTCTACAACTGCCCCCACACATTCTTTTACACTAATATGTTCACAGGTTTCTAAGTAATCATTCAGTCAGCAAGAAACTAAAGATTATATTAATAGCAAATAAAAATCAAACCCAACAGTCCAAAGCTTTGGCTTGGCAGTGCCACAGCCACTGAGAGGCTTATGGACAGTGTGCTGGCTGGTGTCCACAACAGCAGTGTCTGGTCTACCTGGACTCTTCTAGTGCATGGGAACTCTTTTGGCGCTCCTCTGGATGCCCTAAGACAGGTGATGGGGAGAATAACAGCTGCAGGCTTGAATCTGCAACCTGATAAGTGCCACTAAATGAGAAGTAAAGTTGAGTTTCTGGGCCACAAGCTGGGTCATGAGGGCACTTTGGAGGAAAAAGTCTGCACTATTAAGGGTTGGCCTACCACGACAGGCCAGGTCTAATTTAAAAGCTTCAGAAGACTGGCTTGTTATTACAGGAGGAAAGTGAAATGTTTCTCCTCCATAGCTGCACCACTCTTCCACCTGCTGCGGAAGGACCGTGACTTTATCTGGACCCATGACTGTCAGAAGGCATTCAACACCTGTTAAGGTTCAAATATATTGAGGAGGAATCCAAAATAACCACAGATCCAGCCGGGTGCAATTAGACGACATTTTAATGAATACACATGTGTGAGTTCAACCGCCCCATCAATGTTGAACTACTTTACAATAGTCAGAACAAAGGTTTTATAGGGGTAAGATAGTACAGCCCCCTTTTCTGTTGCCAGACAGATCCAGCACAGCATACGTCAATGCAAAACCACAAAAGTTCAGTTAACTTTGAACACAGTTTTAAAAAAGAACATCGTCTTCGGCTCGACCCCAGGTGCTTCCCCTCAGCTCGTCTTCGCTGTCGCTTATCTCTGGGACATCTGGTGTACTTCCTGGAACAGACTAACACGTACGCACCCCCACTTTGCAGTTACAGCAAAACATGATTAAACTCTTACCTATATAAATGAGTCTATCTAATATGTATGTGTATGTGTGTCAGCTTCTGCTGCCCTTTGTTTCACCTCTCAGCTCCCCAGCTAGACCTTGTAACCTTTCCACTTAGACAGAAGGCCAGCACAACTGAAACTATGTGTGTGTGTGTGTATGTGTGCAATAATCTTGACTGATATATAAAACAAATGTTTCAATCTAATACAACTACTCAAAGCTTAATCAAAGCTTAATCAGCGATAAATGCATAATAAAACACCCTGCTCTTGGCTTACACTCAGGCTCTGTTTTCAGTTTCACTTCTGCAGAAGCATGCCCTGCAGAAGTGTTTCCTGTCTCATTTTGGCACAGTGTATTTCCTGTCCCTGCAGTCTACTGTTGCGAAATCGATCAATGTAGAGCAGTGAAACAAACCACGGAGGCCCCAGAAAGGTGCAATCAAACGGTGAGTTTATTACTACAGAACAAAAATTACAGCATGAGTCTTCTCTGTCTCTCTGCTAAAAATACATGTGGAAAACACTTTTAAAGCAATGGGGTATCCGCCCCCCCATGGCGTCAAATACAGGTCAAAAATACATTATGTGCAGTCATTGTTTTGCAGACAATGGTACATCTTGTACATTTTTAATAGCTAGACACAGACATATAACTTCTCTTTTCCATAACACCTTCCATGCACAATCATAGTCTTAAGCCTTCAGAGTATCTGAGGGCTGGTTATCTCCTCCGGTCATCTGTTACCAGGTCGCTAAAAGGGCAGCCGGTTACAATAAGGTCAAAGACACTTGGGCCTGCGCTCAGGCCTGTTGCTAGATTTATGTATTGTAAGCATGCATGCAATTAACCTGCTATGTTCTCATCCTCCCTCAACATGTATCACCTGGACACTCTCACCAGTGAAGCTTAAAACCCTCTTGGATGGAACATCAACTCTAAACAAGCACAGTTATGCATTGTGTATAGAATGAACTCAACCTGTGAATAGAATGAATGTGATGACAAACATATTCAATGCAATATGAACCCTGTAAACAATATTACTGATAAAATAATACTGTAGAACATGTTATTAATGCATTTATCATAAGGCAGAGTATATGGCAGCAATAAAAGAATCTCTAAATCCCAACATTCCCTCTTTTGACATTCCATCAAGGAATGTCACCATACCTCATGTTGTATCACTCCCTGCCCCACTCTATGGGTTCTAAGTTCATCTGGTAGATGCCCTCAACCCAGCCAGGGTTAGGAACCCTCGCCATTACTTTTACCAACAATCCTCTGACACAAGGAATGATACAACAACTAGCGATGACCAGTATTCCCAAAAGTACAGTCAAAGAAAACATCACTGACATAGCCACACCTTTCCATTGTCCAAACACAGATGTCATCCAGGGCCGCCAGCAGATTTTCGATACCTGAGTGTTCATGCATAGTTTTAGACAAAGTTTTCAAGCCCTCCAGAGCTCGGGTTACTGAGCCATCTGGGGCAGTATTATTAGGGATAAAAGTGCCGCACATGTCTCCGAACATGGCGCACACGCCTCCCTTCTCATGTTAAGGGCCAGTCGATTTCCCATCAGCAAACTCGGACCCAATTGTTCTGCGAACCCCATCATGGCGTCCCTGGTTTGGTTAGAGAGTCTCAGCAGATTCCAATGAACATAGTTACTTTCAAATTCTACCACTATCAGATTTACCAGCTTGTACTCATCTGGAACTCCCCTGGGCACTCCAATAGAGTCTATCCAGGTCGGAGAGTTTAACCTAGGGTCATATGCATGTGTACCCTGGGTCCCTCTTTCGGCCAAAATATGTCTCTTACCTCTGGCGGCTAAGGTACGTGTGTTGTGTTGTGGAATCAAATCCTTAGGCTTCAGTCTAGAGTAATCTGTCGTCAGAAGTAATCTCTCTTTTGGTTCCTGTTCCTTTTGAGCTACTGTTCTCGAAGTTACCATCTGATCAGTCAGAGTGGTGATTAAGCTTTCTGCGAGCGGCTTAGACTTTGCATCAACTAAATTTGCCCTATCATGGGGTGATTGCAGACCCATACATCATACGCTCTCCAGCTACTACTAGCTCCTGTACACTTAATGACGTCACACAAATCAAACGTGAATGAGCTGGTAGACCCTTTACCATAATTCAACTCTATGCCATTATTCATGCTGAGACACTCATCACCTTTACCTGACACCTCGCGCTTTTGTCTTTTTTTCTTTTTTTACCGATCCTGTTTTAGCAACTACAGTCTCAGGAAGTGCTGGGCTGGACTGGCCTCCGTGTTCAGACAAGTGGTCCGGAGTGCCCTGCAAAATATAGACAATAAACAACACAGCCATAGTTAATATCATTGCATACAATAAACATGTAGTTGTAAGGAACATTCTAATCAGTTTTCTCATTACATGTCTCTGATTCGTGTGTTTGCATCATTTATATAAACTTTGTATCCTGGAATGAAACTCCCCTGCTTTTGTGGAGTCCTCAACTTGTCACCGCTCCTTTCTGCTGGCGTGGCGACCTTCTGCGCTGCTCCTCTTCTCTCTTCGGCCTCCCAGGTAGACTACTGGTTGGCCTGTTGCACAGGTGAGAGGATTTATTTTGCCTCTGCTCGTTATCGTTGACACCTGTGTTAGTTAAAGACGAGTTTTCCTCTAGCAAGCTCTCATGTGCTGGCGCACACTGCGACCAATGATACCAGGCATCGCCTTTCCCTTTTAGTTGACCTGCTATAGTTGTTCTGGCAACGACCTCTTAAGGACCAGTCCAGCGTGGCTCCTTCCACTGCTGGAGTTCCTCGTGGGCTCAAATTCAGTTCCTTGTTTGCAGACTATAGCATAGCCTGCTTTCGATCCTTCTTCATCACGATGACAGCAGCCATCTCTGAACCAATCCTCAGCTCCAGGGATAGGTTCTGCTTTTAAATCTTCCCTGACTTTCCCTTCAAGTTCTGCTTTCTTAGTACAATCATGAGGTTCTCCTGATCCCATTAAATCTGCCATATTGATTCCTTCATGTGTAAATGTCAGATTTAGAGCATCTAAAACTTTACTCAGTCTCTGTTGTGCTAATGATGTCATAGTGAACGCCTGCGAGTTCACATAAGCCACCACACTATGTGTAGTCAGAACTTTTAGTGGGTGTTCTCTCACTGCATGTGCTGTTTTCTATATTATTTTGGCCACCCCTGCTGCATGCTGTGCGCATGTAGGGTGCCTTGCTTCTGTTGGACTCCACCTTATGCTGACCTACATAAGTACCTGTCTTTCTTTATTCAATCATCTTCCGGGGGTGAGAGACCTCTGCACAGCTCAAACGCCAGTTGCAAGAGCTCTCTAACATTAGAATCATCAGCTGTGACTTATATGGTGTTATTTCGGTACTTTACACGTCACACAGGCTTGAACGTTGTTTATATGGGGAGTTCCTCTTTTTTGTGTCTATATCTATTAATATGCCTTGTGCACTAAAACTTCCTGTTTTTCAGTCTGGCTGACCTCTTGTTTGTGAGTCAAAGGTGGCCTTGCTCTACAAGCCTTCATTATTAAAGTACATAAAACAGGATAATGAGCAGATACACATTAAAATATTTCTTTTATTCCTAACACCAGTCCCCCTTTTTCATTTTTCACTTGAGAAATGAACTAATTCCTAATTTATCACATTAAGTTTACTTCAATACAATTCAATTGAATTTTATTTATATAGCGCCAAATCACAACAAAAATTGGCTCCAGGCGCTTCATAGATACAGAGAAAAACCCCACAATCTTGTGACCCCCTATGAGCAAGCACTTTGGCAACAGTGGGAAGGAAAAACTCCCTTTTAACAGGAAGAAACCTCCGCCAGAACCACGCTCAGGTACGGGCAGCCATCTGCTGCGACCGCTTGGCGTGAGCCAACAGAGGCTTTGAAGAGAGAGACCTAATATTTAATAATCCACATTTCACTGTTTTATTCTTCGGTTCAGATGTGGATTCTGTATTATTCTTGCTTTGTTATTATTAATGTTTAAGTTGTTTATTGCTAGATTTGGTTTGTTGCTGTCTGTTTGGGAGCTGACATAGTCTCTATGGATAAGGGTCTTTGGCAGGGTAGCATCAGGAGAGAAGCTCCAGAGAGGCATGTTCCCTGTTAAAGCTAAAATATAACAAAAGAAGTTATGCTAAACAAACAAAACCTTTCAATTCCCCAACCCTATCTGTCTCCTCAACGGGTTGTATGTTTTCAATGTTTAAAATAAATCAAACAAATAACTTAAGCTGTGTGACAGCACCTTGCGTTTACGCCAGGCTTTGAGCTGCCCTAAATCTACTTGCTACACCCCCTTTTCACCTAGTTTAATTTTTTTTTCAATCCTAATTTAAACTATTCCTGACTT
Organism: Oreochromis aureus; assembly: GCF_013358895.1. NCBI lineage: Eukaryota > Metazoa > Chordata > Actinopteri > Cichliformes > Cichlidae > Oreochromis > Oreochromis aureus. The sequence continues at coordinate 133,815,368 of NC_052944.1, read as the reverse complement.
CCCTCCGTGCACACTGTAAAGTGTAAAAGATACAATTAGCTTTCTCCTGGTAAAAGGTCCTAGATTATTTTCTCAACCTTTGGAGACATCCTCTATCGAGTTAACCCATTTCATTTTTCAAACTTAGGCCTGATTTCTTCGCCCCCTTTAACGGGTGGCGCATATCCAGTCTGAACACTGTGTTTGGGCAATTTACGAATTGTTGCAGGATTTCTATGTTATGTAAAGTTCCTCTCATCCCTTTTATGCCTCCATTATAACCTATGTCTAACAAGCTTTTGATCTTCTTTGTAATATAAACAACTAGGTGTCTTTGTGCTCTGTTCTTCTCCTTTCTCTGGTTGGTTCCGTTCGATCTCAAGCTTCGAGGATTCTCGCCCCCCTGTAGTCGCTGTGGTCCTGAAATCTTCTCCTGTAAAGGATAGAAAACAAAAAGCCTCTCTCTGCTACACCTCACTAATCTACTGTGTTCATCTAAGGTTCCTTTAATCATTCAAAGTTGTTTCACCATATCATGTTCTGGGCTCTGTCCTTTATATTATCTTTACTTAATCTCCATGCCCTTCATGTGTGTGAGCAACACTTTTAGTTTTATTAAACACGCCCAGGGTAAGATATAAACCATCACCATCTGAGCATAGAAACAGATCAAAAAGAACCACAAAACAATTTCTATATCTAAATGATCAAAAACCCCAAACGTCATAAAACGATCCTAAAACCCATTTCAAATTAAACCTTAAATCCTGTAACTCCCCCTTTTGTGACACATCTCATGTGTTACAAACAAACCCAAAATCCTTCACTCGAGCTTAGGAGACTAAAAGAAAAAGGTTAGTCATATCATATGAGGTATACATGCTCCGGCCCTTCAAACCTGTGTTTAAGGAATGAAGTCAAATTAATCATTATGTCAAATCTTTTCTTGGCTCCATCCACAGCCTGCATCCTTGGAACTTCCTAGAAACAAAAACCTGTGTGTTAACCAGAACTTCACATTTCATACTCAGTTTTTTCCCCACTTATGATCCAACCTGTGTTATAAAAAGTGTCCAGTCGGTCCAACCTATGGTCTGCCTCGTCCGTCCAGTCACCATCCATTTACACACATTCACTCACATGCATTAAGATCAGGTCTTGCTGATAGTGCAGACTCCCTCGCAAATAATCAGAGTCTTCACTCTCAGCAACATGCGCTCATTCATTTATTTTATTTTGTTTTTAGGAAAATAGTTCTTTCTGCTTTTGGACTGGATTGGCTCGCGGCAATCCTTTTAGACAGAGACTTAGCCTTCTCCTCTGCCCATTGTAATCTGGAAAAGGTCACCTTTATGTTTGTTCTCCCGAGACTTTTTTGTCAGCGCTGTTATTCACTCTTTTGCAGGCCTGCTTAGAACAAAAATGAGAAAAAGAGAGCTGATTATTGGCTCATCCAAACACAAAACAAAATCACCTGACAGGTTTTTCTAAGTGCACTGTTACAAAAATGATAGACCCCTTCGACATGTGCATGTTTGATAAAACTCCCTCTATTAAAATAAGAAAACGACACAAATCTAACCGATAGAAGTAACCCATCACTACAACAACAACCTCAACAATCTTAAACACAGAACATTTTGCCACAAGTTCTTCAGGGTCCTGACACTCTCAGGTCAACTAACATCACCTCACCTGCTCAATACACAGAAAATCTCGTTAAACACCACACAACTTGCACACCATCAACACTAAATTCTAAATTTTCTCTTCTAAAAACTACTACACACTAAGCGAGTTGGACAACATGATAAACAGACTCCTATGCTCAACCTGCTATCTGATCTTCATGAGCTCTTTTTATTCAAAGGTTAACGCATTTTCTATTTGTGTGTGTGATTGTGTATATGTTTCTTTTCGTGGGTTTTTTTTTCAGACTCCCTCACAAGGTTCCACTTAAACAGTCAGTTTTTCTCTTTCCCAAATTTGATCTCCCTCCTTAAATAACAGCATTCCTTGTCCTCAGCCAGAAGTTAGAGCTTGATTTTCAGGTTCAGGGAACAATTCACCCTGAAAGACAGTGAGTGTCTCCCCTCTTTGGCTCATCACTCGTCATTGTTAATGACATTTCCCCCTCTGCCCCAGCGGCTTTACCCTTGTAGTCCCGTCTCCTCCAGTGAGTCCAAGCTCACTTAGGGACCTAGGTTCAAGCAATCGTGACTGCGCCTTGCCTTAGGTTGTCCCAGGGTTTCGAGGTGGGATCTTACCCGTCATGGGCTGTCCAGCCTTCCATGCTTCGCCTGATATCACGGGGCCAAGTGGGCACGGGTGCTATGAGGTCAGGGGACACACTGACTCTGGAAATCAAAGGAGTGTAAGCTGCTTTCTTCATTTCATCAGTATATTAAGCTATCTCACTTCTTGATTATTCCCAACATTTCACCTGTAACAATTTGTGTACGTGTGTTTTCTATTCATTAATGTAATTGTTAGTTCATGTATTTATTTTCTCAGTCTTTCTTTTTCTAAAACATGTAATTAATATATTTTATTACTTTTTCTTAAGACATTCAGTCTCTAATTGCTCTGTTTTCATGCTGCAACGTCTCTCCCCAGCTATAATCAGACTTCCTGTTTGACGCACACACACTCTCTCAGGCCTCCTCTATTCACGCACTCTCCTATGAGTTATTATTACTTATTTATTATTTTGTACAAATCACACAGAATCATTCAAATCAAGTACTCACAACATTCACACACTTAGAAGCACTCAAAATACGCTTTCCTAAGAGTATTTTATCAAACATGCTTGCTTAGAATCAGAAAGAGGAAGTAGACAACACTCAGTGCGTCTGTCCTCTTAAAAGAAGAGAAATAAACACATATGGGACAATTCTCCCCATCTTAGACGAAATGTGACCTTAAATGTCCGTTTCCAAGTCATGTTCTTCTCTACACACGACTCTTGGCCTCCAGGGCATAAAACTTTAAACCTAAGTTTTTATTTTTACCAGAACTAGTACTTTACCAGAACCCTCATACGTGCAATAAGACTGCTATATGTGCACTTCTTTCTTTGACAAAGTTGTATTTTGTATTTTCTTACTCAGCTGTATATAGTATTGGTATTCTATTTTATTCTGTTCTACTTTATTTTATTGCATTCCAGTGTTTTCTAATTTCTGCTGCATAACTTTGCACTTTTGCTTTAACAAAACAAATTTCCCACCTGTGGGACTAATAAAGGTCATCTTTATCTTTAACTAGCCCTAACCTAAATCCTGTCTCATCCACTGCTGAAATTCTAGTTCAATGCACACATGTGTTGCAGTTTAAAATTAAAAGAGGAAGTAACTCACACCCAAGAACTGTGTGTGTGTGTTAATGTCTGTGTCCCTTTAAATGAAAAAAAGGTGAACACATGTGGTGAGTTTTCCTCAATTTACACAAAATATGACATGAAATATCCTTTTCTAATTCCTGTTCTTCTTTAAACACCATGAATGACCTCCAGGTCATAACCTTTGGACTTATAACTCTGATATAAGTCCACACAGCGCACCAAGCACAGAGAAAATTCAACCTCAGTGCTTCAGAATTCTCCTCAAAATTCAGAAACTGTTTCTGTCATTTATCTGCCAAGAACTTCATCATATGGACCTCGCCGGGTCCAGTAATCTTCAACACACGTATCTCACTGCAGCCAGTGAAGATTTAAAACAGTTTATTGTCTCAGTTTACCCAGTATTAACTTATCAGATGGACCGCAGCCGATCCATACATCTCAACACAATCGTGTGTTCACCTTTACACAACTTATTCTTTACTTGTATCACAACACATCTAGTAATATCATCAGAATTACTTCAACATGGTAAACATTGATTTTCCTTTAAAATCAACTTACCCTTAAAACTCAAGATCACAGCTGACTCGATTCTCTGAAATCCTGAGTCAGTTAAAACACCTTGCTCAACTCACGGTGTTCTTTTCTCGGACCCCTTCGTCCGAGCTCACTCTTTTTACCCCGGCATCTCCCCCAGATTGTTACGAGATCTTCATAAACCCAAAAGTAAGCATATTATTTCCCTAATCAAAAGTGAAGCCGTTCCTCACACAGTAATTCTTCATCCAACAGCCTTTGTGTTTTGAAACCAAAAAGAGGAAGGAACAGCGCCCAATTTTAAACTGTGCATGTTGTCACTGAACAACACACACACAGAAAATGTAACTGTATATATTATCTCAAACTGAAACAAAACCCATCTAAAAATCCTAAAACATCTTACTTCGACACCCCAAAACACACATCGCTTACAGACATCTTTATTAATTAAATTATCTCAAATTCAATTTCAGTTCTCAGAACCCAGGTAACGGTCATAAGTATCAACAGTTTATATATCCTATCTCAAAACCCCGCAAAAAGTCATACAGTCATGGCAAGAAATAAAACTTTACTTACAATATTGTGATAAACAAATCCAGCGTCTTAAATACAGCCCTCAGCAATGTCTAGCAGTCTCTATAAACTTCCTCATACTCTATTGACCTCTCAGCTGCCTTATTTGCATTCTCACACACACACAATCTAAAAATAATACCAGCCTGACTCTCAGACTCAGACAAGTCTCTTAATATATTTACACAGACGTCCTATGATTACAACTGCACAGATTTTAGGCCTCTCATTTCAAAACCTACACAATTTAGACAATTTTTAAGCTAACCCTCCAAGGGACAAACTCCCTGAGTTTTTTGTCATCAATTAAGCCATTATCCCGTCCCCGACGGTGGCCCGATTGCTAGTGCCCTAACTGACTTTAAAAGCGTTAACCAACCCAAACTTTCCCTGAAGCTCTATTTGTGGCATCTCACAGCCAAGGCTTTCTCGAAATTTTAAGTTAAAGTTTCACGCCCGAAACCGGGTTTCTACTGACCAAAAAAGTGCAAACCACCGTCCCGGACGGTAAACTGACCCAGTCAGTAGCTATTTTGGACCGTCCTCAGTTGTCCACGATTGCCAATCGAACTATCCCGTCCAACGGAAAATCCTGAGCGTCCCCAGAAAATTGGGAGCGTCACCTCCGAACAATGCACTTGTTAGACTCCCAGAGTCCCGTTCTATACAATTTAATTATTTTGAAGACACCCCGAAAATCACAAACCCACCATATCGGTGTCCAAGCCCGGCTTTATAATCAATTGAGACTTTAATGTCACCAACTTCACCAATTACCTATTATTCTAAATCCTCTTTATTCTAAATCCTCTTTATTCTAAATCCTCTTTATTCTTTGCTTAGCAGTCCAACTGCTTTTCCTTTAATCAGTACTGTTACTTAACCTTACATTATCATTACTTCGACTTCAATTTCTCATGAGATTTTCACCAAAATCAAAACAGACCTTTACCAGTAATTTTCAGTGAGTAGACTTTCAATTTTGTCAGAACCAATTCAGCACTGTTTGGAAATAATTCAACAGGTAGTGCCTTACCTTTCAATAAGCCGGCTTATGTCCACTCACTTCGACCACTGACTCGTGTCTGCCTGTTTGAGCACCTTGGACCCTCTCAGTCTCATTCTCCAACTCTCTCTACTCAACCTCGGCCAATGCACCAAATGTTACGGGTTCGAAATTGAGGATGAGAGTAAAACAATGATAGTCCAGAAGAGGTCGTTCAAACAATTGATTTTAATGCACGCAGCGTGGAGAGGTGCAAACTGCAAAACAGTTGTACATCTCTAATAACTATGAACAGACATATAACTTCTCTTTTTGATAACACCTTCCTTTTAAGGTAATAACTTCAAGCTTCAGGGCCTCTAAGGGCTAATAATGGACCCTCGTCCTCAATCACTAAGTAGACTGAATTGGCGCAGGTCTCAAATAAGAAGCAGAAGACACTTGGGCCTTCGCTCAGGCCTGCTACTAGATTTATGTGTATTGTAAGCATGCATGCAATTAACCTGCTATGTTCTCATCTTCCCTCAACATGTATCACCTGGACACTCTCACCAGTGAAGCTTAAAACCCTCTTGGATGGAACATCAACTCTAAACAAGCACAGATATGCAATGTGTATAAAATGAACTCAACCTGTGAATAGAATGAATGTGATGACAAACATATTCAATGCAATATGAACCCTGTAAACAATATTACTGATAAAATAATACTGTAGAACATGTTATTAATGCATTTATCATAAGGCAGAGTATATGGCAGCAATAAAAGAATCTCTAAATCCCAACAACTACTACAAAAATTTTGGGCCCCTCTCAGACATATCCATGTCTAATCAAACTCCCTCTCTCGAGATAGAAACAACAGCCTCAAAAATCTGAAACAATCTCAAAGTTCACCCGTTCACTGCAACCTGGACCTCATCACAAGCTGCACCATTCTGCACACAACGATGTCTCAGGCTCAGACTCAGCCTCAGATATAAGCCCATTACACCAACATATCCTCACTCAATTATAAATTTCCTGTCCCAATCTGCACCTCTGAACAGACCTGACCACCGTAATCAAATCTCCTGTTACTTTACCATTATATTCGTCGCCCAATAATCCTCAACAGCCACCTTGACAAGAGAAATACATGTTTAAACCTTATCACATTATTGAATTATTTTCATTTTCTCTCTATAATAATCACTGGTTTCAGTCACTCAGTACGAGAGCACTCCTAAGTCACTCTTTTAAAACTGCTTTAATCCCTTTTCTTCTGTTAATTTCCATAACTCACTCCCCTGTCATATAACTCCTTTGAGTCAACTTCAACTTCAAGCTTTAAGTCTATTTTATTAAACATTCACACCATTCTATCACTCATACAAATAGCAAGCTGATTTTCATTGGGTATGCTTGTGTTCTTAGCCAGGTTTAATCAATATCTATGCATTAATCTTCCTGAGCTTGTCTTTGTAAGGTTAATGCGTTCTCTGTTTGTGTGTTATTTTTGCATCTATGGCTTCGCAGTCTCTCAGACACCTTTCCAATTCTCCAGTTAAACAGTCAGTTTTCTCCTTCCCCGAATTACTAACCAAATTTCAATTCCCCACCTTAAATAACAGCCCTCCTGGTCTTCAGCCAGGAGTTAGGGCTTGCTTTTCAGGTTCCTGGACACATCATTCTGTGAACAATTCAACCAGAAACTTGCCTTAACTTGTCCATTGATGTTAACCCACAATTTCCTTCCGACTGCGGCATCTCGAGAACTGGTCCAGGTCTGCTTTACTCCTGAAAATAACAAACTAAGACATTTTCATTATTATCACGAGTGCTTAAACGACCCACTTCTCTCTCTTTCCTTCTTTTGAGGATACTCAGCATTAGGCCTTTTCTTTCACAATGCAGTCTGCCCATAAACTTTTAAGATTATAGATTCAAAAGCATTTCGGGTTATAAATTCAACTCAACAGTTTAAAGTGGTTCTTCCTGGACCTGTAATAAAGACTAGTATAATACCAATATATTTGAACATCTGAATGCATCTGAATGCAACATCACTATTAATAATGAAATGGTAATGATGATTATAAAAATAGCCACAAAAATATCTTCCTCTTCCTGACAGTTTCAACGTAACTTTATTCTTTCATGAGTTATTTAGAAGTTTCTCTTTGGTTACAGCCATTGACATGTCGAAGAGGTTAACACGTGACGAGCGGATCGAAATTGTGTTGATATCTGGTGAACGCAGTAACCGGGTCATTGCAGCAGATTTCAATGCAAGACACCCTACGAGACCACCCATCTCCCATGCTACAGTTAGCAAACTGCTTGCTAAGTTTTGTGAAACTGGTTCAGTGTTGGATTTGCCAAAATGTGGACGCAAGAAAACTGTCAATAATGAAGAAACATCAGTGGCTGTCCTAGCTTCATTCAGCAAGAGCCCACAGCGTAGCACTCGCTGCATGTCACTGGAGAGTGGCATTACTCGAACATCCCTTCGGCGGATATTAGCTACTCACAAATGGCACCCTTACAAACTTCAGCTACTGCAGCATCTCAACAAGGATGACCCAGATCGGCGCACAGAATATGCAGAATGGGCAAAACAAAAATTGGAACAGGACCCTCAGTTCACGCAGAAGAGTTTGTTCAGTGATGAGGCAGTGAATGGTGAAGTTAACAAACAAAACCACCGCTATTGGTCTGACACTAACCCACATTGGATGGATCCCTCCAAGACTGTTGGAACAACAGAAGTGATGGTTTGGTGTGGTATATGGGGCTCAATGATAGTGGATCCATTCTTCATCAATGGAAACCTCAAGGCCACTGGATATTTGAAATTGCTACATGATGATGTGTTTCCCTCTTTGTGCACTGAAGCTGGCACGTTCCCTGAGTTTTTCCAGCAAGATGGTGCACCACCACATTATGGGTGCCAGGTCCGAGCATTCCTAGATGAACAGTTTCCTGGAAAGTGGATTGGTCGTTGTGGGCCAGTTGAATGGCCCCCAAGGTCTCCCGATCTGACCCCCTTAGACTTTTATCTTTGGGGTCATCTGAAGGCAATTGTCTATGGTGTGAAGATACGAGATGTGCAGCAACTGAAACTACGGATACTGGATGCCTGTGCTGGCATTTCTCCTGTGGTGTTGCTATCAGTGTGTGAAGAGTGGGAGAAGAGGGTTGCGTTGACAATCCAACACAATGGGCAGCACATTGAACACGTTTTTAAGTGGTCAGAAACTTGTAAATAACTCCTGAAAGAATAAATTTATGTTGAAACCAAGCACACCCTTGTTTTTCTTGTGACATTACCAATAAGTTTGATGTGTCACATGGCCCTCTTCCTATTGAAAAAACAAAAGTTGTATCCAAGATGGCCGACTTCTAAATGGCCACCACCTATCTTGAGGAGTTTGTCCCCTCACATATACTAATGTGCCACAAACAGGACTTTAATATCACCAACCATTCCCATTTTATTACGGTGTATCCATATAAATGGCCCACCCTGTAGTTACCAAAGAACGAGTCAGGAACACATCAGGAACAAACTGAGACACACAAGTTTTACAGAGACCCAACGAAGATGAAGAGAAAGCTGCTGTAACCTGGAGACCTCAGTCTGACCCTGAAATACCCCACAGATGGAGACACAAACACCTCCACCTGCACCGTCTGCAGCAGGGAGGGAAACATCCTGCTGGAGAAACAAGTGCTGCTCACTGTCAGGGCTCAGTGCTGTAGATGCAGGTCAGAGGTCAGAGGTCATGGTGGGACCAGTATCAGTTTACTCCATTGAATCCATTCGGCCTGTGGCTGATAATGTTTCTAATAATGACAAACTGGAAACACAACTTTACGATTGTTTCTTTAACATCATATTTCCTGAAGTATTCAGACACTCATTTGAAGCCCCTTCAGCAGGAATCACAGCAGCAGCTGTTTTTGATGCAACGAGCCTCGTCCACACCTGGAGTTTCTGTCCTTCTACTTTCTAAATACTCACAGGCTCAGGCAGTGGGCTCACAAAGAGGTGGCTCTGAGCCCTTTATCGTTTGCAGTGCTGATGAACACTGATGTTTGCAGACAAAGTTATGATCTGTAGTGAGAGTGAGGAGGAGAGTCTGCAGAGAAGAGAAAGTACAAACAAGGAGAGATGAGGAGGAGGTCAGGGCTGATTTATGACAGGAGGAGAGCAGTAAGAGTGAAGAGGAGGAGATGCAGTGAGACCTGCTGTGATGGAGACGGTGGCACACAGACAGGAGGAGCTGCAGGTGGCAGAGCTGAAGATGCTGAGAGTTTGGTTGGAGGTGAGCAGGATGGACAGGATTAGAAAGAAGAAGATCAGAGGGATCGCTCAGGTCCAGCAGAGCTGCAGTCAGACTGTGTGCTGGATGCTCCAGAAACTGACTCAGTGTGTGTGTCAAGTTCACACAGTGCAGAAACAAACAGCCTTCACTTTACAACATGATCACAGGTTTATTGATCCATCACAGCAGCAGGAAGGAAGAGACGAGCTCCTGAACATTTCCTGACGCTGCTGCACAAACAAAGTGATTCATTATTAGTTTGATTAGATCTTTAATGTCACAGCTGTGTGAAACATGCTGATGTCACACAGTTTGATCAGACTGTGCATTGGTGCATAGTGTTGGTTTTACCTGCATGATTTTATTGTCATATTTATATGTTTGTTTATTTAAATATCAGGTTTTATCCTGATATTGTGTGTTTTAGTGTTGTTGCACAATATTCTTTTAATCCACTGTGGACTAAGCGCACAATAGTAGCACCTGTGGAGGTGGGGGCGTTCCCCAAGGCGGCCTATCAGCTGCCAGGCTGACCTGTTAAAGGGGACGGTGAGAGCAGAGATGGGAAGGAGACGCACGAAAGGCGAGCAGAAGGAAAAGAAACGCGCGCAGCCAGCATAGTGGGAGGCGATGCAATCCACAGCAGGGCAGGGGTGTCCCTCTGCCTGCATCTGGCAGTGCTACAATGGAGGCCGTGTTCAGGTGTGGAGTGGGGCGGGGCTGTGACGCGCTGTCAGGAGGAGACAGGTCTGCGACAGGAGCCCCGCCCCCTTGTTCTTCTGGCGGCGTGGTTTCCATCCCGGAAGAGAAATTCCTCTCCTGTCTCAGATAAGGAACATCTGCCCACGTGTGTCTTTAATAGGGCTGTCAGAACAGAGCAAACAAAAGAATGACTAAAATGCGTCATTGTTTTCAAAGGGCTCAGTTTTTGCAGTCCAGATTGCAACATGAAAACTGAGTTTTCAAAAAGCTCAGTTTTCCTTGACCAAAAACGCCGTCTCAGTGTGGAGGCCAAAACGGAGAGAAAAAGAAGCTTTTAGAAGGAAAACGTATCAGTGTGGACATGGCCTCCGTCCTCTGCTCTGATTGGCTTCAGCTTTCTCTGCACCTCTGAAACCTGCTGCTGTCTGTACACCTCATGCTGTGTTTGCTGTTCTCTCAGAGTGTCAGGTGGAGGAGGGGGCGGAGTCTGTCCGGCTGCCTGAGGACACTCAGGTGGAGCGGTGGCACCTTCCTGAGAAGCCTGACAAACAGGAGCAGCATCACAGAGAGCGAGTGAAAGAAAGACGAGCGTGTGAAAAGCGGACAGTTCAGCCTGACCCTTAAACGCCCCACAGAGAGAGACAGATACAGCTGTGTGGCCTGGAGCCAGGGAAACATCATGGATGGAGAATCGTGCTGCTCACAGTTACAGCTGTTTGTTCACTTTCACTTGGTTCTCTCTGCTTTCACTTATTATTTTATTGTGTTTCTGTGTGAAGCTGTCGTGTCTCCTCTGCAGGGACGGTTCAGGTCCAGGATCAAACATCAGGAACAGAAGCAGCTCCATTGATCCGACTCCTCTGATGGCTGATCAATCAGTTTGATCTGTTTGATTATTGATCAGTGATGTCAGAGTGGAGTCAGTGTGATGTTGTGTGTTTGAGACTTTTGGTCTCTGCTGCCGTAGATCCTCTGAACTGTGACAGAGGTCTCACTCTGGAGGAAACTCTCAGCACTTTCCAGCAGCTCCTCCATCATGGAGGACGTTCCCTCACTCTAACAGGTGGAGGAGAGGAAGCACAGGTGGATCCTCTGAGGAAGAGGAGCGTTCCTACAAACCACATGATCACATGACCAGAGGGGCGTGGCCTTCAGTGGTAGTAATAAATCCACATGTGACACTTTGAAGGCTCCAACAAAGCAGACCTGTGATCACTTTAACTCAGTATGATGGATTGTTTGGATTTGTCTTTGTTTCTCTGGCTTTTCTTGTGTGTCTGTGTGTCTGTGTGTCTTTGTGTCGTTGGATAGAGTCATGTGACCTGCCCAGGGACGACACATGAGCAGCTCAAATCTGGCAGGTTTCCATCTTCTGTTTTTATCCTGATGGCCATGAACATGAACTCTGTCCCTGTCAGATAAATCCAGATAAAAACAGCCGGTTACATTAAATCTGATCCAGTGTTGTTGTTCTTCTTCTGTGGTGTTTGTGATGGAGCAGCTGCTCCTGATGTGTGTGAAGATGAAACCTGGGCTCCTGCAGCTTTCTTTGCTACAGAAAGTTACATTTAAGATGTTTAATGTCACATACAATGAAGTTTAGGACTCATTTAAACCAGCATGAACCAACATCTGTATCAGGAAAGGGAAATAAATGAGATGTGAACACCAAGAAATAAGTGAAATGATGATGAAGAATGCAGAACTATAATTTAACCAAAACTAGATCCCCCAGAAACATCCTCAGAAATCCAAACCTTGTCTCTGAGACCCAGAAGTAACACAGTCCACACTAGACTGTGGATCCACCACAGCCCTGCAGGACTGTTTGGACAATATGGTCTGGAGTGTATTCACAGAAGGAACAGACTTGGAGGGCCACACATCTGCTGTCCTCTCATACATCTGCACTGAGAGTGTAACAACAACAAAGACAAAGTGTTCCCAAAGCAGAAGCCATGGCTCAACAGTGAGGTGCAGCTCTACTGAGAGCAGCGCCTTCAGATCAGGAGACCAACAAACCTACAAAGAGGCGTCTGATCTAAAGGCATCAAAGAATCCAAACGCAGATTCAAACAGCGCATCGAGGAACACTTTAACACAAACCACTCCAGAAACATTTTTTATATCATATTTATATTCATATTTGGACAGCACACATGATGGAAAGGAGGATTTCAGTTGATGTGCACATGAATGATTTGTGTTTCCTCTGCAGGTGAAGGTAGAAAGTGTGTGTGAGCTGAATTGAGCAGCATGGATCAGTGTGAGGACAGAGAGGAGGAGTCCCTCCTCTAAAAGCACTCTGTGTGGGGAACATGAGAGCCAGACCAAAGCTCAGAGGTGAGATGACCATCTCTAACTGTCCATGACTCTTCTCCATGTCACAGCTCAGCACTCACATCACTGCTCCATCATTATTCACAGGAACCCACCTGGACCTCCACCCAGCTCTGTGTCATACAGAGTGACGCGTCTAAAGATTGGCTGTTAATTTTACAGTCCAGCCTGTGTCTGCTGCAGAGAGGTGAGCTGTTGGTAACATGAACTCTTTGAGTTGGTTGGTTGCTAATAGACATAGATTAGTTTATGTTAGGTAATTAGAGACAGAAGCAATGACTTAGTGGAGAATAAGAACACTGAAGCTGAAAATCTGTCTCACTGTTGTGCTGCTCTTTGCTGCAGCAACAAGTTTTTGATTCATTTTAACGTCTGCTGCAGAGAGGTGAGCTGTTAGTAAGATGAACTCTGATTTAAATGATCTTGATGTTTCCTGGTCTCTAAAATGCGTCTCTCTAGGAGAGCAGTGTCTCAAAGGACACACAGGCTCAGCTGTAACTGTCATTTATCTGGTTTTAAGACACATTTGGACACAATTGGCTGTTTTTAACTTTTTTTTTTTTTTTTTTTAAATCACAGGTGTAAATTTAGACCTCACATCTGGATCCTAAACTATGATAGAAACAGCTGCTAGCAGTGGGTAGTTTGACTTTAGCCTGGTTAGTAAGCTAACAGAAACAAGCATGCCAGCTGTGCTCTGTGAGGATGATACGCTGCTCTAGAAAGCAAACAAAGGTTTGCAGAGCTTAAAGAGGACATCACTCTGATCAGTGGAAGAAAAAAAGCTTCATAGGCGTGATACACACACTGTCTAAAACATTGGCTCGCTCAGCGCAGCCCTCCAGGACACAGCTGTGTGACTCCACTGTTTTGCAGTGTGAGTGACTGGCTGCTCCAGCCAATCACGTGATTCACATTCGTATATACGCAGCTAATCAACGTTGTTGACAGGCTATGACAGCGTCCTTATGTGCCGACACCGGTGTTTTAGCTAGCAAAGCGGCGTGGCTGATGTGAAGCTACGTCAATGGTAACGTGTACAACCATTGGAGATGTGAGCAGGACAGACGGAACAATTGACGGAAACAGTGTGGACTTTATACCAGTTTTTAAATTGTGTTGATCGGCCACGTAAAACCAGAGTTATGATAAAATATATGCAATGTTTGTTTTTCCTGAATACTGTCGTTGTTTAGATTTACTGCGGGAAGAAACGGTAAAAACAGCGTTTTATAAGGAAAACGCTCGAAAGCCTGTGAGCAAAAACAAAACCAAAACCCCACCTTTTCCTATTGGTGGAAAAATGTACCATGTCAACCAATCAAAAAATGATGTGGTGATATGGCATTTAGTTGTTTAGGGAGGGGGAAGTTTTAGGAGTGACGGCGGTGCTTTGAGATGTGAGAGATTTTTGACGTTTAGCGTGTTTGGAGTGTGTTAGTGTGTTGTCTTGTGTAGTTAGTGTGTAGTTAGTGTGTAGTTAGTGTGTAGTGTAGTCAATAGTTTTGTTGGTGTGTCAGAACAATGAGGCGACTGCTGAATGTTACAGGTGTTACAGCAGTGATACATCTCCTGTTGTCAGGCCTGCAGGTATCAGGCTGTTGTTCTCCTTTATCTCATAGTGGACAGAAATTATTTTTTGGAGTGGCACAAATAATTTGTGTGGCCTCACATTTGATGCAGAACAGCCGATTGATCTGTAAATAGTTTGAAATGTTTATTTTAAAACCCCCCCGCCTTGGCTGCATTTTTAGGTAAACAGCTGCAAAAAGCGTTGTTGTTTGTATAACTCAGTTACTTTTTTGAAGTAGTAACTATATAATTAATTGCCCAACATTGGTCATTATTTACTGTATTTTGTAGACGGAGAGTTACAGGACTCTCTCCCAGACCACAGACTCACAAAACAAGTCAGAGCTTTATGAAAAAGAAAGAAAGAAAGAAAGTTGTGTTTTCAAAATTGGAGTTCAAGTTATTTTTGCTTCCAATAGTGTTAACATACTACACAGGTCATGAACAAGATTGTTTTAAATTTTCATTATAAGTGGGCTAAAGCAGTTAATTAAAAGTATTCTAACATAAATGTAAATGCTGTAATTTGATTATTTTAATAAACATGTAACTTGGATGGATTGGATGCTGGTGTGACCACAGTGCACACGTCTGCTGTTGCTCACAGTGGTCCAAGGGACACTCAGGGAGTTTGTGTGTTCGCTCAGACACATGAAACATTAGAGGGAACATTGGCGGTGACTGACAGGGAAAAGGGGAATGATAAGACTTACTGTAAATATAATTATGTATATATTGAAAAAGGAACAACTAAAATGTTCCAGCTGAAAAAATGAAATCAGTTTCAGTTTATGAGCTCTGTTTGTTTTCTTTACAGTTCCAACCTTTTATTTTGAAATGAGCTGCTCATTCCTGTTTGGATGACCTGCATAAAACAATACAGAGCACATTGGGCTGAATATGGAAAGGAATCATCACAGTCCAGCTTCACTGAAGCTTTAAAGTCTCTGATATGAAATGAGAAATGAAGCAGCCAGAGCTTTTTTATGAGTGGAAATCCACTGTGACTGTGAGCTGCTGCTACAGCCTCCAGATTAGCCAGCAGCTCATCCTGCTAACATTTTCTCACCAACTTTAATGGAAGTGTGATGTTTTCAGCTGGAGTGGTGGTCAGGGTGGCCTCCCTCTCCTCTTCTTCTCCTCTTCCTCTTTCATTTGTAAAGTCAGTTCTGCTGCTTTAATTCATGTGGAAGTCCTGTAGCTGAGTTTGGGAGAGACTAACAGCCTCGGCAGCAGAGGGGAGAAAGGCTGTAACACCACCACTTTACTCTGTTCTACCTGTCACATCATTTTATGAGGAAACATTTATATGCTTGTTTTACTATGTATATGTATGCTCATGTTTTTAGTATGTTTGGCTTGAAAAGCTAAAATATAAGAAGATCAAATGGTGCTCGTTATTATCGTGTTGGTTTGTTGCCTGTCTCTTGGATGGAGCCCAGCTGTGCGTGGCCCCTGGGCTGGTGGTCAGAGTGTTAATAATGTGACTGGAAAAAGGTGTTGATGAACTTCAAATATGTCCATTTCTTTCACACTTCACCTTCAAAAGTGAAGCCATGTTGTTCCTTGAAGGAAAAACACGACTTTTTGATGTTTTTATGATAAATGTACAACTTTAATGGGAAATATTCAGAGTTTTTTCTCTTGTTTGTTTGAAGCTGCTTCCTGTTGGCTTCAGCTGTTTGGAGTTTCCATTTTCTAAACTTCTACATTCTGAACATTCTTCAGCTCTGAACAGATGATGAAACACTGAATGATTTCAAGCTCGTACTTTGTCTAATAAACTTACATCTTTCATTTTTTATTCAGATTGAGGAGCTGTGGTTTGTCAGAGATCAGCTGTGATTATCTGGCAGCAGTGCTGAAGTCCAACCCCTCGTATCCCAGAGTGCTGGACCTGAGTGGAGACTACAACAACCTGCAGGATTCAGGAGTGAAGCAGCTGTGTGTTCTTCTGGAGAATCCACGATGTCGATTTGAAACTCTGAGGTCGGTCACCATGTTTTAGTTGTGCTGAGATGAATATGATATGAAAGTTGTGCTGACACTGTGGA
Source organism: Oreochromis aureus (assembly GCF_013358895.1). Classification (NCBI taxonomy): domain Eukaryota; kingdom Metazoa; phylum Chordata; class Actinopteri; order Cichliformes; family Cichlidae; genus Oreochromis; species Oreochromis aureus. The sequence goes on along the minus strand of NC_052944.1, from coordinate 133,798,938 downwards.
TCAGTAGGCCCGCAGACCTCTATACAGGAAGTCTGGTTCTACTCTTTGTAGAACTTCTGATCCCTGATCCTCTGAGTCTGACTCAGTAGATAATGCAGAGTTCTGAACTGATATGGGTGAGTGGTGTCAGGCAGCCTGACAGAGTTGATGTCCATGTCTTCCCTGCTTGTCCTGATACAAATAAACCTGAGTATCCTTGCAGGTCAGATCTTATCAGTCACACCTGTTAATGCAGCTCTCCTCTAGATTGTAGTGCTTGTTAAACTAGGATGATTTTAGGAGCCTGGACCGCAGATCCAAGGGAAGTTATGACTTGGAAAGACTAAACCAAACTATTAGAGGTGTTTGCACTAACATAGAATAATACTCAGATTTACATCTTTAGTGTCTCACAAAGGGTTAAAAAGTGAATGTGCACAGAGAGGTTGGTGGTGAGATGGGCACTTCCAGCACCGTAGATGTGTTCCAGCTCAGTGTTCTTGGAAATAATCCGGAGAGCAGGATTCCTAGATGAATGGCACATCTTCTTAAAGTTATAATCCACAGGGAAAACTTTGAAACTGTTGATCTGATATCTACTCAGCCAATCAGGTGTTTACATGCCCTTCAGTGATCTTCAGCCCCACCTTATTATCACCCCTCTCTCTCTTTCACATCTGAATTATCTTCACTTCACATTTCAGTCAGTTCAGATTTCATTATCACGTTCACTTTAGCATAATCCATTTTAATCCAAACACCTTTCTCTTTAAACTTTGTTTGTCAGTCACAGTATATACAGTACAATCCTCTTCTTCACTGAGTCACACATTCAGAGATCAGAGTGTCCTGTGTGCTCTCATTCACTCAGACTCACTCTCATATGGCTGAAGTCTGTTTGTACACAGGCTGTCAGCTGGCCTGAGTTAGGCCTGTCTCTAAAATCATTACTTTATTACTTTTATTCTGATTCATCAAAGCCAAACTCAAACATCTTTATATTTACTGATTATGTTCTCATCAATAATTAACAGTCAGTACATTCAGATATGAATCATAATTCAGTGTTTAACACATTATCACAGATGGACTCCACAGGAGATCTCCTTTATGAAGAAACTGTGAAAGTTTGTCCCACAGTGGGAAACATTTCAGAGAACATCTCAGAGAATATCTGTGAAGCAGAAACTAAACATAATAATAGAAGAAAAGCCAAATAATGATCCAAATCCTGCTCTGAGACTATCAGCCAGTAAAGGCTTCCAAAGACTGCTCACCTCTCAGACTTACTTAATCCAAACACCTTTCTCTTTACACTCTGTCAGTCACAGTATATCCAGTGCAATCCTCTTTTTCACTGAGTCACACACATTCAGACATCAGAGTGTCCTGTGTTTGCTCTCATTCACTCATATGGCTGAAGTCTCTTTGTACAGAGGTTAACCTCAAGAAATCACATGATAGGGTGGGGCTGGGTTTCACAATGAGCTCACCCAAAACCTTTGCTGATTGTGACCTACACCTATTTTCACACCTTGGCTTGTGTGATTAGGTAGAGAATCAACAGGGTGTTCATGACCCCCTTGGCGGACTCTCCCACAGGGCTTAAATCTGGGACTCTCTACCATTTGACCCTAGAAATAAAGAAGCTTCTTGGATGAGAGGTGAAATGTCTTCAAGAAACTTAAAGAAGTCCAGATGCCTTTTTTCTAAGCCCTTTAGATGACTGCGAACCTTCACAGACACCTCATCAGTGGGACTCTCAGAGCTACCAGCCCTTTCCTAAAATCACAAAGCTCTGCATTGAAATCAATGATATCAAAGCTGGAATCCAATGAGTCCAAGTCTTCTGCTGATTCAGCATCACATTCATCTTTGCTCCTTGCTCTGCATCCCCACCATGGACTTCATTCCTTTCCAAGCCAGCCTTGAGTGTCCTTTATTCAGCTCATCCTCTGCTTTACTTTTACACCTGATTTTAGCTGCTTTATCTCTCTTTCAACAAGTTTCTGTGCCTCAATCTTTTTCTTCTCTCCCTCATAACAAGACAGCTTCTTCTGACTGAGAAGAAGTTTGAGTGATTTACTAATCCAGGGCTGATTAGGGGAAAATAGTTAGTAATTCCCATTTTTCCCAGAAAGAAATGTAAGTAGAAATAAATGATCTAAGTGAGAACATGAGCCTTTAAAAAGGCTCTTCTGAGGCTGCTGCCAGTGGTCAAAGCCTCCAACAAAGCTCTGTAAGTAAATCTGTGATCATAGCTTTAGTTTTTAAATGTTTATTCTAGTTAACACAAATCAGGTGGAACAACTCAAATAAAATATCAAAAATATTAAGTGGTCATCGGTACTCAGTTTGTTCAATACTGAATACATTGGAGCACAAATTGTCCACATTTCTGAAATATTTCTGAGTGTAACTGTTACCAAAGTGCAATTTAGACCTGACCTGTGGTTGTTATCTAAGTGATAATCATCAATTCTACTAAAACAAATACAAAATGAAGAAATTTGACACATTTTGTTGATATTAAAAGCACACTGAACAATTCAGTGTTGTTTTACTGCTGCTCTCTCTTCTCCTCCTCTGATTCTCTCCACATGTTGCTCTGCATCAGTGCTCAGTTTCCTGAGAAAAACAAGATTAAATATTGCTGAATATAATAGTATCTCATTACACTTCAACATAAGTGTTTTATTTTTGTAATTGTTTATCTGTTATTTTTCAGACTGAGCCTCTGTGACCTGTCAGAGAGAAGCTGTGAAGCTCTGGCCTCAGGTCTCAGCTCTCAGACCTGTCATCTGAGACAGCTGGACCTGAGTAACAATAACCTGAAGGATTCAGGCGTGAAGCTTCTGTCTGAAGGACTGAAGAAACTGTACACTGGAAACTCTCAGGTGAGATCAAGCATTTTTCTTTCATCAACTGACACAATTAGCAGATTAATAATAAGGCAGTCCTCTAATAAGAGGAGAAGTGGTGGTGTTTTGAAGGGCAACATACTCTTATGTTAACAAGACAGGAAGTAGTTCCTGGGAAATGCTTCCTTTGTTATTGTCTAAGTAGAAACATGATGGTAAAACAGTGATGAGTTTGCAGAGGTGAATCCACAGCACACAACACAACAATGCTGCTGCGTGCTGAAAGCAGACTTCTCACAGATTCTGAGACTGCAGGTTTCATCACTGTCCAACCAAAATTCACTGAACCAGCAGTAAATGAACGTCCAAAACTACGCTTCATGTTTAAAAAAACAGATGATCAGGGGGATTTGTGTTTACATCTTTTTTGTGTAATCTGTTCACCTGCTGTTTTAGCTGTTTGGTGGTTGTTGAGATGGTTTGGTGAACTTTTAGCTGAGATTCTGACATTTCTGTAGATACCACACATGTCTAATTACTTTGTATAGCATGAATGGCCATAGCGAGGTTTTTAACAGTAAGAAAAGTTGTAAAACTTAAGAAAATATAGTTAAAAGTTTAAAACCTTCTACGTCTGGTCGCTTGTGGTAAGGAGCAGATCAAGCGAGTAAAGAATTACGTTATAATTATAAATGGCTTCAAGATCACATTCAGGTCTGTGAGACTCATTCAGACACTGAGCCGTAGCTCTGTGCTATATGTATGGGCTCAAAATGTGGTCATAAATATTTTGTACTTGTAAATCAGTTTTGTACTTGTAAATCAGGATTTGTATGTGTAAAAAGAATTTGTGCGTGCGTAAAAAAGATTTGTGTGTGTGTAAAAGAGATTTGTGTGTGTGTAAAAAGAATTTGTGCGTGCGTAAAAAAGATTTGTATGTGTAAAAAGAATTTGTGCGTGCGTAAAAAAGATTTGTATGTGTAAAAAGAATTTGTGCGTGCGTAAAAAGATTTGTATGTGTAAAAAGATTTGTGTGTGGACTTAGCCAAAAACCCCCTGCAAGTTACAAGTACAATTTTGACCCTATTTTTCTTCCTGTCATCTGATTGGTCAATGTCATGTCAATCACAAATGTAACAATCCAATCAGAGAACAGATGGGTTTGGCTGTCGGAGGGGCACTTTTTGAACTGCAGGTCCTTGAAGGGTAATACAGTTTGAAGCTGGAGGATCTCTATATAAATATCCGATAGCAGCTAGGTCCCCTACTTTCAGCAGCTGTTGAAAGGATAAAGTTGTGGTATGTCAGTCGTTAGAAATACCATTATTACTTTAGGATTAGTTTAACACAAAGTCAGGGCTGACCGAGACCATTGCTGTGAGTCACAGTGCGCAGCATAAAGGTCCTTTCACATTGGACGCAGGGATGTGCTGCTAATGCTAACTGCTAACTAAAAGCAAAGGATCCAGAATTTGTTGCGCTGGCTGCTGAGCTCTGTGGGTTTTGCAGCAGCTCTACCTGTACTAGATGCACCTGCTCCTTGTCGTTTCTATCTCTGACTTTATGTCCTCTACAAGAGTTTCTGGTTTTTTGCTAGTTCTTCAAATGTTCAATAAAAACATGTATGCTAATTCATAACGAAGAAAGCTTTGTAATGAAGACTGTCATTTCCAAAACACTGCCCCCCCGCGGTCCATGGCGCTGTTGAAAAGGCTGTGGAAGTCCCTGTATAAAACACGTAGACCTGTGATACAAAAATCACCAAACTCAGACGACCACAGACGTTTTCCTTCATGGTGATGAAGGAAAACGCTGGGTTGGCATGTAAAAGGGCATTTATTCCCTTCAAAGACCTGCAGTTCAAAAAAGTGCCCCTCCGACAGCCAAACCCATCTGTTCTCTGATTGGATTGTTATATTTGTGATTGACATGACATTGACCAATCAGATGACAGGAAGAAAAATAGGGTCAAAATTCATACTTGTAACTTGCAGGGGAGTTTTTGGCTAAGTCCACACACAAATCTTTTTTACACATACAAATCTTTTTTACACATACAAATCTTTTTTACGCACGCACAAATTCTTTTTACACATACAAATCTTTTTTACACACGCACAAATTCTTTTTACACATACAAATCCTGATTTACAAGTACAAAATATTTATGACCACATTTTGAGCCCATATATATGCACATATTTCTGCATCTCTGCCATTCAGACACACTTTATATATAGTTTATTTTATGTAGTATTCAATACTGAACTGTACATTTAGTCTTTTTAAAGGTAGCCATTTCTATTCAGTGTTTTCATAAAAGCCTTATTTTTATCCATTTACTGCTATTAGGAAGAACACGTGAGGTTTAAGACCTGGACGAGTTTGAAACCTTTTGTCCTCCACAATGGAAAATGGGTGGAAATAAAAATGTGTATCACTTTAGCCAGCTGCTAATTTTATCAGTTCTACTCTCAGCGTCTGCTATATATCTCTTATATAAATTTTGCACTCAGCTTTGTGGTCTCCAGTATCACTGAAATGCAGCCAGATGCTGCTCATTTTGCCTTTTCACTCTTTTCTGACACGCTTGCATTTCAATACAGCTCCCCATTTCTCTGTGTACCTGGTCTCTACCACTACACTTGCTGTCTGTGGGACATTTCTGTCTTCTTTCACATAATGGTATGATCCCAGTCTGTCTCTTAAAGTGTTTGGCCACATGGTTTGCTCATCGGAATAAAATCTCAGCCATGCTCACATTGATTATCCTGGACAAAGAAAAACACTTTCAGTCGTCCAGGTTGAGTTGACAACACGAACTGCATTTATCTTCCTCTGACTTGACATGTTCTTCCTCCTCTGCACCGAGCCAGCTGCTAAGACTCACAAGCTCACTGACATTTTCTGATGATAAAGAAACTCTCTTCTTCTGTACAATATGAGCAGCAACAGAGAACAAGCTTTCACAGGTACAGATGTTGCAGCTGTGGCCAAGTACATGTGCTGCATGTTTGGAGCAGCACTCTAATGGACAGGCCTCTGTACTGATGGTGGGCTCTGCTCTGTATCCACCACACTGTTCTCAGCTGAGTCTTCCTCCTGTTCACACTCTGATGAAGCACCAATAGGGCCAACTTTTTCTCTGGTGACTCGGATGTTGTTGCTTCCATAGGTTTCCCTCCAACAACCCTCTGTTCCTGCAGTAAGTTCAGTAAGATCTGGGTAAACACTTGAGCTCCTTGAATTTCACATATACAATGTTGGCATTTTGCTTGTGTGTCTCCAGGTCTGTTCTGATTGTAGACTTGAATTTGACCACGTAGGCGGGGTCATCATCTGAGCTCTCCATCACCTGTGAGAGATGACAAATCAGAGAATCACAGAGCATGAAACCAACTTTTCTCCTCCCAGAAGTTCAGTCACAGACCTGCAACAGAAACAAGAATCAAAGATTCAAATGACGCAGAGCATTCATGTCCTTATATCCACAAACATGTCCTCTACATATTCATGCTGTATTTACACACACATACAGAGGCTGTTTGTCTCTCACACACAGACAGGACACTGAGAAATACATCATGTTAAATATACCTGCAGGGTTCCAGCTGTGCACTTTGTCCCTGTTAGCTGTGATTGCCATGGCAACCTTGGTGTTGTGCGCGATGCAGGGACGTATTCAAAGGCAGACGTCTGGCAGCAGCATCATATTTGATGCACCATCTGTACTGAGTGTGCTGACTTTATTTCAAATGTCCCACTGCTGTGCAACATGAATCACATGTTCTGCACGTTTCTGTAACTCCCAGGTAACCATGGTTACCCAGCTACGTCCAGTAGTCTCCAGAGAGACCAACAGCTGGTGTACGTTGTAACGCTGTGGCTTTCGTAGTCTCTCCTTTTTCTACAGCTCATGTATTCTTCTTGTGATGGTGCGTCTTGAGGCTCATACATGCCGTCATTTGTTGATCCTAAGAACGTTCCTCAGACCGACTTCTTCAACAAAACTAATCGGCCTGCAGTTTGTAGCTACTCACTTCACTATGGCGTTTGTTAGCTTGTCTTTCTTTGGTTTATCTAGACTCCTCCCACCAGCTGATCCAACGTAGTCTGCCCAAGCCTCCCACCGCTGTTTGTTTGGGTGGTTTATTTGCTGCCATCAACAGCGTGCAATGCATTTAAGTGATACTTCAGACATGAAGTAATCCGATGATAAAAAACTCAACTTTGCTTCCAGATAACTTTAGTTGTATCAACACTGCCTCCTGGAACAGTTTAAAATGAACATGTCAAAGATCTGTACCTGTCTCCATGTTTCTGTCCCGCCCCTTTCTTTCTGTTCTGGGTCATGTGAGCACTGCAGTAGTATTAGGCCCACCCTCAATGCTCCCATTGGCTGAGACGCATAATGACGCCCTTTTCAAGCCAGCACTGATCAACATCCCTCCTGTGACCCATGGCTTTATATTCAGAGCCAGTGAGCACTTTCACAATAATCATGATTTTAAAAACTGTGTTAATGTGCGATAAAATAATTGTTGGTGTTAGTCAGTTAATGAGTTAACGAGATAATAACAGGTTAAGTTGCACTAATAATTAGACTTTTGTGACTGTTACGTCTCCTCGAGGGCAGGAGGGGATAACACAACTCCGGAAACTCGGTACAGGGCCCTGTTTCAGAAAGCCGGTTGAGAAAACTCAGAGTTAAAAATGATACTCAGGGTTGAGTAACCCCGAACTGTCCAACTCGGAATATTCGGTTTCAGAAAGGCTGATAACAATTAGTTCAATCAACGCGAGTTGCTTTAACCCCAAGTTAAGCGCCATGCGAGGATACATAAAGCCCTGATTAGTGGAGCACAGATTAAGCGAGTCACCATGGAGACGGAGGGAAAGAAGGCGCGGTCAATGTATTTTACAGCGCTTGAGGCCGAAATTCTGATGGCAGCATATGCCGATAACATGCAAATTTTGCAGAAAAAAAAGTAACACAGCCTCAGCTGCAAAAGAAAGGGAGCATGCATGGCAAAACATAGCCGACAGAGTCAATGCGTGAGTGTTAATTTAAACATTGATCTAGGGATTTCCACCCATTTAGCACGTTATTTTATTATATTTCATTTTATTTTTATGTTATACATTTATTTTGTGATGTGATGTGAGCGCAGGTGCAACCCAACAGGCCCCAAACGTTCCTGGCAGCAAGTAAAAATGAAATATAAAAATATAGTCCAAACAGGTAAGGTGTAATTGTATTATGAGCCATAGTGCTGGGTCTGTTTGTCCTATGTAAATCAATTGCAGTTAGAGGCTACATTAATTTTCTTTCTGTAAGCACTTATTGAAATTATCTGAGCACATTACAAGTACATATTTGCTTACTCTGTATGCTCAAATGTGACCCGTTATAGCCAACAGAAAAAAAGCGGAGGGCCGAAAAACAGGTGGGGTCCTCCACCACCACCACTCACAGAGGCTGAGCAGTTGGCCCTCAGCCAAAACAGTGGGCGCCCTGTGGCTGAAGGCATCTCTGCGGGGACATCCTCTGAGTCAATAACCCCGCAAGACACAAGTGCCTACATAAGAGGTAAATTACTATACTCCATTACTATAATGAAATAATTTGTTAGTTTGAAATGCTACAGGAACTATGTACCTGTACATTAATGCTGTGGAAAGACTTCCTGTTCACATAGTCTCCTTCATTTACTGAAGGAGCAATGATTGGAATGTGAGTGCCATCTATACAGCCAATCACGCCTGGGAACCCTGAAAATAAATGTAAAATTTAAGTAGTAGTTCAAGTATCACCACATCATGAATTAAGTTTTGTTCATCCTGATACCTGCAATTTTGTAGAATCCCTCTTTGATAAATCTTGTGGGTCTATGACCGGGAACACCACAAACGAGTACAGGAGACGTTTCAGTGCAACTGTAACATTCCTGACTGCCCGACAGACGGTAGCCTTGGAAACGTGCTCAGCGTCACCAATATTTTACAGAAAGCTCCCGTTTGCAAAAAAACGAAGTGCAATACAAATAATATGTACAGAACTGAGAGAATGTCCGCGATGTGTCACATGAGCAATATAAGGCCTGAGGATGTTATTCAAATAAATTATAGATTGTGCTGACAAACGGTAACGTTCACACAGAAAATCATCAGGACATGATAAAATGTCCAAACGCGCTCTAATCACTCTCTCGGCGGAGAGCTCTGCGGAGAATTTGGGCTTCAACATCTACTGGCTCTTCAAGGAAGGGGCACGCCATGTCTGACACTTCCTACAGTCAGGTTTCCGACAAAGAGGCAGAGAAGGTCAGGGTTAGTTGAAGTAAACCTGCTAGGGGGCAGGTTAGCTTCACGGAGTGTGTCGTCATAGTAACTCACCCAGAATTAATCTAAACTCGCTTTGTGAAACCGAAAACCCAGAGTTTTCGTTAACTCAGGGTATACTTACTCAGAGTTTGCACTAAACCGGCTTTCTGAAACAGGGCCCAGGTGTTAAGAAACAGGTTTAATGGCAGCGCTCTCACAAAATAAATAACCCAAATTCAAACAACAAATGTGGGGGAGAAAGGGACAGTTAGGTTGTGCCAAAAAAACCACCAAGAAGACAAAACCAAAACATAGCTGAGCTATTATCCTAGAAAAAACAAAAACAGAAAGACCCTAAACCTCAACTCAAAACAAGCTCAAAATTACATGGGTGGCACCAACCTACTTAACTAGTGTTTCTAACAAAAAGACTCTACGTGAGTAAGTGTATGGGGTCCCCAAACTTACCTAGTCCACTTTTACTCCCACCACAACCATCAAACAAAAGAAACACAGCAGAGGAGCTTTACACATGAGCCAAGCAATTCAAAGGAGGGAAGAGAGCCACGCCCAGCCACAGGTGAGTCTCCTTATCAAGGTGTGCACTCCTGGTTTGTCCAATCAGGTTCTCCCTCCTCTAATTAGTTGGACATCCCCAGACTGACATCAGCCTGCAGTCTGCGACCTAAGGGAATGGCAAACAAAAGGAGAGGGAAAGAAAACATGCAGCCTGCAGACACGTAACAGACAAACTGATGTGATCTCCATGTTTCCTTTGTTGGACTGTGGGCGAGTGTCAGAACTGAATGTATTGAGTAACATGTAGAGTTTAAACATGTGTCAGTTCCAGTTTTAGATCTGTAAAGTGCAGCTATCATGTTAGGAATAGACAGAAACACTGAGGTCAAATCTTTATTTTACCACTCGCTGCATTCTTGATGTTAATGAATTCTGCAGGTTCATGATGTCTGCAGCATTAATCTCATATTTCCATTAAAAGTGTTGCATTTGACTGTTTGATGTTCTTTATGATCTCTGGCACCAGTTCATCTGTAGGCTGAGCTCAGTCCATCCATTTAGTGAAATGATGTTTAAAGGTCTCCTTGTTCTGTGAGCGTGCACAGATCCTGAAGCAGAAAGCCTGGGTTAACAGAGAAATGATCATCACTGTGATGATGCTCATCATCTCTGACTGGGATTTGAGGTTTTGTCAAAGCAGCAAAGAAAGCCTGGCTATGTTGGACTGGGTGTGGAAGCAGCTCCCAGTTTGAGTTCAGGAGACAGACGCCCTCTCTACTTTGAAGATCAGCTTCAAACTTTCCTTTTTGATAAAGCTTATAGTTCGAGCTGGATCAGGTGACCCTGAACCATCCCTTAGTAATGCTGCTATAGGCTCATGCTGTTGATGGACTTCCCATGATGCTCTGCCTTCTTCTCCACTCCCCTCTTTTCACTCCTGATGCTTTTATATGTCACTACTGCATGTCCTTAACTTTTGTCTTCTCTCTCCTTAGTTTGTGTTTTGTTCTTGTCTCTCTGAGCTCATCTCTTCTCTTTCCCCTCACCCTGCAACATGGTAGCTTCTCCTGGAGCCTGTTTTCACTGGGAGGATCTTTGTGTCAAAGGGAGTTCTTCCTTCATACCATCACCAAGTGCTGCTCACAGTGGATTGACTGATGGTTGGGGCTTTCTCTCTAATATTGGAGGCTGTTACCTTACTCTGTTAAACAGCTTGAGATGTTTTGTGTGTCTGCAGTCTGTCAGGCTGTCTGATCACAGAGGAAGGCTGTACTTCTCTGGCCTCAGCTCTAAGCTCCAACCCCTCCCATCTGAGAGAGCTGGACCTGAGCTACAATCATCCAGGAGACTCAGGAATGAGGCTGCTGTCGGCTGGACTGAAGGATCCAGGCTGGAGACTGGACACTCTCAGGTATGGAGAGAATGTTTGATAGAGGAGGAAGAGCTGGAAACATTTCCTGTGTCCTTCACTTACTTCCTGTTTGGTCATGTGTCATCTGCAGGAAACAATCACATATGCAGGAATATTTTTAGGGACAGACACACTAGTCTAGCCCTTGTATGGTGTTCGGGTCTGTGAGACCCGTTTTCAGTTTTTTTCAAAAGAAAAATTAAACAATTAATTATTTTTTTCAACCTGAAATTCATTGGCTTTGGCTTATTTTCTCTGAAGAACATAAATCCAAACTAATTTTCAATGACCTCATACTGTACCTCCCCCCACGCATTTACATTACATACAAGGTGTTCGGGTCCACTGGACCCAGGTCTAATAAAAGTGTTGAAAGTGTAGGTCCTGTGTTCCCACACTCTGTCTTCCTCCTTTCTGGTGCTGCTGATAGTGTTTTTCCCCTCCTGCTCGCGCACAAAGTTACAACATTGTTGAAAATTCAACTATCAACACCGTCTGCTCTTACATTCCCATTCCCTTACATTTTACCCTCTTTCTTGAGGGATCCAAATTTTATTTTCTCACACCCTGTCCCACCTGCAAATTAGGGGCATAATACTATAAATAAGACTTTGCCAGTGTGGTTCTTTATCACAACTGATCAAGATGGCAAAAGATTATCTGCTGCGAGGGCCTTCCAATTGATTTTGGAAGAGAGAGGAGCTTCGGATGATGATGTTGACAAAGAGGTTTCAGAATATTTCACATTTCTGAAAATTCAGAGTCTGACAGTGACTTTGAAGAAGAGGATGAGGTTGAGCACCATTTAGTAACAAAACGAAGACGAGTATCCCATCAGCAGCCAGCTCCAGGACCAGAACAAGCCCACCAGACAGCAGGTGAAGAAATATGGATGTCAATAAATGGTGAAATTGAATGGTCTACTTGCCCAAGAACTGAGCCACCCTGCAGAGCTGCTACTGTGATAAGCCAGGGCCAACACGGCTGACAGTTACTCATGTGCAGGACATCAAGTCTTCATTTGAGCTTTTCATCCCAGATTCCATCCAGAAAATGATTCTGGATTGCAGTAATCTACACGGAAGGTGTGTTTTTGGAGAGAGAGTTGGAAGGAGATGGACCAAATTGATCTAAGAGCCCCAAAGGCCTACTTTGGGGCTCTTATCCTTGCAGGAGTTTTCAGGTCCAAAGGGGAATCCACAGAATCCCTGTGGGATGCAGAAACCGGCAAGAACCTTTCCGTGCATCAATGTCTCTGGAAAACTTCCACAAAATTTCCAGGATTATCCGTTTTAATAACCGAGACGACAGATCAGCTCGACAGCAGAGAGACAAGCTAGCTGCCATCAGGACAGTGTGGGATAAGTGGGTGCATCACCTCCCCGTTTTACAACCCTGGGCCTAATGTCACCATTGATGAGCAGCTGATCCCATTTAGTTGTGAAACATAGATTTTATAAAAAAAAAACGAGAAGCACATGAATTCATAAATGTGATCTAACAAAGGTAAAGGGAAAAAATTAACCATGTTTGCTGTTCATATGGCTTGTAATTGGGATGAAGTAAACATCTATTGAGTAATTTAACATAAAATTGTTTGACAGTGTTAATTTGGAAAGCCAAAACTCTAGCAGGTCCACCAGACCCATGAACACTGGCTGAGTAACAAAAATACGAACACCACACAAGGGCTAGCTGGATAGTACATGGATATTTATGTAGGGGGTCTCCAAGGAGTCTGTTTGCAGGAACATTTAGGTCACATGTGTACCTGAGATAGATGCCACTGTGTACCTAATAAAGTTTCAGCCATGTGTATGTTTCCCATGCTGTATGTCCACAGTGACAGTGACAGAAGGATAAAACAAGGCTGTGAATCATTTCAGCCTGTGTGTGTGACAAAGAGGCAGACAGGAGCAGGTAACATTTGGAAATGGAAGCTTAAATAATGACAAACTCTACATTCACAGCTAAATTCGCAATAAATTTGTTCTCAAGTGCACATTTAGCAGCTAATGCTAGTACTGTTTTCCCTTGCTTTCTACAACTTGAGCAGCTATTGCTAAGTAGGCCACTTTGCTCTGCTAAGGATTTGTGTGACCATGATGGAAACTCTGATAAGCTAATGCTGCTAAGCTAATGCTGTTAATGGGTCCTGTTAGAATCAATATTTTATTCTCATTCTGTTGTTTGTATTAGCGTTAGCTACTAATGCTTATTCACCTCAAATTAGCTTTAGCTGCTAATGGGAGCCTACTTAGCATAAACCCTTCACATCGTTATAATGCCAGGGAAAAGAGTCACTCATGGCAGCCTATTTAGCATTAACGTCACATCATTATAACACAAGAGAAAAGGGTATTAGCATTAGCTACTAGTGCTTATTCACCTCAAATTACCTTTAGCTGCTAATGGCAGCCTACTTAGCATTAACTCCTCACTAATATAATGCTAATTTACATCAAATCAGCATTAGCTGCTCATATTGTTATAAGGAAAGAGAAAACGGTATTAGCATTAGCTGCTAATTATTCACCCCTAATTAGAGTTAGCCCTAATGGAAGCCTACTTAGCATTTATTCCTGACATCGTTATAATGCAGGGGAAAAGAGTTAACATTATCGGATAATCTCCAAAAATTGAATCTGTTCATCTGGACGTAGCGTTTTGTGGGAGAAACGTTTCGTCACTCATCCAAGTGACTTCTTAGTCTCAGCTGACTGCAGGTTTCCCCAACCCTTATAAACATTATAAGATGAACAGATTCAACTTTTGGAGATTTACTTTGCTGGATAATTGAGAACGCATCAAGAGATTATCGGATAATGCTAATTCAAATCAAATTAGCATTAGTTAATAACGGTAGACTTCGTATCATTAGCTGCTGTCATTCTTACAAAGCATTAGCTGCTAGAATCGGCCTATGTAACCGGTGTGTTTCTGCGTTGTGTCTGACAATAAAAGGTAAAAGAAAGAAAGAAAGACCTCCAAGTAAATAGCTTGCCCACTCCAGCTCCTCTCCCACAGGGGAATTGTAGAAAAGGGCGGCATTTATTATTACACTAAACATGAAATATGCATTTACACGTAACATATTTGATAAAACAAAAACAACAACATGAAATCCGACATACCTGACGATAAAAGGTAAAAGAAAGAAAGAAAGACCTCCAAGTAAATAGCTTGCCCACTCCAGCTCCTACAACCAAATACAAACAGTGGGGAAGAGGGTTAGCTCAACCCACCACAACTTCCAAGCTAGCAAGAAGTATATATATCCATGCTAGCATTTATGTTCCTTAAACACATTTATAATACATACATACTACACACTTGTAACGTCTAACAAAAAACAGGCTTAATAATGACAATAATTGAACTAAAATCACAATCAGAAACATCCAGGTGGCCAAATATGCATTATATGAGCGTTTTACAGTGTTGGGAAAGAAATTACACCAACCTCTCCCACAGGGGAATTGTAGAAAAGGGGAAAGGCAAAAGGGGTACACTGTATTTATAAGGCTGCACCAAAGAAGAAGAAGAAAAGAATGAGGAGGGGCTCTAACTGACATAACTACAGGCTTGGAGGTCCTAAAGGTCAGGTATAAAAGGAACGGTTTGGGGGTTTAGAACACATTTTGTGTAATTATAACAATGTGATTTATGACCCTGTTACACCTACCTAGCACTAGCTGCAAGCATTGTTAAAAGGGAAGGGAAAATTATCGGGTAATGCTAGCTCGCATCAAATTAGCATTAGCTAATAACAGCAGCCTTCTTAGCATTAGCTGCTCACATTGTTATAATGCAAGGGAAAAGAGTTAGGATAAATAGATGATGCTAATTCAAGTCAAATTAGCATTAGGTAGTAATGGCAGCCTACTTAGCATAAGTCCTCACATCGTTATAATGTGAAGGAAAATAGTTAGCATTATTTGATAATGCTAATTCACATCAAATTAGCAATAGTTATTAATGGTAACACACATCACATTGTTAAAATTGAAGGAAAAATAGTATAAGCATTAGCTACTCATATTGTTAAATGTAAGAAAAAACATTGTTAGAATTAGCGGATAAATTAGCATTAGCTAATAACTTCAACCTACTTCGCATTAGCTGCTCATATTGTTAGAAATCAAGAGAATATGGTATTAGCATTAGTTAAAAAGTATTGTTAAAAAGTACGAAAAACATTGTTAGCATACGCGGATAATCCTAATTCACCTCAAATTAGTATTAGTTAATAATGGCAGCCTATTTAGCATTAGCAGATGATGTTGACCTTAGCCCACTGGAAAAGTTCAGAACTAAAGATTTAGGAGTTCCTCGATAGCTCTTTCTCATTTATGGTATAGGAGGACACCTACTCTGTATCTGGTTAAGTATAAGAGCCCTTTGTTAGGGGGACCGCTGGACTCTTAGCACCAGCTTTGGGGAGTCTTCACAGGGTCACATCTGAAACACACACAGACACTCACACATACCTACACTATGCACAGACTGGTACTCTTTGTTCATAAGAGACGTCATATGTTAATGAACTTATGCATATTCATGTAACCTCAATAAAGAGCAGACGAGAGCGACTGAGGTCAAGCGAAGGAACGGTGCTTTCAGAGTTCTCTCTCAAACTATGATCTCGAGATCAAACTATGACCTCGAGATCATAGTTCTTATTTTATCTCTACTCTGTGCAGCACTTTGGCTCAACCTGTTTTTAAATGTGTGATAAATAAATGTAGATTTCTTTGAATAAAACAGTGGAGCCGAGCTTTGAGCTCAGTGTGTAACAGTGCGTGTATGAGAGCCATGTAATGTCCATGTGTGCATGCTGACTGCTCTGACCCCTCCTCCTTTCAGGGCGGAGCCTGCTGGAGTCCGATGGTTGACACCAGGTCTGAGGAAGTGTAAGTGTGTTTTTAATGGGATTCATGAAAACAAAGCAGCACACATTCAACCATCTTCATCATTCTGATGTCAGGAGTCATCATCAAAGTGTCAATCAATGAACAGATGATGGATCAATAACTGCAGCTGGATTGTGTTTGTTCTCTCCATCAGATTCCTGTCAACTCACAATCGACACAAACACAGTGAACACAAAGCTCCAACTGTCTGTCAACAACAGGAAGGTGACACATGTGGAGGAGGTTCAGTCATATCCTGATCATCCAGACAGATTTGATTCTTGGGCTCAGCTGCTGTGTAGAGATGGTCTGACTGGTCGCTGTTACTGGGAGGTCGAGTGGAGAGGAAACGTTTGTATATCAGTGAGTTACAGAAGCATCAGAAGAAAAGGACGCAGTGACTGTGTGTTTGGATACAATGATCAGTCCTGGAGTCTGTACTGCACTGATAAACCTATTTGTGTTTATCATAATAAAAGATCAACACCCATCTCCTCCTCCTCTTCCTCCTCCTCTGTCTCTAACAGAGTAGCAGTGTATGTAGACTGTCCTGCTGGCACTCTGTCCTTCTACAGAGTCTCCTCTGACACTCTGATCCACCTCCACACCTTCAACACCACATTCACTCAAACTCTTTATCCTGGGTTTAGGTTCTTGTCTCCTGGTTCCTCAGTGTCCCTGTGCTGAGTGTAAAGAGTGTCTCCTGTTAGAGAAACACTCTGACTGTTGAACAGATAGTTCAGTCTGTACATGTCTGTCTCTTTCACTCACAAACACGTTTTCAGATTCATGGATTCAATCAGTTGATGTTTGAAACTCTTTTAAATGATTCCTTGTAAACTTCTTCCTCTTCAGTCACAAACAAACAGGAAGTGATGTCACATGTGTTCCTGTCCACACAGCAGAATGAGTCTATTGCTGACAGTGATGTACAAACAGAGTGAGCATTTCTGAGGCCCAAAATAAACTGAGTAGTTCACTGAATGAACACTGTGAGCTCAGTTCCTTCATCATTAGTATGGATTATATATGTATATGTATTATATTAGTATCATATATATCAGGTGCTGCTGGTTTCAGTCATTGTGCAAATGTGCTGTTTGTAAGGTTGTAAAGCTGCAGTCAGCTGAGACTGAAGAAGTCACCTGATCAGTGAGCAAACGTGAAAACGTCCAGATGAACAGAATCAACCTTTTGGGATCAGCCAGCAATGCAGCATCATTGTTGTTCAGGTTCAGAGGTTTGCAGGAATGAACTGATGACCAGAAACAGCTGCAGAGTCCAATCAAATACCAGCTGGAGTTCAGCTGCATTTGAAGAAGTCAAAGAAAAGTAAGGATGGCAAAGGCGATGTTTTCTTCCAAAGAACTGAAAACATGGTCGACGCCTCATTAGAAGAATCATCTGGACATTTGTGAGGAACTCTAACCAAGAAAGCAACACAAGAAAGCAACGTCACACAGATCCAACAGACAGTTTCCATGACTGGAAGTGTTCAGTGTAAAATGCTACATTGCATTATTGCATCCTCTCACCACAGGAGGTGCTGTTGGCACCACTGATTGCTGATCAGCTGTTCTCTGATGATCTGATTGATCCTGTGAATAACGGGACTCACTGAACTCTGTGACACAGTGAAGATTACAGAGTTTAACATCTGACTGACGTCACACAGACAGAAGGATGAACCAGTGAGGCACAGAACACAGTTACTGGAGATACTGGATCAGCTCCATGTGAACCTCTGATGGAGAAGCTGCTGACCCAGAGAAACATCAGGACATGACAGGCAGCTGCACTGATCTAACAACATGTAGCAGAGCTGATCTATGTTAGAGGATCTATCACAGCAGCTGAAAGTCCAACACTGGATACCAGCTGAGCCTGTGCTGAGTGTTACAGGAAAAGAAACACTGACACTGGTAGACACAGTGATGCTGACTGGGGCACAGAGCTGAATGATGCAGCATCAGGACACTGTTTCAGTCTGACTGACAGAAACCTGTAGCTGCATCTACATGTGAGGCAGAGGCCACACAAGCAGCTTTCTATGTTTCACAGTGACTGAGATCTTCAGTGGGGTGGACATGCTCCTGTACAGACCTCTGAGGAGAACCAAGGTGCAGTCAAAGAGTCCAGTCTGTCCTCACAGATGTCAACATGTGGTTTCATCAGGTCTGCTGTCAGCTAGCAGGCTCACATCAGAATCACTGTTCCTGAAAAACACAGTCTGTGTGACATCATCAGTCAGCTGATCGTCCCAGATCTGAATGGTTTCTGTCTCTACTGAGGAAGTCAGAGAATCTCACTGAGGTGTGGATCAGGTCTGAGTGAGCTGTGGAGGGACAGCTTTAAACAGTCCACAGGTCTCACGTCCTGCTCAGTCTGGTAGCAGATACCTCGTATTGTTCCAGATGTGCTGACATCACCAGCAGCAGCAGCAGCAGCACAGCTGTGTGATACGATGAATCTCAGTTATTGATCCAACACACAGTAAATACAAAGATCAGGATTTATGAGAGTAATCATTATGAGTCTGAACACATGATCACTGAATGTTAGTCTCCACAATAATAAGCTAACACAAGCAAACACAGCTTTCAGCTCTTATTTTGAAACTCGGGAAGATTTAGAAGATAAATCCCGTTTAGAAGACCTAAACGGGATTTATTTGTTTTGTCATTTTTTAAATAGACTTCTGTTTATTTTAAGCAGTTGACTAAAAATTGCAAGCTCTCTTTGTTTTTGGGTTGTTTTGACAGACTGTTTGATTCCAGGAGTTTCTCTTTAATTTATATATTAACAGCAGTGTTACAGGTGAAAGTACATTAAATAAAATATACCTATGACCACTGTTCAATTCAATTCAATTCAATTCAATTTTATTTATACAGCGTCAAATAACAACAAAAGTCGCCTCAAGGCGCTTTATATTGTACAGTAGATCGCACAATAATAAATACAGAGAAAAACCCAACAATCATATGACCCCCTATGAGCAAGCACTTTGGCGACAGTGGGAAGGAAAAACTCCCTTTTAACAGGAAGAAACCTCCAGCAGAACCAGGCTCAGGGAGGGGCGGGGCCATCTGCTGCAACTGGTTGGGGTGAAAGAAGGAAGACAGGATAAAGACATGCTGTGGAAGAGAGACAGAGGTTAATAACAGATATGATTCGATGCAGAGAGGTCTGTTAGCACATAGTGAGTGAGAAAGGTGACTGGAAAGGAAAAACTCAATGCATCATGGGAATCCCCGGCAGCCTACGTCTATAGCAGCATAACTAAGGGAGGATTCAGGGTCACCTGGTCCAGCCCTAACTATATGCTTTAGCAAAAAGGAAAGTTTTAAGCCTAATCTTGAAAGTAGAGATAGTGTCTGTCTCCCGAATCCAAACTGGAAGCTGGTTCCACAGAAGAGGGGCCTGAAAACTGAAGGCTCTCCCTCCCATTCTACTTTTAAATACTCTAGGAACAACAAGTAAGCCTGCAGTGTGAGAGCGAAGTGCTCTAATAGGGTGATATGGTACTACAAGGTCATTAAGATAAGATGGGGCCTGATTATTTAAGACCTTGTATGTGAGGAGCAGGATTTTGAATTCAATTCTGGATTTAACAGGAAGCCAATGAAGGGAAGCCAAAACAGGAGAAATATGCTCTCTCTTTCTAGTCCCTGTCAGGACTCTTGCTGCAGCATGAATGACAGAGACACGCTGTGTGAGCTTCCACAGATACACTGACGTCAGCATCCAGAGTCCTCCTGCTGCTCCCCCCTCAGAGCCCCGTGATCAGCACCAACACATTCAGTTAGATGACAGAGTCCAGCTGCAGCTAGAATCAGCTCTGTGAACAACAGCACAGCGTCAGTGTTTCACACTCAGTGAAAGGAGGAAACACCAGAAGAACACCATGTGTGCTACGTTTCCCAGGACAGACTACAAACTGCACAAATACAGAGCAGCACGTGGAAGGACCTGGAGCTGCATTTAAAGAGAAAAGACAGCGTGATGTCCTGTATGGACAGGTGGAAGGAACCAAGTCCTCAGCTGAAACACTCGTGTTTGTCCACAGACAGGAAACACAGCAGGAAACAAAGAAGTGCAGCTCATGGATAACACACTTCCTGTCAGTCAGAATGAGGCTGGAGCCAAACACAGAAAGGTGTTTTTGTCCAGATGAGCCCAGAGAAGAAACACGAGTGTTCACAGACATCAGAAGCTCAGAGAGGTGAAACATGAGGTTGGAGTCCTCGTCAGCATCCAGAAGAGCTGCTGTGAAACCCTGAGTACTCATGACAGACTCTGATGGCACAAACACATCATGATTCAAACATGAAGACAAACATGGAGCTCCTGATCCTCCTGCATGAGAACAAGCTGACATGAGCGCTGTGTCTGAGAGTGTCTCCCTGTCACAGTGACAAGAACACAGCTGCTGCTCACAGTCATTAAACTGACCTGAGGTCAGCTGCTAGCACGTCTCTGTGCTCCTTACATATGAACCATGTGACCTCACATCAGCGCTGTGGATGACTGTAGTCATAGAAGAGTAGAGCTGTAGCAGGTGGTGTGAGGAGGAGGAGGAGGAGGTGGTGTATTCTAGTTAACGCAGTACTGAAACACTCCAGCAGAGGGCGCTGTTAAGTCCTTATTGTAACACAGTTACTGTGTGCAGTTATACTTCATACATAATCTGCACTTATTTCAATCAGACATGCTGTCAGTAAATGATTGGTTTCTATTGATTCTACTTCCTGTTGACTAGTTTGATGACAGTGAAACAATCACAGCTGATTGTGTGATGATGTAAACTGTCACTGTTACATTCAGTGTGTGTGACATCATGTTAGTGCAGCTGATAACAGCCTGGTTATGATGCTGTTAGAAACACATGAACGTGTCCATAGATCAGTGTGTGTTTAACATGAGAGCTTCAGCCCTGCTGATGTGTTCAATAAAGACATGCAGGAAAACTGATGAGACTCTGAAATAACTCTTTATATTTATAATGTAACTCTGCATCCAAAGAACAACAAAGGATCCCAGACAGGTTTATGTCAACAAAGACGATTCTGATGTTTCTGTGTTTCTAACAGTTTGACATTATTAGTAAACAGACTGCAGTGAACAGGATTTATAAAGAGCTTATATATAAAGATACAGGGAGTGCAGAATTATTAGGCAAATGAGTATTTTGTCCACATCATCCTGGGCAAACCCCCCACCGCCCCCTCACCCCTCCACCCCCTCCCCTCCTCCCCCACAAAGGTGCCCTCTATATTCTTCTCAACTATGTTAACAAGGTGAAAGCTGGTCTGAAGTCATTAGTGACCATCACCTCCTCATTAATCCACAGTCTGCCTCCCTCTGCTCCATCAGCTGACGTCTTCTGTACAACTACCTGCTGTGTGCACATCTTTGATTTGTTCTTTTTATCCTGCAAAACTCAAACTTCACTATAATACAAAGACATTTCAGAAACGCTGCACTGAGTGAAAGATAACAGCAGTGACCTAAATGAGTCTCCAGCGTATTCAAATAGATTTTCTGTGAAGCATTAAAGTCAAACTTTTGTTTTTCATCCTTTCAGTTTTGTGCTCGTGCTGTTAGTCTGAGAAGCTCCTTGTTTGAAGTCAGCTCAGGATCATAAAGACTTCAAATCTATTTGATGCCTGAGTAACTTCCATACGCAGAAACATCTGGATCAAATCCACACTGAATGTTTATGTGACACATTTAAAAGAAGTCTGTGTTGTTCACAGTCGTGCTTGTACAGAGTGCTGACAGCTGACAGGACCTAACAGAAATAATGTGTCTGTGCTGAATGACACACTAACATAACACATGATGATGAGTCTGTGATGGAAACACTGGTTCTTTCAGTCACTGGTGTCCTCACTCCAGTCCATGTGTGCTGGAACTAATGATTTGGAACTTAATTGTGTGAATGTTGTTGGATCTCTGAATGTTTACATATTTTATTAAAAACAGTTTTATGCATAGCATAAAACTGAACATTTAACAGTGTTTCCTGAAAACCCTCACCTGTCTGATCATTTCCTGATAACATTTACATTTACAATAATTGATTACACAGCAGCGGAGAGTAGACTTTATCAAAGTAGATGTCTTTCTGAAAGTTCTGTAACTAAGTTTAAGAATATAATCCACCCACTGTTATCATCTTCAATGCCCTGTACCAACACAGAGCAGAGCAGCTATCTGAACGCTACTCCAACAGAGGTCGATTATCTTGTTAATAATTTTACCTCCTCACTACGTACGACTCTGGATACTGTAGCTCCTGTGAAAACTAAGGCCTCAGATCAGAAGCATTTGACTCCGTGGTATAATTCTCAAACACGTAGCCTAAAGCAGATAACTCGTAAGCTGGAGAGGAAATGGCGTGTCACAAATTTAGAGGATCATCATTTAGCCTGGAGAAATAGTTTGCTGCTTTATAAGAAAGCCCTCCATAAAAGCCAGAACATCTTACTATTCATCACTGATTGAAGAAAATAAGAACAACCCCAGGTTTCTCTTCAGCACTGTAGCCAGGCTGACAAACAGTCAGAGCTCTACTGAGCCAACAATCCCTTTAACGTTAACTAGTAATGACTTCATGAACTTCTTCACAAATAAAATTTTTATCATTAGAGAAAAAAATACCCATAATCATATCACAGATGTATCTACAGCTACCTTTAGTACCACTGATATTCATTTAGACTCTTTTTCTCGAATCGATCTTTCTGAGTTAACTTCAATAATGACTTCATAATAATGACTACATGCATTACTTTGTGATGCATTCTCAATCATCCAGGAAAGTAAATCTCCAAAAGTTGAATCGGTTCATCTGGACGTAGCGTTTTGTGGGAGAAAGGTTTCGTCACTCATCCAAGTGACTTCTTGGATGAGGTGTGGCGCTGTCACTTGGTGTTCGCTCGCTTTGTGGTAGAGTATCACTTCCTGTTCCTGCTCAAACACAGTGGTGTCTCTGAGTAGCTTTTCTGCTTAGCAATTTAATTTAAATCTTTTGATACATCCCTTTTTCATAGTATAATCTTCACGTGCTTCATCTGAATCACCCTTTCTGTGTACTCACTACCTAATTTATAGCCAAAGTATTCACTCACTGTCTCTTTACTGTTTCGCTAGCTTAGCTTAGCTCGTAGCCGACTCGTTAGCACCATGGCTACTTCACCTGTCCCTCCTGCACTTTCCTGCTCATTGTGTCAGATGTTTAGTTACTCCTCGGCCTCCTTTAGCAGTAATGATACCTGTAACAAATGTAGCATATTTGCAGCTCTGGAGGCCAGGATTACTGAATTGGAGACTCGGCCGCACCCTTCATTCACCCGTAGCTAGCCAGGCCCCTGTAGCTGGTGCAGCCGAAGATAGCGTGGGCCCGCTAGCTGTTCCCGGCAGACCCCAAGCAGCTGGGGAAAGAGGGCGGCTGGGTGACGGTGAGGAGGAAGCATAGTCTTAAACTGAAGCCCCAGGTACACCACCAACCTGTTCATGTGTCTAACTGTTTTTCCCCACTCGGCGACACACCGCCGCCGGGGTCAAACTCTGGTAATTGGTGATTCTGTTCTCAGACATGTGAAGCTAGAGACACCGGCAACCATAGTCAATTGTCTTCCAGGGGCCAGAGCAGGCGACATTGAAGGAAATTTAAAACTGCTGGCTAAGGGTAAACGTAAATACAGTAAGATCATAATTCACGTCGGCAGTAATGACACCCGGTTACGCCAATCGGAGGTCACTAAAATCAATATTGAATCGGTGTGTAACTTTGCCAAAACAATGTCGGACTCTGTAGTTTTCTCTGGTCCCTCCCCAATCAGACCAGGAGTGACATGTTTAGCCGCATGTTCTCCTTAAATTGCTGGCTGTCTGAGTGGTGTCCCAGAAACGATGTGGGCTTCATAGATAATTGGCAAACCTTCTGGAGGAAACCTGGTCTTGTTAGGAGAGACGGCATCCATCCCACTTTGGATGGAGCAGCTCTCATTTCTAGAAATATGGACCAATTTATTAAACCCCCCAAAATATGACTATCCAGAGTTGGGACCAGGAAGCAGAGTTGCAGTCTTACACGCCTCTCTGCAGCTTCTCTCCTCCTGCTACCCCCAAAAACCCATCTTCATTGAGACTGTGTCAGCTCCCAAACAGACAAAAACAAACTAAAAACCAGCAATAAACAACTTAAACATAAAAAATCACAAAGAAAGAACAATACAGTATCCACATCTGAACCAAAGAGTAAAACAGTGAAATGTGGATTATTAAATATTAGGTCTCTCTCCTCCAAGTCTCTGTTAGTACATGACTTAATAATTGATCAACAAATCGATTTACTCTGCCTTACAGAAACCTGGTTGCAGCAGGATGAGTATGTTAGTTTAAATGAATCAACACCCCGAGTCATTCTAACTACCAGAAATCCCGAAGCACAGGCCGAGGGGCGGTGTGGCAGCAATTTTTCACACCAGTCTATTAATTAACGAAAGACCAAGACAGACTTTTAATTCATTTGAAAGCCTGATGCTTAGCCTCGTCCACCCCAGCTGTAAAACTCAGAAACCAGTCTTACTTGTTATCATCTATCGTCCACCTGGGCCTTACACAGAGTTTCTCTCTGATTTCTCAGACTTTTATCTGATTTAGTGCTCAGCTCAGATAAAATAATTATTGTGGGTGATTTTAATATCCATGTAGATGCTAAAATGACAGCCTCAACATGGCATTTAATCTGTTATTAGACTCAATTGGCTTCTCTCAAAATGTAAAAGAACCCACCCACCACTTTAATCACACTCTAGATGTTGTTTTAACATATGGCATAGAAACTGAACATTTAACAGTGTTTCCTGAAAACCCTCTGCTGTCTGATCATTTCCTGATAACATTTACATTTACAATAATTGATTACACAACAGAGGAGAGTAGACTTTATCAAAGTAGATGTCTTTCTGAAAGTGCTGTAACTAAGTTTAAGAATATAATCCACCCACTGTTATCATCTTCAATGCCCTGTACCAACATAGAGCAGAGCAGCTATCTGAACGCTACTCCAACAGAGGTCGATTATCTTGTTAATAATTTTACCTCCTCACTACGTATAACTCTGGATACTGTAGCTCCTGTGAAAACTAAGGCCTCAAATCCGAAGTACCTGACTCCGTGGTATAATTCTCAAACACGTAGCCTAAAGCAGATAACTCGCAAGCTGGAGAGGAAATGGCGTGTCACAAATTTAGAGGATCATCATTTAGCCTGGAGAAATAGTTTGCTACTTTATAAGAAAGCCCTCCATAAAGCCAGAACATCTTACTATTCGTCACTGATTGAAGAAAATAAGAACAACCCCAGGTTTCTCTTCAGCACTGTAGCCAGGCTGACAAAAAGTCAGAGCTCTACTGAGCCAACAATCCCTTTAACGTTAACTAGTAATGACTTCATGAACTTCTTCACAAATAAAATTTTTATCATTAGAGAAAAATTACCAATAATCATCCCACAGATGTAATATTATCTACAGCTACTTTTAGTACCATCGATGTTAAGTTAGACTCTTTTTCTCCAATTGATCTTTCTGAGTTAACTTCAATAATTAATTCCTCCAAACCATCAACGTGTCTTTTAGACCCCATTCCTACAAAACTGCTCAAAGAAGTCCTGCCATTAATTAATTCTTCGATCTTAAATATGATCAACCTATCTCTAATAATCGGCTATGTACCACAGGCCTTCAAGGTGGCTGTAGTTAAACCTTTACTTAAAAAGCCATCTCTAGACCCAGCTGTCTTAGCTAATTATAGGCCAATCTCCAACCTTCCTTTCATATCAAAAATCCTTGAAAGAGTAGTTGTCAAACAGCTAACAGATCATCTGCAGAGGAATGGCTTATTTGAAGAGTTTCAGTCAGGTTTCAGAGCTCATCACAGCACAGAAACAGCTTTAGTGAAGGTTACAAATGATCTTCTTATGGCCTCTGACAGTGGACTCATCTCTGTGCTTGTCCTGCTAGACCTCAGTGCTGCATTCGATACTGTTGACCATAATATCCTATTAGAGCGATTAGAACATGCTGTAGGTATTACAGGTACTGCACTGCAGTGGTTTGTATCATATCTATCTAATAGACTCCAATTTGTTCAAGTAAATGGAGAGTCCTCTTCAGACACTAAGGTCAATTATGGTGTTCCACAGGGTTCGGTGCTAGGACCAATTCTGTTTACATTATACATGCTTCCCTTAGGCAGCATCATTAGAAGACATAGCATACATTTTCACTGCTATGCAGATGACACGCAGCTCTATCTATCCATGAAGTCAGGTAACACACACCAATTAGTTAAACTGCAGGAATGTCTTAAAGACATAAAGACCTGGATGGCCGCTAACTTTCTGCTTCTTAATTCAGATAAAACTGAGGTTATTGTACTCGGCCCTGAAAATCTTAGAAATATGGTATCTAAGCAGATTCTTACTCTGGATGGCATTACCTTGGCCTCCAGTAATGCTGTGAGGAACCTTGAGTCATTTTTGACCAGGACATGTCCTTCAACGCACATATTAAACAAATATGTAAGACTGCTTTCTTCCATTTGTGCAACATCTCTAAAATTAGAAATATCCTGTCTCAGAGTGATGCTGAAAAACTAGTTCATGCATTTATTACTTCCAGGCTGGACTACTGTAATTCACTATTATCAGGATGTCCTAAAACTCACTGAAAAGCCTTCAGCTGATCCAAAATGCTGCAGCAAGGGTACTGACAGGGACTAGAAAGAGAGCATATTTCTCCTGTTTTGGCTTCCCTTCATTGGCTTCCTGTTCAATCCAGAATTGAATTCAAAATCCTGCTCCTCACATACAAGGTCTTAAATAATCAGGCCCCATCTTATCTTAATGACCTTGTAGTACCATATCACCCTATTAGAGCACTTCGCTCTCGCTCTGCAGGCTTACTTCTTGTTCCTAGAGTATTTAAAAGTAGAATGGGAGGCAGATCCTTCAGTTTTCAGGCCCCTCTTCTGTGGAACCAGCTTCCAGTTTGGATTCGGAGACAGACACTATCTCTACTTTTAAGATTAGGCTTAAAACTTTCCTTTTGCTAAAGCATATAGTTAGGGCTGGACCAGGTGACCCTGAATCCTCCCTTAGTTATGCTGCAATAGACGTAGGCTGCCGGGATTCCCATGATGCATTGAGTTTTTCCTTCCAGTCACCTTTCTCACTCACTATGTGTTAATAGACCTCTCTGCATCGAATCATATCTGTTATTAATCTCTGTCTCTCTTCCACAGCATGTCTTTATTCTGTTTTCCTTCTTTCACCCCAACCGGTCGCAGCAGATGGCCGCCCCTCCCTGAGCCTGGTTCTGCCGGAGGTTTCTTCCTGTTAAAAGGGAGTTTTTCCTTCCCACTGTCGCCAAAGTGCTTGCTCATAGGGGGTCATATGATTGTTGGGTTTTTCTCTGTATTTATTATTGTGCTATCTACTGTACAATATAAAGCGCCTTGAGGCGACTTTTGTTGTGATTTGGCGCTATATAAATAAAATTGAATTGAATTGAATTGAATTCTTCCTGTCTCAGCTGACTGCAGGTTTCCCCAAACCTTATAAACAGTACATTTGCATAACCTCACAGCCCATTGTTCCTTCAGTGGGCTGGTTTCAGTCATTATGCAAATGTACTGTTTATAAGATTGGGGAAACCTGCAGTCAGCTGAGTCTGAAGAAGTCACTTGGATGAGTGATGAAACGTTTCTCCCACAAAACGCTACGTCCAGATGAACAGATACCTGCATTACTGACTATATTAATTTCTGTGTGGATAACACCATACCTACCAGGACTGTACGGTGTTTCTCCAATAACAAACCGTGGATTACCCCAGAAATTAAAGCTGTCCTCAAGCAGAAGAGGAGGGCCTTCAAATCCAAAGACAAAGAGGAGTTGAAAAGGGTGCAGAGAGAGTTGAGGGGACTGATAAGGAATGGGAAGGACAGCTAAAGGCAGAAGATGGAGAACCAGCTTCAGCAAAACAACGTTGGTGAAGTCTGGAGAGGCCTCAGAACCATCTCAGGCCACAAACATCAGAACTCTCTGCCTGGGAGGGATGTGAGGTGGGCAAATGAACTGAATCATTTCTTCAACAGATTTGATTCAGCCATGAGGCAGTCTCCAACATCGGCTGCAGACTCACCCACCCCCACTGCTGCTGTTCCACCTCTGACACCTCAGACACTTCACACCTCCTCTATTCACCCTGCTCACTCCTCCCCACCCCAAACAACAGCATCCAATACACAATCAACACAAGGCTCCAGCCTGTCTCTCTCAACCACCCAGGTTAGGAGGGAACTGAGGAGGATTAATGCCAAGAAGGCAGCGGACCCAGATGGCATCAGCTCGAGGGTCGTCAGGTCCTGCGCGGACCAACTGTGTGGGGTGATGGAGCACCTCTTCAACCTGAGCCTGAGGCTGGGGAGAGTCCCACAGCTCTGGAAAACCTCCTATGTTGTACCAGTGCCAAAGACTTCACGCCCCAAGGACCTCAACAGCTACAGCCCGAGGCTCTGACATCCCACCTGATGAAGACCCTGGAGGGGTTGGTCTTAGCTCAGCTTCGGCGCCTGGTGAGCTAATCACTGGACCCACTTCAGTTTGCCTACCAGCCTGGCATTGGAGTGGATGATGCCGTCATTCACCTCCTACATCGTTCCCTCGCTCACCTGGAGACCGCTGGGAGCACTGTGAGAATCATGTTCTTTGATTTCTCCAGTGCCTTCAACACTATTCTTCCCTCGGTTCTGAAGGACAAGCTGGAGAACTCTGGAGTGGACCATCACCTCACTACCTGGATTTTGGACTACCTCACCGACCGACCACAGTATGTGAGGACTCAGGGCTGTGTGTCGGACAGGGTCGTCTGCAGTACGGGGGCCCCAGAGGGAACGGTTCTGGCTCCGTTTCTCTTCACCATCTACACTGCAGACTTCTCCCAAAACTCCACACAGTGCTTCCTGCAGAAGTTCTCTGATGACCCTGCAATAGTCGGCCTCATCACTGATGGGGACGACAAGGAGTACAGAGGACTGACTCGGGACTTTGTGGACTGGTGCCAGCTGAACTACCTCCAGATCAACACTAGTAAAACCAAGGAGCTGGTGGTAGACTTCCGCAGGCACAAGCATCCTCCACTGCAACCACTGAACATCCAAGGTATGGACATTGAGGCTGTGGACAGCTACAGGTACCTTGGTGTTCATCTGAACAACAAACTGGACTGGACTCATAACTCAGACGCCCTCTACAGGAAAGGGCAGAGCAGGCTGTACCTGCTGCGGAGACTCAGGTCTTTTGGAGTGAAGGGCCCACTCCTGAAGACCTTCTATGACTCTGTGGTGGCCTCAGCTATCTTTTACAATGTGGTCTGCTGGGGCGGCAGCATCTCTGCTGGGGACAGGAAGAGACTGAACAGGCTGATCCGAAGAGCCAGCTCTGTTCTAGGATGCCCTCTGGACCCAGTGGAGGTGGTGAGTGACAGGAGAATGGCGGCTAAGCTGTCATCCTTGTTGGAAAACATCTCCCACCCCATGCAAGAGACTCTGACAGCACTGAGCAGCTCCTTCAGTGGGAGACTGCGGCACCCACGGGGTGGGACGGAGAGATTTCGCAGGTCTTTCCTCCCCACTGCTGTCAGACTCCACAACAAAGACTTCTGCAGCTGATCAAACCCTCACACGTGCAATAAGGCTGCTATATGTGCAATTCTTGTGCAATTCTTCTTATGACGAAGTTGTACTTTTGCATTTTCTTACTCAGTTGTATATAGCATTTGTATTTTATTTTATTCTATTGTATATATTACTCTATTTTATTCTATTGTATATAGTATTTTATTTTATTTTATTTTATTGCATTCCAGTGTTTTCTAATTTCTGCTACATAACTTTGCACTTTTGCTGTAACAAAACAAATTTCCCACCTGTGGGACTAATAAAGGTAATCTTATCTTATCTTATCTTCCTCCAAACCATCAACGTGTCTTTTAGACCCCATTCCTACAAAACTGCTCAAAGAAGTCCTGCCGTTAATTAATGCTTCAATCTTAAATATGATCAACGTATCTCCTTTACTCAAAAAGCATCTCTAGACCCAGCTGTCTTAGCTAATTATAGGCCAATCTCCAACCTTCCTTTCATATCAAACATCCTTGAAAGAGTAGTTGTCAAACAGCTAACAGATCATGTGCAGAGGAGTGGCTTATTTGACTAGTTTCAGTCAGGTTTCAGAGCTCACCACAGCACAGAAACAGCTTTAGTCAAGGTTACAAATGATCTTCTTATGGCCTCTGACAGTGGACTCTTCTCTGTGCTTCTCCTGCTAGACCTCAGTGCAGCGTTCGATACTGTTGACCATAATATCCTATTAGAGTGATTAGAACACGCTGTAGGTATTACAGGTACTGTGCTTCAGTGGTTTGTATCATATCTATCTAATAGACTCCAACTTGTTCATGTAAATAGAGAGTCTTTTTAACACACTCAGGTCAATTATGGTGTTGCACAGGGTTCAGTACTAGGACCAATTCTATTTACATTATACATGCTTCCCTTAGGCAGCATCATTAGAAGACATAGCATATACTTTCACTACTATGCAGATGACACGCAGCTCTATCTATCCATGAAGCCAGATAACACACACCAATTAGTTAAACTGCAGGAATGTCTTAAAGACATAAAGACCTGGATGGAGGCGAACTTTCTGCTTTTTAATTCAGATATAACTGAGGTTATTGTACTCGGCCCTGAAAATCTTAGAAATATGGTATCTAACCAGATTCTTACTCTGGATTGCTTTACCTTGGCCTCCAGTAACACTGTGAGGAACCTTGGAGTCATTTCTGACCAGGACATGTCCTTCAATGCACATATTAAATAAATATGTAAGATTCCGTTCTTCCATTTGCGCAGTATCTCTAAAACGAGAAAAATCCTGTCAGAGTGATGCTGAAAAAATAGTTCATGCATTTGTTACTTCTAGGTTGGACTACTGTATGTCATTATTATCAGGATGTCCTAAAAACTATCTGAAAAGCCTTCAGTTAATCCCAAATCCTGCAGCAAGAGTACTGACACTTACAGCATATTTCTCCTACACTGGCTTCCCTTCACTGGCTCCCTGTTAAATCCAGAATTCAATTCAAAGTGCTAGTCAAAGACCAGCATTTATCCACAATGTGCATGTGCAGGCCACCACAAAAAGCTTCTTTTCTCTCAGCTTGGCCTGCTCCAGTCAATGTTAACCAGAGACGGACAAACTCTCAGAGATAGAGACAACTGCACTACACTATGCTATGGCATGCGTATGACATGCTATGATATGCAGCACACATCAGGGGAAGACTCTGGATAAATGCTATGGCTCTGTACCAGATTCATTTAAAGCCCTACCCCTCCCCCCTCTCGGCTCAGCAGACCACCACACCATCCTGCTGGCGCCTGCTTAAAGGCCATTCATCAAGAGGATTAGAAAGGTCACCAAAAACATCAAGCAGTGGACAGAGGAAAGTATCCTCACCCTACAAGGATGTTTCGAAGTCACAGACTGGGACAGCCTTCTTTCTCCCTCTGATGACATAGACAAACAAGTCAACACGGTGACATTATACATCTCCTTCTATGTTGACAACATTATCCCCTCAAAAACAGTCACCATGTACCCCAACAACAAACCCTGGATCACCAAGGAGCTCAAGGAAATTCTTTAAAAAAACAAAAGGATTTTCTTTACCGGTTCTGCTCTGGATAAAAAGGAGGTCAACAGGGAGGTCCATAAAAACTGCTAAACTGGAGTATAAAAACACTGTTAAAAAAAAAATCACCACAGGGGACCTCCACAGGGCAGGGCCTCAAAACCATGGCCTCTGTGAATGCTGTGGTCACCACCCTCAGAACCATCCAGGTGGAAGGCAGCAACCCCTCCTCTCTCCCTGACTACCTCAACGCTTTCTACATAAGGTTTGAGACCGACAGTATCACCCAGCTTGAAGAGTCCAGATCCTCTATCAGTGCTGTCAGGCCCCTCACAACACCACAGACCCGGTCTTCATGAATTTGTAGAGTGTTGTGACAGCTCCAAACTTGAACTGAACATGAGCAAAACCAAAGAGATGGTGGTGACCTTCTCCAGTAGGCAGAGGGATCTGGCTGCTTCAGTCACCACCACCATCCACGGGAAGCCAGTGGAGGTAGTTGAGGAGTACAAATACTTGGGAACCAGCTTTGACAACTTTCTGAAATTCTCTGCTAACACAGAAGAGATTCTCAGGAGGTGCCACCAACGGCTATACCTCCTTAGGAAACTTAACTCCTTTGCAGTCAGCACACCCATCATGATAATTTTTACTATGCCTTTCTGGAAAGGATTCTTCATTACCTGTTGGTTCCATTCCCTCAGCCTTCGGAAAAGGAACAGACTGCAGCACACTGCATCAGTGTGCTAAAAAAAATCATTGGCCTGCCTGCCAGAACTCTTGCACAGTTTTTCAGCCAACAGGCACTTAGAGTGGCAGCCAGAATTATTAATGACTAGGGATGGGTATCGTTTAGGTTTTATCCGATACCGGTGCCAAATCGGTACTTTTGAAACGGTGCTGGTGCTTAAACGGTGCTCAAACCGGTGCTTAAAGAATGGAGAACACAAACTTCGTCCAAAAACCTCTCATGTTTTTATTTTTAGCAGTCTCTTTTTTTCTGCAAAATGATAAGAACCGTAACAACATATAAACATCATCTGTGCAAAGATTTATGTTTTTAAAGTGAAACAGTGAAAAATTACAGCACTGTCAATACATGAATATCCAGACGTTGTACAAAAATGTCCAATTCTGGCACACAATTGGACACCACGCCAGTTGATTTTTTTTTAGGTATTTAAGAGCAGTCATTAATTAATTTTATTAACATGCCTAAAAATGCTTTTTTTAAAAAAATGTGTTTTTGAAGAATTAACCACACATTTACATGGTAATGGGCCTTTTCTGCCATGGAGCGCTTAATTGGCCTCTGGCCCTTTAAACTCTGAGGGGCTGTAACTTTGGTTTCTTTTGGTCACTTTGCATGATTGACACCTCTTTTTAATTGTTTGAGCCAATAGAGTCACAGTAACGATGCCACGTTCACGTTACGTCAACCAATCAGACGTTGTAATGCCAAAACCCACGTGGGCCCAAATTTACTGCATGTGACGTCTGTCCGGTCACGTGTCTGTAGGTGGGTCTAAAATGGAGGTTGTTGAGGGAAAACGACTCTGATGCGGCTAGGTAGGCGGTAACTGCTGATAATCACATGGCTACCGGCTACCGGCGAAAATAACGGAGGAAATCTGGACGGTAAGCCAATTTCTGTCTTAGCGCATTTGCGCCGCTGTGTGTTTTTGTGGTCTTCTTTTGCAGCTCATTCAGTGAATTTTGGTCTGATCGTGGTGAAACTTGGTGTGTGGAGTCAGTGATAGCCCTGGAAGCTAACCAGCCTATCTTTAACGGGTTGAAGTCTGGAGAATTCCTGGTTCGCCTTGTTTGTTTAGCGGACTTGTGCGCATTTACAAAACTGCTCGTTTAATCGTGGCTTGGTTTCGTTGAGTTTGGTGGTTGTAGAAATGGTTTATATGACATTTTAGCTGAGATTCAGAGGTTTCTGTGGATACCACACATGTCTGGACTTATATTTCTCACCCCGTCTTATAACCGATTAAACGTGATCTCCTCCTTTTTGCTCGCCGGGGCGTGGGGCTTAAAGCACTTGTTGCAGGCTGCTGAGTTTGCATCTTTTGCTGTGAAGTACAGCCAGACTTTTGACCGCTTTGCCTTGGGCATGTTTAATCTGTAGCTCTGCTCTAAAAGAACGTATGTACCTGGGCCTGCCTACTATCCTCTTAAAGGTAAAATGATTGGCTAGAATCCAAAGTGTATGACATCTGAAGGAAAAAAAAAAAAAAAAAGCACCGAAATGTGCGCCGCTTTTCGGTCTGGTTACTACCGTTTATGTCAGAACCGGTGCCATCATGGCACCGGACACCGGTACCCATCCCTATTAATGACCCCTCTCACATTCTTCACCCCGCATTTCAATGGCTCCTCCGCTGCACTTCCTGCAGGACTGGGAGGAGGAGAGCCACTTTTGTCCCCAAAGCCACTCTGCTTTTTAACTCCCTCACCCATAAACATGAACTACACGATACTCGTTTTATACTGCCAACACTTTATTCACTTTTAGTCACTTACAGTTATTTATTCACTTATTCAGTCACTTTAATTTTAAAACTGTGTATGTACTGTATATTTTAAGTATTTTTTTTATCTTATTCTTATTGCCTGTTTATGCCCTGTCCTTATTTTTAACGTCATGCTGCTCTGTTGTATCTTAATTGCCTCTTGGGGATAAAGTCTTTCTGATTCTGATGATACTGAAATAAGCACAGGTTTTTGCAACAATAGCTGACTCCATCCACAAGATGGCAGTAATGCAGGCTGGATACACATATTAATTGAAAGGCAAGCAGCTTATGACAGCACTGTCTAAGATGAAAGGAGAGAGATTGCTCTACTTTGGCATGTCTTATTTTAATGTTTATTTATAGATTTGATGCTTGTCATGACAGAATGCAATTTGTAGTTTTGGCCATTACCACATTAATTGTCTTAAGGGAGGAAAAAAACAAGTGTGTATTCCCATGTTACACTATGAAATGTTGAGCTAGTCAAATCATGCTGTCAAATCCACTTATAATGTTATAGTCCTATAATTTCCTTGCTTGCCTTCAGTGAGTCAGTCAGCTTCTGGGGGCCTTAAATCTCTTCTCTTTAAATCTCTCTTCTCTTCTGTTTCATGGATGTCTGAATGTTAAACTTTATTGTAGGACATGGAAGAGCAGCCACACAGGCCATTTGATTGAAGGAAAGAGTTTGGGCTGTTTTTAAATGTTACTGAGTGAATGTGATGAATAGGGCAGAAACACAAAGAACTTATCAAACGTTTTTGTAATTACCGTAGGTGTGAGCTCATCCATGTATCAGAGTAGAAGAGATTATACACTGTTTGTTTTGTTTGTTTTTTAAACCAGATCTTCTGGTTCTAGTAAAGATCTGTGTTACTAGCCTAGATGCATATTTACCTGCTGACTGTATTTATTCAACTTTGTTAAACTCTGACTAAAGGTTCCTTTCTTTTTCTTTATCCATACTTAGAGACACGAGCAGATAAAATGGTGTGAAGTCCAGCCAAGGTCTAGTGAGTATCACAACCACTTTTCAGGATGAAACAACAAAGATCCATTAGCACCATATGTTATCTCACTAGGAGCATACCCTGATATTGCCTGGCATGCATACAAACTGGTAAGGATCATACAAATTAATGAGTACCATTTTGAGCTGCTGGAACGGAAAATGCTAAATGGACTAGCTAGCTGGGTTATTTTCTTTCCCTTTGGTCTTTGGGATGTTTTTTAAATCAGTCGTGTGTAGGTAGATCATTTTCATTCCCATTAAATAATGTGGCAACAAGCGAGATTGTGCTTTGCTCGATTTTCGCTTCACTCGTGTCAGTGAAATCCTGGCTAGGACACTAGTAATTTTGGTTTTTGCCTCTTGTTCTAACACTTTGTTTCCTTGTGTACAGACACCCTGGACCTATTCTTGTTCCTTGTGGAAATTCTGGTACGAGAGAGGAGTTAGAGACTGGTGAGATGCCAAGAGAGACAGAAGAGGAGTGAGAGTGTTTCCCCTGCTTTTCCCTGCAGATCTGAACCCTGCACCCTTGTATATAGCACTTCTCCACTGTTGCACATTTCACCTGGTGTTTGCAAATAAAGCCCCTGTTCTTCCTTTGAGCGAAAGAGTCCTGCTTTTGAGTCCTCCAGTTACTGTAACATAAAAAGCACATTATATCTTGCACAGTATCATTTTTGTCAATGATGTCTTTTTGAGGTGCCATGTAAAGCCACTTTCAGCTTTTACACCCCCTGCAGTCCAACCTTAGTAGTAAGCTAACTATTTTTATCATTGTTACGTTCTTTGTCCAGGCATGTATTGAACGCAACAAGAAATTGGCCCACTCCCGCTCCACCAAAGCAAGAACACAAACAGTCGTAACTTTTAAAGTGCTAAGCAGCCATTTATTAGCTTCAGCAGTGAGCAGTGCCAAAATAACAAACAAAACTCCCTAATGGTCCCTACGCTTTCCTACACAAAAATGAAACCCAAACAAAAGACAAATTCACTTACCTAACTTCCTAAACAAAAAACAGGAGAAAACGTAATCAACAAAAGTAGCTTCTCACGCCTACTAGGCTGCTGCAGTGAAGGATATATACAAGGTGAACAAAGTGTACGATTGCTAATTGACCAATCTATTTACAGCTATTTACAAAATTGACATAATAATGCCAGACACACACACAAGGTTATACTGGCTGAACACTTTGTCAAAGAAACTCTACACTGCAACGAACCAACACACAGGTTCTTGGTTGAATGGTGGAGATTAGGAGAGAGGGGCCAGGTGGCTGTCATCTGGTAGTTAAATACTGCAGGTGATTAGTCAATTATCCAATCCAAGGACAGGAAGAGACTCCGCCCAGCTACTCAGCAGGCACGCCCAGGTGTCCATCTCCTAAGAGAGAAAAGGGGAAGAAACCGACAGCCATCCTCTGGTTGGAGGAGTCACACATAAAACAAACACCACATTGGATCATAACAATCATATTGTTTCTGATTGATTTTATCCAGTTGTCTCCACACTGACAGGTGATAAACCAGTACTTCTGGTGGTGATACAACATGCCTTCATCATCATTATGTTATAGCTGAAAGCTAGAGGAGAGCCAGAGACTAAGAATCCAAAGTCTCTATGAGCTACCAATACTATTTAATATGAGGTTTACATAAAATCACTGAGCTAATGGTAATAAGTTTTTTTCTTTCAAATCTGTTTTCTATAAATCTATATTTCCTAAGTTTTTGGAATCTAAATTGTATCATAGATCTATTACAAATAGACTGTACACTGTCACTTTGGCATTTCTGATATCCATATGTTGCAGTTTGATGTTTCCAATTCTTCAGCTCATATTCTTTTATATACTCATTTTTATCTTCTCTTAATTGCTGTTTCAACATGTCATTGGTGGATTGTGTGACTCTAATTATGAATTTCAGCTCACAGATATGATATTCCATGAAAATCAATTATTAATCAATATCTGTTTTTTTTCTCTTGGCAAAAGTTACAACAAAATAAACAATTCATATTAGTAATGGCTCTCAGGGATACAGAGAGTAGAGAAATATTTTAAGTGCTGTCTTTGTAGTTCTTTGTTGCATCTTGATTTTCATGAGTAAAACAGAATTATATCCATGTTTCAAAGGGCAATTACCTGGTTCAAATTTGATCAAACTTATAATGTAACAGGCTGGGCCAAATTACTCAATGGGTGTTCTGGGCAGAGACCCAGAGGCCCACTCACAGGAAAATGAAAAACAAATGAAAGACAAAAAAGAAGACAAAAAAAAACAAATACAAATTTATTTTCTTAAGTTTTATGTTTTTATACAAAAAATGTAAAACAATATACAAACATTAAATGCAATAACATTAAAACAAACCATATAAAAGACTTTTTTCCCCTCATGTAGCTGGAGCATAGCATAAAGTAATGCCTATTTAAGTGCCACTTTTTCTCCTATACTTTTAGAAGTCTCAGGCTAGAAGTCTCTCCCAAACTCGGCTTGATAGTGAGATAATCATAGTTCCAAAATGGGGAGAAAACATGGCTTTAGGAAATATTAAATGAAAATGGGGAAAAAAGAGGTGCCGGTTTCAAGACCATTTCCAATTGCCTTTATTTTTAACTATGTCAGGCTAAAGACCCTGCAGTTTATGATAATATGCAAGTTAATCTTGAGGTTAGTTGCAACATGGTTTACAAGGTGTCAGTGGTAAGACATTATAAAACACATTGAAGGAATACAAAACAGTCAGAGTTTTGTTCAGAGAACTACGTGCGCACGGGTGAGTAATCGGGTGATACCCACCCCGAGGCTTTGCAGTCAGCTTTATTTATACTCAAGCATGTTTGCGTCACAGACACATGTAGGAAGAGATAACATACCACTCCTTACAAAGCATAAAACATATATGTTCAACTGTCAGTAAGGAACTGGTCAAGCCTATCTTAAGGGAAACAGAAGCCAGTTGGTTCCTGTTCCCAACGGCAGACTCAGCAAACTCAGCAAAGGTGAGGTTTCCTGTGGCAACCTCCTTATGCCAGTCATTTTCTTAGAAGTCAGCAAGGCTCACGTGCATGTGTAGTGACAAGATACATGTAGTATAAAATATATGAACATCATTGTACATTCGCAAACCTATTTAGGGAAAGCATGTTATTTAATAAAACATTAAACAAAATCTCTTAACACAAGGTGAGTAGCGTGATGATCTCAATTGCGTGTGCTTTAATCACAAGGAAAGTTGTCTGAGCTGTGATTCTCTGTTAATTATTTCAACACTCATATGGGAGGTACTGTGAAGGAGTGAAACAGTGTAACCAAAGTTGTACATGAAAGAGGTACTGAAAAGAGGAAGAGGAGATTGTTGGGCAGACAGAGGGAGAAAGAGACAGCAGGTATGTTTAAGCTTGTGTGTAGGAGGACAATTAAATGAAACATCTTTTCACAGTGAATATTATTAGTGTTGTTATTCTATGAGTGTTGCTATATCCATAAGATTTATGTAAATACGGTCAAAACTTTAAGAACGCTGAAACTGCTAAGATGATTTAATGATATGTGACTGAGCTGTAAAAGATACCAGATGCTGTGTCTTTATTTTAGACTTATGTATCTTTGATGTCTGGCAAATATTCCAAGAGTTTTTAAGACAAAGTGTAGTAGCATAAGTGTGTATATTGGGTGTTCATTGCTCAAGTTTAATAACTATTAAGTGTAAGAAAAAGAATTATCAGAATTTGTTTGTCTCTATATATAACGAGCTTCATTCTCTTTACTTGTTAAAGTAAAGAAAATTAAAGCGTCTGTAGAGTTTATACAGAATGATCCACAAAAGGACAACAACAGTTTGAGTGGCAGTTGTCTGGGTTGAAATTGATTGTTGATGTCAGAAGACCTACAGTAATCAGATTCTATGCTTTCAAATAAAATTCCCAACATGGATAAACACATTGGAGGGTAATAATGCTGCTTCTATCACTCAACAAACATTTTGATGGCAATCACAATTTGGTTAGATGGCACTTGGTTCAGCCAGCCTTCTATAGAGAACTTTGATTTGTCCTTAACAGTCATATGTCATGATGGTATAGAAAATATAAATTATAGAACTAAAGAACTGAAAGATTATGAAGCTCTCATGCAGTATGCTCTGTTCTTTCTACAATCAGAAAAGCAAGGCCATGATTCTCTGCAAACAATATTCTCTTTATAAATCAGGAGTATGGAATGTCATAAAACAGTGTAACTCACTCATAATAAATCCGCAGTACAATGTAATACAAATCAATCTAATAAATCTAATGATTTTCACACTCTTCTAACTCAGGAGTATAATGCAACCCAAAACTACATAATAATTACACAATCTTTAATAAGAGGTATAATGTGGTCTACAGCAGTATCATAATACAACAATTCTTTGATTAGAGGTATAATGTAGCATATGACAGTATAATAATTTCACAATGGGCAGAATTGATCAGTGGAACAAC
This sequence comes from Oreochromis aureus, assembly GCF_013358895.1. Classification (NCBI taxonomy): domain Eukaryota; kingdom Metazoa; phylum Chordata; class Actinopteri; order Cichliformes; family Cichlidae; genus Oreochromis; species Oreochromis aureus. The sequence goes on along the minus strand of NC_052944.1, from coordinate 133,759,126 downwards.
CGTGGCCTCTCTACACAAGAAGGACAGATACCTGAACTAGTACAATATATTACGTAATAATATATTATTACCACCCTAAATATCAGGCTATTATAATCTTCCCATTTCAGGCAGGTATTAGAGTATTTAAGTTTTCTTATGGCGATTGATGTGCAGGTTGATAACATTGTATTCATTCTCTCCTTACTGTAGTGGTTGCTGGAGAGACAGTGCAACATATCTGCACTCTAAAATAGTTTGCTGTCCGGATGCTTGTTGCACTTGATAGTGTTAATACGAGTACACCATTACTACTGCCATAGGAATTAAAAGGGCACAGGACTTGTTAGTACTGTTTTTAACTTATGAAGGCTGACACACACTTAGTGACCACTTTGTTAGGTACACATTGTTAGTACCGAATTGGTGTGGAGCAGTTGCTGCAGATTCCTTGGTTGCACATCCATAATGTGACTGACTCTTATGCTTTTGTTTCTTTAGGCTATTCTCTGTAAAGTACAGAGATGATTGTGTAAGGCAGTGGTTCCCCCCCCCCCAAAAAAAAACCACCACCACCAAGCACAAACACATCCTCCATCCCCACACACCCATATTTTGTTTTCAAACTCCATTGCTGTTTATTTCACACCTCAAACCTTTTGTAAACAATTAAACAAATACAAATAAACTGCAATAAATTACAGGTTGCAATAAAATAAACTATTACCTCTTTGAAATAACAGAAAAACAAAACACCTTTATGGTTTAATTATTTTATGTGTAGTTGTTTTTTTTTTTTTTTTACTGTGTAAGAATATTCAACATTGCCATCAATACATTTTTTTAAATGTCTCTCTGTGCAAAATGGGTTTGAAAAAAACATAAACAACTGTGGGAGACTGTTAGTCAGTAATTTGGACAGGGGGAATGAATTGTGGCAGGATCAGCCTGATATTATTTGTATCCCACTGTAACTTTACTGTATAAGGAGCTAACATCTCCAATATTTCAGGAGTAGTTAGTCATTATAAGAAGTGTGTGTGAACTAAAAATCAAGAAAATGGGATACTGTTTCTCCCTGATTTGGACAACCCAGTGTGTGGGGAAAAAAATTCTGTCAGGGGGTGTAACTTTCTTAGCACTAGGGCTGGGTATCATCACGGATTTCTATAATCGATTGGATTCCGATTCGATTCACTTTTGACTCAGACAGTCAGAAATATGATACTTCTGATCATTTATCAGTACTGACACTTGTGAGACTAGGTGTGAGCGTCACAGCAGGTGCCTTTGTGTCAAAGTACCTGAGCATAACACAGAAAAACATGAAGGAGATTTTCCTGGCCTGGCTTAGATAGTAGATAATAAAACCATCAATCAACATATGAACATTACCTGATGCTACTTTGTCACTCTTCAAACAATCTCACAGATTCTGATGCATCGGGTCCGCGCTTTGTTTTTTAATTCTTTGTGTGGAATCCGTTTACCTGCTCTCATTTACTGTTTTAGCTGTTTGGTGGTTGCTGAAATAGTTTTGTAAGCTTTACCCTGAGATCCTGGCGTTACTGGCAAAATACATTTATATTTAAAAATCAATCAGGATTTAATAAATCAATTGGAAAATCGATTATTGAAACCCACCCCTACGTGGCACCACCGTTGTGCAGGTGAAGCCAAAGGCAAGATATGCTTCATCATATTTTCTAGTCTTTGGCTTGGAAGGAAGTTGGTTTGGAAGCATATTTGGTGATGCTTCATCTTCTGCTTTGTGTTTGTGTGGGAGCCCCGTCAAAAATACTGCACCCACCCTGCAATGGCTCTACGAGCACCCCACTTTGGGAAACCACTGGTATAGAGGATTTTCTTCTGTGGTAGTCACATCAAGAAACATTTTTTCAAATGTAAGCAAGGGTCTTAGACCTTTTGTCAAGCAGGAGAGTAACACATGTTATAAAAATCTAACTTATTTTTAAGTCTGTTTTCTGAATAAGCAGAATTTGTTTGTCTCTGTACACACAGGAAGCATATGCATCTGTTGATTTTGCTTATTTCAGTTTTGTTTTGTTATATTATACTAATTAAAGGTTTCTTTCTGTGTTTTATTCTTTCTCAGAGACATGGAAAAAGGAAATGGTAAGAAAACAAGTTTACTGTTATTAACAAGAACCAGCTACACTTAGTAATGAAGATCATGTGAACTGCTCATGTGAGTCTTTTTGATCTTATAAATAACTCAGTGTGCAGATAATTGTGATTGGAGTCTGCATCTTTCACTTGTTTTCAAGGATATTTTTGGCTTCTGTGTGACTGTAAAGTTCAGTATAAACTCAGTATTTTTGTTGTTTTGTCCCCCCCCATAGTAGACATGTTTTAATTAGCTATTTAGTTAGGATTTTGTTACACACTTTATTTTTTTCACATATTGAATATCCAGTTACTAATAACAGTTGAACATGCATGGACATTGCCCTTCTCCTTAAGTAGAAGTAAGTTATTAAGTTTGGAGGTTGCTGGCAGTTGCTGTGAAATTAATTGCTCAAGCCCCATGGGCAGGCCGAGAGACAAGTCAATAACCTCCTGTTAAATAATGGTTGAAACTGAAAAAAATTGGCGTCACATTGCTGGAGACTGCTAGCACTTGCTAATTTGAAACTGGTTGCAAAGATTTATAGGGTATGCATCCAATTAGTGATGTTCGATTCGTGAACGAATCGTTCAATACTCGAGAATCACTTTACTGACTCGTGAATCATGATATATCAAATATATCTAGCTTATAATTAAAATTGTGGGGAAAAAACAACAGCCAGTTTCTTAACAAAAACATTTCTGCTCTGAACTGGAAGAAAAAACCCTGAGTAGAAGCTAACATCAAGACAATAGCTCCTCGGTTCACAGTAGCATCTCTCAACATACTAACAGCACATTTAAGTTACTCACCCCTCCCTTGCTGTGCTGAATCATAGCGTAAGCGAATCACTCAGGACTCACTAACCCCCTCCCTCCTGGCTCACAGCTCAAACGAGTTGAACGAATCACTGACTCACTCACCCCCTCCCTTCCTGTGCTGAATCGTTATATAGACGAATCACTCACTCACTCACCCCCTCCCTCCTGGCTCACAGCTTCTTCTTCTTCTTGGTTGGCAACCAATGTTAAGGCGCTTTACCGCCCCCTGGCTCACAGCTCAGTGGACATTTAGATGAGAAAATATATATTTGACACATTTAAGGAAAATACTAATAAAAATAAATAAATGTTCCCTTTAGAATTTTTTTTTGCTCTATAAAATAGTTGTTTTCTTTTACAATCATTCATCTTAGCAGTAGGATTTACATTAAAAGAGAAACAAATTAAGTTTCAGTGAAAATATACATTTTTGCACTCTCTGGTCAACTGACTCAGTGACTCAAATGACTCAAGAAACCCGATTCATTTTGGTGAGTGACCCATTAAAACTCGATTCAGTAAAAATAATGGAATTTACCATCACTACATCCAATACCTCCTTGAGATTACTATGGGCGACCATAGTAATCCCTTAAATCCTGTCTCAGAGCAACACTGAAAAACTAGTTCATCCACTTATTACTTCTATCCTGGACTACTGTAATTCATTATTGTCAGGATGTCCTAAAAACCCCATGAAAAGCCTTCAGTTCATCCAAAATGCTGCAGCCAGAGTACTGACAGGGACTTGAAAGAGAGAGCAGATTTCTCCTGTTTTGGCTTCCCTTCATTGGCTCCCTGTTAAATCCAGAATTGAATTCAAAATCCTGCTCCTCACATTCAAGGTCTTAAATAATCAGGCCCCATCTTATCTTAATGACCTAAAGAAAGAAAGCATATTTTTCCTATATCAGTCACCTTTTTCACTCACTAGTTGCTTATACACCTCTCTGGATTTAATTATTAGTTATTACTATTCTCTGGCTCTCTTCCACAGCATGTCTTTGTCCTGTCTTTCTCCCCTCATGCCCAACCAGTTGTGGTAGATGGCCACCCCTCCTTGAGCCTTGTTCTGCTGGAAGTTTCCTCCAGTTTAGTTTTTCCTTCCCACTGTCACCAAAGCACTTTCTCATAGGGGGCCATGTGATTGTTGGGGTGTTCTCTGTTTTCTTTGTATTGTTGTAGGGTCTTTACCTTTACCTACAATATGAGGCAACTGTTGTTGGCATTATATGTAAATGAAAAAGAATTGAACTGACTGGGTAATTTGCTAGAGACCAAAGCAATCAGGTAGCAATTAGGAGGTTTTGGGTGTACCATCGTCTTTGTAACCAATTTCACCTGACAACAGCCATCAACTCAACTCAAAAACTAGTGTAGAAATACAAAGCCTAATGTAATTAATAGTTCTAATAACATTGTTAATAAAAACTAAACATTGGTGATTTTTAATCATATATACATAAACATACAGTTTCCCTCACTTTTAAATATATTTTTTGTCACTGTGTATAACACGTGTTCAGCTTCACATTTGTTTTCTTTCTTTTTTAAATTTTATCTCTAGTGTTGTCGAAAAGATTCTTTGTCATCTCGGCAGGAAGAACAAACGAAGCTCATCATTCCTTTATTAAAAACCTTGAAGGCTTCGGTCCGATTGAAGTCACCTCTCCAGAAGAATGTGACTACATTCTGGTTTTCTGCCCTGTCAATTCACAAGTTGGCACAGACATTGCCAAGGCCCTGGACAATAAACCTTGTAAGAAAGGCTAATTCAAACTACTTTTTATACTGCCATCACAGTAATAGAAATGTAATTAAAAATAATTTTAAGAAGGTATGTTAAAAATATCTCAACAAAGAAAGTATGTGAATGTTACACTGGCAGGTGCCCAGTTTTTTGTATTCATATGTGTCTGAAGACGTCCACTAACTTTTTTGTAATTAGAAAGCAAATGAATGTACTGTCTTCATGCATGAATTAAAACTTCCTCACTTTTTCATGAATAATTAAGACTTCAGCCTTGCTAGGTTGGACCTCAAATTATTTACAAGTGACTTCCAACATAGCACAAGTCTGAATGCAAGCCATCACTTTACATTACAGACAAGTGAAGGGAGAATAAGGGTGAATCCTGATTGGTTGATATGGTCATTGGATTTTATTGTGTGTTTGGTTATGCTCACATAGCTATATATAAGATGTAGCTTCTAACTGTAAAGAACAACATTTAGATTCCTTTAGATAAGACATCTTTGTCTGTCATGTCTTCATATTAAAAGAAAATCTGGTCAATTCCAAAGGCTTGCTACTATAATGGAAGTCCAGGTAATGTCTAGCCACGGGGTAATCAATGTTACCTGTGCATATGGTAGACTTGTAGTCAAGACCGCCTAATCCGAGACCAAGACAAGACCAAGACCAGAGGGTATCGAGACCAAGACAAGACCAAGACCAAGTCGAGACGAGACCAAGACCAAGACCAAGACCGAGACAAAAAAAGTCTTTAAACTGCAGCCAGATGCTGCTACGTTTACGGGTGTCAGGCATGTTTATGTGTTTTTGCTTTCGCACAGCCCTCCTCACCGCTGTCTACTGTCTCACTCACTTACTGAGAGGACAGACGCACGCTCCACTTGACTGTTGCGTCTCTCACCCTCTCTGTTTTTCACATAATGATAATCACCTATATCCTCGCATCTGATTGGCCACAATATGGAGGGATTGGAGCATAACTGAGCCACTGTGTGAGAGCTGAGCAGCGAAAGGAAAGTGAGGGTAGAAATGACTGAAAGATTATTAGGCTCTCTTTTGAGTTTTGTTCAAAAAAGAATGACTTCATATAGGAAAAAAATAATTATCACATATGCAGGACGCCTTAAACTAGTTTTTTAATTAAGCAGCAAGGCAGAACAAAGTCGGGCCTGTATCAAGACACAGGGACTAAACCCCAATTCAACCAGACCCAGAACTGATCCGGAATTAAAACAGGACTACAACAGTAACCAAGACAGAACCAGAATCAGAACTAGATGATAATAGCACTGAAAATCATCATAGACCTGCACTACACTTATTTTTTTTAATTCTACCAAAGTACACTATTTAGATTCAGAAAAGTTTATATAATTATTTAGCCTTGTTATGCAAACAAGCCTGCATAACTTAATAAATATAGAATTTGAAAAGTAACAAATGGTATCTAAAAAGAAACACTAGGTACTAGATACATGTTCTGATGAGTTTTGGCAAACAACCATGTGACTAACATGTGTGTCTCTGTTCTGTCCTCATTCTCCCTCTCTGTTCCTCCCTCTCTCTCTCTGTTCCTCCCTCTCTCTCTCTGTTCCTCCCTCTCTCTCTCTGTTCCTCTCTCTCTCTCTCTGTTCCTCTCTCTCCCTCTTTGTGCTGACAATCAAACCAAACACCAACATCATCAAATATACAGTTGAAGCTGTACATACTCTTCAGATAAAAACAGATACACTTTTTAAATTGTAACATCAAATCAGACTAAATGTTTATTTTTTTAGATTGATAAATATAAAAAACATATTTGTTAACTTTAAGAGTAAAGAGAGAAACTATCTGTATTTCTTAATTGTAAATGGCACCAAATTGTATTCAAAATTGAGCCACACTTATGGAGCTCCACAATTCTTTTCCTGGTGTTTTGGTTGATATCTCTTGATTTTCCCATTTCAAAGAAACAGGCTCTGTGTTTTGGGGGTGCCTTATATGGATACACAGGTGTGCCACCAATTTACTCACATGGACTCTACTAACCAATCAGACGTTTCTTCAGCTTAGAATGGAATCGCCTGGAGTTTTCTTATTAATTAACAATAAAATTAGTGTATATGTACTCCTAAATTTGATGAAAGTGATTAAAATAGACAGCTCTCTCTTTTTATTCTGGCATTTAACTAATTCAAAAGATATTTCAACATTTATTTATCTAAAACAAAACAAGTTTAGTCTAAATTGATGTTTAACAGTAAAAAAAAGTTTTTTATGTTTTCTCCCTAAAGTGTATGTGAATATCTGGTTTCATCTGTGAATATACTGCTGTGTATTGAAATTCCTCTTGTTTTGCATAGAAATATACTGAACAACATACAAAGCATAATATATAAAATACTACCAGAGTTTTTTCTTTGAAAAAAGCTCCTTATGTCCATTGTTGTATTCATCAGTACACAATTGAAACTGATTTAGAGAGTTTGTATAGCCATGGAGGGTAACAACTGAAAATATGAAATGTAAGTTAAGACTCTCTAAAGAAACAGCATTGTTGTTCGGCTTTTTATTTATCCATTTGTTGATTCACTCGAAGAGCAAGTAACGCAACCAAGTGATCAGTTTGTTATCAATCTTTTGTAATACACCGTCATATTTACATTATTTGTACAGTACAAATGATTTGCTTTGGTACCTGGTCAAACTTAAACTCTCCTCTGTCTGCAGCAAACTCGCAGGCAGCAGCTTCTCCCCCCTCGCTCACATGGGTGCTGTGCTCAGTCGCCTAGTGCCTGAGCTCGGATCATACCAAAATTAGGGGGAATTTACAACGGTGCGCTCTGTGCTTCGTGTGTTGTTTTTGTTTTATACAGTTGTCAGTCAGGCATCTAACTAACAAATTACACTCCAAAAGACCCCATGCTTCTGAAAAAATGACCCGGCTTAAGACCAGTAAGCCACCCCCCCGCTCCGCTGATGGTTGACTCCAAATCTCCCGAACACTATGTCGATTTGAGAACGCAAGACCGAAACAGCGAGACCAAGACCGAGACCAAGACAAAAGTCCGTCGAGACCAAGACGAGACCAAGACCACGTAAAAGTGGTCTCGAGACCGGTCTCGAGACAAAAATATAAAGCTGCCTAATAATAAATACAAAAAAATAGCCAAAATCATAAAATTAAAATAAAATATAGAAATAAATAAAATATAGAAATTTTTACATTCATAGAAATGAGCTCAGAGTAAGAGTGTTGAATGAAATAACTTTTTTTTTCCATTCTCTCTCTGATTTATGTTCATGTTGTCTCCCTGCTTATAGATGGTAAACCAGTAATTCTGGTGGTGATGCATCACACATCCAATCATGAGCTTGAAAAAAATCAGGGGACTAACCCAAATGTTTACCTCACTGTGGACTGTCTGTTTTATAAGGGCAAGCTGCATGATTGCTACTTAAATGATATCATGTGGTTGGAAATCATGAAGGCTTTTGGAGTTCCTGTTGACCAGGTAAGGTCTATTATTTTGCTAGCATACAATCATTGTGGTCTTCGGTACTGTTAATTAAAAAAACAAACAAAACAAAACCATGATGTACAATTCTCTCTTTCTTTCTTTAGATCGTTGACCAGGTAAGATCTTATTTTGCTAGCACACAATCATTGTGGTCTTTGGTACTGTTAATTTAAAAAAAAAAACAAACAAACAAAAAAAACATAACTTACAATTCTCTTTCTTTCTTTAGCTCATTCAGCCCTCATTCTGGCAAAAATGCAGGAGTAAGTAAAACTTTAATGCATTCATACATTTGATCAAGGATTACCTTTGTTCCTTTCTACATAGTAAAGTTCTACAGACATTGGTATTCCTATTCTATTACTAATTTTTAGTAATTTTTGACTTCTAAACAATGAGCTGTATTTTTCTTTTTTGTCTTCATTTTTTCCAACTCAGATTGCACCCGCCCTCGAATACTGGGTGTAGGTTTTATAATGTTTGTTATGATGATGGCAACTGTGGCTATGGGATTAGTCCGGGGGATGATTTAGACAGTACTGGCCTGAATGTTTTATCAGTGGTATTATATCTGAATCAATATAAAAAGGATAATGAATAGCACTTTCTATTACAGTGCGGTAAAAAAGGGCTAATAGTATGGGTAACAAGGGGGAAACAAGTGTAATAATGTGGTAATTTTTAAGTTATTAACATGCAATTACCAAAGTAATAACCACTTAATATCCAAGTGATATAATAATAATAATAATAATAATAATGATGGATTGCATTTATATAGCACTTTTCTAGACACTCAAAGCACTTTACAATTCCACCATTCATTCATTCTCACATTCACACACTGGTGGAGGCAAACCACAGTTGTAGCCACAGCTGCCCTGCGGCAGACTGACAGAAGCGAGGCTGCCATATCGCGCCATCGGCCACTCTGCCCAACAACACAACCACCAGAACAGACAGAGCTGGGGATCAAACCGGCAACCTTCCGATTACAAGATGAGCTTCCCAACCCCCTGAACCGTGGACGATATAGATATCGTAATTGCAACAGTGGTCACAGTTGAGTAGTAATTCTCAGAAATCTATGTTATAGGATAATAAGCGCCCCAAAACTGGTTGCAATACTTTGGAAATGCAGCTCGGTAGTAAAGTGATAATAGTAGGGTAACAAGGAGGAAACAAGGAGGAAACAAGGAGGAAACAAGAATGTAACGATGTGGTAATTTCTAAGTTATTACCAGTCAATTACCTTGGGTAGATTCCATGTAATAAACAGGATTGCAAAATGCAAAACGGGCTGTTTCTATTTAATGACATTTGAATAACCAATTGAAGCTAACTTAAAGATGTATGGTTATTACCTGCCAATATCTCTGGTACTTTCTGTGTAATAAGCAGGACAGAGAGCTGCAAAATGCAAATCTGCCTGTTTCTATTTAATGACATATTAATAGCCAGGTAACAACCCTTTAAAACAAATTTACGGAATACCAATGACCACCAGGAAAGACCTGAGGTATTTTCTGTATAATAAGCAGCAATTTAATACCATTGTCATGATAGCTGATTAAAACAAGCATCAGGAAGTCTGTAATGAACTGGAAACACTTAGGAATACATTAGATTTCCATTGGAGTGTGAGGATCCTCTTTCAAAGCATAGTTTAGACATGGATGACACTACATAATATGGTAAATATATTTCAGGTAGAAAAAACAGTTGAGCACATTTTTAAGATATCCAGCACAAAAAAAAAGATGTCACCCATTTTCGTCCAATTCAGGGTTGTGGGGACCACAACACCACTGTCCTGCACCACCTTCATCATGAATGACCCCTAACCATCCAAAGATCCAGTCTCTCCTGCAGCAAGTAGCACCAAGCCGCCCACTTGCATACTGAAAAATGTGAAGTTTTGAAAGAAAAACAATGTTAAAACAAGCGTTATGTAATTGGCAGTTCTTTGAGCAATAACTTCACAGATAGAGACTGCCCTATTGAAAACATGCACCATTATAATTTGTGTATAAAGTAAAGTGATGAATGATCATCTTTTTCCTTTTCTGCCCAAAATGACATATTGGAATATTTCATGTCTATCATTGGAAATTAACCTCGACAAAATTTACTGGGGATGGATAGCTATATTCTGAGTATACCGGACCTCAAACCCCCTTGACCTAAACTTTTGAAAACTGGAGTGATCAACTTTTAGGTGAATCACTCTCTCTCTCTCTCTCTCTCCCTATCTATCTATCTATCTATCTATATATATATATATATATATATATATAGAAAAACACCCAGCCCGGGCGGTTTATCCTTCAAGCTCGGGTCCTCTACCAGAGGCCTGGAAGCTTGAGGGTCCTGCGCAGTATCTTAGCTGTTCCCAGGACTGCGCTCTTCTGGACAGAGATCTCCGATGTTGTTCCCGGGATCTGCTGGAGCCACTCGCCTAGTTTGGGAGTCACCGCACCTAGTGCTCCGATTACCACGGGAACCACCGTTACCTTCAACCTCCACATCCTCTCGAGCTCTTCTCTGAGCCCTTGGTATTTCTCCAGCTTCTCGTGTTCCTTCTTCCTGATATTGCTGTCATTCGGAACCGCTACATCGATCACTACAGCCGTCTTCTCCTGTTTGTCTACCACCACTATGTCCGGTTGGTTAGCCACCACCATTTTGTCCGTCTGCATCTGGAAGTCCCACAGGATCTTAGCTCGGTCATTCTCCACCACCCTTGGGGCATCTCCCATTTTGACCTTGGGACTTCCAGGTTATACTCGGCACAGATGTTCCTGTACACTATGCCGCCACTTGGTTATGGCGTTCCATGTATGCCTTGCCTGCTAGCATCTTGCACCCTGCTGTTATGTGCTGGATTGTCTCTGGGGCATCTTTACACAGCCTGCACCTGGGGTCTTGCCTGGTGTGAAAGACCCCAGCCTCTATGGATCTTGTACTCAGAGCTTGTTCTTGTGCTGCCATGATTAGTGCCTCTGTGCTGTCTTTCAGTCCAGCTTTGTCCAGCCACTGGTAGGATTTCTGGATATCAGCCACCTCCTCTATCTGCCGGTGGTACATACCGTGCAGGGGCCTGTCCTTCCATGATGGTTCCTCGTCTCTTCCTCTTTCTTGGGTTTCTGCTGCCTGAGGTATTCACTGAGCACGCTGTCAGTTGGGGCCATCTTCGTGATGTATTCTTGGATGTTCGTTGTCTCATCCTGGACTGTGGTGCTGACACTCACCAGTCCCCGGCCCCCTTCCTTCCGCTTAGCGTACAGCCTCAGGGTGCTGGACTTGGGGTGAAACCCTCCATGCATGGTAAGGAGCTTTCTTGTCTTTATGTCAGTGGCTTCTAGCTCCTCCTTTGGCCAACTTATTATACCAGCTGGGTACCTGATCACGGGCAGGGCGTAAGTGTTGATAGCCCGGATCTTGTTCTTACCGTTCAGCTGACTCCTCAGGACTTGCCTGACCCTCTGCAGGTACTTGGTGGTTGCAGTTTTCCTAGTGGCCTCTTCATGGTTCCCATTTGCCTGCGGGATCCCCAGGTACTTGTAACTGTCCTCTAGGTCTGCAATGTTGCCTTCTGGTAGTTCAATCCCCTCAATTCTGACTACCTTCCCTCTCTTTGTTACCATCCGACTACACTTCTCCAGTCCGAACGACATTCCAATGTCATTACTGTATAGCCTGGTAGTGTGGATCAGTGAATCGATGTCTCGTTCACTCTTGGCATACAGCTTGATGTCATCCATGTACAGGAGGTGGCTGACAACCGCTCCGTTTAAGTAGTCGGGTATCCGTAGCCAGTCTTGTTAATGATCTCACTGAGGGGTTCAGGCCTATGCAGAACAGCAGTGGGGACAGAGCATCTCCTTGGTAGATCCCGCACTTGATGGTGACTTGTGCTATGGGCTTGGAGTTGGCCTCTAGTGTTGTACACCACATCCCCATTGAGTTCCTGATGAAGGCTCTTAGGGTCCTGTTGATCTTGTACAATTCTAGGGATTCCAGTATCCAGCTGTGGGGCATTGAGTCATAGGCCTTCTTGTAATCAATCCAGGCAGTGCACAGGTCTGGTCTTGCAGTCTCGGCTGACTGTTCTGTCTACCAGTAGCTGGTGTTTTGCACCTCTGGTATTCTTGCCAATCCCTTTCTTTGCCCCACTCATGTAGTACTGTATATATATATATATATATATATATATATATATAAATCTTATTATTATCTATTATTATCTATATTTACAATAATAATGGTCAGCTTATTTCACAACAACCTTACTTTTATGCAACCTTCGTTTTTATGGCCACTCTGAGTATTATTACCTAAGCCAACGTTAGCTACTAGCCTACTGTTAGCTACTCTGTTAGTGCCATATGTTGATAGTATGTGGCATAAGTTAATAACTACAAGACACATCGTCCTAAATATAACTTATAACAAAATAACAAAAGCTTTTACTTACCTTACAGTCCCACAGCAGAAGCTAGAAAATGAATTTAATTCCAAATGTATTGTTATAACTCATTGGTTTTTGCAAGCATGGATCTACAAGGCAAGCCAAAAAGGAGGCAAATGGTGTCTAAAGTTAGCAGCTGCTGCTAGACTTCGTCTTTGTCTGCTCCCATTAGTCAGCAGTCTGCCATCTACTGGCAGCCAGCTTGTTGCAGGTTGTTTTTATTTATGCTTATTACACAGAAACTACCACAGGTGTTTCCACGTAATAATCACACACTTTTTAAGTTTGCTTTAATAGGTTATCAATATGCAATTAAATTATTATCATTATTATTATTATTATTATTATTATTATTACTCAACTTTAACCACTGTTGCTACCATGATATTACTTGGATATTAGTGGTCAAAGGAGTTTGCAAAGAAAAGCGTCTGGACTTCTTTAAGTTGCTTGAAGACGTTTCACCTCTCATCCGAGAAGCTTCTTCAGTTCTAGGGTCAAATGGACCCTAATCAGGATGAAAGTCTCAGCCACCCTCTCCAGTGCGAAAATCCCTCCATCTAACCTTACATTACAAGAAAAGAAGGCCGTCGCTTCCCTGAGCAAAGACCACAACATCACTATATTACCAGCGGATAAGGGAAGGTCCACCGTGGTCCTAAACACAACAGATTACCACACAAAGATCACTACTCTCCTCAGTGACAACAATACCTACGAAGCTTTAAAGCGAGACCCCACAAGCAGCTACAAAAAGAAGGTTATAGCTTGCCTTCAAGACCTCGAAAAGGACAAAATCATTGACCGCATTACATATCACCGCCTTTATCCAGGGGATGCCATACCCTGCATTTATGGACTTCCTAAAATCCACAAGGAAGGGGTCCCACTCAGACCCATAGTCAGTAGCATAAACTCAGCCACTTATAACATTGCTAAACACCTGGCTAACATCCTTGCACCTCTCGTGGGGAACACCCAACACCACATTAAGAACTCCACCGACTTCACCGACAAGGTCCAGAAACTTACCCTGGATCCAGATGAAACCATGGTGTCCTTTGACGTAGTCTCTCTCTTCACTTGCATACCCACCACAGAGGCAGTGGAGACTGTCAGAAAACGACTACAAGAAGACAGCTCCTTGGAAGACAGGACCAACTTCACACCCGATCAGATCTGCACACTGTTAGACCTCTGCCTCACCACTACATATTTCAAATACAACGAAGGCTTCTACAGACAAAAACATGGCTGTGCCATGGGCTCCCCCGTGTCACCTATTGTAGCCAACCTTTACATGGAGGAAGTGGAAAGAAAGGCTCTTGGCTCTTTCAAAGGAAGAGTACCCAGCCACTGGTACAGATATGTAGATGACACCTGGGTCAAAATCAAGACACAAGAAGTGGAATCCTTCACTGCGCACATTAACGCCGTGGATAAGAACATCAAGTTCACCAGGGAAGACACAAAGGATAACTGTTTGCCTTTCCTGGACTGCGCTGTGCACATTGATGAGAATGGCAACCTTAACATCGAAGTTTACCGGAAGCCCACACACACGGACCAGTACCTCCTCTTTGACTCCCATCACCCTCTGGAACACAAACTTGGAGTAATTAGGACCCTACACCACCGGGCAGAACATGTTCCCTCTAAGCCTGAGGGAAAAAAGAAGGAACACACACACATAAAGGAAGCACTCAAAACATGCGGTTATCCTAATTGGGCGTTCTTAAAGTCAACAAAGAGGCACAGAAAAGAAGATCAGACACCAGCGAGGGAGGATAAGAAAGACAGACGCAACAACGTTGTCATCCCCTATGTAGCCGGTGTATCAGAGAAACTCAGGAGAGTTTTCTCCAAGCACGACATCCCAGTGTACTTCAGACCCAGCAACACACTCAGACAGAAACTGGTTCACCCGAAAGACAAAACTCCAAAACACAGACTTAACAACGTGGTGTATGCTGTACAGTGCAGTGAGGAATGCCCAGACCTCTACATTGGAGAGACCAAACAGCCACTTCACAAGCGCATGGCACAACATAGAAGAGCCACCTCCACAGGACAAGACTCAGCAGTCCATCTGCATCTTAAGGATAAAGGTCACTCTTTTGAGGATGCCAATGTTCACATTTTGGACAGAGAGGACAGATGGTTTGAAAGAGGAGTGAAAGAGGCCATCTATGTCCACTGTGAGCGACCATCTTTGAACAGAGGCGGTGGTTTACGACACCAACTGTCTGCCATCTATAATCCAGTTTTGAGTTCCCTCCCCAGACGCCTTAATGCCCACTCACATCCTGGGCCATCTGACCTCAGGAATTCACATGACAAGGTGGGGCCAGGTTTCACAATGAGCACACCCGAAACCCTGGCTGATTAGGTCCCACACCCGCTTTCACACCTTGGCTCATGTGATTAGAGGATCACCAGGGGGTCCTTTGTCCCTCTTTGGGGGGATACTCCCACTTGGTTTAAATCTGGGACTCTCGTCCATTTGACCCTAGAACTGAAGAAGCTTCTCGGATGAGAGGTGAAACGTCTTCAAGCAACTTAAAGAAGTCCAGACGCTTTTCTTTGCAAACTCCTTTGACTACGATGACCTGGATGACTGAGAACCTTCACAGACATACTTGGATATTAGTGGTTTTTACTTTGGTAGTTGCATGGTAATAACTTAGAAATTACCGCATTATTACGCTCTTGTTTCCCAGTTGTTACCCTACTATTACCCCTTTATTAACAAGCTGTAAACGAAAGTGATACCGGATAATGATATATTGATGACAGATCTGCAACTTTACGCACAGGGCTGCATGTTAATTGAAAAAAAAACTAACAAAAGTGTCATGAGTTTGACATGAGTTGTATTAAAAACAATATCACATTTTCTCCAAATTTAACTTGATATAATCTGAGATGCTAAAATTTTCTAAACAATATTTTTCATTGGAAAGACCTGCTCTTCTTGTCCAACACTGGTATTAAAAAAGTCCTCACAGAAGGGATAGCGATGTAAGTTTTGCATCCAAACTTTCAGCTTAAGTTACTATGAGATTAAAGTTGTTTAAAGTACAACATGTGACTATATTCCAGTTCACAGTCTCTTTGTTTTCTTCATGTGCATTTCCACTGTGTATTGCTATAAGATATTATGTTAATGTACTGGTTATATTGTAGGTTTAGTCGAAGGAATTACTGTGATCACCAAATAAGGATGTTGCTTTGTACAATTTAATGATTGTTTCAGTAATTGTTGCAATTATTTGTCAGTACAAATCTACCATATATGTGTTCCTCGTTTGTGTAATATTGCTTCATCATAGATAAAAAAAAAAACTCGTAGCTTTTAATGAAAGATACCTTCACAGATACTTATGTTGCTGATAACTTTTATGGAAGTATTGTTATAGTTTGCATAATAGTTTAAACGCTTTTGTTTTCGAGTTCTGAATTTTTATTGTAGTGTTACTTTCATATTAGTAATTAATGAGATGAAACTCCAATAAAGTCTTTCTTGATGCTGGAAACATTTGGTTTTATATATTGTATGACTATATTTGTTGTATTGTATGTCAAAACCATGTCAGCCTTGCCTCTCTAAATTTGTTTCCAGATTGCTTGACCTTAGTTGGGTCTCGATATACTCATTTCAATTTTAATTTCTAATAATGTCCTTCAAGTCAATCCACTGAAAATCTGAGCATCTTCAAATCTGGCACCTCAGGCTCGGCATCCTGTCTTTTTGTTAATGCCACCATCTCCAGAACATGCATAACAACAGGTCTCACAACAATATTGTGAACTTTTCATTTCACTCTTGCTGCTGTCCTTCTGTCATAAATCATTGGCAAACTACTCCTACTTGATTTGTTCAAGTAAATCATCTAAATACAACAGTTTATTGACCATTTCTGAAACATAAAGAATAAAACACTTTGCACTTACTGTGAAAACTGGCTTTGGCTTGTCTTTATGTTTGCATGTAGTTACAATTATTAACAGGGAGAAACCCCCAGCAGAACCAGGCTCAGGGAAGGGTGGCCATGTGCCATGACCAGTTGGGGTGAGAGAAGGAAGACAGGATAAAAGACATGTTGTGGAAGAGAGCCAAAGATTAATAACAAGTATGATAAAGTGCAGAGAGGTCTATTAACACACAGTGAGTAAGAAAGGTGACTGAAGAAGAAATACTCAATGCACCCAGCAGTCTAAACCTATTGCACCATAACTAAGGGACGATTCAGGGTCATCTGATCCAACCCTAACCATATGCTTTAGCAAAAATGAAAATTTTAAGCCCCTGATCTTAAAAGTAGAGATCGTGTCTTTCTCCTGAATCAAAACTGGAAGCTGGTTCCATAGAAGAGGGGCCTGAAAACTGAAGGCTCTCCCTCCCATTCTACTATTAAATACGCTAGGAACAACAACACTGCAAAAATTGTCCATCTTACCCAGTTTTGCAAACTTGTATTTAGCCAAGAAGTATTTTTTTTCTCTTGTTTTGAGACTAATATACTAATCGAAAACAGAACATGCTAGAATTTTAATCTTGTTTAGAGAATATATGTCTATTATTTCTTACTTAGTTACCAGATCTTAAAAATAATTGTTTTACATGCATTTTAGGCAAAATTATCTCACAGAATTGTCTTTGAGATTATCCATTTTTTCAGAATAATTTTTAGAAGGAAAAACTTGTTTTAAGGTTTTCCAATAACTACTCACATTTGCTGCAACATTAACACATTTATTCAAAATTCAGTGTAACATCATACAGTATTAATTTCTTACCACAGCATGAACAATAACAAATTACAAGCATCATATTCAACACATATTGCTCACTGTTTTAAGTGTGGTGGTTCATTTAACTTTTAAGTGCCATTACATCATCAAGTTTATATTTTGTCTGAACATACTTTGAAACTGACTAGACAATATGGTGCATACTTAATAATTTTTAGAAGAGAAAACCTCTTTCAAGGTTTTCAACAAAATTCATTGTAACATCATCCATGCATCCATCTTCATCCACTTTATCCGAGGCTGGGTCGCGGGGGCAGCAGCCTAAGCAGAGAAGCCCAGACCTACCTCTCCCCAGCCACCTCCTCCAGCTTATCCGGGGGAACACCAAGGCGTTCCCAGGCCAGCCGTGAGATATAATCTCTCCAGCGTGTTCTGGGTCTGCCCCGGGGCCTCCTCCCGGTGGGACATGCCTGGAACACCACACCCAGGAGGCCCCCAGGTGGCATCCTTGTCAGATGCCCGAACCACCTCAGCAGGCTCCTTTCGATGTGGAGGAGCAGCGGCTCTACTCTGAGCCCCTCCCGGATGGCTGAACTTCTCACCCTATCTCTAAGGGAGAGGCCAGCCACCCTTTGGAGGAAGCTTATTTCCGCCGCTTGTATCCGCGATCTCGTTCTTTTGGTCACTACCCACAGCTCGTGGCCATAGGTGAGGGTAGGGATGTAGATCGACCGGTAAATTGAGAGCTTCACTTTCACACTCAGCTCCCTCTTCACCACGACGGACCGGTGCAGTGTCCGCATCACTGCAGCCACAGCATCAATCCATCGATCTCCGGCTCCCTTCTCCCATCACTCGCAAACAAGACCCCGAGATCCTCTCCGTGACTCGCTACCTTATCGTGGTGGAGGGGTTTGTGTACCCCAGGGATCCCGGGGGCTATGTTGTCTGGGGGCTTTTGCCCCCTGGTACGGTCTCCCATGGCAAATTGGTCCTGGGTGAGGGACCAGACAAAGGGCGATTCAGAAGACCCTTATGAGGAAAAACATCGAGGGAACAGTTTACCCTGCCCGGGATAGGGTTACCGGGGCCCTGCCCTGGAGCTGGCGATAAAAGTTAGCAAAACCCAAGAAACTCTGAAGCTGCTTGCGATGGGATGGAGTGGGCCAGTTTAACACAGCCTGAACTTTGGCGGTGTCCGCTCTCAGGTTACCTTGGTCAATGACATAGCCCAGGAAAGAGACAGTGGAAACATGAAACTCACATTTCTCCCCCTTCATGAAAAGAAGGTTTTCCAGGAAGTGTTGGAGGACCTGCCTGACATGGCGTTCGTGATCGGAGATAGAATGAGAGAGAAATCATCCAGATAAACGAAGACGAAGTGGTTAATGAAGTCCCGGAGTACGTCATTTACCAGGGCCTGAAAAACAGCTGGGGCATTGGTGAGCCCAAACGGCATGACAAGATATTCAAAATGACCAAGGTGAGTGTTAAAGGCTGTTTTCCATTCATCCCCCTCCCTTATTCTTACCAGATGGTAAGCGTTGCGCAGGTCCAGCTTAGTGAAGATGGTGGCCCCCTGAAGGAGCTCGTAGGCAGAATTTAACAGAGGGAGTGGATATTTATTCTTCACTGTGATGTTGTTAAGGCCCCGATAATCTATACAAGGTCGTGAGCTCTTGTCTTTCTTGGCAACGAAGAAGAAGCTGGCGGCCACAGGAGATGACGAGGGGCGAATGAGACCTGCGGTGAGTGATTCGTTGATGTATTTTTCCATACTTTCACGTTCGGGCTGAGACAGACTGTATAGGCGGCTGGTAGGGAGAGGTGCACCTGGAAGAAGATCAATGCCGCAGTCATACGGCCGATGCGGAGGGAGCGAGCGTGCTCTATCCTTGCAAAACACTTGTTTCAGATCATGGTAAACGGGTGGCATGGAGGAGAGGTCCGGCGGCTCGGAGAGAGAAGGATTGGTTAGCGGTTCAGAAGAGGGGGTGGCAGCTTTAAGACAGGACATGTGACAATCTTCCCCCCACCCTACAATGCTCTCCTTTTTCCAATCGATAACAGGGTTATGTTGATGCAACCAAGGGTAACCCAGAACTAGCGCGTGAGCGGAGCTTGAAACACATACAGCTCTATAGTTTTGGAATGATTGCCAGAGAGAGTCAGTAAAACGGGCTCAGTGATATGAGTGATGTTAGGAAGCCGCTGGCCACTGAGGGCGGTGACTTGGAGTGACTGTGGCAGAGGCTCGGAGTTCAGATTTAATCGTCGGGCCAGCGAAGCGTCAATAAAGTTCTGTTCCGCCCCTGAATCGATTAGAGCCTTAAGAGGGTGGACCTGAAGCTGCACCGTTAATTTAGCTGCTAGCATGAGCCGTGGAGGAGACTGTGAACTAGAGACCTCGCCCACCCGTATTCTCCTCTCTACTGGTGGATAAAAACACTCATCGGCCCTCCACCGTCGGTGCCGTTTATTAAACCCGATTCTTTGATCCCCATGATAGAACAGAGAAAAGCCGACTCAGAGTGGTCAAAACATTTATATATTTTTTATTCAATCATCTTCCGGAAGAGAGAGCCCTGCACAGCCCAACGCCAGTTGCAGAATCTCTAAGATTAGAAGCTCAACATGTGTCTCATATATGTGTTATTTTGGTACTTTACACGTCACACATAGTTTCAATACAAACAACTCCTTATACGGTAGAAGTTCCTCTTTTCTTTGTGTCTTACATCCTGTGCAGCTTGCAATAACTTCCCCTTTCTGAGGTCTGTTGCCAGGGCAACCTGTCATCCTTCGTCTGAACTTAGTTTCACTCTCTGTCTGCTCCTCATATTCTGCAAAAACATGCAGTTTCCTGTCAGCCTGTGACCTAGTCAAGTCTGGGCCTCTCATAAAACAATCTAATCAGCAAATAAGCATTAAGAATATATATTTATTTCTTAACACATTTCTCGGGTGTAAGGCGAGAGCAGCCCAGCTGCATAGGTTGCTCACCCTCCTCCATGTTGTGTGACTCCGAATCTCTTCCGCCACTCGTGACGCTTCCGCCCGATGCTGCTTCGCCGCGTCCCAGAGACCTCTGGGAAATGTAGTCCTCAGTTCTCCAGCGCACACGTAAATGCTTGTCCACCTTTACACACATCGTTATCACATCAGACAAAGTTTTAGGTAACTCTCTCATCACTAGTTCGCCCTTTAACTCATCACACACGTTGTTCAACAAAGTACTTATCAATGCTGGCTGCCCCCACCCGGTCTCTTTGGCCAACCTCCAGAACTCAATGGAGTATTCCGCCATACTCCGTCTTCCCTGCTTAAGATTTAGTAAACGGTGAGCAGCTGCATCGGCGCCAGTACCTCTCTCAAACACACATTTAAATTTAGCAAGAAAATCCTGGTACGAGATGCTGGCATCAGTTCTCAAAACAGCTTGAGCCCAGTTTAAAGCGTAAGAGCTGGACAAAAAAGGCAATCTTAGCCTCGTCAGTTTCATATGTCCTCCGCAACTGTCTAAACTGCATTGTTATTTGGGTAAGAAAACCGGCACACTTGTGAAACTCACCCGTGAAGGGTTCCGGTGTTGGCAAAGCTCGCTCCGGGGGCTCCGAAGGAGTGGGATGAGGCGGAGCCGAAGGCCCGGGTGCCGGAGGCTCAGAAGCCGATAACTGTGAGGAGACAGAGGGAGGAGAGGCTGCTGGGTTTACCAAAGGTACACGCTGAGCGAGGGCCTGCGTTAGAGCAGCCAACTGCTGATTGATGAGCTGCAGCATTTGTTCGTGGCGTTCCAAAACGTCCTTGGCCGTGAGGACGCGCTGCTGGGTGGTAGAGTCCGCTGAGTCCATATTCTGGCTGGATCGTTATGTTAAGGTTCAATGCAGGGGCCTCAAACGCAGGACTCCTGAATCAGCTGAACACAAGAATTTATTTACAGAGTTCACCAGATGTGTATACAGAGAGTGCAAGGCAGTGCTATATACAACAATGTGAGGGACAGGGCTCCAGGAAAATCCAAGGGGGGAATCACTCGCTCTCCAACTCTCCACATACACGACTACAGTTCCTTTCTTCACACTTGACACAGAGATTCACACGGGAAAGGTAATCCAAGGGGTCTGTAGATGAGGAAACAGGAATGAGTACGATATTCACAAAAGACACTTGACTTATCTTGAGCTGTAGCTTGACTCTCACTGACACGTGGTAGACAACGATCCAGCGAAGACCAGCAGTCACCTCCTGGCTTAAATGCCGTTCACCTTGATGGGCATCAGGTGTGTTCTTTTCCGTAGGCGTGGGCCGAGGGCGTGAACCCACAATGAGTTACGCCCCGGCGACACAGAGGAGGAGAGAGAGAGCGCGAGAGAGAGAAAAGGAAGAAAAGGCCGATCAGCGTCTCGCCGATCCCCCAGGCCGTGACAGAAGGAGCCTGAGTTAGTGTGTGAGGTTGAGAGGTACCGGATAGATATAGTCGGGCTCGCCTCTATGCATGGCTTGGGCTCTGGAACCAGTCTCCTGGAGAGGGGCTGGACTCTGTCTCAGTCTGGAGTTGCCCCTTGTGAGAGGCGGCAGGCTGGGGTGGGTATTCTAATATCCCCTCGGCTTGCTGCCGGTACGTTGGGGTTCTTCCCGGTGGATGAGAGGGTTTGTTCCCTGCACCTTAGGGTCGGGGAACGGGTCCTGACTGTCATCTGCAATCATGCGCCGAGTGGCAGTTCAGAGTACCCAGCCTTCTTAGAGTCCCTGGGTGGGGTGCTGGAAGGTGCTCCACCTGGAGACTCTGTTGTCCTGCTGGGAGACTTCAATGCTCACGTGGGTAACTACAGCGAGACCTGGAGGGGCGTGATTGGGAAGACCGGCCTCCCAGATCTGAACCGGAGCGGTGTTTTGTTATTGGACTTCTGTGCAAATCACAGTTTGGCCATAACGAACACCTTGTTCAAACATAAGAGTGTCCATAAATGCACGTGGCACCAGGACGCACTAGGCTGCAGGTCAATGATCGATTTTGTAATCGTATCACCAGACCTGCGACCATATGTTCTGGACACTCGGGTAAAGAGAGGGGCTGAGCTGTCAACTGATCACCACCTGGTGGTGAGTTGGATCAGGTGGCGTGGGAAGACGCTGGACAGACCCGGTGCACCTAAACGCGCAGTGAGGGTGTGCTGGGAACATCTAGCAGAGGCCCCATTCCGCGAGATCGTCAACGCACACCTCCGGTAGAGCTTCAACAGCATTCCGAGGGAGACTGGGGACACTGAGTCCGAATGGACCATGTTCAGCATCTCCATTGCTGAAGCTGCTGCATTGAGCTGCGGCCGCAAGGTGGTTGGTGCCTGCCGCGGTGGTAATCCCCGAACCAAATGGTGGACACCAGAGGTGAAGGGAGCCACCAGGCTGAAGAAGGAGTCCTATTGGGCTTGGTTAGCCTGTGGGACTCCGGAGGCAGCTCACAGGTATTGATAGGCCAAGCGGAATGCAGCTCGGGCAATGGCTGAAGCAAAAACTCGGGTGTGGGAGGAGTTCAGAGAGGCCATGGAAAAAGACTTTCGGACTGCCTCGAAGAGATTCTGGCAAACCGTCAGGCGTCTCAGGAGGGGAAAGCGGTGCTCTACCTACACTGTGTATAGTGCTGGCGGAGTGCTGCTGACTTCGACTGAGAAAATTGTCAGGCGGTGGAAGGAATACTTCAAGGACCTCCTTAATCCCACTGACACGTCTTCCGAGGAGGAAGCAGAGTCTGGGGATGAGGGGGATGACCCGCCAATTTCCGGAGGCGAGGTCACTGAGGCAGTTAAACAACTCCTTGGTGACAGAGCCCCTGGTGTTGATGAGGTCCGCCCCGAGTTCCTGAAGGCTCTGGACATTGTAGGGCTGTCCTGGTTGACACGCCTCTACAATGTTGCGTGGAGATCAGGGGCAGTACCCCTGGACTGGCAGACCGGGGTGGTGGTCTCCATCGTTAAGAAGGGGGACCGGAGGGTGTGTTCCAACTACAGGGGGATCACACTCCTCAGCCTCCCTGGGAAAGTCTATGCCAGGGTGCTGGAAAGGAGAGTTCGTCCGCTAGTCGAACCTCAGATACAGGAGGAACAATGCGGTTTTCGTCCTGGTCGCAGAACACTGGACCAGCTCTTTATCCTCTCAAGGATACTTGAGGGTGCATGGGAGTTTGCCCAACCAGTCTACATGTGTTATGTGGACTTGGAGAAGGCATTCGACTGTGTTCCTCGGGGTGTCCTGTGGGAGGTGCTGCGGGAGTATGGGGTGTCTGGCCCATTGCTACGGGCCATTCGATCCCTATTATTGCCGGCAATAAGTCGGACTCGTTCCGGGTAGGTGATCGTCTCCACCAGGGCTGCCCTTTGTCACTGATTCTGTTCATAATTTTTATGGACAGGATTTCTAGGCGCAGCCAAGTGGCGGAGGGCTTTCACTTCGGTGGCCTCAGAATCTCATCTCTGTTTTTCACGGATAATGTGGTTCTGTTGGCTTCATTGGGTGATGGCCTCTAGCTCGCACTGAAACAGTTCGCAGCCGAATGTGAAGCAGCGGGAATGAGGATCAGCACCTCCAAATCTGAGGCCATGGTTCTCAGCCAGAAGAGGGTGGAGTTCCCACTCCGGGTCGGGGATGAGTTCCTGCCCCAAGTGGAGGAGTTAGTGTAACATCATAAAATACTAATTTCTTACCACAGCATGAACAATTACCACAGCAAGATAAATTCGAGGACAAGCCCCCCAAACCCAGACCTGGACCCACTGAAGGCCGTCAGCGCTCTTCTCCTCTCTGCTCTTCTCCCCTTTTGTGGGAGGCAGTGGGGAGGTAAAGCGCACAGCCCGATCCGGCGGGGAGGTGTGGGAAGCCAGACCGGGCGTCCCCCTTCCGGCTCTCCTCTCTGCTCTCTCCTATCTTGTCCCGTTCATCTTCCTTCTCTCTATCACCTTTGCTTTCCCTTTGAAGAAGTTAGGCTCAGTAAATGCTAAAGAGGTAAGTATTATTTCTCAGTTGCAGTGAATATATAGAAAGAAAAATGTAGGAAACTAAACAGAAGAAAGAAGAAGAGAAATAAAAACTTAACATAAACCAGTGACACACTCCAGGGCTTGATCAACCCTGGCAGAGCCTCCTTGGATGAGGGTGTCTAGTGATAATGGCTGAAACACCTGATGAATCCAAGGTCCACTACTGATGATGTGTCTCAAATTTAAAATGGTAATCTAGATCGATCTCTAATCCCTAAACCTAACCAAGGAAGGAAAATGGCAGATTAGCCTGGGTAAAAGACCGAAAGTTGAGGCACACAACGACGTGTGCTGCTGGCAAAGTTTCTGGGCTGCCTTTCCTCATACCAGCCATCCCTCAAGAGTCTCTCCATCTACAGCAATGCATTATCAGGGACTGTAACATCTAGTCCTTTAACTGAATCCGAAACATGCTTCTTTTTTTTAATTATAGAGCATTTTTTGAGACATTTTATTAAATTCAATCAGTTTATATTCTACAATATCTTTTTCCCAAAGTCTGTTTTTGTTTCATAATGGGGTTTTTCATAATGGTGTATTATTTCAGAAGGTCATTTAACAACTGAATTTCTTAGTCAGGCAATCAGGGTCAGTGGGTGGGACCTGAATGCTCATTGGCTGCTGCTTAAACAACTAAAATTAAAGTGTCTCAAAATGTTTCTATTATTACAAAAAAAAAAAAAAAATCGTAGTGAAATAAATATTTAATAAAATCTTATAAAAAAACATAATGTAAAATGAAAATTAAATGACACATTTTTAACACTTTGGTGTTCCATAGTTCATATTA
The DNA here is from genome assembly GCF_013358895.1 of Oreochromis aureus. Lineage (NCBI taxonomy): Eukaryota > Metazoa > Chordata > Actinopteri > Cichliformes > Cichlidae > Oreochromis > Oreochromis aureus. The sequence goes on along the minus strand of NC_052944.1, from coordinate 133,733,886 downwards.
AAAAGTTAGAATAATGTATTAACACTAGGTTAGGTTCCTAGGTTCCTGTATTCCTCCGTACAACCATCAATCCCACATATCACGCGGAAGTCTGGACTATGGCTATGAATTGTATTAATATGGCTCAAAAGAGACTTTAATGTTAAAGCAACAAAAACAAAACAAATCACACACCACCAACACGCCATCTTGTTTGGGAAAAGACCTGAAAGACGTTCTTGGCGGGCAGACGGTTAGTAGAGGTCAATACCAGGTTTGGAGGGGTGGTTTATACCAAGTCTGCATTTAACTTGTGTAGTAATGTGATTGTAAAGACAACTACAACAGTCATAGTAATTGATGGGTTATTTGTTAAAATTAGTTTTTCTAATGCCAGTTCATTGTGCATGTTATGTTCATGTTCTACAAGCTTTACACTGACGAAAATGTGTAACACTACCTCCCCCCTGGCTGCCCTCATGTGGTTCTGTCCATTATCTCACTGTTTGAATCAGAGGGAAGGACACGAGGGAGCAGGTTCGGACTGGATTCTGTTAAGGTAATTAACTTTTGTTTAAAAAGATTTCGGGTTCTTTTAGCTTTGGCTTACTGTAGTAACATCAGTTGTGGTCAAATATTAAGTTTTACCGAGGCTGTATTATCAGTTCTAATATCGGCTAACTACCAATGGGTAGCTAGCCAAAACTGCCAGCCAGCTAGCTAGCTTAGTTCATTCAGTTTGCTGAATTGTTAGCATGCAGTGAGTTTAAAATTATTAATGGTGATAGTTGGGTAAATTTAGTTTCGTGTTCAATATACTTAACATAGCTATTCGACAAAAGAACAGCAGTTGATATCCGCCTTTGCAAAAGTCCGTTTTGGCTGCAATCTTTTTTTTTTCTTCTTAATCCACGCGCTCTCTGTCTGCACTGTACTTGGTGTGTTTGTGTGTGCGGAAGGGCAACTTGGGAGGACCCATACTGGTTTGAGACAAATCTCGCAATTGGGCTGATAACTTTACAACGCTGTTTTCGAATTCACTTAAGGATAACTTAAGCCTGCAGCTCCAGCACCAGTCAAACTGTCGGCTTACATCCAGTGTTCTCTGCTGCTTACATTTTTTTTTGTTATGGAAAAAGCCAGGGGTGTAGAACAGATCTACATTTAGTTTACATGATGAATGAGGATTTACTTAAGTCTTCAAGAGTTAACTGTCTTATGACCAAAATTACATTTAACCAACATGAGTTTATTCAAATTTTATTTGCAAGTCCAGTTTGGATAATGACATTAAAGATAACACAAGGGAATAAAATAATGCACGGGGATGGCATAAACCAAATGCACATTTATGAATTACATCTTTACCTGTAGATTTACTTTAAGCTTCATTTCCGACAGATTATGACTAATCATATAAACTATTGTAAGTTGGAGATGTGAACTTACTTCCAATTATTTATGTTGTAAACTATTAATATAAATCAGGTCACTTTAACCTTGCTGAACTGAGGTAACATTTTTTCTCATGGATGAACTGGCCTAATCTGACCTTTGATCATTTGTTGAATGATTTGACAAGCAGTTGGGCACTATTAGTTTTAGTTTGAAAACTAGTTTGGATTAGCCTTGTCATAAATTTTAAATGAGCAATTTTATAAGACTTAACCATGGAATTAACACAGGCTCTACTCAGTCTGTCTTTTGCACCTTATCCAGGTGTCTGACTGCATAAGAATCAGTTTTATGTTGTCAAATCAATAAAATATTTAAATTACATTTAAATGTATTTGACAAAATCACAATTTGGAATTGTTTCCTTTTTTGAACAGTGAAATGTATACATTTAAAGAGATGTACAACTTTTACATTTCTGAAAGTTACTGACTTTTATTTACAGCTGCCAACATAGATGAGGACTTGCTCCACACCCTCAGTAGGGACGACTTAAGGGACCTGCTTCCAGGGCCTGACAGTTGTGGGCTTATGTTCACAAAGAGGCAAGTTTTGCCGCTTTTGATTTAAAAACACCTAGCACAACACATTTTGTTTAGGACTCCTGTAATATAACTATTTCCGTTTTCTTATTTAGGATGAAACTAAAGAAAAGGCGTCTCATGGACATCTCACCATGTGACCAGGGAGAAGATTATGATGAAGATTCAAGTGGTGGATCAAACATGCTTTTGCCACCAAGGAGCAGTTCTGGTGACAAAAGTTGTAAGTGAAACATTACAATTCTGGCAATAATATTGAATATTGAACTGAAAGTTGATTTAGTTCTTTCTTTACTTCTTCCTCCTTTCTTTCTGGTTCAAGTGGAAAACAACATAGCCCTGTTCAGGGCACTACCAACTCTCTTCCCATTACCAGCTGCACCACCCAAGAAGATGGGACATGCCAGTGAAGCACTGATTCATGTCCTTCAGGTCTTAGTTTCTTCATATTTGTTATAAAATTATGCCCCTAAATCCTTCACTTTAACAGTTTATTTGGCATATGGCCTTTTTATCCATGCCAAGTCCTCCAACAATGTAGTTTATATTTGGAAAAGTGTGCAGAAATCTGAAATGGCACAAACACTGATAGATCAAAAATGTCAATAAAAATAAAGAAAATCATAAAGAAATTAAAAACAGAAATTGGAAATAATTACATATTTAACTATCACAGGTACAGTATCTTTGTCATTTCCTAAAGTGTGTAAAGACATAATCCTAACGGTGATGAGGCAGAATTTATTAAATTTTTCAATGGCATGAATATTTGGGATTTTCTATACAGTATTTGTCAATCTAAAGAAAAATAACATTAATATGGTCTGTAGCGCATCTGATCTATGGTTGTTATCATTCATGTATCACCCTAAGGGTGCACCCCAAAGGGATCAATAAAGTTAAGTCTAAGTCTAATACATACTTGTGGTTAAGTATTTGAACTACCCTGATAGCTTTGGAGTTTCTCCGTACATTGAACAATTTTGTCTTTGTTTTTCTTTTTGCCAACAGAAGATCCAGCGTCAGCCCTGTTCTGCTCTTTGAAGGGTCCCGCTGTTTTATTGCAGTTGTAATCACTCCCATCACCACATTTGCCAAAGATGAACTTGGAGAAGGTTTGCTGTATCTTATGGCATACTACTACACCCTGCATCTCACCTATCCCGAATGTGTGGCAACGCTTCTGTCTGTGATTCAGACTGAAGTGTTAAAGGACAATATCCATGATATTGACACCACAGGCTCATACAAAAAAGTCATGGCAGACTGGAGAAATTTTTATTGAAAAGTAGAACTGTTTGAGCAAGATGTAACTTTTAGGTCTGTGTTGGAAGGTTTGGACCTGATAGCTTTGAAGTTACAATTTACACTTGAATTCTTTTATTTAAAAATTCTTATTAATGTAATACAAAGTACTTTTTTCTTTAAAAACATCTGTTCTGCAAATTCTGTTTAAAATTGGAAATGCTCTTTTTATTACATTGTATGTTGAGTAGCTAACTGGTTTAGCACTTCTAAAAGGAACACAAAATAACAATGTTACACTTACAATGTGTCTTTAAATTTTTGTGTACTATGATTGACTGAAATATTTGTTACTGTTTGGAGAGTTTGTTTCCAATAAAGGTCATGTACACAGTAAACTGTGCCTGCTTTCATTTGGTGTACAGGCTTTGTCCTGTTTTAAGATTAAAAAGAAGAATTCGCTTGTTTAGTGGGTCTTGTTTTAAGAGCTTTTCTCTCAAAGTAACAAAAAAAATGAAAACTTAAATAAAGCACTTACAGACTTATTTTGGGTTTGACTTAACAGAGTTCTTGGAATAGCTAATTCACAACTTGTTTTAAGATATCCCTTACTTGTCTAAAGCCTATATATTTTTTCTTCTTTTGAGAAATCTTATCAAGTGTAATTCTCTTACTGCACTGGCAGATTATTTCACTAAATTTAAGAAGATTTAGACTATAATCTATTATTTTTAACTTATTTTAAGATCGGTAATTTTTGCAGTGAAGTAAGACTGCAGTGTGAGAGCGAAGTGCTCTAATAGGGTGATATGGTACTATAAGGTCATTAAGATAAGATGATTACTTAAGACCTTGCATGTGAGGAGCAGGATTTTGAATTCAATTCTAGATATATCAGGGAGCCAATGTAGGAGAAATATGCTCTCGCTTTCTAGTCCCTTTCAGTGCTCTTGCTGTAGGATTTGGGATTAAGTAAAGGCTTTTCATGGGGTTTTTAGGTCATCCTGATAATAATGAATTACAGTAGTCCAGCCTAGAAGTAATAAATGCATGAACTAGTTTATCAGAGTAACTCTGAGACAGAATATTTCTCATTTTAGAGATATTGCAAAAATGGAAGAAAGAAGGCTTACATATTTGTTTAATATGTGCATTGAGAGACATATCCTGGTCAAAAATGACTCCAAGGTTCCTCACAGTGTTACTGGAGCCCAAGTAAGAATCTGGTTTGATACCATATTTCTTATCGTTTCAGGGCAGAGTACAATAAATTTAGAAGCAGAAAATTAGAGGTTATCCAGGTCTTTGTGTCTTTAACTCATTCCTGCAGTTTAGCTAATTGGTGTGTGTTATCTGGCTTCGTGGATAGATAAAGCTGTGTGTCATATGCATAGTAGTGAAACTATATGCTATACCTTGTGATGATACTGCCTAAGGGAAGCATGTATAATGTAAACAGAATTGGTCCTAGCACCGAACCCAGTGGAACTCCATAATTAACCTTGTGTGTGAAGGGAACTCTCCATTTACATGAACAAATTGGAGTGTATTAGATAGCTATGGTTCAAGCACAGTACCTCTGATACCTACCTACAGCATGCTCTAATCTAATAAAATATTATGTTCAACAGTCTCAGATGCCCCCTCTGTGAATTGCCACCTTATCATAGTTAAGGTTTGTGTGTCCCAGGAATCCCAGGGGCATACCCAGCCTTCTTGAGTCCCTGGGCGTATTTAGGGTGTTCCACCTCGAGACTCTGAGCAAGCACCGAGTACGCTACGGAAAATTCACAGACAAACTCGCGGATTCTTCCACTGACCGCTGCGGCACACCTGCACCAGGGCAAACATCCGCCTGCTATACAGGTGAAAATAGAGCAACAGGATCGCTGAATCTTTGATTTTATTTATTTTCTGCTGTGTGTCACTTGCATTTATTTGAAAGACTGAGTGTAAACACCAAAAAATATTATTTGAATATATATGAGTGCTTGTGTATAAAAGATGGACTCTGCACCCCTGCGTCGCGACGAGGAGGACCGTTCCTCGGACGGCTAAACTGACAGTTCCTCGGAAGAGGGGGAGATACTGTCCGACGTGGAGTGTGATGCGGCGGCGGCTGGCGAGCGGCAAGACACCGAGCTTGATGGTTGGGCAAGGGTTCTTCATTCGTCGATACCGTGAAAACTGCGGTGTATCACCTACTCGACCTAGTGATCAACGAGTACTGCACCGGGTGCAAGACCAATAACCCCAGCCAGAAACAACACGAGTGTCTGCGAGTCTTGGAGGATGACTTTTATGCTGAACATTATTACAGCATCAGGAAAAGACTCCTCACGCCTAGTTTCATTCCTTCCATTCAATGTCTCCTGATCGCCCGCAACATGGAAGCGGACGACGTCAAGGTCGGCACCATGGCTGAGACGCTGTTGCATGAGTTGAAATCGGCGAGGAAAATCTTCGACGCCATCACCGAGCCCTACGATATACTGGTGGGAGAGGATGTGGTGAAAATCAGCCAGCTGCGGCTGGTCACAGAGTTACAAAGGAGATTACTGAGATTCGTTTGTCACGAAAGGCTGATTCTTTCAATGCACGCATCATACGTTGATATTTTTATCATGTATTCACAGCCACAGGAGGCGCTGTACAGCACCGAGCGCCTGAAACACAGACAGTTTGTTGATATTGTAATCAAATCAAAAATACAGCCGCGGCGGGGGGGTAAAAACGCAACCCCCCCCTATTGCGCATGTCCCTAAATGGTATGCCCTGGGTAGGTCATCATTTCCCTCTGTGGATGCCACTCCCGTTTCAATTTTTCTCCTAGTTTCGGGCAGGCTCTATAACGTTCGTCCACAGGAGGCGCTGTACAGCACCGAGCACCTGAAACACGGACAGTTTGTTGATATTTTTTCATGTAAACCTTTTTTTTTCATGTATACCTGTTCTTGACATATCTACTGAGATTCGTTTGTCTTGAAAGGCTGATTCAACCCCGTTGTTGACTTTTATTTTGCGTTCCAGATTGCCTCACTTGTAACGCGAGTGTAATTTAAAATAAAATAAAATAAAACTCAGAAGCGTCTGTGTGTTGTTTCTTCTTTTTCTTCATCTTCTTCTTCTTCTTCTTCTTATTATTATTATTATCATTATTGTGATTATGCTTCATTTTCATGTACTGGGGTATCAATGACCCCCACGCTGCCGCAGCAGCTTCTGTGCGTGGCCCCCAAGTGCTACGTTTTCTTTCCCGATCCCCTGACGAACCCATTAGAATCATTCTGGGGCACTCGACGACCCTGAATGATCGTTCTGTGCGTTTTTTTGTTTTTTTTTTCATTTTTCATTCATCTGTCTCTACTGAGGGTGGGGGGGGGGGGGTACTCTGGGACCCCTGGGATCTGGGGCTGCTCCGAAGGGGAGCACGAGGGTTAAGCATGCTTTGTTGAAATCCCCTGCAATGATGTCTATTCCCTCTGGATATGTCCGTTGCTGTTCAGATTTTGAGTCATGCAGGTAGGCAAGGGCTGAACTAACATTAATGTCTGGTGGTATGTAGACTCTTGTAATTAGCACTGCAGGCACTTCTCTGGGCAAGTAGAAAGGCCTGCACATGACAGACATTGCCTCTATGTCAATGTCTGTCATGTGCAGACATGGTGTTTGTGCACCAAGTTGTTGTGTGTGTAAATGCACGAACCTCCTCCTCTACTTTTGCCCACTGTAGCCATTCTTTCACTGTGGTGCATTGTACGGCCTGCTAGCTGCATCGAGGTGTCGGGAATTTCCTCTCGTAGCCACGTCTCCATGACAACCAAGACACAACAGTTGCAGACGAGTCAGTGTTGCCAACTCCTCAGTAAGGAAAATCGCTATTGGCTGTCCTAAAAGTCGCTAGAAGTCGCTAAATGATGTCATTGCCTAATTTCCATAATTGTCCTCCCATAAGCTGGGGGAGGACTATCCTCCACCTGTGAGCGCTTTGTTACGAGCGAGGTGCCCATGGCAGCACCCGCTGCTTGTTGAGAGTAAGAGCGATACGGGCTTTCACGTCAAAAAGTCGTCATAAATAAGTCTCCAATAACACCAGAAAAAGTCGCCAGATTTGTCGCTAGTTGCTTTTTAGAAAAAAAGTCGCTAAGGGGGTTTGAAAACTCGCTAAATATAGCGACAAAGTTGCGAAGTTGGCAACACTGAGACGAGTGGCTGTGCAGCAAGAAGTAGGTTCAGTCTATTTTGTTGATGACCAACTGTGCAATGGTCAGGAAGATGCGGGGGAGCGGTGGTTTGAAAGGCTGCTTCTTTAGCCTGGCAAGCAGGCCTGACCGGCAGCCGCTTTTGTTTGTGTTCCTTCCACCGCCTGCATTTCTTGGCAGAGCCGATAACAAGATGGCTGCGCGCAGAGATGCACCGGCTATATGCTCTCCACTTAGGTGCTTTTGTTCTTTTGTTTTTGTTTTGTTTTTCTTATTGTAAATCCAAATTTACCTACAGTCATCTGGAATTATGTGACATCAGATCCCTATTACCGGTAAAAACAAAAAACAAAACAAGATGATAAACTTGAAAATATGGAGTGGCCAGCACATGCTCCAGACTTAAACCCCATTGAGGTGGGTTGGAATGAACCATACAGAAGAGAGAAAGCAAAGTGAGATTCAAGTATCATACACTTGTGGGAACTTCTTCAACAGAGTTAGGAAAAAGTATCAGAGGAATATTTGAGTCCATTGTAAAAAGAATGGCACAAGTGAGTTTAGCCTTTAAATCTGCCAAAGGTGGCTACTTTAATGAGTCAAAAGTTCAGACTACATTTTGGTTTGTAAATTGATTCCATTATTTCCTTTTTAACTTCAATTGCTTATTTCTTCTGTGCATTCATTTCAGAGTAAAATAAGCCATTGAACTGCTGAATTTCAATTAAAAAACTAGAAGAAGAGTGTTCTAAAGCTTTTGACCTGTAGTGTAATTTTGGGCCAGTAAAAGCTACTCACCTTGTGCTGAATTAACTATTTTTACTAAACTGCTGGGCATGTTCATTTATATTAGTTTTTAAAAGGCTCCTTCGCTTGCTCTCTTTTCTTGGAGACATGGAAAAGACACATATTGAGAAAATAAGTTTGCTGTTGACTTTTGAAAAGTTTTACTTTTTAAAACGAGAGAAAGTATCAAATATTTAATTATTAAAGACAAAGTTTTATTTAATAATTAGAGTCAATATTATTAAATCTGCTACTGCCATTTTATATAATAACACTAATAATACTAATGAGTATGAAGACTGAAATTCCTTCTTTTAACTGTTGTATTTTGGTGGAGGTTTAGTTTGGCAATATTTCCAGTAACTGACTGACTAAAAGAACTTTTTGGTAGGACTGTTGTGCTTGTTGTCATCTCTTTGTCCCTATGCAATCACTTAACTTGCTATTTACTGCTGTGTGCTGAGCTGCAAGAGTGCACCGAGGAATGAGACAAAATATGGTCTGCAACCCAGCATTATATTATTTTGTATGAGATAGTTCAGTGTTTATCTTATGCTGGCTAACACCGACCAGCTCATATTAACTATTTATTTCCATACTGTCCTGTTCTTATGTTTCAGACAGAAGTCTGTTTTCCTTTGTTTGAATGTGGAAAACTTTTGTCCTCTTATCTTGGCCCAGAACATTGATGGATATTCTTCCTTTTGGTTATATTGGTGTAAATTATGAGCATTTTGGTACTCGTGGTTGTTGTTTTTTGTTTTTTTCATCAGAGTTGCTATCATCACTTCATCAGGCAGTCTACATATGCCATGCAGACCAGGTTATACATGGGAAAAATCCTCCAGTGTCTTGATTTCTTGCAGTAATGATATTGTGGAATTATTTCTCTCGCCGAAATACTTTATGCTTAATAAAAGCTCCATTTTCACTTTTTTTAAAAAAACTCCTGTGATCAGTATGACCAAACTATGTGTGTCCATACTAAAAGAGCTGTAGTGATAAAATAATTGGTGTCAGAGACACTGATTTTTGGCATGGTATACTGCAGAACACCCTTGGGTTGTTTCTCTGATTTGTTGCATAATTTGACGTACTACATTTCCGGTGTTGTAACAAAAATAACATTGTTTATAGGTGTCAGAAAAATTGTGAGCAAGCACACCTATAAGGCTACAACAATATAATTATATCTGATATGTTTTTATTTTATTTTAGGTCTGTGAAGCAAAACTAGGTGCTGGGCATTTATTTTTGTCAATGGAGTGAAATGGTAAGTTACTTTTTTTCATAGTGGAAACACCACAGATTACATTGCAATTTAATAGCTCTGTAGAATAAAGCACTGTAGTGTCAAGGTACTTCTGAAGAAGTAAGGTTGGCCGATTGATGATCACATGCAGGTGGCATAAATTAAATATTGAGATATGCTACCAACAAATAATTCATTAACAAAAACAATGGAGAAGACTTTTTATGCTGTTGTGTTTGTAATAGTATCCATAACTGGAGGTTTTTCATTAGTTTATTTTCACAGGTCTAGATGATCACATCTGTTTCTGTCTTTTGAATGAGGTGGACTTGCAAACTTTGTACTTTTTTTTGTGGAAACCGCAAGACAATCATTGAACATTACAGTAACAGTCACAGACATTACAGAAGAAGATGTCCACTACCCTGCATATACACAGACTGTGCACAGTATTTGAGATCTAAAAAAGCCTTGCAGGTCCATTTAAGAGATCATGGGGTCACAGAAGGAGTATGCAATGGACTTGCTGGCTTTAAAGTAAAATGCCTGTTGTGTAACTTTAATCAGGCAGTTGGACTAAAGCAGTATATTGCTCATGAAGGTAAACATCTGAGGAATAGGGAAATTGGTAATTGCCCTTTTAATCAGTGTTCTTTTAAATCACACATTTATTCCAGTTTTACATCACATAAGGGTCGTTTACCCTCATTCTACTTTAAAAGATTTCAGGACAGAGCTTATTGTCCAAGAAAATGAATTTGCAGAATTTGGATCTGAAGTAGATGTTGATTTGCAGTCAGAAGATACTCACAGTGATGGCCATGTGCCACTTCAAGATAATTGTGGCAGTGAAGTAGAACACCATGATACCACTGACAAAATTCAGGTAAAGCTTGCATCTTTACTTCTGCGCATGCAAGCAATATTGCGTGTTTCCAAATTAGCTACCCAGGAAATAATCAATGAGTTTTATGAAATTGGCATTTTGATAGGTGATCTAAACAGGAATACAGTGAAAAAGGTTTTAAGGCAGCACAGTAGTAACATTGATGACGACACTATAACTTTGGTAACTGATTCCTTGAACATACTCAGTCCACTTTGCTCCATTTCAGAGAGTGGGTGTTTAGGATCAGAACAAAAAAGGTTGTCCTATTTCAGAGAAAAATTTGGCGTTATAGACCCAATTGAATATATCTTAGATTTAGCATCAAAGAAAACCTTTGTTTATGTTCCGGTTCTAAAAACTCTGCAGGGTATGTTAAATAAGGGGGATATTATTGATAAAGTTTTAGAAAAAGACAATACAAGATCAAAACCTGGCCAGTACAACAGCTTGTTTGATGGCTCATATTTCAAGGAGAACCCACTTCTGTCTGGGGAAGAGCAAAGCATTTCATTAGTTCTTTACATTGATGATTTTGCGGTCTGTAATCCTTTATGAACCTCAAGAAAAAACATAAATTGTGTGCAATATACTGGGTGATAGTAAATTTACCAGTGAAATACAGGTCATCACTGTCTAGCATTTACCTTGCTCTCTTGTGTAAAAGTGTAGATGTTAAGACATTTGGATACAAGAGGATTGTAGAGCCACTTCTGATTGGTAGTGTTCTGGAATACTACCTTCATTTGATCCGCTGCTTTGGACCACTGGTTGACTTTTGGACAATTCATTTTGATTCGTTTCAAGAAAGTGGTTCGTGATGTCAATAATTTCAAAAACATTCTACTGACTTTGTCGCTTAGACACCAGCTTATGCTGGCATACCACTTGGACATGACTACCCTGTTTAAACCAAGAGTGGAAGTTAAGGGAGCATCAAATGTTTCTGTGGACATGCTAGCTTCCTCTGTCAAGCAAGTGATGGAGAAGAAATTTACAACTCTGAGAAGTGTGTCACTGGCTACAACAGCATACATACATGGGACACAATACACCACAGGAATGTTTGTCTCATTTGGAAGCACAAGTGGACTTCCTGATTTTTGTAAAATTGTTCATGTGTTGCTTGTATGCAACAAGCCATTTTTTGTTTTGGAATCTTTCTCAGCTTGGTATGTGGAGCACCTCAGATGTTACGAACTCTGCAAAAGGAATACTGCTCAACTGATGGTAGCTGAATCTGAAGAGCTTAACCACTACACCCCATTGTCAGCATACACTGTACGGGCCAGACTCCTGGTGTCACAAAACACATTTCTTGTACATTAAGGTAATTTGTTTTTGTGGCATATTCAAAGTTGTCTGTGAAGGTTCTCAGTCATCCAGGTCATCGTAGTCTCAGGAGCTTGGAAAGAAAAGCATCTGGACTTCCTAAAGTTGCTTGAAGACATTTCACCTCTCATCCGAGAAGCTTCTTCAGTTCTAAGGTCAAGAAGCTTCTCGGATGTTGTTTTCTCCCCCCCTCCATAAGTTAAGAGGGAAGTAAAAGAAAGTACAAAATTCATACACAGGTTCAATGCAGTGTTAATTTAATTGCTGTTAATTTAGGATATCTTGGAGAAGCTGGCAGAAGCCATGTATGTCCACAACCCCTACCCAACACGTGAAGAATATGATGTTGTGGCCCAGGCTCTCATCAACAAGCATCCTTGTCTCAAGGAACCAGGGTCTGTCAATGGGTGGTACTGTTGGAAGTTTAGTTTAAAGTTCAAAATGGGAAACTTCAGACAGAAGCTGTGAGTGGCTGGATGCCCTGAAGTCAAAGTAAACACATGTACCTCTAGTCAAACTGGGTCAAAAAAACACTAAAGTGGGCCAAAAAGTCAGAGGTAACTTTTCTACCAGGTTTTCCAGAGGGAAAACCCAACGTGATCTTGACATAGAGAGATCAGTCTTGGTCAGTGAGATGAAGAAAAGAAAGGTTGACTGGAGGCAAATTGATGAAATGATGTACATTCTCTTTACGGAGAAAAGAGATTGTTGAGGATGAACCTCTGGTGGCACAAGTCAAAGAAAGATGGTCAGCCTTGTTCTCTGAACGGCAGGTAAAATGCATATTTGTGGTTGTTTTGCTTTTGTGTGTGTATTTTCTCTAATGGGCCTCAGATGATGGTTTGCTTAAATTTAGGTCTTAAAGCATTTTTTTAATTCTGCCTGTACCCCCCCTCTTCTTCTATTGCTCAGGTTGAAGCTGAATTTGCCCGTCTTACATCTGTTGACCTGAAAGGCTCCCTCTTTGCTAGGCTTGACCAATATCTGGAGAGGTTCCTTGAGCTGCACAAAACCAAGAGCGGCATAGCAGGGCTAACTAGGCTCATAAAATGCCTCGATGATGATGTAAGTGTTCAACTGCTGAATGTTTTCCTTTGTTTAAGTTTTAGGTTATCCAGTTTAAGTGATGAACTCATTCAAAGAAAGCTGTAGTAGTATTTCACAATTGGACATTTAGTGTGTTAACTTTTACAGAATCTGTGTATATTAGTGTTAGGTTTGATATCATATTCTACTTGAATTTGCTGATCAGCCTGACTCAAATTATAAGATATTAAAACATTAAAAGACAGGTGTAACTCACCCAGTTATCTCCATTGATACTCTTTGTTGATGAAATTAAGTAGCAAAATGCTGTGTATTTAGAGCTGTCTAGGTGTTTCATAAACACGTTTTTTTTGTTTTGTTTTTCGATTCTTTGACCAGAGCTCTACACAAAGGAAGAGGACAGTTCTTCTGCTGGGCCTTCCTCATTTTCTTAAGGAAGATCCCTCACACATTTTCAAGACTGTGGAGGTGAGCATTGTTTCTTGTAGTTAATTCTATAATTACAGTACCACAGTGGATTTTAAATAAAACAATCAAGATTTTCAGACTTAACTCAAGGGGTTAACTCCCTGTTCACTGTAGATGCCACATGATAAATATGTATACATTTTCCTCACAAAATGTATTATTACAAGATCTGTGACACTGGATTTGGTCTGGTTTTCAGAGAAACTAACTGATAAACTAGCACTGATATTGTCAGTTTATTGTGTTTATTCATGTCTTCACCAGGGTCTTTGACATTGTGCTGCTGTACTGTTCCCTACAGCTTTGCATTGGATTTCTCACACACTGTATATTTGTAATGGCAGACATATTAGGATATTTAAGTGATTACAGTGGCTGCTACAGCTGTGGGGGGGCAATACTTTGGTGAAATGTCTTCGACCCTGGAGAAGGACTGTGGACTGTTTAAGCAATTAAAAGTCAATGGCCCAGTCATTGGACAGCTGGGTAAAGGTGGATGTTGTTATTCAATGCCAGTTATGCAACCTGTCCATCTACGTCTATATGTTCGTTTTTCATGCAGTTTAATATAAGGGGAACTGTTGCTGATTAAAGAATTGTCCATTGTCTGTGGAGTCACAATCTGATACTGTAGTGTAGCTCCAGTTTGCACATTTCATGCATTCTCAGTCACATTTAATTCAGAGCACAGCCAATATGTAGCACAAGTAACATGTATTTAAATTGTTGTTCACATTCTGCAATCAAAGACATGCTCTATTATTAATGAACATGATCTTTGTTCAAAGCAAGAAATGGATTTGTAACATGGGGGGTGCATATCTCATTCTGAAAAAATTTCAACTACTAAGAAGTGTTACTCAATTCAATTTTATTTATATAGCGCCAAATCACAACAAAAGTCGCCTCAAGGCGCTTTATATTGTACAGTAGATCGCACAATAATAAATACAGAGAAAACCCAACAATCATATGACCCCTATGAGCAAGCACTTTGGCGACAGTGGGAAGGAAAACTCCCTTTAAGAGGAAGAAACCTCCGCAGAACCAGGCTCAGGGAGGGCGGGGCCATCTGCTGTGATTGGTTGGGGTGAGAGAAGGAAAACAGGATAAAGACATGCTGTGGAAGAGAGACAGAGATTAATAACAGATATGATTCGATGCAGAGGGGTCTATTAACACATAGTGAGTGAGAAAGGTGACTGGAAAGGAAAAACTCAATGCATCATGGGAATCCCCGGCAGCCTACGTCTATTGCAGCATAACTAAGGGAGGATTCAGGGTCACCTGGTCCAGCCCTAACTATATGCTTTAGCAAAAAGGAAAGTTTGAAGCCTAGTCTTGAAAGTAGAGATAGTGTCTGTCTCCCGAATCCAAACTGGAAGCTGGTTCCACAGAAGAGGGGCCTGAAAACTGAAGGCTCTGCCTCCCATTCTACTTTTAAATACTCTAGGAACAACAAGTAGGCCTGCAGAGCGAGAGCGAAGTGCTCTAATAGGGTGATATGGTACTACAAGGTCATTAAGATAAGATGGGGCCTGATTATTTAAGACCTTGTATGTGAGGAGCAGGATTTTGAATTCAATTCTGGATTTAACAGGAAGCCAATGAAGGGAAGCTCTCTCTTTCTAGTCCCTGTCAGGACTCTTGCTGCAGCATTTTGGATTAGCTGAAGACTTTTCAGTGAGTTTTTAGGACATCCTGATAATAAAGAATTACAGTAGTCCAGCCTGGAAGTAATGAAGGCATGAACTAGTTTTTCAGCGTCACTCTGAGACAGGATATTGCTAATTTTAGAGATGTTGCGCAAATGGAAAAAAGCAGTCTTACATATTTGTTTAATATGTGCATTGAAGGACATGTCCTGGTCAAAAATGACTCCAAGGTTCCTCACAGCATTACTGGAGGCCAAGGTAATGCCATCCAGAGTAAGAATCTGCTTAGATACCATATTTCTAAGATTTTCAGGGCCGAGTACAATAACCTCAGTTTTATCTGAATTAAGAAGCAGAAAGTTAGCGGCCATCCAGGTCTTTATGTCTTTAAGACATTCCTGCAGTTAAACTAATTGGTGTGTGTTACCTGGCTTCATGGATAGATAGAGCTGCGTGTCATCTGCATAGCAGTGAAAATTTATGCCATGTCTTCTAATGATGCTGCCTAAGGGAAGCATGTATAATGTAAACAGAATTGGTCCTAGCACTGAACCCTGTGGAACACCATAATTGACCTTAGTGGGTGAAGAGGACTCTCCATTTACATGTACAGATTGGAGTCTATTAGATAGATATGATACAAACCACTGCAGTACAGTACCTGTAATACCTACAGCATGTTCTAATCGCTCTAATAGGATATTATGATCAACAGTATCGAACGCAGCACTAAGGTCTAGCAGGATAAGCACAGAGAAGAGTCCACTGTCAGAGGCCATAAGAAGATCATTTGTAACCTTCACTAAAGCTGTTTCTGTGCTGTGATGAGCTCTGAAACCTGACTGAAACTCTTCAAATAAGCCATTCCTCTGCAGATGATCTGTTAGCTGTTTGACAACTACTCTTTCAAGGATTTTTGAAATGAAAGGAAGGTTGGAGATTGGCCTATAATTAGCTAAGACAGCTGGGTCTAGAGATGGCTTTTTAAGTAAAGGTTTAACTACAGCCACCTTGAAGGCCTGTGGTACATAGCTGATTATTAGAGATAGGTTGATCATATTTAAGATCGAAGAATTAATTAATGGCAGGACTTCTTTGAGCAGCTCAAAGCCAATCACCATCATCCAAGGCATCAGTATGGCCCTTCTTTAGAAAGACATGAATTCTTAAGCACAAGGGATATTGTGTATTTTTGTAAGTTTTGTAAAAAAAAAAATTGTTTGTTTTTTCTTTTTGTCTTTGAACCCTTTTATAGCCCACAGATATTGAAGACACGTTCACCAAGGGGATGAAGGACATTGTGATGGTGAAAGAAGAAGACATCATTGATGTGTTGGTTGTCCTTGAAGAGGCAGTAATCCTGTCTAATCTGAGGGATGTCCCGAGTGCCATCTCCATGCTGATGGGTCTTCTTTTTGCCCTCAACATAGACTATCCAAGGGAACTCAAGTACACCTTTGAAGTCATTCAGAAGGTCCTCGTGAACATTGGAGGAAGGCAGTGCTCCTCACTAGTGCACGGTCTAAGAAACAGACGCTTGCGGAAGACCATGTAGAACTGTAATTGTATGCTCACAGCATACAATTGCCTTAGCATTAAAGACAGTTTTTGTTTTACTGTTTATTTTTTTCCATACTTTCAAGTTCTCATGTTTCATTTTTGTATGTCACTAAATGACTAGAGTTTACATTTCATTTTAGACAATTACTCATGGTTTAAGAAACTTACTTGTGAACAACAGTATAATGGGGGACTGTAGTTTTGCAACTTTAATTAACTTGTTTTGCAATTGAGCTGAGGTTCAGTCAGCAATTGAGCTGACTGAACCTGTTTCTATACCTTTCAAATGTTTCAGAAGCATGAAGAATTTTAACAGCAATTGGTTCTCTGAAATGTGTTGCAATTGTAAATAAAGACAAATAGAGTTTGAAGTTTTTGTCATGGTCTGAGTGGTTTTCCACAGCATCGGCTCCTCCCCCCTGGTTGGAGTCTTTGTTGTTCCTCACCTGATGGCAATCATACCGGCAGTATTTATGACCTGCGCACACAACTAGTCTTCGCCAGATTATTTGACAACTTTAGTCAGTTCCCGGCCTCACGTCTGTTACTTGGTGAATCATCGTGTGTACTTACCTTATTTCTCTGTTTTCTCATCAGCATCTGGAACCCACCTACCAAGCTCTCCTGGATTCAAGTTTGCAGCTGTCGGTAACCTCTCCCTTTTCAAACTATCAGTCTCTCCAGCCTGCCTCCCTGCATTGCACGCTGTACCCACCTGGACCGTTGTCTCCTGCCCCCCTCCTCCAAGCAACCTCCACCTGCAAGCACGTAAGGCAGCTCAGTGCAATTATTCTCAGATGCACTCGCAGCTCTCTGTTGGATTCCCCTGACTGCTCTCTCCTCTGTTTCAGTGCCCTGGCCAGCCACAGTTTCCCCTGCCCTGTCCCTGCACCCAGTCGTCCCTGCGATCTAATCATAGTTCCGTTATGGTCATAGTTTCTCTTGCCTCAGACATCTAGTTTACGTTCCTTCATACTAGTCTGAGTTTTCTGTTAACTCCCAAAGCATTGCGAATAAAAGACTTTTGTTACACTGCACCCCTAGCCTCCGGTTTTGAAACTGCACTTGAGTCCATCCCATTTCCACGGGCCACTGTGCCATGACAGTTTTAGTTATAAACTGATCTTTACTGTCACTTAACAGTCAAGGTTTTGTATTATGTTAACAATTCAAGTTTTATGCTAACAGTAGTGACTATGCACTGATGAGGTTTAAAAATTTTGCAATGTAAAGAATAGTTGTTCTATAATAGTTACATCCTGTTGATACATTACATTAATAGAGACTTTATGTTGTTAATTTTAATGCAGCAGTTTTTAGCTCATCCTGTTGAAATACTGAGCTCATGTCATAGTGTGCTGTTGTCCAACTGTCAACGATTCAAAAGAATTGATTAAATCCTGACCCAGGAGCATTTAACAAACTTGCATGTCACTGATTTTCTGATTTTGTTTGTCAGAGGAGTAAGATGGAGCAATAAATGTTTAATGTTGGATGTTTATGGGTAATTGTCTTGTTATGTTCTTAAAACAAACTTTGTGCATCAGATACATTGAATTAAATCTGTGGGTGGGGGGTTCTTAAGTGTAAACAACAGAAAATTAATTTAAATGAATGTAGACATTTAAACATGAGATCTAAGATGAACCTAACAGGTAATTTTGCTGAAATGGATGATGGAAAGCTCAAATAATAACTTTTTTTTGTGTGTGTGTGTGTAGTAAACATCTTTACATCAAGTCAATCAACCTTTATGAATAAAATGAAACTGATCACACAGCTGCCTTAATTAACAAACCTTAATCAACTTAATAGATTAAGTTAATTAATCTAAAACAGATTCCTAAGTTGAGAGAACTAATAAAACATTTGAATTAACTAAGAAACCTAAGTCAACTAAATTAGAACCAAAGTTTAAACAATTGATTATTTTAATTTAGCTTAAATAGTTTTCCCAAGTAAAAATGACTATTAAAGCAGTTGAACTGACTAACAAACCTTAGTCAAATAAACTAAGACAAAAGTTTAGACAACATGTGATTTTTCATTAAGATAACAATTGGTTGTGTTACAAGAACAAACTCTATTTTCTTGAATTAACTTAAAATTTTAAGGCAGCCCTTTACGTCATATTTTTAAGTTAAAACAACAAGTTATATTTTACAGTGTGAGATATGCCAGAACTACCCGTGCTGAATTAACTATTATTACTAAACTGCTGGGCATGTTTATTCATTTTTGTTTTGAAAGGCTCCTTTCTATTTCTTTGTCTTTCCTTGGAGACATGGGAAAGACACATGTTTAGAAAATTAGTTGACTTGCTGCTGACTTGTGGAAAGTTTTACTATTAAATTTAAGTATCAAGTATTTAATTATTAAAGACATAAAATTGTATTGTAATAATAAGAGTCGATATTATTTAAAGATGCTATTGCCATTTTATATAGTAACACTAATAATAAATGTAAAGTAAGGAATTTTAACCACATCTGATTTGAGTGGGAAAAGAAAGAAGTGTGTTTAGCTTCTGTTTCCCGTTAAATAAGGAACTGGAAAGCAAAACCAAAAGGTAGTGAGTATTGTGGTCAAAGTAAATTCTCCAACTGACCACAAGCTTAAAAAAATGCTAATGTTTGCAAAAACTAACTTAACTCCTAACTGTTATTACTCAACTGCTGGGCATGTACATTAATTTTTGTTTTGAAGGCTCCTTTCTATTTCTTTATCTTTCCTTCATCGAGTCATGAAAAAGACATACATTGAGAAAATTAGTTGACTTGCTGTTGACTTTTGGAAAGTTTTACTATTAAATTTAAGGATCAAGTATTTAATTATTAATTCAGCACGGGTAGTTCTGGCATATCTCAGAATTACCTTTTGGGTCATTATCTTGCTTTAGGATGAACCCCTGGCAACTTCTACTTATTCCATGTAAGGAACCATCCTTTAATGAACCGAAGATTTCAAATTATGATCATCAGTCCATAATACCTTGTTCCTTTCTACCATCTTAGAAATGGCTTTTCCCACTACAACTGGACTTGTCAAACCTTGACTTACTTACTACACTCAAAAAAATAATTCATTGGATGAACGTAATTTTATCTTGCCACTTATATTCCATCTAAACAAATCATGTTATATTAATCCATCTTGTGGAGATACAGAATTTCTTTTATTGCTGCCATATAACTTGCATTATTATAATTGCATTAATAACATTCTTTTACAGCATCATCCCATTTAATAATATTTCTTTACAGTATTGATATCGCCTTAAAGTTGTTTATTGAAGATGTTCATTTAAGGATCCTTTTATTATGATAACTTTTATTACAGGTATAACCGGGAGTATTTCATACACATTGCATAGTTGTGCTTATTTAGAGTTGATGTTCTCTTCATTAAGGGTTTTAAGCTTCACTGGTGCGACTGTCCAGGTGATACATGCTGAGGAAGATGAGAGCATAAAAGGATAACTGCAATACATGCTTACAATACACATATAATCTAGGAATGTGCCAGGCCTCTGAGCCCTTAGCTCATTTTTGTGTCTCACATACTTTTGCTCTCCTTGGCAACAGATGACTAGAGTTAATAATTAGACCTTAGAGACTTTGAAGACTTAAGATTATTGCCTTGTATGGTAGGTGTTAGTAAAATGAGAAGTTCTATGTCTGATTATAGCCATTAAAGATGTACAAGATGTACCATTGACTGTAAACAATGTATTTTTAATCTGTAATTGACGTACGTGGGGGCGTGAACCCCAATGCTATAAAATCATTCTCAAAGTGTATTTTTGTCAGAAGACATATGCTGATGTTTTCTCCTGACTGTTAATAAAGTCACGTTTGATTGCACGTTTCTGGGGCCTCCGTGGTTTGTTCGCAGCGCTCTACACTGATTGATTCCCAACAATCTTGATTGTGTTGTTTCAACATGATATATGTTTGTAAGTGTAATATAATATCCACATTAACATTCAATTAATTCGACTTTTATTCAGTTAGACTAACTTGATACAAATATTTTAATTAAATTAATTTTACTTCATGTTATATTGTTTGAACACTTTGGCACATCAAAAGTCAGTCTTGTTACATGAACTAGTAAATATTTGTTTGTTACACCAATGTTAATCTTGTTGAATTAACAAATGTAATTTATGTCTGTAGTACTCAGTGTCTCAGTTAGTGTTTGTACTGCTTATGTAAACATTACTTCATTCATTACATTACTACTAACTCAATTAATGAAACATACATAAACGATAACTTGCAAAACCATCTCTTTTATTTTGCTTGAACATTCTTAAAACAGTTGGCAGGATCTCAGTTCAGCTCAGCTTTCTCCCCTTCAACCATCTCATACTAAACTTATTAGCTAACTTCATGGGAGGTTAAAAATTGCGCCCACACTTGGAGTGGCTCAAAGCTAAGAGATCACTGAGCTCACTAGCTGAATAAATAACAGGTACATTTAAACCCAGTGGGAGTTTCCCCCCCAAAGAGGGACAAAGGACCCCCTGCTGATCCTCTACCTAATCACATGAGCCAAGATGTGAAAGTGGGTGTGGGTCCTAATCAGCCAGAGTTTCGGGTGAGCTCATTGTGAAACCTGGCCCCACCCTATCATGTGATTTCCTGAGGTCAGATGGCCCAGGATGTGAGTGGGCGTTAAGGCGTCTGGGAAGGGATCTCAAAACTGGATTATAGATGGCAGACAATTGGTGTCGTAAACCTCCTCCTCTGTTTTTTTAAATCTGGGACTCTCCACCACTGACCCTTAGAACTGAAGAAGCTTCTCGGATGAGAGGTGAAACGTCTTCAAGCAACTCAAAGAAGTCCAGACGCTTTTCTTTCCAAGCTCCTTAGTCTACGATGACCTGGATGACTGAGAACCTTCACAGACAACAGGTACATTTAGAATCATTCATTAACAACAGTGCACGTAGGAGACTACAGAACTTCCAGAACAATCAATACATGCTGACTGAAAGAAAGATGGTCTGTAGAATAGTTTGCCAACAAAAAATAATATCCCCAAAGCAACTTTGGTAAAATGTAGTAAATCATGTATTGCAAGCAAAAACATGAATTTTAACACAATTTAACATTCAACATTACTAACCCTAACCCATTCAACATTACAATAATGTTTCTTGCATACATACATTAGTGCTCCATTTAATCAGGCTGTATCCATGAATGGTAACTTTAGTCTATTTAATGTGCGGAGAAAACATTTAATAAGTTTGAGAACAACTGCTCCAGTCAAACAATTTGTGAAAACCTGTGGGTACATTTTCCTTTGTAACAATTGCCCATCTTGCAAAAATCAGTGTTTACACTGCAAGTGTATGAGACTTTAACTTATGACCCAACAATCTTTTTCTAATGTCCATTGAGCAAACCACATAGTCCTTATGAACATTTTATAACTTCCAATTTTGAACTTTAAAAGGTAAACACAAATTTGCATTGTAGGACCCAGGACACCGATGTTCTCTGGGTCATCTCCAGGCTCCATGCCCTCCTGCTGTTGGACATACACTCCCATCACAGTTTGTTCTATGGCTTCAGTGTTGGCCTCTGTGTCCTGTGATGTGAAATATAATAATACATTTGTTGGAGTCTAGATATGCAAAAAAAAAAAAGAAAAAAAAAAAGGAATTCAGCAATCAGCGTGGATATGCTGATATATTTACCAAATTCTAAAGTCTATGTCTCTGGTTTCACACCTCAGAAATTTGGCATTAAACAAAACAAGGAAAAATTACAATATGTTTTAGTTGTACAGGGTGTCACATTTCGCATATCAAAATTACCCCTACATTAAGTTACATAACACAGAGCACCTTGTGAATGTAACTCACCGTATATTCCTTCACAAGTTTCTCACGGTGTCGTAGTCACAGAAGGACTTCAGGATGGATGCTCGTCTTGTATGTATTGTGTCATCCTAGGGAAAAAGGGAATCCATAATGACAATATTTAGCTTTCAGGCAGCAGTTTGAAAAAGAAATACTTGGTTTGGAAGGACCAAAAGGCAAGTGCTCATCTATCTCAACCAAATCAGACACAAAATGAGGCAACCAAACACGCTTGTTTTTTCATTTTGATCAAGATTAACCATATGACTTTATCAATTACTTATTAATATAAGACTGACGCTTATATAATTCGTATAACAATATGAAAACAACTTAGGACTTTTGCCTACCATATGTATAGATACTTTTGCTCATAAAATTGTCATGTTATGGGCATAAAAAGTTCTTAAACACAGGTTTAACCATTTTAGCCCACACCTTGGAGATGGTCCCCATGATGCGTCTCATTTTTCTTCCAGCCCTCCACCTTTGCTTCTAAAGATCTTCATCATGCATGAAGTGTACAAGTCTAGCTCAGAAAAGAATGTAGATAGCAGCGGTACTGTCAATATGCGCAGGAATTCCTTGTCAATCTGAAAAACAGATTAATAATAACAACAACAATACTACTACTACTACTACTAATAATAATAATAATATGTCAAACATATGAAACTTACCATGTATTGTTGAGGAGGTATAAGAATCTCAGAGAATGTGGCTTTATTTTTCGACGTATTTCTGGGGTGAGAAATTATTTAATTAAAATAAAATTATTACTCTTGATGAATTTGTGTTAATATCTACATGCTGTGAAATATGAAGACTGTTAGTCAGTCTTAATGCAGAGCACCAGAGAGCAGAGAAACTATGACCCGAACAATGAGCCACCTAAATCATTCTGAATTCAAAAACTAAGTGAAGATATTACAAAAAACAGAAAATGCACATGCAATTATTGTGACAGATTTTCTCTTAGTCCTTGGTATTAATTCCGCAAAACACTGGTTTAGTTGAATTCAACCCTTTATCTATCCAGTTAATGCAGTTGTTCCCTTACTAAACTCCACTGACAAAAACAGCAATTTTAGGTACAGCATCATAAAAATCACCAAAACTATTTCAGTCAGTCTTACCACTGCTACCAACAATAAACTCCGGTTAAGGAGAAAGTAACCCTTCATTCAAGGAGTTATATGCGAAGACATTACTTTACGCGGCTTTCCTGCTGACATGACAGTCTTCAAAGTTAGCTAACTCCAGAGAAAAAACAGTTCTAACCATGCAGATAACCATGAAACACACCTCATTCAAAGTCGACAGACAAAAAAAACGAACTTACCAAAATAGCCTCGTCAGTTTTTGCTCTGTTGCAACAATTAGCCATTCACCGACTTATATGAGAAAAGTGTTTGGCTCCACACACTCCCTGATATATAAAGCTCCTCTAAGTTACCACACTACATGGGTAAAACATTTAACAAATAGTATTTATCTCTCACACTCCTAACCTAAATAAATATATAAAGAGATATGTGAATAACTTACCTTACTGTCAAGTATACCAAAGGAGTAACTCCACGTGCGCTCGTTAACTCTCAACGGACTCTTCTGCATCCGGTGGGCGTAGAGCATGCGCAATGCATGACGCCATCTGAGTCGTTGGTTTGATGGACCTCATTCTCATTGGATTGCCATGAATGAATTTAACTCTTCAGAATTTTCTTTGACTCACATTCAACAAAAAAGAATGAATCATTTAATACCCATAAAAATGATTTCTTCATGTAATGTAAACATATTACTGCTTTGCTAATCAAACACATGCCCTAGTTGATTTTTTTTGAGTGTATGACCACTATTAACCTTTGTTTCGAACTTTGGTCCTGTGAGCCACCTGTCATGCAAGCTGTTGACTCAGAAATGTGTCTTTTGATGATGCTATGACTTTGGGTCTACCAGAGCTGTTCCTGTCAGAGGTTTCTGCTGTTTCTGAGTTCCTTTTGATGGTAAAAGACACTATATTGACTGTCACCTTGACTTTCTTCGTAATTTCTCTGTAGGAAAAACCTATACTTTTAGGGATTAGGATGGTCACTCTCTCTTGCATTGCTAACTGCCTGTTTTTAAAGCAATTGTCAGGGTCCCTCTAACAATTTGCCTATGCTCTCTCTCTCCCTTCTCCCTTGTGTATTTGTTGTTTCTCAGTGTCCTGGGGTGGACACGTCACAGGTTTCTGCCCATAATTGTGCACACCTGTAATCAAGCACCACCTGTTCCTGATCACTTGGTTGATAAAGCCAGTATATAAGGCAGTGGATAAGATAAATATCTGACCACTGTAAATAAACACACTTCTTCTGAGTCTGTGCTTGAGTCCACCAGCCTGCTAGCCTTGACAGAATGATCCAGCCACAACATGGTTTCAGCAAACGCTAACCCAGTGAGTCACACATTTGCCTAATAAGAAGCCAAGTTTTAAAGACAAGAGCAAATGTTCCACCATTTGACAGGCAAACTTTGGGAAATTGCTCAGGAAGTAGGTATGACATTCCCATCCACTCTTGTCACTAATTCTTCTACAACTTTCTCTGCCATCTCATTACCAGCTTCTCAATGCCTTTGAACCACCCAAACAACCTCTCCCCACACCAGAGGTGTTATCGGGTGAGTTGGGCACTGGTTTTCTTCCACAATATTCTCTTGTGTTCAGGCAGCAATGGAGAACGTATGAGACTAATTGGTACGCTTTTTGATTGATGAGTCCCCTGTGACTTTCCTGTGTGACACGGGTGTTTCACAGTCCCTTATTACTGGTAATGTGTTAACATTTGATGAAAAAACAGCTTGTGACACTAGCACTATTGTCAGAGGTGTTGGGATGACTTTTGTGCCTGCTCCTGTCCTCTGTTTTTGTATACAGAGTGATTAGGTAAATGCTACTTTTCCTGTGGCAGTCCGCCCATGTTTTCCCATTGCTGGAGTCTTTATCATGGGGAACAATGTAGCGGGAGGGAAAGTGTATCTTGCCCCTCAGGTCACTGAATCCCCTATTTCAGAGCCTGATTCTAATGTCCTGGTCCAGCAACATTCTCATGTGTTTCTTGTGAATGTTTTGATATGTTCACGTGCCTGTAAACAGGATATGGCTGCCGACTTGTCAGGGAGAGTGTCTGGTTCTGGTTTTGGGGAAGGATACGATACCCTGTGTGGAGGAAGTAGGTACTAGTGTTTTAGATCAGGTCATAATTGTGGTTGAGCCAGTGGCTAAGCCTAAAGAAGATCATGAACTAACTCACCAGGCACTCATTAGCTCTCAGAAGAGAGACTCGCCATTAGCAAAATGCTTTGCTCCTGCGTCTGAGGACTGTAGGGGGATAGGAAGCACACCTTTTTATGGTGGATGAACTGCTGATACTCAGGTGGGCACCAAGAACAGGTGAAGAATGGCATGCAGTCGAACAGCTAGTGGTGCCGGCCGGTTCCCATCAACATGTGCTAGAGCTACCATATGGCCATTCATGGGCAGGGCACCTAGGCATCACAAAGGCGTACAACCGTATCTTGCAATACTTTTTTTGGCCAGCACTAAAAACAGATGTAGTGCAACCCTTGCCAGCTTGTGCATAAGCCAAACCAAGCAGTGCCCCTGCCCCATTCCACCCCATTCCTGCTATTGGTGAACCAATTGAGAATGTCCTTATTGATTGTGTTGGTCCTTTGGCAAAAACAAAAGCAGGTAATCAGTTCTTGTTAATGATAATGTCTATATCTCCTTGTTTTCCTGAGGAAATTTCTTTGTGGAGAATCACCACAGCAAGCACTATAACGGTGTTAATCAAGTTTTTTTTTTTTTTTTTTTTTTTTTTACCACATTTGGTCTCAAAGAAACTGTGCAGACAGACCTGGGTACTAATTTCTTTTCTAAAGATTTTAAACAGAATTTGGAGTCCCTGGGAGTTTCCCATACTGTTTCAAGCTCTTGCCACCCAGAGTTGCAAGGTTCAGTTGAACGTTGGCATCAGACCCTCAAGGCAATGGTAAGCAAATATTGTCATGACATGGGTAGAAACTAGGATGTGCTACATCATTAGCAAAAAAAATCTCTCTATGAGGCCCAGGCTAACATAAAGAGTCGATTTGATATAAAAACAGTGAAGTGATAGTTCGAACCAGGTTGGAACTGTCACTTCACGGGTCTTTGTTTTGCTGCCAACGTTTGGTCCTGCCCTCGCCACTCCTTATATCATAGCAAAAATGGTGTCTGAAACAATTTGTGTTCTCCATACACGTGAGTGCAGGAAGAAAACCGGGCTATGGCACATTAACATGCTTAAGACTTACCATTCCAGCGAAACTCACCAGGAAAAACAGGTGCACACTCCAGAGCCTGTTAACTCTGGTGCTACCCCTGTTAGTGTGTTAAGTGTACATGCCAAAGCCGATGATGGTCTGTGCACACCTTTTGATGGACACCAGTGTGGAAAGTTGTCACATTCAGATTGTATGGGCCAAAGCTGAGACTCATCTTTCTCATCTTCCTCTTCTAAAATGTTTTTGGCCAATTGTGTTCGTTAAAGGAACTGTTACATACCTGGGTTAGCAGGTTGGCATTGGACAGGTGTGTCCAGAAAAGGCCAAATGCTCTGTAATACTGAACCATCTAGCTCCACTCAATGGGAAATGAAACCGTTTCTCGGCATGACTGGATAATGCAGGTGTTTCTGCAGAAACATTTCTGTGATAGTGGCTCCTTTGACCAAGTTGTTTAGTCCAGCTATGCCAAAGTTATGAAATATGATTCATTAACCATGTTTGTGGTTGTTACAGTAAAAAATATAACTTTTTCTACTTTGATTTTATGTTTTTTGTCTGATTTTAGACAATAGTGTTAATACAGTATGTCAAAATGAAAACATAAGTGTAAACTCAGACACGTGAGGTTGTGCTGAAAAGGATGAAACCAAACAAGGCAAAGTAAATAGTTTTTAAAGGTGAAATGTGGAGGGAAAATCAAAAGTAGTTAAAAATGGCCAATTATACCCTGGACCCCAGAGGGTTAAACTTTTTTTTAAAGTAACGCGATAGTTACTTTTCAAGTAATTAGTCACTTTTAGAATATTGTAACTCAGTTACTAACTCAGTTACTTTTTTGAAGAAGTAACTAGTAACTATAATTAATTACTTTTTCAAAGTAACTTGCCCAACACTGGTTATGCCTAGTTGGCACCTTAGCAACCTAAACAATTAACTCAGACATCATAAAGGTTAGGAGAGCCTATGGGCAGAACTTTGTGGCATCAGAAACTGATGGTGAATAAATTATATTTGAATTTGCATTGCTCAGATTGAATCTGAATTGAAACTTGAATAAATGCTTTTAAAAACTGAATTTGAATTAGCCTAATACACCTAGTGCATTGGTTTGAAAATGATCGTCACTAAATTGAAACTGTATTGTTTATTTTGAAATGAATTAATTTGATTTGAAACTGTATTTCATTCTTTTTCAAATTTCGCTCTTGAATACTTTCAGTATTGAATTTTATATTTTGAAAATGAATTCATTTGCTTTGAAACCGTATTTTATCCTTTAAAAATTTAGCTCTCGAATAATTTCAGTTTCACTCTCACCATTCAGTTTCAGTTCCAAAATTCAGTTTTTTGGAACTTACATCCGGTTCCGGTTCAAGAGTAAACGAGCGCAGATTAATAGAACTACGTTTTACTAGCGGACCGAAAGTGTTACTGACGGAATCTACAGCGCCTTGAGCTGAATTAAGACTTCAGAAGTCATTCGTCATGTCGAATGACCAGCGGATAAACTCTCAGGTTGGTAATAAATGTATTACATGTATAAGAACAAGCGTCATGTTAACAAATGATAGCCGTACAGTAACTTTTATGCTTATTGTAGCTGTTAGCTAATAACGCTAATTTAGCGTATTCTGCCCTGGATTCAGCTTTGACAAAAAAATATGATCGACTGTTTCCAGTAGAATTCCAAAGTTGTCATCTTGTACCCTCTCAGAGCCCTGTATGCTTGCAGAGACCCCTACAGTAGGGAAACATGCAAAACAGTGTCCAAACCTTTGTATTTTAGCTTTATTTATGTCTTACACAGCATCTTACACGGGCCGATTTTTTGTCCCAGTCCAGCCCTGGTTTCCCATAAATTTTGCGTGGTCTATTCCCTAAATTCAGCTTGAGGGGTCATTTGAGAAAATGTACAAAATAGATATCAGCTTTTAAACATTTCCCAGGTGAATAGTTAAAAAAAAATCCTATTCTGTGGGGGCAGGGAGCACCGTTTTTATAGTCGCTCATTAAGACTAGGTTGAACATTAATAACTCTTAATTGGAGTGTCCCTTTTACAGCACAACATTTTTAAACCGGAGTGTTAAATAAACTAGACTAAGATTAGCAGCAGACAACCCGAGTAAGCAGGTATGACTGCGATCACTATTGCTATGACTGTTACCAATCGTTTCAAGCACAGTGTCAGAACTTCCTGGTTCACTCCTATAGCAGGCTTTCACTGACCTTATAATCATCAGAAATATTTACAACAAAGCAGCAAGTATTTCTGGCAGAAACACACCGACGCAATCAGAGTGTGTTAAAATTTAAATTTCACTACTGCATTGATTTAGTAACTGAAAGGTTGGACACTTTTTTTGTGGGACAGGCATTGTAACTGTTGTTGTATTTGGAGTGTCAATTTCATAGTACAATATTATAAAAGGAGTCAGACAAATGTGATAGGAAAATATTGGTGGCAGGCAAGTTTGTGCTTTGAGTACTTCTATAAATAATCATGTGTGACTGTGATCATTGCCACTATGACTGATCATTTATTTGCATAGCCAGTGCATACAGTAATTGTCATGTGCAGATTGCCCATACATGTACAGTCATTAGTAGATGCAAGGGCAGTACCAAAGCTTTGGTTCCCTCTACTGCAGTACAGTAGCATTTCACTGAGACCTAATGTCAGGTTTATATTATTGGATTGTCGTTTATGCTTAGAAATATTTACTCATATATGCTTAGAGTTTTATAATTGGTTGTAGATTGATAGAGGTTTGATCCTTAGCAGTCTGTAAAGACTCTGTGTGCCTTCCAGAGCACTCTGACATACACATACACCTTAAGGTCATGAGAGAGGTTATATCTTCTCTTACTGATTTATGGTATAGGAGGACACCTACTCTGTATCTGGCTAAGTATAGGAGCCTTTTGTTTAGATGGACCGCTAGACTCCTGGCACCAGCTTTGGGGAGTCTTCACAGGTTCACATCTTGACCACACACACACACACACACACAAACACACACACACGACACACAGACAAGGTATTCTTTGGTCACATGCATATCTGTGTAAGATGTCATATGTTAATGAACCTATGCATATTCATGTAACCTCAATAAAGCGCAGTGTTACGAGGGAGCAGACGAGAGCAATTGAGGTCAAGTGAAGGAACGGCGCTGTCACAGTTCTCTCCCTCATGTACGAGCAACATAAAGAACTTTGCCTACTTGTGTCTTGCTTTGCTGTTGTAGTAAAATTGTCTCGTTCCAGCGGTGGGTCTGTGCTAGACAGACCCATCACCTAAAACTTTAGAACTCAATATATTTCTCACAAATTTTATTATGGCAGAATGCAGAAGCACATACATTGTTCAGCATTATTCAGCATTCAACACAATAATTCCCTCAAAGCTTTTCACCAAGTTGAAGGATCTAGGACTCAGCTCATCACTGTGCCAGTGGATCCTCAACTTCCTCACACACGGACCCCAATCAGTGAGGGTGGGAAAACATGTCTCCCCGTCCATCTCGCTCAGTACTGGAGTGCCTCAGGGCTGTGTTTTAAGCCCCTTGCTCACTGTCTACTTACAACTGTGTAGCCACCTCCAATGTCAAGTCAAGTCAAGTCAAGTTGGCTTTATTGTCAATTCAACCATATACAGTTTGTACACAGTGAAGCGAAACAACGTTCCTCCAGGGCCAAAGTGCTACATGCAACATAAATTTACAACATAAATTAACAGAAAAACACTAAACTAGCTAACTAGAGACAGGACACACTGACCTAACATAAATTACAACATAAATTATCTAACTAGGTAGGTAGTGCAAAGGAAACCGTAAACATACTTGGTATGTAGGTAGTGCAGGAACAGTAAACATAAAAATATTGTGCAAAAAGAGCATTTACAGGTTGATGTGTAAGTCCAGTCTCAATGCTTTGAGGTAGTTGAGTTGAGCTGAGTGATAGTGTGTGTGTGTGTGTGTGTGTGTGTGATGATCTGACGTGTCTAAGCTCAGACTGCAGCTACAGGAATTTCCCATTGAGCCTTTTTAGATGTAATTTCAAACCCCAGCAGGGGGAGGAGCCACAGACAAAAACAGGAAGTAGAAACAGTAAACCAGCCCTCCTCCTGACACACAGCCAGGGTGCTGTCAGCTCAGTGCTGTAATTAAAGCTTTAACACTGATGGCGCTGAGACCTCCACCCACACAGAGAAACAAGCACTCCCACCCAAAGAGGCAGCGACAGAAACATGTACTACATATTAGTACTATGTGTAAATACTACATATTGGTACAGCTGCAGCTGAGGATCATAAAATCATTCACTTAGTAACGTAGAGTTTTATCTTTTGTCTGATGTCACAGTCTTAATTACTTTCAGCTGATGTTATTCACAGCATATACGTTACATTCATATAATTAACACATGACTGCAGACAGATGAGCTTTATCCACCTGACCTGAGTCCATCTTTGACTGCTCACCTGCTAATGGACCTGAGTGACCCTCACAGGAAGCTTCTCTCAGCTGCTTCCTCTGATGTTCTGAGTACAGAGCAGGTTTTAACTGTCTGAGGGCAGAACAAATGGTCTGCTGTGTGTACAGAAGCCTTTACTGTACACGTGTGTTTGTGTTGGTGATTTGATGGAGACACTGATGAGCTGGACAGGTTCACTGTTACAGACCCAAACTGATGGTTCATGTTAGCACTGCACTGTTTCTTTGCTGAAGTGTGTGTGTGTGTGTGCGTGTGTGTGTGTGTGTGTGTGTGTGTGTGTGTGTGTGTGTGTGTGTGTGTGTGTGTGTGTGTGTGTGTGTGTGTGTGTGTGTGTGTGTGAGAGAGAGAGAAATGTCATGTGACTGTGAAGAACAGGTCTCACCTGTTTCATGTTTCTGTCTTCAGTTTCCCAGCATGCCTCAGGAGTGGAGGTGTATGAGGGGGCGGAGTCTGTCCTGCTGCCCTGTCAGGTACCAGCTGATGCTTCCAGGAGCTCCACAGCAGCAGTGTGGGACCGTGAGGAGCTCAGTAACCCAACAGTTCACCTGCGTAGGCAGAAAAGTGACAATCTTTATGACTGTGATGATCTTAGTGGTCAGAATGATCGTTACAAACATCGAACATCAATGAGAGTCGACGCTCTGCAGACTGGAGACCTCAGCCTCACTCTGAGGAAACCCACAGTCTATGACAGTGGAACCTACACCTGCACCACTCGCAGGGCTGGAGAAGATCTGAGCAAAACTGTAGTACAGCTGAAGGTCAAAGGTCAGTGGACAGAAGTCAGATTTATGTGATTTCATACAAACATGTTGATGATGTTCATGTCTCCTGTGTTTATGTTACAGAACCTCCTCCAGTCTGGCCCATAGTCCTCTCAGCTGTGCTGGTCACTCTGATCATCCCGGCTGCTGCCTTTGGTCTGTGTGTGTGCTGTGCATTTATAAGGAAGAAGAGGAGTGACGGTACGTGTGTGTGTGTGTCAGTAATGGAGAGAGCTCTACCATCAATCTGACTGATGTCTGTGACCTTTGACTTCCACGTGAATCCAGCAGCTCCTCACAGATCACTGAAACCAGTTGCTGATGTTTCCAACACGTCTGTAACATCTGGATTAGAGTTGCAATAATTCGACTGTAAAAAATTCTTCGTTGCGATGCTTTGTTTAACACATGGCTGGGTACCGCTCAGTGATGGGAGTAACGGCGTTACAAGTAATGGCGTTACTTTTTTCAGTAACGAGTAATCTAACTAATTACTATTCCTATCGTTACAACGCCGTTACAGTTACTAACAAGGAAACGCGGTCCGTTACTATTTTTCAACAAACAGACGGTTAAAGCTGTGTTCAGCTTAACGCATCTTATATCAGCTGCAGGAAGTAGCTGTAAGTAATCTGGACGCTACAGCTTTAAGCAGCTGCGCGCTCCCGCGGACGGCAATCACGATCACTGTCTAGTACAACACCTGGAGCTCAGGGGGCAAAACAATCGAGTGCTGCTGTTTGACTGAGGAAGAATAAAGTAGTCGTGGTAAGTCAATCACGTGACCACTTAAAGACAAAGCAACAAGGTGCCAGTTTTTAAATTGTGTCGATAGGCCACGTAAAACCAGAGTCATGATAAACATTATGTACGCGGCGTTTTTTCCTCAATAGTTTTGTCGTGTTTACTGTCTAAGGACAGCACAGCGAGACCTCTGCTTATGAGCAAACCCCCCACCCCTCCAAAAAAAAAAACAGGGGAAGTTTTAGGAGTGATGGAGAGAGAGAGAGAGAGAGAGAGAGAGAGCTTTGAGATGTGAGATTTGTGACGTTTAGCGTGTTTGGAGTGTGTAGTTAATGTGTTGTCTTGTGTAGTTAGTGTGTAGTGTTGTGGATAGTTTTGTGTTGTGTGTCAGAACAATGAGGCGACTGCTGCCTCCAGGTAGAAACAGGAGTGATACACCTGCTGCTGTCAGACCTGCAGGTATCAGGCTGTGATGTTCTCCTTTGTAGTGGACAGAAATTATTTTTTTGGAGTGCCACAAATAATTTGTGTGGCATCTTATTGAAGAACAGCTGATTGTTCTGTAAATAGTTTGAAGTGGTTATTTAAAAAATCAAGGTAAATGGTAAATGGATGCAAATAACTTTGTTGTTTGCAAAACTTGTGTATAGGATTTTAAAATTGACATGAAATATGATTCATTGTTTGTGGTTGTTACAGTAAAAAGTATAACTGTTTCTACTCTGATTTTATGTTTTTTGTCTGATTTTAGATCAATTGTGTTAATACAGTATGTCAACATGAAAACATAACTGTAAATTCAGACACGTGAGGTTGTGCTGAAAACAATGATACCAAACACGGCAAAGTAAATCGTTTTTAAAGGTGAAATGTAGACGAAACATCAAAAGTAGTTAAAAATGGCCAATTACACCCTGGACCCCAGAGGGTTAAACTTTTTTTTTTTGTTTAAGTAATGCAATAGTTACTTTTCAAGTAATTAATTACTTTTAGAATATTGTAACTCAGTTACAATATTCTAACAGTTTTTTGAAGAAGTAACTAGTAACTATAATTAATTACTTTTTCAAAGTAACTTGCCCAACACTGGTCCCTAACAATATATCAATCATAAAATTTGAAGGTATAGAACCTCATTTGGTTTTTCTGCTCCATGCCAGTGCCTTCACAGTCTCTTCTGTAGAGCAGCCAGGTGGTAACGATGATCATGTCCAGAAAGTGGAACACCAGCTGGTGGTACCATGTCTTGAATCTAACTGCGGTAGAGTGCAATCAGTGAGTCAAGCAGGTCCACCCCAACCATAGTCTTGTTATATTCTTGCACCACAGCAGGGCAGGGGACAGTGATGTGTTTCTTCTGCTTGCAATTCCACCTGTTATGATAATAATAGTCTGTCTGTCTGTCTGAGTGACAGACAGAGAGGAAGAACGAGAGACAGATTTTATGTTATAAGCTTCATGTTATGGATGCACAGTGTGAGCACTTAATAAAGTGTAAGTGTTTTTTCTCCCACTGTTGCAAAAGTGGTTGCTGAAAGAGGGTCGTCTGAATGTTTCTCCATGAAGCACATTGAGGTAAATGTTGTTGGGGCTCCTCCTGTGATGATGAGGAGCTCCTCCTGTGATGATGATGATGATGAGGAACTCTTCCTGTGTTGATGATGAGGAGCTCCTCCTGTGATGATGATGATGATGAGGAACTCTTCCTGTGTTGATGAAGAGGAGCTCCTACTGTGCTGATGTTGCTCTGTTTAATGTAGGAGGTCGGGGAGCAGACCTG
This sequence comes from Oreochromis aureus, assembly GCF_013358895.1. Taxonomy (NCBI): domain Eukaryota; kingdom Metazoa; phylum Chordata; class Actinopteri; order Cichliformes; family Cichlidae; genus Oreochromis; species Oreochromis aureus. The sequence goes on along the minus strand of NC_052944.1, from coordinate 133,699,496 downwards.
TGGAGCTGTGGGGGTGACAGCTGAGACGGAGCGTCTACCTCTGCTGTGAGTCTCCTTCATGTTTCTCCACATGTATTTCCACCACTGGAGGGCGCTGTGGGTTATTGATGTGTGGGAACAGTAACCAATCACTGCAGTCTGCATGGTTCTCTTTGGTCATGTGACCATTTGATCTCTGATCAGTGTGTTCTTCAGTTTCAGGCCTGTTTCTGCTGACTGCTGCAGGTGAGCTGATGTTCCTACACCTGTCGGTCCTCATGATGACCGCTGACCTTTGGTGACCTTTAGTGACCTCTGTTCTCCTGTTGCAGGTGTGTGTGTGCTGCTGCTGTCCTCTCTGGCTGTTCCTACAGGTGAGTTGATGATAAGGAAAAAACACTAATAAATGAAAGAGGAGGAGGGAGGAAAGTCCTCCTCCCTCATTAGAGGAGCTCTGACAAGATGCAGCAGGGCAAATGTTGTCAGTCTGCGTCACCTTTTAGATAATTTAGGTAGATTTACATAAAGCACCTTGAGGTTGTTGTGATTTGGTGCTATATAAATAATATTGAATTGAATTTTAGATCTCCCTCATGTTTGGTCCTGGGGTCATGCAGTGTAATGTTCTCAGAGCTTTTCTGGCATTGCTGTGTGACAGGATGACTTTTCTTGCACACCCACCACATGAGGGCGCACATGCTTCCACGCCCACTGGTGACTGCACACATCCTTTCAAGGAAGCATTTCATTCATCCCTAAAACTGGAACAAAACACTGTGCAGCGTGTTCAGGTTTGAACGTGGCCCTGGCCTCTCTCTGCATCCACCTGCATCGGCACATACGACACCACTCCCTGCTGAACTGCTTATATCTGATGTGTTGAAGTTTTGGTAAAGTTTGAATAAATTCCACTTTATTTATAGGAACATTTCATCTGTGGACTCCTGCTTCCCACTCTCCTTGAGCCAATTTGTGACGGGAACATGACATAAGAAAACTAATTCATCCCTTTTTGATTTTAATTTATTTTTATTTATTTTCTGCTGTGTTTTACTTGCATCTATTTGAAAGAGTGAGTGTAAACACAAAAAATAATTTATTTTATGTGCAGGAATGTGCAGAAAATAGGTTTAAATGCTAAACAAATTTCTTCCAGTCAGAGAATGTTGCATATAATTTAATGTTTGCTTGATGCATAAAGTTAAAAGATTAAAACTAATAAAACAAGTTTTATAAAGAGACTTTTCCATTTGATTAGATTTTATATGGATTATGTAGAAAAAGTAGAATTGGGCTGAAAGATCTATCGCTTTATTACCTTTTAGGGTCTAAATCATGTTTTTAAAAAGTAACTAAGTAACTAGTTACTTTTAAAAATAAGTAATAACTTGACCAACTCTAGCTCCAATCCCTTGGTGCAGAGTTTCCTAAACAGGTTATCTTGTGCCCGTGACCTGTGGAAGTGCAACTATTAGGATTAGAATGCATCATTCCAATGACGCATTGAGTTTTTCCTTTCCAGTCACCTTTCTCACTCACTATGTGTTAACAGACCTCTCTGCATCGAATCATATCTGTTATTAATCTCTGTCTCTCTTCCACAGCATGTCTTTATCCTGTTTTCCTTCTCTCACCCCAACCAATCACAGCAGATGGCCCCGCCCCTCCCTGAGCCTGGTTCTGCCGGAGGTTTCTTCCTCTTAAAAGGGAGTTTTTCCTTCCCACTGTCGCCAAAGTGCTTGCTCATAGGGGGTCATATGATTGTTGGGTTTTTCTCTGTATTTATTATTGTGCGATCTACTGTACAATATAAAGCGCCTTGAGGCGACTTTTGTTGTGATTTGGCGCTATATAAATAAAATTGAATTGAATTGAATAGAAACACACGCATGCATAGCTGCACACCACACACATATCATATATAGCAGCTTAGATGAAGGTGGTCTCTGGTGAGACTCTGACATGGCAGCTCTGGGGTAAGCTTGCTAATCCTCTGCTAGCTCAGGGCTGCAGTGGGACTGGAGGCCTTTGACCTGCACCAGAAGGAGGTGCTAACACAAACACACTGAAACAAACTTTTGTGCTTCCAAATTCACAATCACACATCTTCGTTGTTGTCGTGACTTGCCGTGGCCTCGCCCCCACACCGTTAGGGGGTAAATGGTTAATTTTTATGGTTCGTGATAACATTTGTTTGTGTAGAGCAGGGGTCCCCAATCCCAGTCCACGAGGGCCGGTGTCCCTGCAGGTTTTAGATGTGTCCTTGATCCATCACGGCTGATTTAAATTGATAAATTACCTTTTCAACATGTCTTGAAGTTCCCCAGAGGCCTGGTAATGAACTAATCATGTGATTCAGGTGTGTTGACCCAGGGTGAGATCTAAAACCTGCAGGGACACTGGCCCTCGTGGATTGGGATTGGGGACCCCTGGTGTAGAGCTACACGTTCACATTTTGGGGCGTTAGCAGGGCCGTTAGGACTCATTGTGAGGCTAATTAAAGGTGACTCGAGGGAACCGGTTATAGCACAGAAATGTGCGAGGCTACATCAAAAACATTTTGGATCTCTGGTGAGTTTGATGTGTCGGTCCACCGAGTTAATCTGTGAATTGTGGTTCGCCCTTAGATTTGATTTTCGCCCAGGTGCTCTGCATTGCTGAGACAGGCCTTCGTCTGCTTCCACATCTGCAATGCTGCTGTTTTGATGTTTCTGTGGCTGTGATCAGTTCCACTAGCAGCATTTATCTCAGTGTCACAGCAAAGTTCAGCCTGTAGCAAGGATGTCTTTCTCTGCTTGAGTGAGTGTCAGACTAAAAACACTACATCTAGAATCTAGATGTCGGCAACCCTAGGCACGCGTGCCACAGTTGGCACGCGAAGGGTTAACTGATGGCACGACCATAGCTGGCCTGGCCATCGGGCATACCGGGCATTTGCTCGGTGGCCCGATGATTTATTTAATTTTATTTTTTTGTAACGGTATAAACAATGAAAGGTGGTGGATTGGCCAGATGCTGGTTGATGCGTAAAAATAAGTCAGTTGTTTGGTGGTGGCATCGCGGAGCTTCCACAGAGGCCAGCAGGTGGATGAGGGAAAGGGGAGGCAGGAGGAGGAGAGACCCGAGGAAGCCGCCGGTCCGAGTGTCAGGCGAACTGAACTTCAGGTAAGAAGTTATGACCTGCAGTCTAACTGGGTCAGATATAAACCAAGTTTAGGTGGAGTTTATTTTTGTTGTGCTGACTTTTTACAGTCAGTTACAATAACTCGTACTGCGTGCTAGCTAGCATGACGGAGTTTCTATACTGCTGGGTGGGTGCTGTGATGTTACTGATAGTGAACTTTATTTTGTTCATAAGGTTAATTAGTAGAGTTGCCAACCGTCCCATACAAACGGAATCGTCCCGCATTCAGAGAAATTATTACGCGTTTCGTGTTGAGCTGAAAAGAAACGCAGTTTGTCCCGAACTTCAGCTACAATGAAAAAGACACAAAGCTGGAGTTATTGTGTCTTTGCTGCACAGCTGCCTCTTCTTCTCTCATTCTCTCCCCTCCCTCTCCTGTTTCTACTTCAATCATGAAACTGATCAATGATCAGCTGATCGGCTTTTCTCTCGTGTTTATTTATCGCCCACTTTGCGCCAGAAAGAGGAAACCAGCAGATGTTGCACTAAACAACAGCAGCACGTTTAAGCTTGATCAGCTCTTGTTAGAATTTATTTAATATTACTTTCTAGTATCAGCTGATGTTTGCTGGAGCCACAGCTGTAAAGCTGCTGGTCATGATGTCGGTTTGGATATGTGGTGAGAGGGAAACATGAAGATGAAACCAGGAGATGTCCTTACTGAATCATCAGAGCTGAACAGGTGATGGAGAAACAGGTTTACCTGTTAGGTGACATGAATGAGTTGAAGGGAAGTTATGAACCGTTTCTGAGAGACAAATAACACCAGGATCCTTTTCTATGTAGCTGACAGCTGGTAACTGTGCAGGGGCGGGTCTAGGAAAGTTTTGCCAGGGGGGCAGGTAGGGCATTAACAGAGGGAGGGGGGCACAAAGACATACTTTTCTTTCTTATTTTCATTTAAAATGTCTGGCTGTTATTAAATAATTACCTGAAGCTTACAACCAAAGTTTTTATTTGATGTAAAATGTAAAGAAATCATACATATACCAATAAGACAGTGTACATCACTGTCACAGCAGCGTTTGTTTTCATTCAAAGGCTTTATGGCTTTAATACCTGGTGGGCTGGTCTCTAGTTAAAATGCTGTTTTTTTGTCCCAGTCCAGCCCTGGGCACGACACGCAGTGAATTAATCTGAGAAGGTGCATCAAAAAATAAATGGCCGCGCCAGCGGTGCACATCGCAAATTAGCTCGGATAGACACATTAGTTGTGCCTCTCCTTAATGACGGTATCTTAACTAACAACCCCAACTACCAGATTCAACTTGTAATTGGCTAAAAATAACTACTGGTGAGAGGGACATTGTTAGCTTTCCACATTCCGACACTTCAAATGCTTCAGCAGCTGTCCGCTCAGTGCAGCATCAGCACCACGGAAATACACGGATACATCCGTAGACTCGAGACACAATGCATTTTTGGGCCTTTCAGGTGTATGGACCAATGTTTTATTTTCTGATCAAACCAGAAAGCTTTAATGAGCAGCTAGATTTTTCTCACATTAACTGGCTGAGTTAATGCCAGTTAATGCGACATCGAAGCAGCTGGAATCCACAGCTGTGCGTGTTCATGGAGCTGCATTTTCACCTGCTGGACATCACTACCTGACAAGTTTAACTGTCTTCAGAACATTGCAGAGGCCTTATTGACAGTATTTGGCTCTACATATCTGTGTGAGCAGATTTTCTCTCACATGAGTCCTCAGGTAGCCGTCTGAATGCTGGACACTCGGAGACCTGTGTCTCTGAGTGGGAGACCAGAGATCACATTAACATGTGTGTCTCTGTATTAACAAACATGACATATTGGCCCAGTTTATTTTTCTTATCATTGTTGTGAGGAGACCATAAATAGCATTTGTATTTTCTTTTGTACAGTTAATTTGCTGTTATGGATAAAAAGTCTTTTTTTGTTTCAAAATAGCTGATAACTATTCGCTGATAGCTGCCAACATCTGTGAACAAATATAATTCTATAAAGTGGTTCTATATCGTGTGTAACTGTTAATATAGAGCGTTATTAAATTTATTGCTAATGCAATCATATGACACACTGACTTCTGAGGAAATTTTAGATGGCACTCACCATCAGAAAGGTTGCCTACCCCTGCTCTAGATGAACAGAATAAACTTGTTGGGATTTCCTTACCTTGGTGATTGAGCTGCATTGAGACATTGTTGTGTCTTGTTGATTTTTTTAGGGAACTGTGTGATTCTTTTGTTAGGTGTTGGTGCTTAACGTTATATTCTTAACAAATCTTCAACCTTGTTCAGCCGTTGTTATGAGTAGCTAACATTGGAGCTGTGTGAAAAATAAAATCTCATCTGTAACTTGGGGACAGATGTGGTTACTCAGCTCATGGTTCACTCTGGCATCAGCTGGCAAGCTTAAAACTCACTCTGTGGGAATCAGTGGATTAGCGTGTAAAGAGAAACCAGAACGATGAGCCTGAAACACAGTTAAACCTTACTGCACACTGAGTTTTACACAAGTATATAATGTTATAGTTCTCTTTTTCTGTATTGATTTCTTTCCCACAATTCTGATACTGCCTGACCCAGATACTACTGTAAAGTGTACTGCACTGTTGCAGGGTGTGATCTGTGGCTCAGCAGCAAGGGAGGGGTGGTGCAGGGGGTTCAGGGGCAGTGAGGAGCAGACAGAGGATCAGTTGTGACAAGGAAACACTGTGAGCTTTAGAACAACGTCAGCCTGAAAAGGCGTCGTGTAAAGAAGGGCACTGTGAAATATTGAAAAGCCTTTTCCACATCTTACTGGGCCAGTAAACACCTCCATGTGCTACAAAGACTTTGGCTGTTCTAAAACATGCTATATTGGTATATTGGTATATTTGACAGTTTGTTTTTCACCCAGATCTTCCTCCAAACTGGGACCTAATGACGAACATTCCTTCCTCAACAACAGACTTTCAGGTTAACCCAGGTGGGCAGGGGAGGTATCATGCATCAGTCATCAGGTTGGTTTTCTCTGATGTCGTCTGACTCTCTGATGAGGATGACCTGTGGGTGACCAATCAGAGAAAGCCCCAGGGAGGAGCTACTTCCTACACTGGAAGGTCAAGATGGCGCCTGTGTTTGGCTGTGCCGCTGCCTTCGTCCGAGTGTTTGTTTATTTTATATGCTATGCAAGTGTTTTTGTTACAGTTCTTTCTGGTGTCACCTCCCTTCGGATCTATGATCGCCATGCGTTGCTAGCGATCAAATCTGCAATGGATAACTTTCAGAGTCAACGAAACGAGGCTGTTTTCCTACCGCCGTTAGAACACGACGCAACACCCGGTCTACCTCCACTCTTGCCGGTTAGCTCATTTTTGCTTCAGAGGCCTCGTCGGAGAAAGCGGGGGAAGCGAGCCGGCCTTCACGTCCTGCTCCGTCGTCTCCGGAAAGAGATGGACCTTCGGGGGCTCTATTCCTGGGTTGCTACCGGTGAGATTCGGCTGAAACTTGTCGGAACCGGATTAATCCCCACAACCCACTATGTTTACCACCCAGGCTGTCATCTGAAAGCATGGAAACCCAAGCCTCAACGCGGCAGGAACCCTGTTTTGCTGCGCGGTTTAGCGCATAGCGCGGACCCTTTCCTTGGAAACTTTACCCCTGTCCTGGTGAGTCGCAGCCTTAAATGGATGTTAATTAATGCCCGCTCAATCGCCAATAAGTCTTACATTTTAAATGACTTGTTCTGTTCCGAGAAGCTTGACTTCATGTTTATCTCTGAGACGTGGCAACGTGAGAATGAAGTCTCACATCTTTTAGAGCTTTGTCCCGCTGACTGCTCATTTCTCTGTGCACCTCGGATATCTGGACGAGGAGGTGGAACAGCTGTAATTTTTAAAAAGACTTTCTTATGCCAGATGATTTCTTCAAGCTGCTACAACTCTTTTGAGATGCTTATGATAAAAATTGGAAGAGAACAGCCCATATACGGCATTTTAATTTATCGTCCACCTGGGTCTGCTGCGTCTTTTCTGTCAGACCTACAAGACCTTTTAACTTCTACCATTAAAATGGGCAAGGTTATCATTGTTGGAGATTTTAACATTCATGTGGATGACTCAACAAACAGTACTACTAAGGAGTTCCTGGGCATTATGTACTCTTTCAACTTTGTTCAGCATGTAGCAGGGCCTACTCATAGGGCTGGGCACACTTTGGACTTGGTCTTCACCTGTGGTGTTTCCCTTGACCACATGAACCTAAATGAAGTTGTTTTTAGCGACCATAAGTCAGTTTCTTTTACTGTATCTGTTAATTCAGAGTCCCACCCTCAAGGTTCTATTAGGCGCAGGCGCTTTATTGACGACTCTACAATTTCTGAGTTTTCCTCTCTTTATAATTTTAAAAGTTCTTCTAATGAGGTTGAGCTTTTAACTAATTCTTTTAATGAACACTGTCTTGCCATTCTAAATCAGGTTGCTCCTTTCAAAAGCAGTTATTGCTCTCTTAATTCACGCACACCATGGTTAAATAATCAGACTCATGGTCTTCGACGATCCTATCGAAAAGCAGAGCGCCTATGGAAGTCCACTGGTCTGACTGTCCATCGTGAGCACTTTAAAGAACTACTTTACCTATATAATGAGTCAGTCAAAGAGGCCAGATCATCTTACTTCAATAATCTTATAAATCGCCATAAAAATAATTCAAGAATTCTATTTGATACCATCAACAGTATTGTTTCTCCTCCAACCCAGCATGCTCTGTTGCTTTCTGATGATGATTGTAATACTTTCCTAAATTACTTTGTAAATAAGGTGATGGACTTGAAATCCAAAATTTCCTCAAGTACCTCCCCTTATGAAGACACCCCTTGCTGTCTTGGATCATTTACCTCCTTTTCTCCAATCACACTAAATGACTTAATTATAGTTTTAGGTAATATGAAATCCTCATCATGCTCTGTAGATATATTACCTCACTCTGTTCTCTCTGGGTCTATCACCAGCATTGGTCCCACTTTACTATCCATCATCAACAGTTCACTGAGGCAAGGCTGTGTTCCATCTTATTTTAAACATGCTGAGGTAACCCCTCTGTTAAAAAAACAGAATCTTGATCCTAGCTCTACTAGTAATTACCGACCTATCTCAAAATTGCCATTTTTAAGTAAATTACTTGAAAAAATTGTTGAAAATCAGTTCAGGTCTCTATTATGTAAACTACACATCCTTGACCCTTTTCAGTCTGGCTTTCAAAAGCAGCACTCTACAGAGACCGCTCTCCTAAGAGTCTATAATGATCTGTTAATGGCATCTGACGCAGGGAATTGTTCTGTGATCATCTTGCTTGATCTTAGTGCTGCCTTTGACACAATCGATCACAAAATCCTACTTAACAGGCTCAAGGTTTTGGCTGGTGTATCTGGCTCTGCCCTAGACTGGTTTTCTTCCTACTTATCAGACAGGACCTTTTCTGTTAGGACTGACAGGTTCACCTCTGACATTGCTGCCCTGACCTGTGGTGTCCCACAGGGTTCAGTTTTAGGTCCATTACTATTTTCTTTTTATATACTTCCTTTAGCTGGTATCATTCAATCTTTTAGCGACCTGTCTTATCATTTTTATGCTGATGACATTCAGCTCCATATGTCTTTTGAGCCTCACCAGCTGGATAGGCTGTCCACCCTAGTCCAGTGCTTAACCCAGGTTTCTGATTGGCTTTCAAGCAACTACCTTGTTCTAAATACTAACAAAACCGAGACCATGATCATAGCTCCTCCTGAGCTACATTCTAGAATCAGTCAGGTTCTTGCCTCCTTCTGTCCATCTGTCAAGTCAAATATTCGAAATCTCGGAGTAATATTTGACTCTTCTCTGGGCCTCGACTCTCATGTAAAATCTTTGTCTCGTTCCTGTTTCTATCATTTAAGAAACATATCTAAACTGCGACATATGGTTTCCTCAGCTGAACTGCAAAAACTCATTCATGCATTTGTGTCATCACGCTTAGATTATTGTAATTCCCTGTTTACTAGCTTGGATAAATCATCTCTCTCTCGCCTCCAGGCAATACAAAACGCAGCAGCCAGACTATTAACTCGTTCTACCAAGCGTGTTCACATCACTCCCATCTTATATTCTTTACATTGGCTCCCAATAGAGTTTAGGATTCGCTTTAAAATTCTTGTTTTAACATATAGAGCACTAAATGGCCCCAGATTATTTATCCAAGCTTCTTATAAAATACACTGCTGCTCGTCATCTCCGCTCACAGACTCAAAGTCTCTTAGTTGTTCCCCGTACACGACTGAAGACAAAAGGGGACAGAGCCTTCCAGTCTGTTGCACCAAGGCTGTGGAACAATTTACCACTACAGTTACGTTTGCTTGACTCTGTGGATTGTTTTAAAAAACAGTTAAAAACCTTTCTGTTTAAACAAGCCTTTTGTTGATCTCTTCATATTTTATATTTTTACATTATTTACATGTGATCTTTTATATTGTGTACATTGTCTATTGATTTTATTGTTTATTTATGTACAGCGCTTTGTGATGATCTATCTGTGAAAAGCGCTTAATAAATAAAGTTTACTTACTTACTACTTACTTACTTACTTGGACCTGGGGGGTATAGAGTATGTTTGGGGAGTGTGAGTGTGTGTACAGCGCTCATTTCTGTGTCTCCACGTTGGGCGAGTGCTGAGTATTTGTATATGCGTGCATGAGGGTGGGAACGCATGTTTGTGTCTCTGTGTGTCTGTTTGTCTGTGTGTCAGGTCGGGTCTTAGACTCCACCTCTTTGGGAACATCTCAGGCTCATGCCCTCACCCATCATCAGTGCATTGGTGGTTCTCAGTGTCAGGGACCAGGTGCTCACTCCCGGTGGCAGCTTGGTGGGGCCTGGCACCCGTGGATCGGTCGGGGGGCCCTTGGATCTTGCGTGTCTGGGCCCGGGGTCTTGGTCTGCTCTGGTGTAGCCGGCTGCTGGCGGAGCCTGTGAGCACATTCCCACAGCCCCCTGTGGCTTCTGTGGCTGCTGGGTGACCCCCACCGTCCCCGTCTGGGACTATCCTCAGCTCTTTTCTAGGAGGGTGGCGGGGCTGCCCCTCCGGTGGCCCTCCTTGGGCTCTCACGCTCTGGGGGGGCCTCTAGATATCTGGGGCCTGGATCTCCTCAACCTTCATGGCCAGGGGGGCGGGGCTATGGCTCCCCACACCTACTATTAGATGGTTTCATGGAGAAACCTTTTGAATATCAGCGCTCTCACGCACAGGTTTGCACACTGGTGTTCACAGACACACACTTGGCTGCTGCCTCTAATCATATCGTGTGTTGTCTTGTGTGCTGCTCAGTAACATTCAGTATTTATTATTTACTGTCACTTATGCTTATGTAGGTTGTTGCTGTGGTTTCCCTGCTGTGTTGTTGTCTTTGTGCTTGTTTTCTTCTTTTGTTTTCTTTTTATAGAGTAACAACAACAAGGTGCTTTATATTGTAAAGACCCTTCAATACTACAGTTGAATTAAACTAATCTATTTTCATCTTTCTCCCTTCATGTCTCATTCACACATATATTCTGTCTTGCCTTGGTTGACTTTTATCCTCTTCCCTTCAAAGCAAACTCAGACTCTGTGTGCACTGTGTTCTCTTTGCAGATCATAAATCACACTCTGCACAGTCTGTCTTACCTCATCTGTCAATCTGTTCATCATCACTAGAAACCAAAAGGGGCTCAGAGGAGATCCCTGATGTAATCCTGCCTCCACCTTGAACCCACCTGTCACTCCTGCTGCACACCTCACCACTGTCTCTCTGTCCTCATAGATGTCCTGCACCACCCTCATATATATATCTCTGTCACTCCTGGCTTCCTCGTGCAGTACCACAGTTCCTCTCTCAGCAGCAAATCATCTGTTTTCTCTGAACCACAAAGTCACTGTGCACCTTCTTCTGACCTTCTCTTAACCTCTGCATCAACACTTTTATAACCTGAATTGAAATTAAAATTAAAACTTTAACAATTCTGTTTTGCAGTGTTAGTCAGTGAGTGACTGGCTGCTCCTGTATGGGATTAGAACGATGCCACCTTATCCCAGAGTCCAGCCAATGATGCGATCCACAGTCGTATATACGCAGCTAATCGACGTCGCTGACAGGCTATGACAGCGTCCTTATGTGCCGACACCGGTGTTTTAGCGAGCAAAGCGGCGTGGCTGATGTGGAGTGAAGCCACGTTAATGACAACGTAGGTGAATTCAGCGGTTGAGAGGAGGCGTCAGACAGCAGGACAGTCAAAAACTCCCGACCACACTGGTACTGGGAATCCCACAGTGCTCGTCCTTTAATAAACACTCCTCACCAACAAGGCTGAACGGCTGCTGTCTCATCATACATGAAGCGAGCAGCGTTCATACAACAGAGGGCAGGGCGCATGCTTGTGACATCACTAAACATGAACTTGTCTTAAAGAGACACCACTAGGGATGGGTACCGGTGTCCGGTGCCATCTGACGTAAACGGTAGTAACCAGACCGAAAAGCAGCGCACATTTCGGTGCTTTATTTCGGTGCTTTTTTTTTTTCCTGAGCCAATTCTAGCCAATCATTTTACGTTTCCGAGGATAGTAGGCGGGGCCAGGTACGTACGTTCTTTAGAGCAGAGCTACAGATTAAAATGCCCAAGGCGAAGCGATCAAAAGTCTGGCTGTACTTCACAGCAAAAGATGCAAACTCAGCAGCCTGCAACAAGTGCTTTAAGATGATACTGTGATACTGTGCAAAGGAGGTAACACCTCAAATCCGATGAAACACCTGGCGACGCATAGCGGTTTTTTTTAAAAGCCGAGAAATGCGCCGTGTTTGATAGCTTTCAGCGTAGCAGAAATGATGACGGATGATGATGCAGCAGCAGCCGTTCTCCTCTGCGTGAGTAGCTTCATGTTGTTCGTGTGTAATTAACGTTGAGTAGGCTAACCACATTATTACATTAATGCATGTAAGGTGAACTAGCAAACACCGTCGTAGTTACATGCGGCTGTCTTCTTGTTTGATGGCAGATACTCCCTTCACCCTGGCCAAAAAGGCTAAAATGACCAAAGAAAAAGTGGAAAACAGTTAAACATGAGAGGTTTTTGGACAAAGTTTGTGTTTTTTCCATTGTTTAAGCACTGCTTCCAGCCAAGAGTGAGACCATATATGCCCTATAGCTGCAGAAAAGGCTAACTTTGTTATCTTTTTACAAAAAAACAGCTGAACATGAGAGGTTTTTGGACCAATTTTGTGTTCTCCATTCTTTAAGCACTGTTTAAGCACCGGCACCATTTCAAAAGTACCGGTTTGGCACCGGTATCGGATAAAACCTAAACGATACCCATCCCTAGACACCACACTATTGCGACTGTTACACATGGAAACTTATAAGCATAACTTCTCTCCAACAAACGTGGAATAACAGGAAGATCCTTTATAAACACAAGTCATTTCTTCTTCTTTATATGGAGGAATTAACTGGAAACAAACTTGGCTGCATGAAGGACAATTTAAAGGAGTTTCTTATAAAATACTACAGAACTTTAAAATTTAGAGACGAAGCCAAGAAGACACTGCAGAGGTTTCAGCCTGATGTGAACTGTTCTGCTTCTTTCTGTGAGTTACGCACTGAAACTATTTATCATCTATTTTATCAGAATATAAACACCAGAATCAGAGTTGTTTCTAACAGCAGTTTCATTATTGATCCAACAGATTTATCACTGATCTGTTAAACCTGATCACTTAACCCTTTCACACACAGTGGTCACTACAGTTACAGCTATTCAAAGGCTTGTATTAGCGTCAGTGTTGATGGTATACTTGCACATAAACCACTACACTGGACACTGATGTGTCCCTCCATACCCAGTCAAAACCTGTTGTCCACCTAACTGGACATGTAAAAAAATCTCTTTGAAAAGTACATGTTTAAAAAAATGAAGTTCAAAAATCTTTTTTTATGCCTAAAGATGAATAAAAGCACTTAAGAAAAAAATCCTGATTGAGGTTGTCATAATTCATGTGTGAAAGGGTCAAAACTAGAAAATAAACGATCACGTTTTGAGTTGAAAACAGTGACAACAGATACAAAATCACATAGTTCATAATAAAAATGGCTGCTGTGAATCTTCTAAATCCAGTGGATGATGTTCAGGTTGTGTTTGTGCTGATTACAGAACCATGTGATGTGATGACTGCAGTGAAGAAGAGCAGCATATACTGTCACACAGCCCCGATAGCAACATGACTCTGGACCAGATCTGTAGACCAGGTCTGGACTGGAGTCCACCTGTGCAGTGGAACAGATCAGGATCTGTTTGTTGTTGTCACCTCTGAAGAGCTTTGACGTTCAGTTTTAGACAGTTAAAATCATTATTTGCGCCTAAGAAAGATCCAGTGTTTCTGGTCTAAATGTGTCATATAAATGCATAAACCACAGGATTTACCACTAAGAGCTCCAGTCTGGCCAGAATGCCGTCAGCCCCCTGTGTGGATGTTATAGCGTGGACAGGGTGAAGGCCAGATCAGTGACAGATAGAAGAAAGCAGAGGAACAGAAGAAAGAAAAGGGACAGAAAAGAAGGGTGGTGGGGAAAAGTCGAGGGTGAAGCAGATGTACACAATGGGTCTCCACCTGCTGCCACAGATGGAGCTCCCACAGCCAGGGGAAGGAGTACTAGCGGTCCAGTGCAGCGGCCAGCCAATCGCTGCAGAGGCCGGCCACTTCAGAGAAAGCCAAAGACGGGACCCTGGACCCCAAGAACCACCCGACACCTGGGGAACCCCGACCGCACAACTAAGAGGAACAAGCCATCCCGGAAAACAACCCTCATAGGAGCAGGCCAGCAAGTCTCGCACCAGTTGTGACATCACATCCTGTGTCGTGCAACACAGACGTTGTGGTGCGTTGGTCAGTATCGCTTAATGTTTGTAACTTGATCCATTGTGCCGTGGTCGCTGCAATCATGCTCATTTTCCCACCATTTTAATGATGATCCTGCACCGAAGCTCAGAGACACACGAATACACAGAGTGAGATGTTGAAGCAGTTTGAAAACTTGAATTTGTAGAAAGACCTTTGCAAAAAACACCCTCAACAAAGTCGTGGCTTCCAGTTTTGCTTCTCCTTATCAGCTCGTGTGACGTGATCCTGTCTGAATGGTCTAATGTAGGAGAAGAGTGCAGCGCCTTCTCCCGCCTTAACCACAGTTAAACGACTGCATCTGTGTGCTGACCAGATGAGTTAAATGACCATTGTGGGGGTATGATGGTGCCAGGAGTGGTTCCAGGGGTGGCACCACAGGGGCACTGGTCCCAGCTGAAATTTGATTGGCCCCCTGAAGTGCCCCTGTCCTGTCACTCATCTGTCCTTTGCGGGAGTGCTCATCAGATTCAAATCCCAAGTCCCAACACTAGTGGTGCTAATGAGAAAAATAGGAATTTCCAGTGTGGAATCTTACAGAAGAAGAAGATTTGAAACTCCTGCAATCAAAGCTTTTCAACCGACAACTGGTTAGAGCAGGGGTAGGCAACCTTTCTGATGGCGAGTGCCATTTAAAATTTCCTCAGAAGTCAGTGTGCCATATGATTGCATTAGCAGTAAATTTAATAACGCTCTATATGAACAGTTACACATTATATAGAACCACTTTATAGAATTATATTTGTTTGTAAATGTTGGCAGCTATCAGCGAATACTTATCAGCTATTTTGAAACAAAAAAAAGACACTTTTTATTCATAACAAGAACTCCATAACAGCAAATTAACTGTACAACGGAAAATACAAATGCTGTTTATGGTCTCCTCACAACAATGATAAGAAAAATAAACTGGGCCAATATGGCATGTTTGTTAATACAGAGACACACATGTTAATGTGATCTCTGGTCTCCCACTCAGAGACACAGGTCTCCGAGTGTCCAGCATTCAGACGGCTACCTGAGGACTCATGTGAGAGAAAATCTGCTCACACAGATATGTAGAGCCAAATACTGTCAATAAGGCCTCTGCAATGTTCTGAAGACAGTTAAACTTGTCAGGTAGTGATGTCCAGCAGGTGACAATGCAGCTCCATGAACATGCACAGCTGTGGATTCCAGCTGCTTCGATGTCGCATTAACTGGCATTAACTCAGCCAGTTAATGCGAGACAAATCTAGCTGCTCTTCAAAGCTTTCTGGTTTGATCAGAAAATAAAACATTGGTCCATACACCTGAAAGGCCCAAAAATGCATTGTGTCTCGAGTCTACGGATGCATTTTGACTAAAGACCACCCCCCCCCGGATATTAAAGCCATAAAGCCTTTGAATGAAAACAAACGCTGTTGTGACAGTGATGTACAGTCTTGTTGGTAAATGTATGATTAAATCAGATAAAAACTTTGGTTGTAAGCTTCAGATAATTATTTAATAACAGCCAGACATTTTAAATGAGAATAAGAAAGTATTTCTTTGTGCCCCCCTTTCCCTGTTAATGCCTTACTTGGCCCCCTGGCAAGACTTTGCTAGACCCGCCCCTGCACAGTTACCAGCTGTCAGCTATGTAGAAAAGGATCCTGGTGTTATTTGTCTCTCAGAAACAGTTCATAACTTCAACTCATTCATGTCACCTAAAAGGTAAACCTGTTTCTCCATCACCTGTTCAGCTCTGATGATTCAGTAAGGACATCTCCTGGTTCATCTTCATGTTTCCCTCTCACCACATATCCAAACCGATATCATGACCAGCAGCTTTACAGCTGTGGCTCCAGCAAACATCAGCTGATACTAGAAATTAATATTAAATAAATTCTAACAACAGCTGATCAAGCTTAAACGTGCTGCTGTTGTTTAGTGCGACATCCGCTGGTTTCCTCTTTCTGGCGCAAAGTGGGAGATAAACAAACGATCAGCTGATCATTGATCAGTTTTATGATTGAAGTAGAAACAGGAGAGGGAGGGGAGAGAATGAGAGAAGAAGAGGCAGCTGTGCAGCTTCAGCTTTGTGTCTTTTTCCATCCTAGCTGCAGTCCGGGACAAACTGTGTTCCTTCTCAGCTCAACACGAAACGCGTAATAATTTCTCTGAATACGAGACGATTCCGTTTGTATGTGACGGTTGGCAACTCTACTAACTAACCTTATGAATAAAATAAAGTTCACTATCAGTAAAATCATAGCACTCACCCAGCTGTATAGAAACTCCATCATGCTAGCTAGCACCCAGTACGAGTTATTGTAACTGACTGTAAAAAGTCAGCACAACGAAAATAAACTCCACCTAAACTTGGTTTATATCTGACCCAGTTAGACTGCAGGTCATAACTTCTTACCTGAAGTTTAGTTCACCTGATGCTCCGACCGGCGGCTGCCTCGGGTCTCTCCTCCTGCCTCCCCTTCCCTCATCCACCTGCTGGCCTCCACCACTTGTTAATTTTACTGAATCTGTGGAAGCTACGCCATGGCCACCACCAAACAACTGAGTTATTTTTACACGCCGACCAGCGTCTGGCCAGTCCACCACCCAAAAAAAAAAAAAAATTCATCGGGCCACCGAGCAAATGTCCGGTATGCCCGATGGCCAGTCCAGCTATGGTCGTGCGTGCCATCATCAGCAAAAACAACAAACAGTTAGGAGCCATTACGTCATTTCACAACACAACGCAGCCTCGTTAGTGCAAAACTGCAGCTAGCAAAACATTGTTTAAAAGCTGAGATCTCACAGAACAAAACTGCGAGTTTCATCACGCTCCGACCAAAATTCATCGAACCAGCTGAAACAGCAGACCACAAATATGCACAGCGTTCAATAAATATAAGGTAAAATTCGCTCCTTCCAACGCGTGAACATCCAGTCGGGACTCCAGAACTTTCCCTTCCTCACTCGATCTCCCACAATGCCTCAGAGCCGTTTCACGTCGAAAATCACAAATTTTGCCCGGCTACAGACATTTGATTGGACCAGGGTGAGTGTTGTAAATTTATGGTTATGTGTATTTTTTGCTCTGCAACTTCTGATTGGTGGACCTGACGTAAAAACAGTGATGTTAACTTGATTCTCTTGGCTAAAATTATTTTAAAAAGAGGGTCAATCATGTAAATCTGGCAATAGAAGCCAAAGTTACAGCCCCTCAGAGTTTAAAGAGAAAAGGCACGTTTCCAACACTCGGTTATGTAAAGGGAAACAGGCCCAAAGTGCCTGAGTGTGTGGGTAATTCTTCAAATAATATTCAAAAACAAACATTTTTAAGCATGTAAATAAAATTAAATCATTTCTGCTCTTCAATACCTAAGAAATTAAAACTGGCAGATGATACCAAAATGTGAAATGCCTGGCTATCTGTGCATTTAGTGCTGTAAGTTTTCAGTTTACCTCCAGAAGCATAAATCTTTGCACCAAACCATTAGTCCTGTTATTGCGCCTGTTGATGTGGGTGTGGCCAATGAAATGTCTCCATTACTTGTGTTGACACCAGGCTGTGACATTCTACAGGTGATGGTGGCACACTGTTCAGTCTTGGTTTTGGATGCTGATGTGTGGACCCAGGGCTTGGGCCACAGCTACTTCTTTCCCCCAGAGACCAGGCTTATGGAACAGGCTGCTTACAGCACCCCCTGGTGGTGTTAAAGTGGAGTAGAGCCATGAGTGAGAGATGATCTCTTTCCCTTTGCCCTGCTGTTGGTCCTCATATCATCCTCCTTCCTGGCAACAGTGGGATGCATAAGTTGGTTCTCATGGTCACTGCAGTGTCGCTGTCCTGCTCAGCCAGAACATTGAGACTTCTGATTTCTTGGGGACGGGAATGATGATGAAAGATGTGGGGACCACCAACTGCTTCAGGAAGAGGTTAAAGATGTTGGTCAGCACATGCTCTAAAACATGATCTGGAACGCCCACAACACATTTGGAGAGCACTGAACTCTGAGAAAGCACCAAGTGTGTAAATCCGTGACTCCATAACCACAGACTGGGCTCTCTTTAAAAGCTAGAGAGGAAATTCTCACTCACTGGGACACCGATCTGCACCACGGAGCGGTCTCATCAAAACATTATCTCAGGACACCACGAGCAATACACTGGAGAGGAATCATAGCCAGAGACTCAACTTTATCTCTGTTTTCTTTGTACTATTGTAGGGTCTTTACCTTACAAAGGAACAAAAACAGAAAGTAAAGAGGCGGGAACAACAATCCTGGGAGACTGCCAACAAGCCGACTGTTTTCTGAAATCACACCCTGCACACAAACTGGTGGATGCAGAGAGGTCAGCTTGTTGTGGTACATGTAGTGTCAGTGAGGTGCAGGGACCTTTGAACAGATTATTCCAAAGTCAAATGCTCCCATAGAGTGATGCTACTGCACATGTTTCATATGGATGTCATATGATATTAATATGTGCTACACCTGCCTCTCAGCATGGACTGGTACAGCACTGTCCTACTCGACCAATCAAAGCACTGTATACAACATGCCTCACACACTACACGTAAGAGCTTCTAACATTCCCTCTGTTTGACATGCAGGCAGGAATCAAACCACCGACCTGTTTAGTAGATGACCTGCTCCATGTGGAGTGCACCCCACATGGGCTCACTGTTAGTTTGTTGGATCTGCTCGCTCCAGCTGCAGGTCAAACAGCTGGTGATGGATGTGTGAACGCATTAGTCAGGTGTACCAAGGATCTTACAGCTGATCATTTCTCTCAGAACGAAACACAAATACAGGACAAAAGGACCCCGTGGAAAGTCACGGACTCAGTGATGAACACCGTATCAACAAGAAAGGACGTCCACACTGAAGGCAGTCCAGCTGTAGGAGGTGTGAGAAACAAAGTACAGCTCCTTCAGGTATTGTCTGTAGGAGGGACTCATAACTTTAACAGTAACTATTTAACAAAATGACAGAAACCTTAACTGTATAGGCTAAAACACAAATGTCATGTGATCTGTTGATAAGACCAACACTAGTTAAATCATCAGTGTGTTTACCAGCTGAGGTAAAGAGTTAACTGCAGGTTGACCTTTGACACCACTGAACCCTGTTTTCTTTAAACTCAGTATTGTTGATGTATTTCAGTGAGGTTTAAAGTATTCACAGTACAGTTTGCACTTGTATCAGTTTGTATTAACCACTGACTCTGGTGACTGTAACACTTGTGCTTTTAGATGCCACAGCAGATTTTGACACAGTACATCACAGTATTCCTGTCCTTAGAGGAGCTGCCTTAGAGTGACTGAAGCCACATGTGTCTGACAGAAGTTTGTCTCTGTTGATAAACTTATCATCTGTCACACTCTCATGTGGTGCACCTCAAGGGTCCATCCTCAGGCCCTTCTTGTTAGTATTTATTGACTTCCCCTCGGCCTTGTTATTAAAACCATTTCATTTGTATGCAGACGACTCACATGTACCTGAGGTTTAAACAGAATGACCCCCTCAGGTCATGTCTTAAGGATATCAGAGCAGGGCTGGCGCTGAAGATTTAGATTTTATATAAACCTATATTTTATATCGTTGGGACTTTTTAGTAGCAGCACTCTGATGGGTCTAACCTCTGGGCTATGACGTAACATCTGCAGAAGGACAGGCTCCATTCCCAACAGTCAGGGCGCTGTGTGAGTGTCTCTCACAAACAGTGAGGATGAGGGGTTTATCCTGCTGAAGAGACCTGGCTGCATGTTCACAGATCACAGGTGTGTGTGTGTGTGTGTGAGTCCAGGTGGGCGGAGGCGAGTAAGCACAGACTCCAGGTGGGTTTTTCCCTCAGGTGGTTGTTTTATTATAAAAGTTGAAGTTTCTACTCTGACAGTGAACGAAGAACAAAAACGTCCACAACATAAAAACAACATGATGATGATGAAGGGGGCGGGGGGTTTCCATGGTAACACACAGGAGGGGTGGAGGGTGCAGGGGTAACCATGGTAACAGTGAGAGGAGGGGGTTACTGTACTGTCCTCTGCTGTGGGACAGTTTAACATCTGATGACCTCACACACACGTTACTGTAAAGACACACACACACACACCCTGTTCTCACACACACAGTGACACACACACACTCTCTGTGGTCTGGTGTGTGTGTTTCAGAGCACTCCGCCTCCCTCTGTGTCACCAGCACCGACACCCAGTCACAGGTCATGTGACCTGTGAGTCAGGCTGAGGCTGCTTAAATAAACATCTGTACCCAGGTGATGCTGTCAGACTCACCTGATGGAGTCATGTGATCTATACAGAAGCAGCTGTTAACCTCTGACCTCTCTGACCTGTCTCTTCTTCTTCTGTCCCTGCGATCAGCTGCAGCAGGAAGTGTTGCTGTGCTTCCTGTCAGGTGGAACCTTGTTTCTATCAGAGGGGGACGGTAGACACACCTGCTGTGAGGCTCCACCCCCTGACCTGTACTCTGAAACACACACACCTGTCACTCTCTCTCTAACACTCTCTCTCCCAGCTGCAGCTCTTCGTCTCTACTCGTCATCGTCCTCCTCCTCCTCTTCATCCTCGCCCTCATCCTCGTCCTCCTCCTCTCCTCCCTGAGCTGAAGAGCTGGGGTTCCTGGCATACGTGCCGCCGCCACGGTACGCCACCATGTCCTGAAACACACACAGGAAGCAGCTTATCCTCTGTGGCAACACACTCACTAAAGGATTACAAAATAAAAGCCTGACAGAGACCTCAGTGCACGCATTCATCAAAGGTTTACAAAATAAAAGCCTGACAGAGACCTCAGTTCACGCGCTCAGTAAAGGTTTACAAAATAAAAGCCTGACAGAGACCTCAGTGCATGCATTCATCAAAGGTTTACAAAATAAAAGCCTGACAGAGACCTCAGTGCACGCATTCATCAAAGGTTTACAAAATAAAAGCCTGACAGAGACCTCAGTGCACACGTTCAGTAAAGTTTAATGTTTTATACATTTCTCCATGTATTTATTTGCCTGTTTTAAGTCTAACTGTATGAATAAAGGACCCATCTGCTCAGCAGCAGCATCACACTGAAGGCTGTAGAGCTGGGCGATATGACCCAAAATTCATATCTCGATATATTTTAGCTGGATGGCGATATAAGATATATATCTCGATATTTTTTTAAAGCCATAAAGTAAGAACAAAAAGAGAGTTCTTAGTCAAAGCTGTGACCGACCCAGATGTCACACAGGCACTTTTATTAACATACAGCAGAGATGTACATAAAAAAAACTACTCAAAAATAAATTATGAGCATTTATTAAATAATGATGCTCTATAAATAAAAGAAAACTATGTTGTTTTGTGCATAACAAAGAGCTCACAACTGTGCAGTCAAAATGTAAACTAACAGACGCTGAGCATAATACCAGACAGATTTCACAGCTGCTCTGTTCCCAACTTCTACTGCGTGACTGACAGCCTGGAGTTTGAAATCCTCTTCGTAACCATGTCTCTGAACAGGAGCCATTTATGGTCCTTATACACACACAGTACGGTAATATGACGTTGAAGCACAGTACGTATCACTCCGCGAGGCTCCTCGGTAGCCGTAATGCTCCGACAATCCATCAAGCGGTGCAACTCCGTAGCTTACCAAAGTCGTACTAAAACATTTATTGACAGATTGCTGAGCGCCGTGTATCACATAAAATTGGTTCGCGGTCATCAAGCACAACCAGAATTCATACAAAAGGCGCGCAGTCAACTTTTGAGAAAATGAAAGGATTTCAGGCCGTGCAGTTAGGCGTTAGCGTGGCTAGCTCGTTAACACGTTGACGCCGTCCAGCCCCACGCACGGGGCGATGCGCAGTAACTTGTTAACGGAGATTTGCCGTGTCGATCTTGTCGCTGCCTGCAGGTGAAGCGATGGGGGAGGAGGGGGAGTTGTGTTCAGTGAAGGAGAGGCGAGCTGGGCGAGGTCGCCCAGCTCTAGAAGACTGTTCCTGTTCCTGGAGGATCTCAGTCTATGAATCAGTTTCACTGCCACCTGGTGGTGAAATACTAAAATACACAACACTCCTTTGAACGTCCATATCACAAAGAAAATGCTAGAAGCCTGAAATAAAGACAAAATCAGATGAACACTCAAACTATATGTGGCCTTTTAACATGGGTACATATTTCCATCCTCCTCAGCCTTACGCCCAGAGCTGATATCAGGGCTCGCACATATGAACATGTTATTATTTTACTGTCAGTTACCTCAGATTGGACATGTGACCCTCCAGTCTCCAAACAGCTGACAAACAGCTAATGTCAGACTGGACTGTCCTAAAACACACTTTCCTATTCTTACATCGTATCAGAGTTTAATCAACAGCAGTCCAATTGTGACCACGTTAGATCCACTTCAAAGAAACTTCCTCTAACAGAGGCTAAGAGCAGCTAACAGTCATCAGTTAGCATTGTTACTGACTTGTATTTAACTCCTGTCACACAGTTTGACAGCCTCCTCCAGAGTACATGTGGTAAACAGCTGACTGACAGCCAGACTCTGGGGTCAAAATGTAGTTTAAAAGTATTCAAACGTGTTAAAGTAGAAAATGTGTTTTTACACAGATTAGAGGAACCATGCAGTACAGAGGGTTAGGAGAACAGAGGCTGATGTTTCTGGGGACTCAGATGTACTCTGAGCTCCTCAAACCCGTCATACCTGACTGTATCAGGACACACACTGTGACTGGTTTATACCCTCTGTCTGTGTGAGTGAGCCTCACCCGGTCGTATTTCTCTCGTAGCTTCTGGGCCTTCTCCTCGTACGGCTGCTTCTCAGACTGGGACAGCTTGCTCCACATCTCTCCCAGCTTCTTGGCACAGTCTCCTATAGACAGCCCAGGATACTGCTGCTTCACACTGGGACGGTACTCACTGCAGAACACGAAGAACGCAGACCTGCACACAGAGACAGGCTACAGGTCAGAGGCAGGTCTGGGTGTGAGTCTGAAATGGAAACATGAGTTTAACACAGAGAGAGAGCTGCTCACTGTACAGTTCTGATTATTAATCACTCTGTCAGAGAGCAGCTCAGAGACTGGAAGCATGAGCAGAGTCCAGGATGAGAGCTGATCCAGGATCTGCCTCTGTGTTTGAACATGGACTCAAACATGAGAGCAGCTCTGTGCTGCCCCCTGCTGGCATACTCAAAACACACAGACTCACAGTGTGTTTGGGGTCTTACATCAGGTGCTACCTGGACCTTCAGAGTGTGTTTGGGGTCTTACGGAGGTCTTTTGGGGGCGTTGGGGTCTTTCCTCTTGCGGCCCCTCTTTCCGAAGCCTTTGGGGGGGACGTAGTCTTTCATCTCACGGTTGTAGCGCACCTTGTCAGCTTTGGCCATGTCCTCGAAACACTTCTTATCACTGGGAGACAGAGCCTGGAGGCAGAGAGCAGACAGTCAGTGTGTGACCTCTGACCTTTGAACTCTCGGGGTCACACTTGCAGAAAACAATGCAGAAAAATACAGAATCGATACAGTTTTCCTGCTGGGACCAGCTGCAGACGGACAGCTGAACACAGCTGGAATCCAGATGTTTCCATCAGCAGGTAACAGCAGCTGCACCTGTCTGCTTCAACCACAGCTGCACACATCTGTCTCAGGGTTTGACCTGAGCTGCAGTCAAGCACTGATCAGTGACTCCCTGCAGGTTCACTGCAGTAGATCTGTGCTGCAGGCGATGCTGCAGATGTTACAGCTGTTATCAGTTCCTGTTTCAGAGCTTTGTCTACACTGGAATGAAACATGGGAATAATTCAGTCATGTGACAAGCACAGACTCTTTAGACTTTAATAACAGGAGAGCGTGTGTTCCTGAAACCTGACCAGATGTGTTTAACTTAAAGTGCTCACATGATGTACGAGTCCAGCACACAGGAAGTGATCATGTTGTTCTGTGGAGCTCATGCTTACATTAAAGGTTGAACTGTTTCCTGTCCCTGACAGTTGACACCTCCACACACACATTAGCACGTTCAGCTTAGTAAGGACCTTCATTGACATAATACTTTCCCTAGCCCCTTACCCTAACCATAAACACACACACACAGAGTACTGTTAGCTGCAGACCTCCTCAGCCCTCTGTGAGGCCCTGAGCTCCTCTGACCTCCTTCATCCAGTGAAGAAGAACATGTGATCTCAGCTCACACTGACCGTGCTGACTGATGCTCAAAACTGCACGTTTCACACATGCATCCAGATGTTGTTCTGTCCCAAACCTCTGGGCCCTGAGCAAACGGTCCTGATGATGGAGGCTCAGGTGGAGCTCAGGGTTTATCAGATTAGAGCTCGCTGTAAGTGAACATGATTATCTGTTGGGTGAGAGCCTGTAACTGTGTGTCTGTGACTCATGACTTTAATCGATCCATCCCACTAACGAGCCCCTCTGTGAATCCCTACCTTATCGTGGTGGAGGTGTTTGTGTGTCCGTGGGATCCCAGGGGCCATATTGTCTGGGCTTTTTTTTGTCCCCTGGTAGGGTCTCCTGCCCCGGATAAGTGGGGATGGACACTAACAGGCCAGTTACAGCTGTGTTTTCAGACACTTTGCTTCATTGGTCACAGAGAGATGTGGCTCTGTGTGTGCTGCTGAGAACTCATTTCTGCTCTTTCAGTCAAATCCAGCATTACAGAGGAGCAATAAGTGACTCAGTGTGAGGACAGAGCTTTAACTCTGACACACCTGTTGTCCCAACAGCAGCAGCACAGCCACAGCAGACTGCAGTATTTCACTGCTAGAGTTTGTGCAGTAAACTGTGCATCAGACGCTTTAATCACATGTGGTTCATGGAAATATTCTCCTCCTGAAAGTGACACTCTCAGTCTCAAACTGACTCTGAGCCACTGCAGTAAATCCACCAGCTTGTTAACATGGAAACAAGCTGCAAGCATCAGTGGATTTGACTCCCAATCTTCCTCTTTAACATTAAAACCTTATATTTCACAGGCTGCATAAAACAACAGATTAGAACACACTGGGGCCATACGAGGAAAATCTAATATTGTGATATTTTTGGCATGAAACACGATGTATATATCATGATATGTCTTGATGGGATGAGCTGCAGTTTAAGACTCCTTGAATTCAAGTTCATGTAAATATTGGCACGTGTGGCATCCACAGCAGTAAAAGCTAATATAAACCACTTCTATGTCCACCAAACAGCAAAAACAACAAATAACTAAAGGAGCAGTTACGTTGTTTAAAACAGTGGATGATTTTCCAGCTGGTGGAATAAATTTATGGTCGTACTACCTTTTGTGGCAATAGTTTTATGGCACATTTTGGAGGTTACTGCATTTTCTTGGACACTCTTTGTGAAATCTAATCAACGGTGAGTCTGAAACTCCTGCTGTTGCCTTTATTTTCCCTGTCTGGTAGTACGTAAACACGCATGCTCAGCGCGGTTTTCCATGTGGGAGGGGGGATTAATGATGCATTCAAAGAGTGTGGGAGAAAAAATACTCAGTGAATTACATTCATACAGCTTAATATGGCCATTACAACCTGTACTGATGGTTACGATAAAACCATTTTAACCATCGTACATGGAAAAACTTGCGATACATCGAGTATATTTGACATGTCGCCCAGCCCTGGGTAAGACCAGCATTTTGTAGTCCATTCTCTGACGTCATGTTCAGGTGAGGCGACCATAATGCTTCCTTTTCTGTTTCCGAACTCCAAATCCACTTGTGACCTCGATGAGGAAAAGGAGACAGGATGGAGTTTTGGAACACAGCCCTGCTCTCACAGACATCACGCCGACATGTTCTTCTACATGTTCCTCAAACAGCTTCTGTGTGCACTGCTGCCACCTCCTGGTTGTAGGAGCATGTTACAGTCCACCAGCTGCCACTAAACAGATTTACAGACCACAAACACACAGCAGCTTTGATTGATAATCTATCACACCCTCTGCTCTGCTGATAGACTCTGACTGTGCTGAGTGCTCAGACTGAGCAGAAAAGAGCTCTATAAGAACCACTGCATTTACCATGCTGTGCATGTGTTCTGATGGATTTATGCTAGAGTTTATTCACATTTCATTGTGTTTCATTTACTGTAATTATCCTGCCTGTCATGTTACAGTGGGTACTAGGGCTGCCACAAACGATTATTTTGATACAGGGTTCGTACACTTTTTTCAGGGTCAAATTCAAGCACTTTCAAGGCCCCTTTTAAGCCCCCCCCCCCCGCCAAAAAAAAAAAAAGAATGCATGTTTCAATTTGCATCACCTCAGTAAGACCATGTGAAAAGACACCTTAGCTCCCCTTTTGTTAGGACATAGAAAAACGTGAAGTCCTAAATGATCACTTTTAAAGTGTTTGTGCTAATAACATCATGTCAGACAGGCATGGAGAACAGCACTGACTGTTTAAGTAGTTTAATGTGTCGGTGGCAATAAACACATTTTGAATGAAAGCCGGGGAACTTTGGTAGCACAGAAACAAGTGGCTTTGTGAACATATGGATCACTCATATTACCATTATTTCACCCAAAGGCACCAAGTTAATACTCAAAAAAGCTGCAGCAATACACACAAATATAAACAGTACTTGGTGACGACTTTGCTTTTAGCCGTTAACCCTCTGGTGTCCAGGGTATAATTCGCCGTTTTTGCCTACTTTTGATTTGGCCTCTATATTTCACCTTTAAAAACTGTTTATCTTGCCAATCTGTTATTTACTCATTTTGTCATAATGTGTCAGCACAATTTATCTAAATTCAGACAAAATTTAAAATACAAGCAGAAAGTGAGGATTTTTTTACTGTAAAACCCACAAGCATGTTTAACGAATCATTTTCATAACTTGAAATGCAAATAGAAATTGGACATTTAAAAAAAAAATATGAACAAGTTTTGCAAACAACAACGTTACGTGGTGCTATTTACCTAAAAATGCATCCAAGGCTCAGACGTTTTTTATATAACCATTTCAAACTATTTACAGAACAATCAGGTGTTCTGCATCAAATAAGAAGGCACACAAATTATTTATGCAACTCCAAAACATAGTTTGTGTCACTATAACACAGATGAGAACAGCACAGGGATAAACCTGCAGGTCTGACAGCAGGTGTGTCACTCGGCGTTTACACTGCAATCTGCCGTTGGTGGCTTTAAGGCAGCAACTGTGACGTTCACTAGTAGAACTGACACACAAAACAAAACAACTACACCACACACTAACTACACAAGACAACACACTAACTTGAGACTCCAAACACGGTAAACGTCACAAATCTCTCACGTATCAAAACACTCTCTCTCTTTCGCTCACTCGCTCTCTCTCTTCCCTCTCTTCCCAACAACCAAATGCCACATGTTGGCGTATCATTTTTAAGTGGTCGACATGGTACATTTTTCCACCAATAGGAAGGAGTGTTTTTCTTTTCCCCCAAGCAAAGCGTGTTTGCTAGCGCTCTCCATAAAAAGCGCAGTTTTTACCATTTCTTCCCAGAGTAAACGCCACTGTTTTATTCAGAACCCCCAAACAAAAACATCGGTTTTACGTGACCTATCAACACAATTTAAAAATTGGTATACAGTTTGAAGTCCGCATACGTTTGACCCAAGTTGAAATGGAGACTCTGGGTCCGTCGACCCCAGAGGGTTAATCAGAAAGCCTTAAGTTAGCTAGTTATGTATCGGGCTAATGTTTAAAGCTTTCACTTGAGTAAATTAACTCATATTACTGCTAAGTAATGTTAGCTAAGTTCACAGCATATTCCATAATAGCGCTGCTGTATTGCATCACACTCAGTGCATTTCAATCGTTTCTCCAGCGAGTTTGATAGCTAGCAAAATAATAACCATAATTTAAAAAAAAATAGCATGTGTAACGTACACGTACTGGGAAATTATTTACTAGCACTCACCTATCATGCTACTGGAGCACGAAACTCCGCCATTGTTGTTTTCCATCAAACACTCATTAAAACAGCAACCTACAGGTATGTTAGCGCACTCATCCCCGACTGTCCGAGGGAGGGGCGGGGTCACATATTGGAACAGACGCAAGGCAGCCCAGGCGGGAAATTTTGCTTTTACATTTTGTGACTTATTTTATTTCTCTATCTGATAAGAAAACTATTCAATCATAGTTATTTATTGTGAATGAAATACAGTTACATTCTCAAGCACTTTTAAGCACCACATCTGAAATTCAAGCACTTTCCAAACCTTGAAAAGACGACATTAGAATTCAAGCATTTTCAAGGATTTCAAGCACCCGTACGAACCCTGTTGATAGTCGACTAGTCACCGATTATTTTTGCGATTAGCTAATCAGATCATGCATCCATTGGACATAAAACGGACAGCTTATTGCATCAGCAGCATCTGCTCTTATATAACTATCATTAGCTTACAGCTTTAAGTGTTTAAGGTCTGTGCTAACTAAAATTAAAGACAAGATGATAGTTTATTAAATTTTGATGACATTTGTAGATGTTTCGGTGAAGTTTAATAAACTCCTTGCTATCTAAAATCTAACAGGACACTGGAGTAAATTCTCGAGCATCTCACACTTCTGATAATCAGTTGTCTGCTTGACGTTTATTCAGCTGTGTAAAAACTATAACTTTAATCTCAGCCAAACCGATTTACTCAGGAACAAATAAAATACTGAAAAAAGCCAAACAATAACATTTTTAAGTTATCTAAGTGACTAATATATCATGTTTAACCTGAGTAGCGAAAGATTTGCCGGGAGTCCGGTGTTCTCACCGGCTCTAGTGAGCCTTGCCCCCGGCTAGCTATCGAGCTGGTGGGTAACAGACGTCTCCGAAAACGTTGGAGCGCTTTGAAAATATGCGGTGTCTTGATAAACTGAGCAGATATTTGAGGTTTACACAGCTACATTCTCGCTTGAAAATATGTTAAAAGTTTATTTTGTGACCCAGAAAGAATAATAAGAGTAACATTAAAACTAACTAGCTGCCGCCATTGTTGGAAACTGAGCTGGGCCGCGCTATGAATTCTGGGACACAGCTACTTCTTCTTCCTCGGGGTTTAACGGCAGCTGGCACCCTTGTACCTGCAGTGCTGCCACCTTCTGTTTCAGTCCGTTTTTACACTCTTAAATCATACTACTTAAATCATACTACAACCCCAGCTTCTGTGGACTCCAACATACACACCCCTCCCCCAAAATCCACTCTTTCTATCTCAGCACTTCAAGTGAGGAACGAGCTTCGCAAGATCAAGGTGCGGAAGGCTGCAGGTCCAGATGGCGTCAGCTCCAGACTCCTGAGATGCTGCGCAGATGAACTGTGTGGCATCCTAGTTTATCTGTTCAACCTGAGCCTGTCACTGGGGAAAGTACCACAGCTGTGGAAGACCTCCTGTGTGGTACCGGTACCAAAGACCTCCCATCCCAAGGACCTCAGCAGCTACAGGCCGGTAGCCCTGACATCGCATCTGATGAAGACCCTGGAGAGGTTGGTTCTAAACCATCTGCGCTCCCTGGTGAGGTCTTCATTGGATCTGCTGCAGTTTGCTTACCAGCCTGGCATCGGGGTGGAGGACGCCATCATCTACCTCCTGCACCGAGCTCTGACTCACCTGGAGAAGCCTGGAAGCACTGTGAGGATCATGTTCTTTGATTTCTCCAGTGCTTTCAACACCATCCAGCCACGACTTCTGAGAGACAAGCTGGAGCTATCGGGAGTGGACCACCACATGTCCCAGTGGATACTGGACTACCTCACAGAACGTCCACAGTATGTGAGGTCACAGGGCTGTGTCTCTGATACACTGGTCTGCAGTGCGGGGCCCCACAGGGAACTGTGCTGGCACCGTTCCTCTTCACCCTCTACACTGCAGACTTCTCCATCAACTCCCCACGCTGCCACCTACACAGAAGTTCTCTGACGACTCTGCCATAGTCGGCCTCATCACAGGTGAGGGCGACTCAGAGTACAGACAGTGGACTCTGGACTTTGTGGACTGGTGTCAGCAGAACCACCTGCTGATCAACGCCGGAAAACCAAGGAGTTGGTGGTGGACTTCCGGAGACGCAGACCCACCACACTGACACTGGTGAACATCCAGGGTGTGGACATTGAGATAGTGGACTCTTATAGGTACCTGGGTGTTCACCTGAATAATAAACTGGACTGGAGCCACAACACTGATGCTCTTTACAGGAAGGGTCAGAGCAGACTCTACCTGCTGAGGCGGCTGAGGTCATTTGGAGTACAGGGAGCGCTTTTAAAGACCTTCTATGACTCTGTGGTGGCATCTGTCATTTTTTACAGTGTTGTATGTTGGAGCAGCGGTTTATCGGCAGCTGAGAGGAAGAGGTTGGACAAACTCATCAGGAAGGCCAGCTCTGTTCTGGGATGCACCCTGGACCCAGTGCAGGTGGTGGGAGACAGAAGGACTCTGGCCAAAATAACATCTCTGATGGACAGAGTCTCCCACCCCATGCATGGAAATGCTGCTGAACTGCAGAGCTCCTTCAGTGAGAGACTGCTGCATCCTAGATGCATGAAGGAGCGTTTCCGCAGGTCCTTCCTCCCTGCAGCTGTCAGACTGTACAATCAGAACTGCTCCCAACAATCACAGATGTTTACATCAGTGCTGTAACAACTTTTACTGTTATAACTGCACATTACTTTTCTCAGCTTATATATACACTAACTTATTGAAAGTTACATGTTTACTTTTTAATGCACGGGTACAATAAACAATCTGCACTTTTCTAATTATTCTAAATATTCTTAACTATTTAAACATCTTTCAGTATCCTGCTATGTTTGCACACTATGTGTACGCTAATTTAAACAACTGTACTGTACTCTGCTCTGGTAACTATTGTCCATGATGATCTAAAGATGTAAATATGTAAAAATTGTGCTTCGGTTCTGTGTGTCCTGTTCTGTTTGTATATGCGTGTTTTTTTGCTGCTGATACAACCAAATTTCCCCTTGTGGGACAATTAAAGGATTATTCTATTCTATTCTATTATTCCTGCGTCTTTTGTGATCTTATAAAGCTTCAAACGACTCATCGACTATTAAATTAGTCGTCGACGATCGTAATCGTGACTAGTCGACTAATCGTGGCAGCCCTAATTAAAACTAATAAAACAAGTTTTAAAAAGAGACGTTTCCATTTGATTACATTTTGTATGATGGATTATGCAGAAAAAGTAGAATTGGGCTGAAAGATCTATCGCTTTATCACCTATTCAGGTTGTAAATCGTGTGTTTAAAAAGTAATTAAGTAACTAATTACTTTTGAGTAATCAGTAAAGTAACTAGATTACTTTTGGGGGGAAGTAATTAGTAATTAGTTACTGATTACTTCATCAACATTGGTACTGAGTGATGAAGAACACAGCAGTGACCCTGGAGCTGCTCATGATGTCACACGTGTCGGTGTGACATCATGAGCAGCTCTCTCAGTCACAGACATGCTGACTCCACTCATTCACCTCTCTGTGTGTCAGCCCGTGTATGTGACATATAACAAACAGGTCAGAGACTGATCCACCTGTGCAGGTGATGTCACTGACACAGAGTCCTTCACAGCTCAGTGTGAAGCAGGATGAACCATGATCCTCTGAGTCTGTGCTGACTGTAAGCAGGTGTTGATGCTGCCTCGCAGTGAACATCAGTCCTCAACACTGAGCTGTGGTTTTAGTCACCCTGTGTTCCTCTGCAGTTTGTGCTGTGAGGCTCATCACATGAAGCACACACAGAACAGATAGACTCTGCTCACACAGCCTGTTAACCTGGCAAAAGTTTGAATGAGTTTAAACTGTAAGTCTGTGACTGGTGCTGCTGCTCAGGAACACCATGACAACTCTTTATAACTCCCACTATAACCACCGAAACCAGTGAAAAGCTGGAGCTTACTGTGTCCTGATTGGACAGCTGAACACAGGTAGCTGTTACTCACACACCTGAGTCATGTGACCAGGTTCTAACCAGGTACCTGCAGCCCTCCCCCCCTCACCTTCCACCTCTCAGAGCACTTCTTGGAGAACTCGGCGAAGTTGACCGACTGCTCGGGGTTCTTCTTGCGGTGCTCCTCTCGACACGTCTGCACGAAGAAGGCGTACGCCGACGTCTTCCCCTTCGGCTTGTTGATGTCTTTACGCATCATCGTGGCGGCCTGAAAAACCACCACCACAGAAGAAGAAGAGTGAGACGGAGAGCTGAGGCAGTGCTGCAGACACCACAGATATGCATTTATAGAATTGATCCATAATCTTGTTGTACACGTACAATGATAGTAAAGGATTTTATATTCTACTCACAATTCAACTTTGACCTATCAGCAAATACTAAGACACACGAGGGTGCCACTTGACCTCTGACCCCTGCTATGATATAGTTTAATCGGTAATCAGTAGTTTTAATCAGTAATGTCACATGGGTTTATTTTACATTGCATTCAGTGTGCTGGTGGTGATTATTGATCACTGTGATCAGCAGCTGATTCATTGATAACCGTGCGATTACTGACCATCAAATATTAAACTTATCACAGAGAAACCTGATGGTCGGACACTGTGGGTCCATGTTAATGATAATACCTGATCACAGGAGCTGATCGGGGTTATTAACGGGTGTTTTGTTCCTGACAGGGTATCAAACATCACTAACACAATAACGATGAGCTGTCAGACTGGTTTAACCTTTATTTTTACACATTTTCCCGTTTTAAACGCGTTTGTGTGGAATGACCTTTTAACCCGTGAGTCTGCTGTTCTCCACGCTGTGACTTTAACCTATAAACCGGTTATATTCCGCCGGTATGAGCCCGTAATTAACGGTAACAGTCCGGTAACGGCTCCCCGTTGGGCCTCGTTGTGAATAACAAAGGCAGCAGACGGGCTCCATTTTCTCTGCCGGGCAGAGGGAGGCCCTCCAGCAGCCTCTCCTCCTTATGTCCGCGCTGGAAGCTCCCTACAGAGCCCGGTACCCGCTGTACGCCCCGGGCTGGAGGTGTGAGAGCCTCGCTGGGGCGGATGGAGGGGAGTATCCGGGACTCGCGCTGATCTGCGGCCGCTGCGTTAGCCTAGCCGCGCTAGCAGCTAGCTGCTCAGAACAATGGACCACCATTTGCTTCCCGCCCTCTGCGGAGCTAGCCGCCCCATCCCCCTCTGCTAGCAGCGGCTAACCGGCTAACAGCCGCTCACAGTCCCGGTAAACCCGCAGAGAGGCTACAGAGAGCACCGCGGGGCTCTCCGGTGATTCACGGACACATTTATCCCGAAGCACCGTCGGTAATGCTGATACGGGCGGTGCTGCAATGGAAACACACAGTCTCTACGTTTGCTGCGCATTTTTAACGAAGGGCTCCGTCTATGCACTGGAGAGGTCAGCGTTATATAGACGGGGTCAGGCTATTTCCTGGCATTCATACTCCAAAATGGGCGTTTCGTGTTTACAACAACATGTCTGGATCAGTCCTCCGAGAGGGAGCACACAAAGGACCGGGAAGGACACCACATCCCACCACCGCCAGGCTGCCACCGTCAAAGCGGACATTTTATTCCCGTTTTCCAGCTCTTATCCCGGATCTTTTCTCTCTGGATGCCCGCACATCAGAAACAAGATGCCCGGCACATCCAGCTCATCTCCGGCTCAAATACACTGCTATTTTACCGCAGCCCCGCGGTGGAAGGCCGATCGGGGTACTCACTCGTCAGGAGGGCCGGCTGAAACGGACTGGACCGGGTCTGGTTCTCCGGGTCTCGGGTTCTTGTTGTTGTTTGGGGCTGAAGCTGCGACTGGAGCCGTTGGTTCACTTTCAAACTGGGTCGAGCCTGAGACAGGCTCCACCCACCAGCAACGCCCCCGTTGCTCATTCCTATTCAGGGGGCGGAACACTGTTTGCAAACATGGGCGGAGCTCGTCTAAATAACGACCTCTGATTGGTTATAGGCACTGTTAGTCAAATCCAGTTGTGCCACACGGTTCCGCCCGCAGAGCGCTGCTACCAGGGCGGGAATTCTACACATAAACAGGGCGGGGCTAAGTTCTAGAACCTCTATCTGTTTTGTTGGAATTTGTGTATGTCAGGTGTTCTGACCAATCAGAGAACACGTAGCAAATAACAGCGTAGCAATTGAGTGAAAAGGTAAAAACAATGTCTTGAATTTTACAGGATTATTAATTTTTTTTTTTTACATTTAAAAATACATTAGCAGGTATTTTGGGGCATTTGTCCCTTTATGTGTCATATTTTACAGATGTTTGTCAGTTGAACTGAATAATAAACATGAAAAGAGTCCCACTGACCTCTGAATGACTTGAAATTATAAGCCGCTCCTCAATACTCAAGTACTATTTTAAAAACTATTTTAAGCACTTTGGTAAAATATGTGTGCCTGAATTAAACAACAAACAGGTTACATGGTAGAACACTTATTTTATTTTAGTCGACACTCAAACTTACAGACAGTTGCTGGGGTTTCGAAGAGAATTGAACAAATATTTAAAATATAATCAGATCATTGTTGCGGCAGCCTTCAGGATCTCTACGTGTTAATGTGCCGTTTCTACTGCTGGTTTTCCTCCTCATTTAAAATATTTTTAATGTTAGATTTAATTCAGAGTCAGTTATTTAAATAAGAACAGAACATTTTACATCAGGGGAAATATTCAGGTTAAAATATACTGACAACTTTCCTAGTAAGGAAAAGGAAAAATATACTAAGTAGTAGTCAGCGGGGTGGCTGTAGCTCAGGTGGCAGAGCAGGTCAGCCGCTAACCAGAAGGTCAGTGGTTCGATCCCAGGCTGCATGCAATCTTCCTGCTGGTGGTGCCGGTATCTGGCAGCCTCTGTTAGTGCGCCCCAGCTGTGGCTACAATTGCTATCACCAGCTACAATGGGGTCCTTAGGGACTACATTTAACTCTAAATAAAGCTGAACTTTAATCGGAGCCAAACCAATTTACACAAACACAAAAATAAACCAAACATTAACATTTAGAAGTTATCTAAGTGACTTATATATGACAGACTTAAATACACGAGTTTGCTGTTATTACAGCAATTACAGCACTACCGTAACAGTGGATATTAACCATCAGGACCATAGTTATGCCTTATCAACATTAGCAAAACCAGGCTTTATTAAAGAGGATCAGGACAGACTGACCTAACATAAATGACAACATAAATTAACTAAAACTAACTATCTAACTAAAACTATCTAACTACACTGATAAAAGCTATTTTGGAGAGAGGTATATATAATCTATGCAAATCATATAAGATTTACTCCATTATTGCACTCAGCCAAGGAATTATACAGTAATGGGTAAATTATACACTTTTCTTAAGAGTAACAACATTACATTAAAAAATGCAGTAAAATATACCCCCAAACCGTGAGTCTTATGTTCCTAATTAGCATGCGCCAGACCGCTTTTTGACTGAGCGGGACAGCAAGCAAATTCTGGGTCCTTTCTTCAGCTTCCATCGAACCCGATCGAACCACAGAAGTGAAGGTAAGCTATTTACATAGGGTGAATAATATATAATAGTGCATGCAAATGGTAATTTTTGAAGTAATGAGCTATTACACTTTACTTGTATTGCTTAGGTCTGTGTAATGGGCCATTACTTGAGATGAAACTTTGAATGTGTTGCTGTCTGTTAACCGTCTAGACAACTGTCGATAAGTTGCAATGAAATGTATTCGTGGTGCGCTTTTTATCAGTCAGCATGCATGACCAGTCCTGGACTGGTAATCGGAACACTGAGGTCGTATCCAAATTCATGGGATGAATCCTCCTGAGGGCCCGGCCTTCGTGAGCTCTGTGGCCGGGTCCTCAGAAGGTCGGGTAGGCCGGATGTAAACCTACGTTTAACCTGAGTAGCAACAGACAGCGGTGATCTGAAAATGATGTGCCGGGAGTTGTGCTGTTCTCAGCGGCTCTAGTGACCCTCTAGCTCTCGGCTAGCTATCGAGCTTGTGGGTAACAGACGTCTCCGAAAATGTCGACGCACTTGTGCAAATATGCGATATTTTGATAAACGGAGCAGATATTTGAAGTTTACACACCCACATTCTCGCCTAAAAAATTTGTTAAAAGTTTATTATGTGACCCAGAAAGAATAATAAGAGTAATTTTAAAACGTAGTAGCGGCCGCCATTGCCGGACACTGGAGTTTGGCTGGGCCACGCTATGAATTCTGGGATATGGTGGGCCACGAAGGACACACCCGACCCATCTTTCAAATTCGGGGAAAAGGACGACGCATTGGTCAGATTTCGGCGCGTCGCTGTAACGTAATCGGTCTACAAATACGTTGGGAGGATGCAGCCCATGAATTTGGACACCCCCAATAATTACAATCGCGGTCTTTGCAAACTAGTTT
The DNA here is from genome assembly GCF_013358895.1 of Oreochromis aureus. Classification (NCBI taxonomy): domain Eukaryota; kingdom Metazoa; phylum Chordata; class Actinopteri; order Cichliformes; family Cichlidae; genus Oreochromis; species Oreochromis aureus. The sequence continues at coordinate 133,663,052 of NC_052944.1, read as the reverse complement.
CCTTCCTTGATGGAAAAGAAAATGGAGGTTTTTATTATTAATATTATTATTATTATTATTATTTTGAGAAATGAGAGCGGCAATCCTTAAGTTGTGGTGGCTCTGCTTCTGGGTCAACACATAAAGCAGGTAAACAAACTTAAATCCTGTATGTCTTTGAAATTCTATGAACACTGGGCAGATCATTCCCAACAGTCGTGTTTTAAAACTCTTAAAAAACAGCTGTTGCATCCGTCTGCGTCTCCCCATTGATCTTCACTGTAGCTCGTCATCCCGGAGAGCTCAATGAAAGCTTTCTCCCAGCTGTAACTGGCGGCTTTGTTTTAGCAGCACCAGAACTTTCTGAAAAAGCTCTGAAGCATGCTTGGTTGTATTTAAAAATGTGATAGATACAGCTTTGCTCCTGTATCTGCTTCATAATCCGCTCAGCTGTTCGCTCGGGGAAACGCTGGGACACAGCAGCATCATGAAATCCAGCTATAGGGAGATTTTTCAGCAGCAAAACAAATAAAGCCAACGTGAAACGATCAGTAAAAAATAAAGACTGCTCTGAGAGTTTGAATTATTAACTGTATTTATTGATGTGTGGTTAAAGAGTATCTTACGTTCAGTAAGTAGGGGCAGGTCCCGCCTTCCTCACCTCTGATTGGATAGAAAGTCTCTCCTACTTACTGATGATTAAGATACTCCCTCACGGGTCGGACAAGTATGTCTCATGTGACCATCAGTGTTGCCAACGGTCTCTGACAGAAAGTGCCCCAGGGTGTCACACCAACATAAAAGCAGGGGGGTAAAGCTCTCAGCCTGAAATGTTGTCCCAGTCCAGGCCTGTGCATGACTGTCTGACTGCTTGTTTTAAGTTTAAAAACTAATGAATGCTAGCGTTTTCTAAAACAGATGTTAAAAAATAAAACAAAGTATCCCACTAGTATGTGTGAAAATACCCACTGTTGCTGCACCTAAGTTTTTTTTTTTGGAATTGTGGGATGAAGTAAAATATTTTTGAATAAATTTTATATTATATTGGGTAGTGTTAGAACGTCAGTGCTTAATAATTGTTTTAATGATCATACGTGCCCAATTATTCAGCGGGCCACATATAGAAACATGGTTCTTTTAAACACCTTGGGTCCAAATTAATTTTGAATATTATATGTCTGGGCTATAATTTGGAGAAATACAGCATGTTCTGTGAAGCATATTACATCTATGAATATGATCTATGAAGCTAATTCCATGACGCATGAACATTAATCTATGCAATTGCAATGCCTTTATTTTAGTGTATACAAGTACACAATCTGTTATTTCTGCATAACAGACCCTTGTTAAGTATAACAGACAGACTTCTCAGATAAGAGGAGCAAAGAAAAACTGAAGAAGAATATTCACCTTGTTTAATTTCTACCTTCATTAAAGAGACTCAGGTTGATAAATAACTTGTAACCAGGTACATGTCCGAAAATTTCTTTTGTGTAATGTATTTTCTTATTTTTGTTGCATGAAAAATCTGTGTATGTGGACACTCACTATTTGCCCTCTTTTTCAGGTCCTCACGTGTGTCCTTTACAAGCAGAGGCTTGCTGATAGACGACTCTGTTACCAGTTCTAGGGCTGACGCACCCACCCACGTCCCCACCCCCGGTGTATCCTTTACAGGTATGCAAGTTTCTAAAGAAATAAATCACACTGACCTTAAAAATGTGGTTAATCTTAACCAAAGTCCTCAGTTATGTGAAAATGAATTGGAAATGCAAGTTGTGCAACTTCACAACCACAAAAAGATTAGACCTGCTGAAACACATCAGGCTAGTACATGGGCATTTTGGTCAAGTCCACTCCATACCCTGCCTTCATACATATTGCCCTTGCACTGTCAAGCCATGGAGGGGTGCAATAAGGACACATTTGTCAAGGCATCATTCACAGTCATCCCAGCCAGGCAACATCCTTTCGTTCACATGCATTGTCTGTAATTCATGCTCTTTTGACAATGAGAGGCAGTTTTTTGAACATCTTGGTGCCCATCTAAAAAAGTTTGAAACTGTGCCATGTGTTTTTGAGGATCGTGATTATCTTTTGCAGCGTATGCGTGCCAAAGGAGGAGCTGCTGGTCCAAGATGAGACCTTTGCTGGACACTTTGAATGACGTATGTTATTTGACTTTTTTCACAAATATGTAATTATGGAGGGCTGCAGTGGGTAGCAAGAAGGTCCTGGGTTCAAATCCTGGCCCAGGGTCTTTATGCATGGAGTTTGCATGTTCTCCCTGTGCATGTGTGGGTTCCCCCCTGGGTACTCCGGCTTCCTCCCAGTCAGAAAACATGACTGTTAGGTTAATTGGTCTCTGTAAATTGTCCTTAGGTTTGAGTGTGTGCGTGCATGGTTGTTTATCCTGTCTGTCTCTATGCTGCCTTGTGATTGACTGTCCAGGGTGTACCCAGCCTCTCACCTGTTGAAAGCTGGAGAGAGGCATCAGCCATGTTTTTGTTTTTAAGTAATTCAGTCTTAATGTATGTAAATCACTCGACTTAGTCTTTTCACTAAATTGTATCTCCCTACAGACACAGAGCATTGAGAAGAAAAGGGATCTCCTTATCTGCTACCTCGGGGAAAGACAAGAAGATCTTTTTCATGACTGCCAGGTATGATAACAGATTACTTATTAACTCAAGGGATCCTAATGTTCTTCTCTCCTGTCCTCTCCTATCCCCTGTTCTCCCCTTCTCCATTCATCTTCTGTCCGCTCCCCTTTTTAGATAAACTGAAATATATTGAAAAAGCATCTTAAATAAAATAAAACATGTGTATGCTTTTTATTTATTTCTTTTTAACACGTAGGAATGTGAGGATTACACAGACAATATGATGAAGGTGATCGTGATCCACAACATCATGGCTGAGGAGGATCCATCAGATGTGTTCATTGTGATCGAGGGAAACCAAGTGATGGAGGGATGTGGAAGCCGAACAAAGGCATGTGTACTGCTGATGGGACTGATATATGCCCTCAACCTCGAATATCCGAAGGAGCTGAAGAACACATTTGACACTTTTCAAAAACTGTTTTTGGAACTTGACGGAGCGAAACTACTGAACAAGGTCCACGGCCTCAAAAATAAGCTTATGCAATGCACACACATTCCCCCTCTTGTTCCCAGAGGATATTTGTCCAGACATAGCTTGATGGAGCTGTAATTTTTCTTCTGACAGCACAGAAACTATTGAATGTTGGTGTTAGTGTCTGTTCTATCTATACATATGTTTGATAACGTACATGCACAGAAACTACCTTGTAGAGTTTCTGTGCTTTTGGCTTTTAAAATGGACTAAGTCGCCTTGGAAAGTGTTGTCTGCATTAGCTGTTGTGTTGCACTTTATTCTGTGTTTTTATGGAATAAAAACATTGAGATAATGAACCATTTGAATATTTTTTTTGGGGGGGTGGGGGTGGGTGGGTACATTTTACATTATATGAATAGGTAATGTTTATTAACTGATAATAATTAAATTTTATTAGTAATTATCAGGTATTACCAACTATCTAACAAGAGATAATTTTACCTAATTTCAATAAGTAGCTGTTGAATGTATACATAAATATGGGGTACATTTTACCCAATTTAATTAAGTATTTCATAGCTTTTTATTGAAGCTATTTTATACACAATATATTGAACTAAATCAACCACAAAAAAGGCTATGCAAATTGTTACCTCCGATTTATTGGGTAAATTCTATAGATGGGTTTTTACAGTCCCTTTTTGTTGAGGAGACGGATGGCTTGTGGAAAGAAGCTGTTGCACAGTCTGGATGTGCGTGCCCGAATGCTTCGGTACCTTTTTCCAGATGGCAGGAGTGTGAAGAGTGTGTGAGAGGGGTGTGTCCGATCAGCCACAATGCTGGTGGCTTTGCGAATGCAGCGTGTGGTGTAGATGTCCTTAATAGAGGGGAGAGAGACCCCGATGATCTTCTCTGCTGTTCCCACTATCCGCTGTAGGGTCTTGCGGTCCGATATGGCACAGTTCCCAAACCAGGCAGTGATACAGCCGCTCAGGATGCTCTCAATAGTTCCTCTATAGAACGTGGTCAGGATCGGTGGTGGAAGCTGGGCCTTTCTCAGTCTTCTCAGAAAGAAGAGACGCTGTTGGGCTTTCCTGTGCAGGAAGCTGGTGTTGAGGGACCAGCCGAGGTCTTTCTCCAGGTGGACGCCCAGGAATTTGGTGCTGTCGACGATCTCCACAGAGGAGCCGTTGATGCTCAGCGGTGAATGGTCGCCTCGTGTCCTCCTAAAGTCAACAACCATCTCTGTTGTCTTGGCAACATTCAGAGACAGGTTGTTGTCTTTACACCAGTCCGTTAGGCTCTGCACTTCCTCTCTGTACGCTGACTCGTCGTTCTTGCTAAACTTTTGTCTTTTTAAAGACAAAAGTTTGTCCCTTAAAGGATGTCACCAAAGAACTCGAGAAAAAGCTCTTGATCTCAAATCAGTGTGCATCTTTGCTTGAGTCAATCAATGAAGTGCCAAAACACATCTTATGTAAAATACAACAGGGGGAACGGTCAGCTAAGTACTCTGAGGAGCTGAAACAGTTCGCCACTTCATTTTTACTCCACAAAGGTATACGAGTACGTGTGGGAGAATTTTAATAAAGCACTGCCACACACCATCCACACTGGGTACAGTAGTGTCTCAGCTGATCCTGGATTTACAGCAGCATCTTTCAGAGCACTAACAAGTCATGTGGAGACAAACAGAACAGGGAAAGGAAACAGTGTGTGCTCTAATGATGGATGAAACCTACATCCACCAGATGACTGAGATTGCAGGGGACCAGTTCAATTGCGATGCAAATACAGGCACTGGTGAAGTTGACAACACACTCGCCACCCGGGCCTTGGTCCTCACGGTTGTGGCTGTCAATGAGTGATGGAAAATTCCTATTGTGTACTTCCTCATGAGCAAATGACTCATCACAATGCTTCGTACCGCGAGTCGACCAGTTGGATGGAAAGTTTCTGTTCATCGGCTTCATCTCACCATCACCAGAGGACCCAGGTGCAGACACAGACGAGAAGCCAGAACTAAACTTGAACAAAAAGTGAGCCTTTATTTGGAGCTGAAACTCACAATGTAAAACATGGCAAAATAAGTGAAAAACCCACACTTACACTGGGAAAACTATGACCATGACTTTAACAAGATAACAACTGTGATGTGGGGCAGGTAGCACAGACGACGCCACAATGAACAAAGGAAGACAGGACTTAAATACACACGAGGTGGTCAGAGGGAAGTGGAGACGCATGGGAAACACAGCTGACTAGAATGAACATAATGACACCACAGGCAGGGCTGGACTGGGACAAAAAACCAGCCCGGGCATGTTGACTAGAGACCGGCCCACCAGGTAGCCATAAAGCCTTTGAATGAAAACAAACGCTGCTGTCACAGTGATGCACAGTGTTGTTGGTATACATGTAATCTAATAAACTTAAACCTACATCCTCCCTCTCCTGGTATTCTAAACAGTACCTAAAGTAGACGCTTGGTCGAACCTCCTGAACTATCTACAACACATGGTGGAAACCTGAAATTAAGACAGAGAAGACTAGAGGTGAGACATGATCATTACTGATTACTGATGACAGATTTAGACATATTTTCACAAACCATTCATTTACCACATCAATAAACAGCATGGCAGGCAAAATATTTTTTCTAACATGGCAGCCTTTAAAAAGTGAAAGGAGATGTGGGGAAATACTGGCATCATATACAGTACTTATTTCTGAAGAAATTATGTACAATAATGGATTTCTATACATTTTACATCATTGATCAGTTTCATGATTGAAGTAGCAACAAGAGAGGGAGAGGAGAGAATGAGAGAAGAAACAGCAGCAAAGACAGAATAAATCCAGCGTTGTGTCTTTTTCATTGTAGCTGAAGTCCGAGACAAACTGTTTTCAGCTCAATACGAAACACGTAATATTTTCTCTGAATACGAGACGATTCCGTTTTTTACGGGACGGTTGGAAACTCTACTTACTAATCTTATAAACAAAATAAAGTTCAACATCAGTGACATCATAGTACCCACCCAGCTGTATATAAACTCAGTCATGCTAACTAGCACGCAGTACGAGTTATTGTAACTGACTGTGAAAAGTCAGCAAACGAAAAATAAACTCCACCTAAACTTGGTTTATATCTGACCCAGATAGACTTTCAGTGTTTATAACGTTACGGGAAAAAAAAGAAGAAAAAAACCCCATTGGCCCATAAAAACTAAAAATCACCATCGGACATTTGTCTGATGGCCAGTCCAGCTATGACCACAGGGGAAGTGTAAACTAAGCACATAGGACAACAGTTTATCAAAATAAACAGGAAACATCACATAAACCACATAGACAAAAGACATGACAAATTAGACACACTGACCAACAAGGGAGGCTTAAACACAGGGGTGAGGCACAAGGGGAACCTAATAAACCATCAACTATGACTGCAACCTAGAACTTAACTAGATAAGGAGAAAGGAAACGAGAACACAAATAACAAAATACAATAAAACACAAAACCACTGGGTCACACGACCCAGGACCCTGACAGTTTATATAAAATGTTAGTGTTTAAATGTTAGTTTTTCCTGTATATTAAGTTTATGTATAGCTGTATGTTGTCCTGTGTTCCCACTCATAGCCTGCACCTTGTCGTGGTGAGTGGGCCTTTTGCTGTTATATGTTGAGAAGACATCAAAATGCTCCTTTTTACTACTCAGCTTAAATGTATTCATGTATAAATACTGTGTAAAGTAAAGAAGTGTTCTGGTCCCAGTTTGTGCTCATCTGCCCCAGTTCAAGGCTCGCTGGAGATGAGATGCTTCTGGCTGATTTCATCTATAAGCGACACACGTCCTGGATTACGTCACAGGGTTCGGTTAGCCTTACAGTCTAAATTTAAGGTGTGTGAAGATAAGGCACAGGTAAAGTCCTGTTCTGTGCAGGCTGATCTATTTTTATCAATACCACACTCATTAATCCTTATCAGTTATCAACATAGTAGAACTGTGCAACAAAATGTGCTAAATGTCATACAAATAACAAGAAAGCAGAGAAAATAATGAATTTGAGGCCTACACTTCTAAGTAAGGTGATTTTAATGATTCCCTCTGTGTGTGATTTTAGGAGCCGTCTTCAGATGGAGACCTCAGTTAATGACATGATGGACCTGCCGTCTGTTTGAAGTGCTGAATAATATTGTCTGAAGTAAATGAACTGATTCTTATAGAGCGCTTTTCTACTCTCCCAGAGAACTCTTTACACAGCATGCCACAGTCACTCCAGCACTGTTTTCTATGCTTTAAGTGCTTTCTGACTAACATTCACACATTCATACAAGCAACTGGCCCAAGGATATTTGGCATGCAGACTGGGGGAACCAGGGATTGAACCACCAACCTTCCAATCAGCAGATGACCTGACCAGACGGTAAATGGAGAAGTCCTCCTCCTGTGTCTGTGCTGTTTCTGTCAGGCTTCTATCCAACAACCGGAGTCTGTCACCTTTGTTATAAAGACCAACATTGCTGCAGGATCATATGTCCTGTTTCCCCTTTCTCTGACTAAAATGCTAAAGTGTGTTTTCACCCTGCAAGTTAACTGATATTTGATAAACTTCTGCTGCTGTTGTCTGTCATGGTTGACTTCCTGCTGCAAGTGTCCAGAGTAAGGAGAGACTGGGAAGCTGAGAGGAGACGGGACAGAGGCTCTCCACCCCTGATGAAGCACCAGGACAGATCCAGGACAGTGTGTGAGGAAGAGGAGGAGGAAGACGAGCCAACAGCAGAGGAGAACAGACCGCTGTTCTCTGTAGTTGAGGGACTGGTAAAAACCAATGACTGTATAAAAGATGGACGACGCCACAGCTCCCCAAAAATGAAGCCAAAACGTCTCTATCGCCCCCTGGTGTCTGGCTGCAGTATAGGTCATAAACCCCGCCTCCTCCATGTTAGCGGATGGGACTGGGGTCAGACTAAAATAAATTTATTCTCCTTGGATAATTTTTTTCCAAAGATTCTTTCTTTTGTTATCAATAGTTCTCATCACGCTGATTGATGTCCAAGGGGTCTCCTTTCCCATAAGTTTGATTCTAATTCCTACCGCGGTGATGTTAAATTGGGGTGAAACGTCATCATAGCAGCTTTGACTGGCAGCTGCAGTCACGGAGAAACTTGCGTATCTCTGTTCGGGAATAGCAGATAGAGCGTAGGCTCTGAGAGGCGGGCCAGCGTTTACGCTACGAAAACACGACCGAGTGTTTTAACCTGACAGCCTGAGGTGTTCTTCAGTAAACTGGACTATCCGACAGAAGGACCCGAGGCCCCGCTGCACTTTTTCGGTAAGTTAAACGTGTTTGTAAGCTACTCCGTAACTACCGTCCTTAGCTAGCTCCTGAGACCTAGCTAGCTAAGATGAGCACTCGGCTATCGGGGTTCGTTCAGCTAATCTGTGCAGGTGAATGAATTTACTAAAGAAATCAAGAGAAACGTTCTGGGCTAATCAGTCACTAATTACTGTTACTGTACTTTTATTACAAGTATTATACTGTAAAAGCAACAGGCTGCACGCTGCTGCAGCTCCTGTGCAGAACTGAATACTGAAAAAATGTAAGAGAAGAACTTCAGATCCTGAGTGTGTGAGGACAGAAGAATCAGCTTCATTTCAATTTTGAGGGATAAAATTTATATCTGAGTTTGATGATTCTGTTCTCTTTGTGATTACAGGGGCTGCCCTCAGATTCAGACCTCAGCACCACCCAGTGACAGCAGACAGATCATCCAACATGTTAACTGCAAAATGAACTGATGAAAACAGTACAAAGGTTAAAGTACCACACGTGCTGTAGTGAAAGCTGCAGCTTTATTGATAAAGTTAAAGACAAAAAAACAAAAGGATTAATCACTCATGTAACTGTGTCACTATATATCAGCATTAACAGGACTTCAGTTTGGTGTTTCACAGAGCTGCTGATCTCAGACCTGCACAGCTTCTGTTTTAAACACTTGATGTACTCAGCTGCATGAAGAGCATATGAGATTTTCTCTGACACAATTAAATAAAACCTGATGAAGGTCAAAGGTCGTCACTTGTATGTTGAACTACAAACTTGTCATCTGGAATTCTTTCACAGTTTTTTGCAGATAGTGTGTTATTTACCATAAAGTGATTCAGAGTTATACCAGAGTAACCAGAGAGGATCATATGTTTTTAAATATATAACTTTCTACAGGACTGAATATAATATCTTTATGTAAAAGTCTGGAGCCTCTGGGGAGTATCCGAGTATTTATAACATTAGACAAACCAAAGGTCTCCATCACAGTGTTCATGAAATGCTGGGTTTATCCATCTCCTGGGGCGGGCCTACGGAGGAGTGCTGAAGATTTCCCTGTGAGGGAGCTGCTGGTGAAGATCATGAGTCCTGCTTGATCAATGCGATGAGCTTCAGTCTTCCTGGTGTTTCTTAAATGATGCCTCTCTCAGTCGGTCAACAGAACATCTGGCACAGGACAGCTGTGATGAAAGGGAAGGAAGAAGTTTCTCCAAACCTCTGGACCCAGAAACCCAGCTTGGTCCTGATGGTCTCCCTCACTAGTTTCTCTCCAGGGTGAATGTAGCTGTTGATATAATATGGACTCTATTAATAAATGAAAAGAACAAATTAGACTACACTACTGAAACGTTCTGCTGCTGTTTTTAAAGTCTCCATGTTACCAGGCTGTAGAGGGCTCTGAAGATTTAAACAGTTTTAGATCCATTACACTCACAGTCTTATGTTAAAATCTCAAAGGACAGCATTATATTTTTGATATTAACAGTAACTCTGGGCCTCTGTGGAGTGTGCAGCTGATCTCATCGCTGTCTAAAAATGGATAAAAACAAACATGAGTGCTGAATCCTTCAATAACACAGACTGTAGCACTCTCGTGTGATGCGACGAGCCAATAACCACTCCCGTTGTTAGTCCGCTGTAAAACTTTTAATGTGTACTCCAGCACACGGTAAAACACACACCAAGCCCGCGAACCGGAAGAACAAAACTCCCCCACCATACTATTCCGGTTGGACTAGTCCCCCACAGTTATGGCAGGTCTGCATAAACAAATATTGCTTGGTGATCATTTAACCAATGATCTACATCCTCCTCATTTAGCTGGTAGCACCTAACAAAACTAATTCACTCACAAGTTTCTAAACAGTGCTTCTTAACACAACTTTAACTTAACAATGTTTATGCTCGGAGTAACCCCACACCTTAACATAACAGCAATGATCAAAATGCAAATAGCCAGCAAGCATCATATTTCAACATATTGACAACAAACTGATTACACATGTGGCATCCTCGTGTTTTCCATTTACATGTATCTTGGGTTGGGTCTGCAGATGCGACCTGCACGTGTGGTGTATGGTGTCTGGTTCACAATGTTCTGGCCGGGCACCTGCACAGCAGGTTGGGGCTGAGGAGAGGATTTGTTATGTGAATCTTGGTCTGAGCGTGTGTGTGATTGCGGTGTGAGTGTGGAACTGTCCATTGTAGAATGATTAGTGTCCTGGTACTCAGGGTCATAGTCACGGAGTGGTGGCGGCGGTTCTGCCACTGGGAGGATGTGGCGGCGATTCCTCCTGTAGGTTCTTCCACCAACCTGAATGATGTAGGATCGTGGCTCCTTGCTCTTCCTCTCCACAATTCCCAGCTTGTCGTAGCCTTTCTCTGTCTGCACGCGGACCACTTGTCCTTCTAGCAACGGCTGTAGCGTGCGGCTGGACTTATCATAGTGACGCTTCAGTCTGAGTCTTTTGTCGCGAAGTCGGTCACAGATCTGTCCTTTGTTTTTTGCGATGGGCGCCAACAGCTTGCTGCACACGGGAATGCCCGCGCGTGTCTGACGAGACATGAGGCGTTCAGCAGGGGAGCCTAGTTGTGTGTCACGGGGAATGTTTCTAAGGTTTAGAAGGTCAAGAAACACATCGGTTCCATCTCTGTGTGATTTTTCCATGAGCTGTTTTGCACTGCGCACCGCTCTCTCTGCAAGACCAATTGACTGTGGAAACTCTGGGCTGCTGGTTAAATGGGTGAAGTCCCACTGCTTTGCGAAGTCAATAAACTGTTGACTAGTGTATCGTCTGCCATTGTCAGTGAGAAGCGTGTGCGGTGTGCCATGAACTGAAAAGTGTCTCTTTAGCTTGGAGATGACCGCTGCTGTGGTCAAGTCACGGAGAAGGTCAATCTCGATCCATCCTGAATAGGAATCTACAAGAACCTGGTATTGTTTTCCATGCCAGGTAAAAATGTCAGCGGCCATCGTTGACCGTGGGAGGTCTGGAACAGGGTGCAGTTGTAGTGGTTCTCTCTGCTGATGTGTCTTAGTGCTGTTACACACAGTGCAAGAGAGCAGCTCTTCTGTGATGTCTTTTGACATTGCTGGCCAAAAGATGACACTCCTCGCTCTGCGCTTGGTTGCTTCGGTACCTGGATGACCTTTGTGTATGATGTTAATGTACTCTTTGTGCAGGGACTGGGGAATGACCGTTTTGTGGCTTTTCATGATAATCCCATCCTCCATGCTGAGCTCATCTCTATATGGAAAAAACGGAGCTAGAGCAGGCTGTACTTGGCTTTCTCTGCTGGGCCATCCTCGCTGGATGACTGTGCTGAGCGCTTGTAGCACATCATCTTGTGCTGTGTGCTGCCTTAGCTCCTCCAGGCGAGCAGTGGAGATGTAGCTCACTGTCATCACTTCATAATCAGTGTGCTCAGCCGGGCAGTGTGCTCAGCCAGGCAGTGTGACAGCGGGGCGAGCGGGGCTCTTGAAAGGGTGTCGGCTAGATACATGTATTTCCCCTTTTTGTAGACCAGGCTGATGTCGTAACTCTGTAGTCGCAGCAACATCCTCTGGAGCCAGGCAGGGGCGGCATGGATGGGCTTTTTCATTATGGTCACCAGGGGCTGGTGGTCGGTTTCAATGATTGTTGCTTTGCCATAGACATAATCTTTGAACTTCGTGCAGGCAAACACCACGGCGAGGAGCTCCTTCTCTATCTGAGCATATCGCGTCTCTGTGTCAGTGAGAGCACGCGAAGCGAAAGCCACCGGTCTGCCATTTTGCAAACATGCGGCACCTAGTCCATAGCATGATGCATCACATGTCAGTGTGACTGGCTCCTTGACGTTGTAATACACCAATACTGGCGGGCTGGAGAGGCATGATTTGAGGTGGTCGAAGGCCTCCTGGTGCTGCGGGAACCAGCACCATGCAGTCTCCTTGTGGGTTAGTTTTCTGAGGGGTGCGGCTATCTCACTGAGGTTCTGTATGTATTTCCCAAGGTAATTTACCATACCGAGGAAGCGCTGTAGCGACGTGACATCCGTGGGCACTGGCATTGCTCCTATTGCTGTGGTTTTGGAGGGGTCTGCTTTCAGACCGTCCTTTGTGAAAATGTGGCCCACATATGACACTTGATCTAGGCGAAATTTGCACTTGTCAGGGTTTAGCCTGAGTTTGATCTCTCGTGCACGTGTCAGCACTTTCTTTAGGTTGGCATCATGTTCGGCCACCCCGTGTCCTCTGATGATGATGGGGTGGGGTGGCAGCATCTCTGCTGGGGACAGGAAGAGACTGAACAGGCTGATCCGCAGGGCCAGCTCTGTTCTAGGATGCCCTCTGGACCCAGTGGAGGTGGTGAGTGACAGGAGAATGGTGGCTAAGCTGTCATCCCTGTTGGACAACATCTCCCACCCCATGCATGAGACTGTGACAGCACTGAGCAGCTCCTTCAGTGGGAGACTGCGGCACCCACGGTGTGGGACGGAGAGATTTCGCAGGTCTTTCCTCCCCACTGCTGTCAGACTCCACAACAAAGACTTTAACTGATCAAACACACACATCCACAAATATGCAATAACACTAATGTGCAATAATCTTTTCTGGCATCGTTGTATTTTTACTCAGTTGTATATAACATTTGTATTCTATTTTTATCTTATTGTATATTTTATTCTATTTTATTCTACTGTATATAGTATTTTATTTTATTCGATTCTGTACAGTTGTGTACTGTATTTATTCTTATTTTATTTTATTCTAATTTTTGCTTCATAACTTTTGCACTGTCCACTTCCTGCTGTGACAAAACAAATTTCCCACATGTGGGACTAATAAAGGTTATCTTATCTTATCTTATCTTATCTTATCCACGATGACAGAGCACGGGTAACCGGCAAACAGCTGTTCCATGGAGCGCTGGAACACCTCACTGGCAGAGTTGATCCCAAAGGGCATCCGCAGAAATCTGTATCGCCCAAATGGGGTGCTGAATGTGGTCAGCATTGAGGATTTCTCGTCGAGACGTATTTGCCAGAAGGAGTTTTTGCATCTAGCACTGAGAACACTGTCGCTCCTGACATCTGTGCTGCCACTTCCTCAACACTGCGCATTGGGTGATGGGGTCTCTTCAGTGCTGTGTTGAGGTCTTTTGGATTTATGCACAGTCTGATCTCATGCTTGTCTTTCTTGTGTGCTGCCACCATCGAGGACACCCAGTCAGTAGGCTCGGTGACTGGTGTTACAACGCCAATGCGTTGCATGCGTTCAAGTTCAGCTTTGACTCTTTCTTGCATCGCGACGGGGATGCGGTGAGCTGGACGGACCACAGGTTGTACATCAGGATCTAGCATCATTGAGTATGTGACTGGAAGTTCCCCCAGTTCGTCACTGAACAGGTCATGGTAGTGTGTGAATATGTGGGAGCTGAAATCTGTGCTGCTTTCTGTGCTGATCTGATGGACCTCAGGGCTCATTTTCACAATGCCCATGTCCATGCATGCTCGAAATCCTAGCAGTGGTTGCACTTCTCTATCCACCAAGAAGAAAGGCAACGCGTGACACTGCTTCTTTAAGCAGCAAGGGAGTGTAACAGTTCCACTGGTCTGAATTCTCGTGCCTCCATAGGCAACAAGGCTCACAGCATTCTCTTGTTTAACAGTCTGTCTTCCGCCATTCACTGTTTCGAAAGTCTTGAGTGACATGACATTGCATTTCGCTCCTGTATCTACTTTCATTTCGGTGGGCTCGCCATTTATGTGTATTGTGACAAATCCCTCATCTTTCTTATTAGCTTTAGCGTGGATGCAATCAATCTGGCTGTCAAGCTCTACACCATCCACATAAAACGTTTCATCTTGGAGTGGTGGCTCACTCACTGTCAATTCGTTCACGAGCCGCCTTGCAGTCCGTCTGTTAGGGTGGGCTCTGTGATGGCTGCGTGGTTTAGACTTGCAGCAACTTTTGTAGTGATTCAGTTTTTTACAGTTGTGACACTGTTGTCCGAATGCTGGACACTTGTCTCGCTTGGCTGCATGGCTGCCTCCACAATTGGAGCAATTGGTGACAGTCTGTGGGAATGAAAGGGGCTTAGGCTTGTGCTTGCTGTTCAGAATGGGCTTTACTGCATCGACACTGGTAGCTTGTGTTGCTAGTGTCTTGCTGTTTTTTCAGTCATTTCGTGTATTCGACACACTGAGATAGCTTTTAGCAAGTGTCAGCTCGCTGTCTCTTAGCAGAGCTTTTCTCAACGTGTCGCTAATGACACCACAGACGATACGATCACTGAGCAGCTCGTCAGTGAGGTCCCCAAAGTGACAACATTTAGCCTTAATCTTCAAATCACTGATGAATGATTCAAGTGTCTCACCTGGCTTCTGATTTCTGGTGTGGAATCTATATCTTTCCATCGTCCTGTTGTGTTGAGGATTGCAGATTTCTCGAAATTTTGCCTTCAAACATTCTGGATCCTCTCTGGACTCAGCAGCAGTGAGTATCTCTCCGTCTCCACCAGCTGCGCGAACGGCAGGAGCATAAACGAATGAGCGTTCTCGTTCAATGGCGTCCGGTCCAGCAATATTTAGGAGAATGTAAGCCCTTGTCTTTGCCGGCTTGTCAGAGTGGGCAGCGGCGATGAAAATATCATACTCCCTTTCAAAAACACGCCAATTCTCGGCAATGTTCTCATCAAAAACCAGAGGGTCAGGTCTGCGAAATCCGTCCGCCATGATGGGGCGACGTCTTTTCTTTTCTTTTCTTTTTTTCAGCCGCTAATCCAACACAGCGCACAATAAACAGTGCGGTACTCAGAAAAGGATATAAACATACGCGCTGGCGAGAAGTCCGTGCCGTCTTCTGACACCATGTAGCACTCTCGTGTGATGCGACGAGCCAATAACCACTCCCATTGTTAGTCCGCTGTAAAACTTTTAATGTGTACTCCAGCACACGGTAAAACACACACCAAGCCCGCGAACCGGAAGAACAAAACTCCCCCACCATACTATTCCGGTTGGACTAGTCCCCCACAGTTATGGCAAGTCTGCATAAACAAATATTGCTTGGTGATCATTTAACCAATGATCTACACAGACTATTAGAGTAGCAGGTGTGTAGCATGGCTAACTACCTAGCAACAAGCCTCCAACACAGTGCGTATGCTAGCGGCTAATCTAGCTAACAAATTAACAACAGAGTGATTTTAGAACTATAAGATGATCAGCTGTGCGTCTTTTTTATAACAGTGACATGGTTGTATTTACCTTAATTAAACGAGTCGTCAGCCGCGGTAAACCAGCAAAAAAACTCCAGCAGCCGGGCTACGTAAAAAGTGTAGGGGGGCGTGTTTGCGGTCACGTCCAGCGGGTGTGTGGGCGTTACACAGTCGCTCCACTTTAAGTCACTACTGCGCAGACTCTGGCTCCAAATTTGCAAGATGGCAGCCTCCACAAGCGGGATATTTTGGCTTCATTTTTGCACAATGGGAGGAGGCGGAGTCGCGTCGTCCATCTTTTATACAGTCATTGGTAAAAACACTTAAAACAGTTTCTAGATATCTGCAGATGTATCTCCAACACAAACTACAACAGCTGCATACAGGAAACCTCTCACTGATGTTGATCCTGCAGGGAAAGAAGGAAAAATAAGGGAAGCACAGATAACTGTGATAATGCTTTGATTTACCCAGAACATGTTTAGCTCAAATATTGTATCATCAATATTGTTGTCATCACAGTGGGATTGTGCTGGTTTTAGTGGGAAAGTGTGCAGCTCATTTAAATAAGAGGTTCAAAGAGCTGAGAAAAGTTGTCCATTCATAAAGTGTGTTGACAGGGTGGGTTTGGAGGTCAGTTTAGTGTTATTATCATTACTACCACTGTGAGCATCAACACTACTGATTTACTTGTAGTGTTATTATTACAGTGCGTACACACCGAACGCCATAGATGGAGGAGCGCGATGAAGCGCGACTGGGGGTCCCCATGAAACTTCAGAAGCAGATTTGCGTCGTGAAAACGACCAAGTAGTGCGACTGACGCGTTTGAAGCGCGAATTAAAATATGTGCTGCAGTTTGTGTGTTGCATTTTGTGCATTCGCGCGTATCGTGTATACCGCTCAAGTTGGAAAAATCTGAACTCCAGCTTCAATTCGCGCCGCGACAACCAATCAGGAGCCTGGTGACGTGGCTCTGACCCTAGTTCAAAGGGGCAGATCCAGCCAAAGCTCCTTCTCTTCCACTTTAAAACGGGTCCTTTTTATTGCTGTCTCTCTGTAAATATATATTGTGGAGGTAAGCATCAATGACACAGAGCTCTCAGTTCCCACTCCTTCTTTATTTGTCTCCAACATCAACTGCGGCTGCCATATCGCGCCACAAAACAGAGGTACACACTTCCTCAACACTGGGTGTGAGTGGAGCTCTCTAGTGGTCCACCACACATGCCCCCCCCCCCGAACACCCAGCAGAACTAGTCCAGGACCTGGGGCTTAAGCAAACGGCCGGAACGGCTGAACCGGGGGGGGGGGGGAACTGACAGAGGGCAACCCAGCCCGGAAGCGAGGCTGGCACTGGCGGTCAGAAAAAGGGTCAGGGTTAGGCCAAACGAAGCAGGCGCTGACCAGCTTGACCGAGGCCCGGACGCCGGGATGAGAGAGGGCATGCACCGAGTCAAAAACACGACGACACCACGAAAGGGGAATCACCGGGCGGGGGCGGCCGGTGGAAACGTCGCAAAGAAGGTGCGGACCGCCGTCCCACACCGGGGTGTCCTTCAGCACGAGGCCCGTTTTTGTTGACTTAGAGGCAAGGATGTCCGGGTCAGCACGTTGCTCGGCGGCCATGGCAGCATAGTCGACGGCGACATACACCGGAGAAACCAACACACGTGAGAGACAGTCAGCGACGTGATTGGACTTACCAGCCACATGCTGAATGTCTGTGGTAAACTCTGAAATGGCCGCCAACTGGCGCTGCTGGAGTGCGCTCCATGGGTCAGAGACCTTGGACATCGCAAATGTGAAAGGTTTGTGGTCAACGTATGCAGTAAAGTTACGACCCTTGAGGAAAAAACGAAAATGTTGTGTCGCGAGGTGCAGGGCCAGCAACTCCCTGTCAAAAACACTGTACTTGCAGAAAAGCTGAAACAGCCTGGACTCTGTCGGGCAACGGAACCACACCTTCAGCGGAAATGCGGTGCCCGAGGAAATCCAGAACAGGCAACCCAAACTGGCACTTGGAAGGGTTGATGATCAGGCCGTGCGCTGCCAAACGCTGGAAAACCTGGCGCAGAAGGGACTCGTGCTGGCTCGCTGAGCAGCTGGCCACCAATATATCGTCCAGATAAACAAAAACGAACGGCAGCTGTTAAGGTTCAAAAATATTGAGAGAGGGATCTAAAAATAACACAGATCCAGCCTGGTGTACTTAGACGGCATTTTAATAAACACATGTGTGAGTTCAACAACCCAATCAGTATTGAACTGCTTTACCATATTCAGACAACGGTTTTATAGGGTTAAGATAGTACAGCCCCCTTTTCTGTTGCTAGGCAGATTTAATACAGCATACGTCAACTCAAAACCACAAATGTTCTGTCAACAACCTTTAACATAGTTTTAAAGAACATTGTCTTCGGGTCGGTGCTTCTTCGCTGTCGCTCGCCCCCTTATCTTCCCGAACATCAGGTGCACTTCCTGTAACAGACTACCACGTACGCCTCGACTTTGCAGTTATAAACTCTTACCTAAATGAGTCTATCTGTGTGTGTGTGTGCACGTGCGGGGGCGCGTGCGTGCTGTGTACTACGTACGTGTCATGACCTCTCACTATTTGTGTCTGTATGTGTATGTCTCGTCTGTCTGTACGTGCAGAGTTTGCATCTGCTTTCTGAACAGTTTCACTTCTGCAAAAGCATGGCTTGCAGACGCGTTTCCTGTCTCATTTTGGCACAGAGTGTATTTTCCTGTCTCTGCCCTCTACACAGAAACACTGAGATCATAGAAGCATTAAAAACATTTACAATTATAGATTCAACTCAACCGTTTAAAGTGGTTCTTCTTGGACCTGTAATAAAGACTGATATAATACCAATATATTTGAACATCTGAATGCATCTGTGAAAGCAACATCACTATTAACATGAAACGGTAATGATGATTATCAAAATAGCAGCAAATAATAGCAGGAAAATATTTCTATTCTTCACACTTCCTCTCTTGACCTCTGGATAACATCCAGAGGTCACCAAAACAAATAAAAGCATGACCGAAACTAATAATCCACGGAGTAGATCCTAGTCTAAAACTAGATTCACCTTAACTGTGATGGATAAAAACCTTCTCCCTACTATGCTCTAAGTAACTCTGTTCCTCAAGTGCTCTCTTTATTCAAACGTGGTTCAACCTATTATGTTGGGGAGTTTAATCAAAAGCATAAACCTAATTATATTCTGACTTTCTGATTTTTGTTCCTATATAATCTTAGACATCACTCATCTCAATCTACAGCATTTTAACAGTCTTACAGCACTGCTGTCATATGTTTCCTGTTGTTCACTCTATTCAACATCCTGTACTGTCACAGCTCTGGCCTAAAATCACCTTTCACAAGAAAAATCATCATAACCACTTATTCTACACAAGGATCAAAGAAAAAACAACCATTTTAATTAAATCATCATACATTAAAATCATATAATCAATTACTCCTGAATAATTTTCATCATAGCTAAAAGCTGAACTCTAACTGTATTTTGAACTCCCATTTCCTGGGTGATAACCTGTTTGAATATATCATTTTATTTCATTTTGCTGCTCTTAATGTAATGACTCATTCTAATTTATACTTTATCAGACTTAACCAAAATATATAAGCTTTCTCCCTTTGCTTCTATTCTAAACAAAAACTTGGTCACTTCAACAAGCATTTGTTATTCTGTAACTGCTTTTTATGTAATAAGACTAATTTAGAGCTGCATGTGTTATCTCAATATTTTGCATGTCACACAGTTTAGTCACCACCAAACTCCTATTCAGTTCCTCTCGTCTGTCACTTGTTATTGGGCCAGCTCAAATTCAGTTAAAAGCTAAAGGAATTTCAGGCCCTAGGCCTCAAATCCATACTGTCCTGTGTGTTGATGAACTCTATATGTCTGTAAGCGTGTGCAATCCTTCAATAATGTCATTCTCACAGTAGATTGGCTAATCATAACGTTAACCAAAAGTTTGTGACCCTCAAGAGACGACTCTCTGAGCCACAACTCCGTTAAAGGCACAAAAATGCAATGTGTATGAAAAATCATTTCTACATATATAATCTCCAATATTATTCATTTGAGTCAGCGAGACTTTTAACATCCTCATAAAAGCTCTCCTCTACCCTAGAAATAAATCTATTTACTCTCTGTTTCTAAAGCCTACATTATAACAACATTCTAACATTATGTCACTGTGACAACTTATCCTAAAAATCAAAAAGAAATCCCACATTTTCTACTCATAAAATGTTCACTATTTTCCCCAAAGCATATCCTTTATTCCCACAGTTTCCCTCTAAGTTTGGTGTACAACTTCTTATTAACACCAGCAATTTATCTTCTAAACAGAATTCAGTTCATTTTACGCCTCTCTTTAAAGAATTTAAAGAATTTTCCCATCTCTAAATTATCAAACAACCCCAATCGTTATAAAATCATACTAAAACCCATTTCAAATTAAACAAATTAAATCTTAAATCCCTCTCTTTTTTGACACATCTCATGTGGCAAAAAACTCAAAATGCTCCACCCCAGCTTAACAAATTTAAAAGGGAAAAAAGTTAGTCATAACATTTCTCAGAACAGCTCAGCAATCGTCTCCGGTATTTTGCTCCAGCCCTGAAAACCTGTATTCAAGGAACAAAATCAATTTAATCATCATGTCAAATCTTCTCAAACTCGTTGCTCCATCGAATTCTGGATCCTTGGAATTTCCTGGAAACAAAACCTGTAGTTTACATTTCATACTCAACTGTCCCTTTTTGATCCCGTCTATGTCATAACAAAAATAAACTTAAACAGAACAGTTATTAATCATGTGTTACCTCAGTTAATGGTAACTTGAATTTCATCAAACAACGTTTCCCTTTTAGCATTTAGCATTCTATAATGTAATAACATAATCCAACCCCAGTAAATAATTACCTCAAAGTAAACATCAACATCCCAAAATCAGCATCCCCAGATTTAAGTCTCCCACTTGTCCTTTCATTTATTTCACTCACATGCATTCACACATGATGTTTTTGCTGATACTGCAGCCTTCCGCGCACGTCAGATGCTCCACACCAGCAAAATGAGCTCAATCATTTGTTTTATTTCGTATTCCTTTTTAGGAAAATAGTTCTCTATACTTTTGACTGGATTGACTCGCGGCAATCCTAAAGTTAAACAGAGACTCACCGCCAATTAGGTCTCCTTTTCAGCCAATTTATAATCGGTAAAGCCCACCTGATTTTCGTACTTGATAATTTTGTCAGCGCCGTCAGTTCACTCTCTTCCAGGCCTGCTTAGAACCAAAATGAAAAAGAAAAGAGAGCTGATTATTAGCTCATCAAAGTACAAAACAAAATCACCTGACAGGTTTTTCCTAAGTGCACTGTTACAAAAACTATGGGCCCTTTTAGACATGTCCATGTTTATCAAAACTCCCTCTATTAAAATGAAAAACAACCGCCCCAAAAAATCTTCCTGATTTTCGTACTTGATAATTTTGTCAGCACCGTCAGTTCACTCTCTTCCAGGCCTGCTTAGAACCAAAATGAAAAAGAAAAGAGAGCTGATTATTAGCTCATCAAAGTACAAAACAAAATCACCTGACAGGTTTTTCCTAAGTGCACTGTTACAAAAACTATGGGCCCTTTTAGACATGTCTCTGCTTATCAAAACTCCCTCTATTAAAATGAAAAACAACAGCCCCAAAAAATCTTAAACCATCTTAAATTTCACCCATTCAACACACCGAAAACCTCGTCAAAAGATCAAAGACCGTTTGCACAATGTCTCCCTTCCTCACTTTGTCATGTTTCCATTCAGCACAAGATAAAAACCAATTTCAACAACGTATCATCCTTAAATTATAAATTTCCTGTCCAAATCTGCCCCTCTGAGCAGACCTGACCACCGTAATCAAAAATCCTGATACTTTACCATTATATATTACGCCAAATAATCTTTTGTTTTTTCCATCTATTATATTAAACATTCACACCATTCTCTCACTCATACAAGCAGCAAGCAGATCTTCATTGCATATGCTTGTGTTCTTAGCCAGGTTCATTCAATATCTCTATGCATTAAACTTCATCAGGTTGTCTCTGTAAAGTTAATGCATTTTCTGTTTGTGTGTGTTATTTTTGCATCTATGGCTTCGCAGCCTTTCAAACTCCTTCCCAATTCTCCAGTTAAGCAGTCAGTTTTCTCTTTCCCGAATTAACTAGCCCCAACTTTAATTTCCCACCTAGAATAACCGCCCTCCTGGTCTTCAGCCAGGTGTTAGGGCTTGCCTTTCCGGTTCCTGGACACATCATCCTGTGAACAATTCAACCAGAAACTTGCCTTAACATATCCATTGGTGTTAACCTACAATTTTCTTCCAACTGCTGGATCTGGAGAGTTAGTCCGGGTCTGCTTTGCTCCTAAAAATAACAAACTAAGACATTTTCATTATTACCACGAGTGGTCAAACGACCCACTTTTCTCTCTCTCCTGTCACAAATACCAATTATGTCATGTTTATATCATGAATATGAATGTAAGCATTTTACTCGTTGCATTTTCATGTTAATTGAGTGTAAGCTGCTTTCTTCGTTGCATTAATTCGTTGAGTTCTTCGTTGCATTTTTATGTATTCATGTTAATGTACACTACGTGTAAGCTGTTTCTTCATTGCATCCTATATATTCATATTTAACTTATGCCTCTTTTCACTGAGCTTTAAATTCAAACTATCTCACTTCTGATTCATTTCAAAAATAATTTCACCTGTAACAATTTGTGCATGTGTGTTTTCTGTTCATTAAGGTAATGACAATTATTTTCTTTCATTATTCTTACCTTTTCTAATGTTTACCTCTTTGTTATGCTGTGGTGGACATCCCTAAACCATTCATGAGTTCAGGGTTCAATTTTTCCGATCCAATTATCCTATAATCTTACAGTCAAACTCGTCCAGCTTCATCTCTCACTGGTCCTCTCTGCACAATGTCCTGTTCGGGCTTCAAAGCTCCAGCAAACACAGTCTCTTTCTTCTCTGTTTTGATCTTTCCGTATTCTTCTTCGAAGTTAAGTTCCCGTCCGGCTTTTCAGTCTTCTCTTCCAAAATTACTTCAAGCATGGCAAATATGACACTCAATGTCCAGTGCTCTTCCACAATTCTTTATCCCACTGTTCAACTGTCCAGCCTGTATTTTCACAGTACATGTTGCATTACTCTTACATGCTGCTGCTGGTCGTCAGTCGTCATCAGTGTTAATGGATCAGTGGCACTGTCGTTTGCCTGCTGTATTTGATTCCACGATGTTCTGTCGGTCTTCATCAGGAGGTTGACTTGTCCTTTGAACTTCTTCTCAGTTTAGGGACAAAGTGACAGATGAAGCTGCACAATTTCGAGCCAAAGACTGGCTTATTCTCCCAATTCTGTTAATCTATTGTTCTGCTGCTGCACTCAAGGATCAGTGTTGAGAGAGTCCACCTGTATTGGCACACTAAAGCATACAATTAGTATTATATTCATTTCTTTTCTTAAAGGCTTCATTTGCTTTATGTGTCTAGAGGTAAGTCATCTATCTCTCTGTGTTCATCCTTTACACAGTCAGTTCCCATATATGGGCATGCAAAGTTCCTGTTCACTATTTCCTGTCGCACAGCCACGGTACACAGAGCCATACTTCCTGTTCTCGGCAGAGTCTGTCTCTTTTTGTATTTCTAGTCTAAAAACCCTCTTTAATTCTACTAAATCTTGATCTAAAAAACAATACACCTTCATTTTCACTCACACACATTTAAACAGAGCTCTTTCACACATCCAAACAATTAACCAAGTGTATATACTTATGTGTTTTTGAACTGAGAGAAAAGAAACTCACCCTCTCATACCATCACTCATGCATTTCTTGAATCAAAAGCACTTTCAAACTTTAGAACATCCTACTTTACATCACAAAAGAAATATATTTTTCATACCATTATTTCATACACACTTTTAAATGTTCTAACCTCTTTCAGACGCCATGAATCGTCTCACACACACTGCCTTTTCTCTCACTCAGACAACTCACGCAGAGTCACTCAAATCAAATACTGACCGCATTCACACAGTTAAAATCACACGAAATACGCTTTCATACGAGTATTTTAGACATGCCTTCCATGATCAGAAAGAGCAAGTCAAAAGAAAAAAGAAAAACTGAAACCTCTCATCATCCTCACGGCTTCTCACCACACACACCTAACTGAAAAATAAAACACACCAGCATTTATGGCTCAAGATATATACATCTATCAAAATTCAGTCATTACCATACATCCACACTAATGTATTATTAATTACTGTATTTATACTCTCGTAATAAGCAACACCAACCTCTTATATACAGGCATTCAGCAATATTTTCAATAAAGCTCCGTACACTCGAAACCGAAAGCAACAATCTCTATGCGCGTCACCGCTCCTCATTTGCATTTACACACACCATCAGTGCACATCCGGTAGTGCACTGCTGACACAGAGACTGATCTTACTCATAGATCTCATATTTTATATTACAGACGTCTTATTAATTACACTGCACAGATTTTTTAGGCCTCTTCAACTCCTATGTAATTTCGATAAATATAACATAACGGCTCCAACCGATCAGTCCCAGACTTTTTGTGCTCAATTCACCAGGGCGGTCCCAGACTGTCCTGTCCAGATTTCTAAACCTAACTTAATTTGCCAGCATACCCAATAAGCGCAAAAATAGAGGACTTGAACCTCTAGCAATTTTGGAAATTCCCCAGTTTTCCCCGGCTTGTCGTGCTGTACTATCCCATTAGTCGCCGCTAGGTCAAGGATAAACGTCTTTATCCAGGAGGGAGCGTTACCTCCGAGAAAAATGCGCTTCTTAACAGACGCCGCTGTCGTCCTAGAAGAATTTAGAGTAATTTGAAACAACAATCTACATCCAAAACAGGATTAGGATTGAGGCAGATCTCCCGTTGTGGACATAGGGGACTCTAACCCACAAAAATGACCATCACACGTAGACCAGATGACCAACGGGACTTTAACCCACACAATGACCAAATTCCCTACCTTTTCTAAGTTCACTTAGCAGTCCAACTGCTTTAATTCTCTTTTCATTCTTTCATTCTCATTACTCAGTACTGTCACTTATACTTCATTATCATTACTTCAACCGGTAAACCTCATAAAAATTTCAGCAAACTCAAAACAGACATTCACCAGTAATTTTCAGTGAGTAGACTTCAATTTTGTCATATCCAATTCTAGCACATTTTGGAAAATTCAACAGGTATGTGCCTTACCTTTTGTTTAAGCCGGCTTGTCTCTCACTTCAGACCACTGACTCGTATCTGCCCATCTAATCACCACGGACCCTGGATCTCTCCATCTACCCCAAAACTCCCACTTCTCTCACCCGGAACGAAGCCCCCAAATGTTAAGGTTCAAAAATATTGAGAGAGGGATCTAAAAATAACACAGATCCAGCCTGGTGTACTTAGACGGCATTTTAATAAACACATGTGTGAGTTCAACAACCCAATCAGTATTGAACTGCTTTACCATATTCAGACAACGGTTTTATAGGGTTAAGATAGTACAGCCCCCTTTTCTGTTGCTAGGCAGATTTAATACAGCATACGTCAACTCAAAACCACAAATGTTCTGTCAACAACCTTTAACATAGTTTTAAAGAACATTGTCTTCGGGTCGGTGCTTCTTCGCTGTCGCTCGCCCCCTTATCTTCCCGAACATCAGGTGCACTTCCTGTAACAGACTACCACGTACGCCTCGACTTTGCAGTTATAAACTCTTACCTAAATGAGTCTATCTGTGTGTGTGTGCACGCATGCGGGCGCGTGCGTGCGTGTGTACTACGTACGTCGTGTCATGACCTCTCACTATTTGTGTCTGTATGTGTGTGTCTCGTCTGTCTGTACGTGCAGAGTTTGCATCTGCTTTCTGAACAGTTTCACTTCTGCAAAAAGCATGGCTTGCAGACGCGCTTTCCTGTCTCATTTTGGCACAGAGTGTATTTTCCTGTCTCTGCCCTCTACACAGAAACACTGAGATCATAGAAGCATTAAAAACATTTACAATTATAGATTCAACTCAACCGTTTAAAGTGGTTCTTCTTGGACCTGTAATAAAGACTGATATAATACCAATATATTTGAACATCTGAATGCATCTGTGAAAGCAACATCACTATTAACATGAAACGGTAATGATGATTATCAAAATAGCAGCAAATAATAGCAGGAAAATATTTCTATTCTTCACACAGCCCACGCAAAACCGAGTCCATAAGCCGCTGAAAGGTCTGGGTGGCACCTTTCAGGCCAAACGGCATGCGCAAAAACTCGAACAAGCCGAAGGGGGTAATGACAGCAGTCTTAGGAACGTCTTCGGCGTGCACGGAAACTTGGTGATACCCGCGCACCAAGTCAATTTTATAAAAAATCAATGTTCCGGTCATTCTCCGTGGCATTATTTAAACGGCGGAAATCTCCGCATGGCCGCCACCGATCATCCGATTTGGGCACCATGTGAAGCGGAGAGGCCCATGCACTGTTCGAACGTCGAAAGTGCGGCTAGCCAGGAGAATGCGATCCGCTTCTTCAGCCAGGGAGCGATAATCCTTCACAGGCCAAAGCGGGGAATTTGCGAGGACAGCTCTCACGGCGACCGGTAGTTGGCGGAGGAAAAGGTGGGCGAAGAGGAATCCCCTGTCATCTGGCAAGAGCAACGATAGCATGTTCTCCATGAGCTCAAGCGTGGTACCGCCACCCAAGCCTGACAGGTTGAGAAGCTTTTCGGCTCGTTCAGCATCAGAGAGGGCATAGCGCCGAAGAAGCAGCTCTTTAAGGGCGGCGTATTTCCCCTTGGCGGGTGAGTCCCGGAGGAGCATCATCGTGCGATGGGTGGCCAGCGGGTCGAGCGAGGTCACTACATGGTGATACTTCGTGTCGTCAGCCGAGATGCCGCGAAGGGCAAACTGAGCCTCCACGTGTACGAACCATGACGGTGGGTCATGGAGCCAAAAGTCAGGCAGTTTCAGCGCCACAGCAAACGTAGCTGCAACAGGAGGCGGAGGTCCGGCGGCCGCTGATGCATCCATAGCGGAGTCTGCGTTATCTGCGGCCCGTTGCATGCTCGAGTCAGGGGTCACCAATGTGGAGGTAAGCATCAACGACACAGAGCTCTCAGTTCGCACTCCTTCTTTATTCGTCTCCAACATCCACTGCGGCTGACATATCGCGCCACAAAACAGAGTTTCTGAAGAGCTGCATGATGAAGCTGCGCGACGTCTTGTGTCCAGACAAAACACAGATTTTGTCAAATGTGAGCCTGTGGAGAAACGCATATGCTGGGAAGGAGCGCCGTCGGCCGAGAAGGAGACGTTATCGACCATCTCTTCCTTCTGTAATTATTGGAAATGTACGATCTTTGCCCAATAAGATGGATGAGCTCACGTCGCTAACCTGGTCACAGAGGGAGTACCGGCAATGTAGCATCATGATGCTAACGGAGTCGTGGCTAACACCGCTAACTCCGGACACGAGCGTGACACTACCGGGATTCCAGCTGCTGTGAGCGGACAGGACGAGAGACAGCGGTAAGAGGAAAGGAGGGGGACTGGCAGTGTTTGTGAATGACAGATGGTGTAACCCTGGGCACATCACTGTAAAAGAACAACTCTGCAGCAGAGACATTGAGCTGTTAGCCGTTAGCATGCGTCCGTACTACCTGCCCCGGGAATTCTCGCATGTTATCGCGATAACAGCGTATGTCCCCCCCTCGGCCAACGCGGATGCAGCCTGTGACTCTCTCCACTCTGTGGTCAGCAGGCTGCAAACACAATCTCTGAGAGCCCTCCTCATAATATCAGGGGACTTCAATCATGCCTCACTGGACTCCACACAGCCCACCTTCACCCAGTATGTGACCTGCCCAACCAGAGACAATAAAACACTGGACCTACTGTATGCCAATGCTGAAGAGGCATACAGTTCATCACCTCTCCCTCCCCTGGGCAGATCTGATCACAACCTGGTGCACCTTGTCCCTGTGTATGAGCCCTTAGTGCGCAGGGAGCCACCAGCCACCTGCACAGTGCAGAGATGGTCGGAGGAGAGCGAGGAGGCTCTTAAGGATTGTTTTGAGTCGACTGTGTGGGAGGTGATCTGTGACGACCACGGAGAGGACATCGACAGCCTTACTACATGCATTACTGACTATATTAATTTCTGTGTGGATAACACCGTACCTACCAGGACTGTACGGTGTTTCTCCAACAACAAACCTTGGATTACCCCAGAAATTAAAGCTGTCCTCAAGCAGAAGAGGAGGGCCTTCAAATCCAAAGACAAAGAGGAGTTGAAAAGGGTGCAGAGAGAGCTGAGGGGACTGATAAGGAATGGGAAGGACAGCTACAGGCAGAAGATGGAGAACCAGCTTCAGCAAAACAACGTTGGTGAAGTCTGGAGAGGCCTCAGAACCATCTCAGGCCACAAACATCAGAACTCTCTGCCTGGGAGGGATGTGAGGTGGGCAAATGAACTGAATCATTTCTTCAACAGATTTGATTCAGCCATGAGGCAGTCTCCAACATCGGCTGCAGACTCACCCACCCCACTGCTGCTGTTCCACCTCTGACACCTCAGACACTTCACACCTCCTCTATTCACCCTGCTCACTCCTCCCCACCCCAACAACAGCATCCAATACACACTCAACACAAGGCTCCAGCCTGTCTCTCTCAACCACCCAGGTTAGGAGGGAACTGAGGAGGATTAAAGCCAAGAAGGCAGCGGGTCCAGATGGCATCAGCTCAAGGGTCGTCAGGTCCTCGCGCGACCAACTGTATGGTGTGATGGAGCACCTCTTCAACCTGAGCCTGAGGCTGGGAAGAGTCCCACAGCTCTGGAAAACCTCCTGTGTTGTATCAGTGCCAAAGACTTCACGCCCCAAGGACCTCAACAGCTACAGGCCGGTGGCTCTGACATCCCACCTGATGAAGACCCTGGAGCGGCTGGTCCTGGCTCAGCTTGGCGCCTTGTGAGCTCATCACTGGACTCACTTCAGTTTGCCTACCAGCCTGGCATTGGAGCGGATGATGCCATCATTCACCTCCTACATCGTTCCCTCTCTCACCTGGAGACCGCTGGGAGCACTGTGAGAATCATGTTCTTTGATTTCTCCAGTGCCTTCAACACCATTCTTCCCTCGGTTCTGAAGGACAAGCTGGAGAACTCTGGAGTGGACCATCACCTCACTACCTGGATTCTGGACTACCTCACCGACCGACCACAGTATGTGAGGACTCAGGGCTGTGTGTCGGACAGGGTCGCCTCTGCAGTACGGGGGCCCCACAGGGAACGGTTCTGGCTCCGTTCCTCTTCACCATCTACACTGCAGACTTCTCCCACAACTCCACCCAGTGCTTCCTGCAGAAGTTCTCTGATGACTCTGCAATAGTCGGCCTCATCACTGATGGGGACGACAAGGAGTACAGAGGACTGACTCAGGACTTTGTGGACTGGTGCCAGCTGAACTACCTCCAGATCAATGCCAGTAAAACCAAGGAGCTGGTGGTAGACTTCCGCAGGCACAAGCATCCTCCACTGCAACCACTGAACATCCAAGGTATGGACATCGAGGCTGTGGACAGCTACAGGTACCTTGGTGTTCATCTGAACAGCAACTAGACTGGACTCATAACTCAGACGCCCTCTACAGGAAAGGGCAGAGCAGACTGTACCTGCTGCGGAGACTCAGGTCGTTTGGAGTGGAGGGCCCACTCTGAAGACCTTCTATGACTCTGTGGTGGCCTCAGCCATCTTTTACGGTGTGGTCTGCTGGGGGCGGCAGCATCTCTGCTGGGGACAGGAAGAGACTGAACAGGCTGATCCGAAGGGCCAGCTCTGTTCTAGGATGCCCTCTGGACCCAGTGTAGGTGGTGAGTGACAGGAGAATGGTGGCTAAGCTGTCATCCCTGTTGGACAACATCTCCCACCCCATGCATGAGACTGTGACAGCACTGAGCAGCTCCTTCAGTGGGAGACTGCGGCACCCACGGTGTGGGACGGAGAGATTTCGCAGGTCTTTCCTCCCCACTGCTGTCAGACTCCACAACAAAGACTTTAACTGATCAAACACACACATCCACAAATATGCAATAACACTAATGTGCAATAATCTTTTCTGGCATCGTTGTATTTTTACTCAGTTGTATATAACATTTGTATTCTATTTTTATCTTATTGTATATTTTATTCTATTTTATTCTACTGTATATAATATTTTATTTTATTCGATTCTGTAACAGTTGTGTACTGTATTTATTCTTATTTTATTTTATTCTAATTTTTGCTTCATAACTTTTGCACTTTCCACTTCCTGCTGTGACAAAACAAATTTCCCACGTGTGGGACTAATAAAGGTTATCTTATCTTATCTTATCTTATCAGGATAACCGACATGAAACTGCCCTGGGATAAACTTGTTGGACTTACAACAGATGGAGCGCCGGTGCTGTGCGCTGGAAAAAGCGGACTAGTCAGCAGGATGCAAGTAAAGATCACGTTCAAGCAACATGACGAAGGCTGTTCAAATTCGAAGACTCCAAATGCGGTTGACAAATAAGTGTAAAACCTTCGTGGCCCAACCTATCCCAGGTATCATAGCGCAACCAGCCAATTCCAGTTTGGCGAGAATGTAGCTTTGTATGTTACCCACCAGCTCGATAGCTAGCCAGGGTTCAAGGCTCACTAGAGACGGCGAGAACATCGAACTCCGGGCACATCGTTTGCAAATCCACCGCCATCTTTTGCTACTCAGGTTAAACATGTTATATAAGTCACTTAGATAACTCAAAAATGTTATTATTTGGCTTTTTTCAGTGTTTTATTTGTTCCTGAGTAAATCGGTTTGGCTGAGATTAAAGTTTTAGTTTTTACACAGCTGAATAAACTTCAAACAGAAAACTGATTAAACAGAAGTGTGAGACGGTCGGGAGTTTACTCCAGTGTGCTGTTAGATTTTAGATACCAAGGAGCAGACGGCTGAGTTTATTAAACTCCACTGAGACAATCTGCAAATTTCATTAAAAGTTTAATAAACTATCATCTAAAAAATAGTTTGTGGCTAGCCGACTATCAAAATAAACGTTTGTGGCAGCCCTAGATTAGAGTGAATAATTATACCCTGTATAAAAGTTTTTTTTTTAATGCAATTTAGTGTGAAGGGAGGTGGGACAGGTCTTTGTTTTTATTATTTATTTTTATAATTTTATTGGTTTTGAGAGCCTTTTATAGAATAAGAGGAGCCAGGATTTGGTGGCTAATTGAGACACCGACAGGTGAGCTGATCTTCGTTCACTTAAGAAAGTGCTAACATTGATGTGTGAATAAAGAGTTCAACTAAAACTAATTGAATGTGGTTGCCGTGTTTACTAACAGCTGCATGGACTCTGTTGTCTACTAACACACAATACTTAAAATACTTTAAAAAGTATTTTAAGTATTGATACCATACCACATCCATGTTATCAGTGTATAAACTGATGGTTTATTATATATTAGCACAGGTATCAATAAAGGACTACCGTATTAAACACTTTTAATCCGAGGCGAGGGAAAGACGGTGGTACCGCTAAAAGCGGCCGTCGTCCAGGCGCAGCTCCTGGAGCAAATGGTGAAACTCACCAAACTGCTCATGCTTCTGGAGGACCTGATGGACCCAGGTACGGCGAGGATGTCCTTTACGCTGCTGCTCTGCTCTCCACAGTAAATAGAGAAGGGAGACTCTCTCTTCAAACGCTAGATCAGCAGCTGCCATCTTGCAAACATACAGTCTGGCACAACTTCAAAATTGCATATTTTGAAGAGCGACCAGTTCGCTTTGGACGCATGTCAAGGTGCGAATTTGCACGCAACCAGCTAGGGGCATCTGTCGCTTTTGGGCCGCGTCTATCACGTTCGGTGTGAATGCACGGTTAGTATTATCACTAGTATTTCATTGTTCTTCTCACTAATTTCTTTTCATTTTTTTTTTTAAAGAAGACTTAACCCAGTTGTCTCTGAACTCTTGGGCCATGCAGCTCTTAACCTTGTGTACACGATGCCTTTTTAAACTTGTTAACCTTCTTTGTTTATCTGTTTGTTTTGTTGAATTTGTTTTCCCTCTTCCTCCCAGTGTCACGTCTGTCTTATTGTACACATCAACAATATCAGCCAGTTCCAAATTAGATCTACTCTATAAACCAATCCTGTGTCCACATTAAACTTCATCAGCTGGCATTAACTCACCGGCACAAAATCATCAGTCATCTCAAAGAAGGATAATATATCTGTCATGGTCTCCGTGCCTGCCCGTCCGGCCCCACAAGGCTACTTGTGGTGTTTGGTTTTCTCTCTCTCTCTCTCCCCCTCTCTGCCTGGGCGGAGCTCACTGTGGGATCCCGCCCTTGGCCCACACACCTGACAACAATCAGATGTCATCACCAGGAGCACTATTTGAGGCTGGAACACAGATCCTCTCATTGCTGGATGATTGTACCACAGACGTGAGCGATTCTCCCAGCTCCTGTGAACCTGTGCTTTGTGATTCGTGATTTGTGAGTGACTTCCCTTTCTTCTGCTACAGACTTTCCTCCCCGGACCTGTGACCTCCCTGCCGTGTGAACATGTGTGAGTTTGGGCAAGAAGACGTGAGTGAGTGTGAGAGAGCTTCCCCGTGATTCCCTAAAGTTTGGATTTCCCTTTACTGTATATATTGTGCACTGGTGCTGTAAATAAACTGTTTTTGGAGACGTCAAACCGCTCTGCGCTTGAGTTCCTACTACCAGATTGTGACAATATCATTGTTAATGGAACAATTACAAACTCACATCATACCACACACGTGTGTGGAGACACAAAGCACAGTAGAAAAACACTCAACCAGACCATGACACTCTGGCTACGTCCACACGTACCTGGGTTTAAATCTGGGACTCTCCACCATTTGACCTTAGAACTGAAGAAGCTTCTCGGATGAGAGGTGAAACGTCTTCAAGCAACTTAAAGAGGTCCAGACGCTTTTCTTTCCAAGCTCCTTTGACTACGATGACCTGGATGACTGAGAACCTTCACAGACTCATTCACAAAGGCACTTTTTCTATGCTCATTCTCTGTAAGTGCTTTGTACCTATCATTCATACACATTCACACTCTGATGGATGCATCAGCAAGCAACTTGGGGTTAGCATCTTGCCCAAGGATATTAGGCATGTAGACTAGAGCAGACGGGGATCAAACCCCCAAGTTTTTGATTAGTAGGTCTACCACCTGAGCTACACCGGCCCCAGATGTACAGGTGTTCTGTATTTCTGTCGAACATGCTGTCCACCACAGCTGCATCTGCTACGGTCGCTGCAACAAGAACTGCTTTTGTGCGCATCATAGGCTAGACCGTCCAATTTAACAGCCTTGCACTTCCAGTCTTCACGGGTAGGCGGGGTCCTCCGATGCAGCCCCTGACTTTGGGCACTGCTGATTAACGCCCCACTAAACAGAGACATATGGAACCTTAGGTGTACAGAAATGTAATTTAAATAAAAAAACAGAAACAACACAGTGTAGTTTGGAGAAATTTCACCACAACTCACTCAATGCATCACGGCACTAGTTTTGCTAGGCTAATGTTTCTGGCTAGCTTGATGTTCGTCATTAACCTGACTGATGTGTCCTTGTTTCTCTGCGTCCTGTTACAGTGGCCCAGAGGACGGCTTCCAAAACAAACCAACTTTGTGAAACAACTCAGCTCGTAACCTGAGGAAACGGTAAGTTTTCTCTAAATATCTTTTTAGCTGTGGTTTGCTGGATGTCAGTCTTATGTTACAGCAGCTGTGTCGAGCTGCGAGTCATATTTCCGGTGTTCTGGGAATTTCTCCTAACCCGTAAACCGTCCTACCCGTTGTTCCTGAGCATGTGCGCGCATGCGCACAACACAAAAAGGGAATCTAAGCGCATCTGGCTGTGATTTAACGCTACCCCGTTGTCATATTTGCAGGAAAATAGGTAAGTAGTAAGTATTAGTACTTTTTACTGATGTTGATACTTGATTTTTTTAAGCCTTTGTGATTGTTTGTCAATATTAAAGTAAAGTCTAATCTGCTTCCTGCACAAAACTGTCCAATTTGCAGCTTCGGTGAAGTCTGCTGTCAAGTTACTGGACACGTGGTATTTGGACAACACTTCTGAATCCGCAGCTTCGGTGTTTTAAGGCTGTTTCGGTAATGTCGCTATTTAATAAGTTAAATTATTTGCATTGTTAACTGCACATATTGAAGCTCAGAAGAAAATGTCTACTTACATTTGTAGATATGGAGAAGAAGTGGGAAGAGATTTACGCGTTCATTTCTGCGGGCTCCTACCCTTCAGGATATGACAAGGCTCAGAGGCAAAACCTCAGAAGATATGCCTCAAAATTCCAACAAAAGGGTCAGTAATTTATTGTTAATACTAACAACTCATATATGTGGTTAAATTAATTTATAAATATATATTGTTCTACTGCAGATGGAGAACTCTTTGTTGGAACCAGAAGAGTAGTAAAAACCATGGATGATGCCAGGACGATATTTCATGAGTTTCATTCATCTCCAATCGGAGGACACACTGGCACACACAAAACGCTAAATGCAGTGTGTTCCAGATTTTACTGGTTTGGTATGACAGTTGACATTAAAACATGGGTATGTATTAACTGTTTGCATTGTTGTTAAATGCCGTTTAAAATAAGAATTTTTTTTTATATCAGTTAAAAGAGAAACTGTACACTTGCAAAATATAAATAAATATGGTTAATTAGTGATATTACAGTAATAACCTGTAGGCCTGGCAGAGATTTGAAGACACAGACAAAGCTGCTAAATTGTTTGTTCGTTAGAGAATATATCATTAATGATATATTTATTTATAATTTTTTCATGTATATATATATATATGTATATATATAAATCAGAATGTTGAACATTTACGTGAACTCCATAAATATTTTTACCTTAAAGATTCTGGAATGTGACCAGTGTCAAAAAGTTGGGAAACCACTGACTGCTGTGCAACCGTTGCAGTGTATTCAGGTAAATATTATGCCCCTTTTACCCATCAAACTATGCTTCTAGCTCATATTCATAAAGGCAGGAGGGTTTGCCAACTAATTTTAACCATCGATGTTAATGTGTACATTATACAAATTGTTATTCAAATTTTTAATTTGTCCTTGATAGGTGTCTGAAGTGTGGGAACTTACTGGTATAGATCTTACTGGACCTCTTCCTAAAACGTCAAGCGGCTTCCAGTATATACTTACTGCAACTGACTACTTTTCAAAATGGGTTGAAGCTTTCCCATTAAAAACGAAATCTGCATCTGAGGTAGCCCAGCACTTGTGCTCCATTATATATAGACATGGCTGCCCCAAAAGGATTTTGTCAGACCAAGGCAGAGAGTTTGTGAATGAAGTAAGTGTTAAATAATTTTCAGTTACATTTTTTAACTTTACTTCACTGGGGTCAAAGATTTTTTTCTTGTGTGCTTGTATAAGAACCTTGTCCTTATCTGTTGAAGCTCAACTCTGATCTTTGCAAGTTATTGCAAATTGAAAGAAGTGTCACATCAGCATACCATCCACAGACCAATGGTCTAGATGAAAAGACCAATGACAACATAAAAAGGTATGCCTAATTTTTATCTATCAGTTTTTAATAACATTACTTATGTTATTCTAACTTAATTGTTACTTAATAATTTATTAATTTCTTTACTTCTAATTAAACTTTCATTACTGTCTTTACATATTTGTATGCCTGCATTTAGAGCCCTCCGAAAACTGGTGAATGACCAGCAGAATAACTCGGATCTGTATCTAGATCCCTGTTTTCACTGCGGTCAAAAGTACACACCACAACAAAATACTCACCTTTTTTTCTCATGTATGGAAGAGAGGCAGTGTTTCCATCAGAAGTGCCTGCTCAAGTGCCGGTGAGTGTTTGTCAAATTCTTTCTATGTTAGAACTAAGAATTGAAACCATTTAAGTAAAAAACCCAGTAATGTCTTTATGAATATGATATCATCTTGTTTTAATTGCTAATATCTACAAAATTTTAGATTCCCAACATCATTCTGCCAGACGACAAAAGGTACAGTGACTATGTACAGTCTGAAAGTGAAGCACAACATGCAGTTAAAGAAACTGCACAAGAAAACATTGCGAAGTCACAAGACAAGCAAAAGGTTGCATACGCCAAGCGGGTCCTGAAAAAGTACAAAAATGTTGTGTACAATGTAGGGGATCAAATTCTGCTTCAAAATATGAGGAAACGTGGGCGAAAAGGAGGAAGACTTGAACCGGATTTTTCAGGTCCCTACACAATTGATGACTTCAGTGGAAAATGTGTTAGACTGAAAAACGCTGAGGGAAATACTTTAAAAAGTCTATACAGTATTGACCACATTAAACCCTATAGAAGAAGCCACCCTGTCCAAGTCTCAACTCCAACTGAACCTGTTGAGAGTAGCCCATCTTCTGAGATGCAGCCTTGCAGTCCTCAGCATCATCCTGAAGCGCTGCAAAATAACAGACCCTCTGTCATACAGTTTGCACCAAAAATAGCTCAGGTAACATCAGTCCAAGCACCAGAAGAGCTTGTACCAGTGACCCCCCAGAAACCCAGCACACAAGAAAAAGGTGGCATAGCTAAAAATCTCATTCTGACCGTCAATTGTTGCCAGTTTGGCTAGTCGAATGGATAGAATGTTTTATTTTTTTTCTCCCCTCTTGCTAATTTTGACCTGTTGGTCCAATTTTGGCTAATTTCTGATTTACATAAAGCTACTCCCCTCTGGCATGTTTATTTTGTTGGCCCGTTGGCCCTTGTCTGCTTGTGGCCCGTTGGCCCTTGTCTGTTTGTGGCCCGTTGGCCCTTGTCTGTTGTTGGCCCGTTGGCCCTTGTCTGTTTGTGGCCCGTTGGCCATTGACCGTGATTTTCAAATGGCAACTGTTATTATTAAAGAAACTTATAATATTTTGTTTTTTAGTGAAGTGGCTTTGGGCTGCAAAAGACACTGGGCGTGTGGAGGCAGTCGTTGGGCCATACAAATTGTATGACTCTTCTTTTCGCACACTGGAGGACAGTGGCTGGCTTTCTGATGAGGTAAGTGAAGTAATCATTTTTGGTCCTAGTGGTGGTCTGTAAAAATAATCTTCTTTTAATCCAAACAGGTCATTGATGCATACCTGCACTGCCTCATTAGGAAACAAAAGGCAAGTAAGAACGTATGCCGGTTATTTCACAAAAGCATTTTATACAATTTTGTAATCTTTTAAAAAAAATTCTTGCATTTTTCAGAAACCCGTGTATCAGTTGTCTTGCGTTGTTGCAACCTCTCTGTTTTCTGGGAAGTTTAAGTGTGTCAGCAAGGTAATGTAGATGTTATTATGGTTATATAGTGTATGTTATGTAAATAAATCTAAACCTTTATAAGCTTAAAAATATTCCACAGATGTTGTTTCCGGCTGAGGACATTTGGTTGTGCCCACTGAACTTCAGTGCACACTGGATCCTTGTGGTACATGTTCATGTGTTTTTTCTCTTTTTTGTTTTATTGTTCTTTTTAGCAGCATATTCTTATTTTGAAAATGCTTACAACTGATTATATTTACTTAAGTGAGTGTAATACACATATTCCACTAAATACAATTTTTATTTTAGGTTGTCAAAATCTCCTCACGATCTGTACTGCTGTTAGACCCTCTTGGAAATGAAGGTTGTTATGAAAGGAAAATTATGCGTAACTGGAGGTATTCATCATTCATTAATTATCTGTTTTGGGTTGTTTGGTTTGTGGGTTTTTTTTTTTTATTTAGAGCAAAACGCTGGCTACATTTTAAAACTTGTTTTATTTTTATTAGGAATTTTCTGAAGATGAAAGGAAAGGAAGAGTCCCGAGTGGATTGGAAAATGGAGACTGCCACACAACAAGCAGATGGACTCCAGCAGTTGTGGAGTTTTAGTGTTGAAGGTATTTAATAAGCCATTGTATTTAATTGTATTTATTGTATTTAACTAGAATTAAGTTAATCAATTGCAATTACTGTAACATATTTTACAGTTTGCCGAACACTACCTTATGAGTGGAGAGGTTACTAGGGTGCTGTCCACTCCAGAAGCCATTGGGCTGCAACGCACAGAAATTGCTTGCGAACTGCTAGAACATCAAAGTAAGTTGAGTCATGTGCTTTTGTATTGCAATAGCACTTTCAGTTTTGTTTAAAAACTGTTAGGTTGAACGCAAGTGTGTTTCTAGGTAATGCTGATGACTACTGTGTGGTTTGTTCCACGCTGGAAGCCGATCCTGAGTCCAGCATGATTGAAATGGTAAAACAAATAAACCACAAATGCAATATACAGTGGCTTGCAATAGTATTCGGCCCCCTTGAACCTTTCCACATTTGGTCACATTACAGCCAAAAACACAAATCAATTTTAATTGTAATTCCACGTGAAAGACCAATACAAAGTGGTGTACACGTGAGAAGTGGAACAACAATCATACATGATTCCAAACATTTTTTACAAATGAATAACTGAAAAGTGGGGTGTGTGTAATTATTCAGCCCCCTGAGTCAATACTTTGTAGAACCACCTTGATCTGCAATTACAGCTGCCAGTCTTTTAGGGTATGTCTCTACTAGGGGTGGGTTTTTATAATCGATTTATCGATTAAAATCGATTCTGGCTTGGAAAACATAAAATCGATTCATTAAAATCCAGAATCGATTTTTTAATATAAATTTATTTTACCCGAAATGCCAGAATCTCTAGTGAAATCTCACAAAATTTCAACAACCACCAAACAGCTAAGACAGTAAATGAGAGCAGGAACACGGATTCTGCACAAAGATGTAAACACACAGCGCGGATCAGAATCAGTGACATCTCGCCTTTCTCACCTGACGGCACGAACACGGTCGGGCTGAAAGCCGACAGCTCGCTGAGTCTGATCTGTCGGCGGGTCGCGCTTTTATTCACGCCGCTTTTGCGCTGATTCTAAAGCTGTTAGTTTGATCTCTGTCCAAACAATATTGACTGAACCAGCAGCAAAAGAAGATCCAAACTACGCTTCACATAAACATCGCCACTCTGACTTTTACTGTTTTGCTTCCACCACGATGCACAGCGCTCTCTCTCTCTCTCTCTGTTTCCCGCCTAAAATCGTTTTCTGCATTATTCACTTGCTTGTTACGCACAAGTCTACCGTTGTTTACAGCGCTGTCGGCTGTTGTTTTTTTTTGTTCCTTTTACATTCTTCCGAAAAGAAAACCTAATTTCTGCCGTTCAATACTGAACAAATTTAAACTTTTAAAATTATGCAAAATGCGAAACGCTCAGCCGTGTCTCTAATAAAACCGCTGTTGATTAATTAGTTTCTTTCGCTTTTGATGTAGCCTACTGCAGAATATTTTTATAAAATCCCAGGCCAGGAAAATCACCTTCATGTTTTTCTGTGTTTTATCTTTAACTACTTTGACACTTTGCTGTGACGCTCACACCTTTCATAAGTCTTATGTGTCAGCTTCCTTTTATTGATACAACAATATGTAAATGTACTGATCTGAATTATAATATTTCTGACTGTCAAAGTTCCCAGATTCAAATCGAATTGAATCGAATCGAATCGAATTAAATCGAATCGTGGATCGAATCGATTCGGGACCTTGTGAATCGGAATTGAATCGATTCTAGAAATCAGTGACGATACCCAGCCCTAGTCTCTACCAGCTAGAGACTGGTAGAGACATTGGTCTTTCATGTGGAATTCCAATAAAATTGATTCATGTTTGTGAATGCAATCTGACAAAATGTGGAAAAGTTCACGAGGGCCGGATACTTTTGCAAGCCACTGTAGTAATTATTTTCTCATCAAATTCGTAATGTTGGTTACACTTACACCCCCCCACCCCCCCACCCCCCCTTTCTCCCTCTTCAGGTGCAGTGCAAGTTTTGTTCCAGATGGGCACATTTTGGATGTGCTCAATATGAAAGCAGGCTGGTCAAGTACCTGTGCGACAAATGTGCATAATTTGTTATAAATACTGTTTCTTTTTCAGTTCTTTCTCCCTGTGTTCTGTTGGATCTATAAATGTCAAATATATGTATCTGTAAATATATTCAGTAAATATATACTGAAACTATAATGGAGTGAGTTCATTGTCAAAGTTTATATAGTCAGGTGTTCCAATCACTTCAATGGTGACAGCTGTATAACTTAAGCACCTTGGCATGCAGACTGCTTCTACAAACAAGTGCCAAAACATGCTACCGTTGTTATTATAAACTAGAAGAGTACTCTAACAGGAAGAATTACGTGCCAAAACATGCTACTGTTGTTATTATAAACTAGAAGTGTACTCTAACAGAAGAATTACGTACCAAAACATGCTACTGTTGTTATTATAAACTAGAAGTGTACTCTAACAGGAAGAATTACGTGCCAAAACATGCTACCGTTGTTATTATAAACTAGAAGAGTACTCTAACAGAAGAATTACGTACCAGAACATGCTACTGTTGTTATTATAAACTAGAAGTGTACTCTAACAGAAGAATTACGTACCAGAACATGCTACTGTTGTTATTATAAACTAGAAGTGTACTCTAACAGAAGAATTACGTACCAAAACATGCTACTGTTGTTATTATAAACTAGAAGAGTACTCTAACAGAAGAATTACGTACCAAAACATGCTACTGTTGTTATTATAAACTAGAAGAGTACTCTAACAGGAAGAATTACGTGCCAAAACATGCTACTGTTGTTATTATAACCTAGAAGAGTACTCTAACAGAAGAATTACGTACCAGAACATGCTACTGTTGTTATTATAAACTAGAAGAGTACTCTAACATAAGAATTACGTACCAGAACATGCTACTGTTGTTATTATAAACTAGAAGAGTACTCTAACAGAAGAATTACGTGCCAGAACATGCTACTGTTGTTATTATAAACTAGAAGAGTACTCTAACAGAAGAATTACGTGCCAAAACATGCTACTGTTGTTATTATAAACTAGAAGAGTACTCTAACAGAAGAATTACGTACCAGAACATGCTACTGTTGTTATTATAAACTAGAAGAGTACTCTAACAGAAGAATTACGTACCAGAACATGCTACTGTTGTTATTATAAACTAGAAGAGTACTCTAACAGAAGAATTACGTGCCAGAACATGCTACTGTTGTTATTATAAACTAGAAGAGTACTCTAACAGAAGAATTACGTACCAGAACATGCTACTGTTGTTATTATAAACTAGAAGAGTACTCTAACAGAAGAATTACGTACCAGAACATGCTACTGTTGTTATTATAAACTAGAAGAGTACTCTAACAGAAGAATTACGTACCAGAACATGCTACTGTTGTTATTATAAACTAGAAGTGTACTCTAACAGAAGAATTACGTACCAAAACATGCTACTGTTGTTATTATAAACTAGAAGAGTACTCTAACAGAAGAATTACGTACCAGAACATGCTACTGTTGTTATTATAAACTAGAAGAGTACTCTAACAGAAGAATTACGTACCAGAACATGCTACTGTTGTTATTATAAACTAGAAGAGTACTCTAACAGAAGAATTACGTACCAGAACATGCTACTGTTGTTATTATAAACTAGAAGAGTACTCTAACAGAAGAATTACGTACCAAAACATGCTACTGTTGTTATTATAAACTAGAAGTGTACTCTAACAGAAGAATTACGTACCAGAACATGCTACTGTTGTTATTATAAACTAGAAGAGTACTCTAACAGAAGAATTACGTGCCAAAACATGCTACTGTTGTTATTATAAACTAGAAGCGTACTCTAACAGAAGAATTACGTACCAGAACATGCTACTGTTGTTATTATAAACTAGAAGAGTACTCTAACAGAAGAATTACGTGCCAAAACATGCTACTGTTGTTATTATAAACTAGAAGTGTACTCTAACAGAAGAATTACGTACCAGAACATGCTACTGTTGTTATTATAAACTAGAAGAGTACTCTAACAGAAGAATTACGTACCAGAACATGCTACTGTTGTTATTATAAACTAGAAGTGTACTCTAACAGAAGAATTACGTACCAGAACATGCTACTGTTGTTATTATAAACTAGAAGTGTACTCTAACAGAAGAATTACGTACCAGAACATGCTACTGTTGTTATTATAAACTAGAAGTGTACTCTAACAGAAGAATTACGTACCAGAACATGCTACTGTTGTTATTATAAACTAGAAGAGTACTCTAACAGAAGAATTACGTACCAGAACATGCTACTGTTGTTATTATAAACTAGAAGTGTACTCTAACAGAAGAATTACGTACCAGAACATGCTACTGTTGTTATTATAAACTAGAAGCGTACTCTAACAGAAGAATTACGTACCAAAACA
The DNA here is from genome assembly GCF_013358895.1 of Oreochromis aureus. Classification (NCBI taxonomy): domain Eukaryota; kingdom Metazoa; phylum Chordata; class Actinopteri; order Cichliformes; family Cichlidae; genus Oreochromis; species Oreochromis aureus. The sequence goes on along the minus strand of NC_052944.1, from coordinate 133,620,895 downwards.
TGGTACTGTTGTTATTATAAACTAGAAGTGTACTCTAACAGAAGAATTACGTGCCAAAACATGCTACTGTTGTTATTATAAACTAGAAGTGTACTCTAACAGAAGAATTACGTACCAAAACATGGTACTGTTGTTATTATAAACTAGAAGAGTACTCTAACAGAAGAATTACGTGCCAAAACATGCTACTGTTGTTATTATAAACTAGAAGTGTACTCTAACAGAAGAATTACGTACCAGAACATGCTACTGTTGTTATTATAAACTAGAAGTGTACTCTAACAGAAGAATTACGTACCAAAACATGGTACTGTTGTTATTATAAACTAGAAGTGTACTCTAACAGAAGAATTACGTACCAGAACATGCTACTGTTGTTATTATAAACTAGAAGAGTACTCTAACAGAAGAATTACGTGCCAGAACATGCTACTGTTGTTATTATAAACTAGAAGAGTACTCTAACAGAAGAATTACGTACCAGAACATGCTACTGTTGTTATTATAAACTAGAAGTGTACTCTAACAGAAGAATTACGTACCAGAACATGCTACTGTTGTTATTATAAACTAGAAGTGTACTCTAACAGAAGAATTACGTACCAGAACATGCTACTGTTGTTATTATAAACTAGAAGAGTACTCTAACAGAAGAATTACGTGCCAGAACATGCTACTGTTGTTATTATAAACTAGAAGTGTACTCTAACAGAAGAATTACGTACCAGAACATGCTACTGTTGTTATTATAAACTAGAAGTGTACTCTAACAGAAGAATTACGTACCAGAACATGCTACTGTTGTTATTATAAACTAGAAGTGTACTCTAACAGAAGAATTACGTACCAGAACATGCTACTGTTGTTATTATAAACTAGAAGAGTACTCTAACAGAAGAATTACGTGCCAGAACATGCTACTGTTGTTATTATAAACTAGAAGAGTACTCTAACAGAAGAATTACGTGCCAAAACATGCTACTGTTGTTATTATAAACTAGAAGAGTACTCTAACAGAAGAATTACGTACCAGAACATGCTACTGTTGTTATTATAAACTAGAAGTGTACTCTAACAGAAGAATTACGTACCAAAACATGCTACTGTTGTTATTATAAACTAGAAGTGTACTCTAACAGAAGAATTACGTGCCAAAACATGCTACTGTTGTTATTATAAACTAGAAGTGTACTCTAACAGAAGAATTACGTGCCAGAACATGCTACTGTTGTTATTATAAACTAGAAGAGTACTCTAACAGAAGAATTACGTGCCAGAACATGCTACTGTTGTTATTATAAACTAGAAGAGTACTCTAACAGAAGAATTACGTGCCAGAACATGCTACTGTTGTTATTATAAACTAGAAGAGTACTCTAACAGAAGAATTACGTGCCAGAACATGCTACTGTTGTTATTATAAACTAGAAGTGTACTCTAACAGAAGAATTACGTGCCAAAACATGCTACTGTTGTTATTATAAACTAGAAGTGTACTCTAACAGAAGAATTACGTGCCAGAACATGCTACTGTTGTTATTATAAACTAGAAGTGTACTCTAACAGAAGAATTACGTGCCAAAACATGCTACTGTTGTTATTATAAACTAGAAGTGTACTCTAACAGAAGAATTACGTACCAAAACATGCTACTGTTGTTATTATAAACTAGAAGTGTACTCTAACAGAAGAATTACGTGCCAGAACATGCTACTGTTGTTATTATAAACTAGAAGAGTACTCTAACAGAAGAATTACGTACCAAAACATGCTACTGTTGTTATTATAAACTAGAAGTGTACTCTAACAGAAGAATTACGTACCAAAACATGCTACTGTTGTTATTATAAACTAGAAGAGTACTCTAACAGAAGAATTACGTGCCAGAACATGCTGCTGTTGTTATTATAAACTAGAAGTGTACTCTAACAGAAGAATTACGTGCCAAAACATGCTACTGTTGTTATTATAAACTAGAAGTGTACTCTAACAGAAGAATTACGTACCAAAACATGCTACTGTTGTTATTATAAACTAGAAGTGTACTCTAACAGAAGAATTACGTGCCAGAACATGCTACTGTTGTTATTATAAACTAGAAGAGTACTCTAACAGAAGAATTACGTACCAAAACATGCTACTGTTGTTATTATAAACTAGAAGTGTACTCTAACAGAAGAATTACGTACCAAAACATGCTACTGTTGTTATTATAAACTAGAAGAGTACTCTAACAGAAGAATTACGTGCCAGAACATGCTGCTGTTGTTATTATAAACTAGAAGAGTACTCTAACAGAAGAATTACGTACCAGAACATGCTACTGTTGTTATTATAAACTAGAAGAGTACTCTAACAGAAGAATTACGTACCAAAACATGCTACTGTTGTTATTATAAACTAGAAGAGTACTCTAACAGAAGAATTACGTACCAAAACATGCTACTGTTGTTATTATAAACTAGAAGTGTACTCTAACAGAAGAATTACGTGCCAGAACATGCTACTGTTGTTATTATAAACTAGAAGTGTACTCTAACAGAAGAATTACGTGCCAGAACATGCTACTGTTGTTATTATAAACTAGAAGTGTACTCTAACAGAAGAATTACGTACCAGAACATGCTACTGTTGTTATTATAAACTAGAAGTGTACTCTAACAGAAGAATTACGTGCCAGAACATGCTACTGTTGTTATTATAAACTAGAAGTGTACTCTAACAGAAGAATTACGTACCAGAACATGCTACTGTTGTTATTATAAACTAGAAGAGTACTCTAACAGAAGAATTACGTGCCAAAACATGCTACTGTTGTTATTATAAACTAGAAGAGTACTCTAACAGGAAGAATTACGTACCAGAACATGCTACTGTTGTTATTATAAACTAGAAGAGTACTCTAACAGAAGAATTACGTACCAAAACATGCTACTGTTGTTATTATAAACTAGAAGAGTACTCTAACAGGAAGAATTACGTACCAGAACATGCTACTGTTGTTATTATAAACTAGAAGTGTACTCTAACAGAAGAATTACGTACCAAAACATGCTACTGTTGTTATTATAAACTAGAAGTGTACTCTAACAGAAGAATTACGTGCCAGAACATGCTACTGTTGTTATTATAAACTAGAAGAGTACTCTAACAGAAGAATTACGTACCAGAACATGCTACTGTTGTTATTATAAACTAGAAGTGTACTCTAACAGAAGAATTACGTGCCAGAACATGCTACTGTTGTTATTATAAACTAGAAGAGTACTCTAACAGAAGAATTACGTACCAGAACATGCTACTGTTGTTATTATAAACTAGAAGTGTACTCTAACAGAAGAATTACGTGCCAAAACATGCTACTGTTGTTATTATAAACTAGAAGTGTACTCTAACAGAAGAATTACGTACCAGAACATGCTACTGTTGTTATTATAAACTAGAAGTGTACTCTAACAGAAGAATTACGTACCAGAACATGCTACTGTTGTTATTATAAACTAGAAGAGTACTCTAACAGAAGAATTACGTACCAGAACATGCTACCGTTGTTATTATAAACTAGAAGTGTACTCTAACAGAAGAATTACGTACCAGAACATGCTACTGTTGTTATTATAAACTAGAAGTGTACTCTAACAGAAGAATTACGTGCCAAAACATGCTACTGTTGTTATTATAAACTAGAAGAGTACTCTAACAGAAGAATTACGTACCAGAACATGCTACTGTTGTTATTATAAACTAGAAGTGTACTCTAACAGAAGAATTACGTGCCAAAACATGCTACTGTTGTTATTATAAACTAGAAGAGTACTCTAACAGAAGAATTACGTACCAGAACATGCTACTGTTGTTATTATAAACTAGAAGAGTACTCTAACAGGAAGAATTACGTACCAAAACATGCTACTGTTGTTATTATAAACTAGAAGAGTACTCTAACAGAAGAATTACGTACCAGAACATGCTACTGTTGTTATTATAAACTAGAAGAGTACTCTAACAGGAAGAATTACGTACCAAAACATGCTACTGTTGTTATTATAAACTAGAAGAGTACTCTAACAGGAAGAATTACGTACCAGAACATGCTACTGTTGTTATTATAAACTAGAAGTGTACTCTAACAGAAGAATTACGTACCAAAACATGCTACTGTTGTTATTATAAACTAGAAGTGTACTCTAACAGAAGAATTACGTACCAAAACATGCTACTGTTGTTATTATAAACTAGAAGCGTACTCTAACAGAAGAATTACGTACCAAAACATGCTACTGTTGTTATTATAAACTAGAAGAGTACTCTAACAGGAAGAATTACGTACCAGAACATGCTACTGTTGTTATTATAAACTAGAAGAGTACTCTAACAGAAGAATTACGTACCAGAACATGCTACTGTTGTTATTATAAACTAGAAGAGTACTCTAACAGAAGAATTACGTACCAAAACATGCTACTGTTGTTATTATAAACTAGAAGAGTACTCTAACAGAAGAATTACGTACCAGAACATGCTACTGTTGTTATTATAAACTAGAAGTGTACTCTAACAGAAGAATTACGTACCAAAACATGGTACTGTTGTTATTATAAACTAGAAGTGTACTCTAACAGGAAGAATTACGTGCCAAAACATGCTACTGTTGTTATTATAAACTAGAAGTGTACTCTAACAGAAGAATTACGTACCAAAACATGGTACTGTTGTTATTATAAACTAGAAGTGTACTCTAACAGAAGAATTACGTGCCAAAACATGCTACTGTTGTTATTATAAACTAGAAGTGTACTCTAACAGAAGAATTACGTACCAGAACATGCTGCTGTTGTTATTATAAACTAGAAGTGTACTCTAACAGAAGAATTACGTGCCAGAACATGCTACTGTTGTTATTATAAACTAGAAGAGTACTCTAACAGAAGAATTACGTACCAGAACATGCTACTGTTGTTATTATAAACTAGAAGTGTACTCTAACAGAAGAATTACGTACCAGAACATGCTACTGTTGTTATTATAAACTAGAAGTGTAGTCTAACAGAAGAATTACGTACCAGAACATGCTACTGTTGTTATTATAAACTAGAAGTGTACTCTAACAGAAGAATTACGCACCAGAACATGCTACTGTTGTTATTATAAACTAGAAGTGTACTCTAACAGAAGAATTACGTACCAGAACATGCTACTGTTGTTATTATAAACTAGAAGAGTACTCTAACAGAAGAATTACGTACCAGAACATGCTACTGTTGTTATTATAAACTAGAAGTGTACTCTAACAGAAGAATTACGTACCAGAACATGCTACTGTTGTTATTATAAACTAGAAGTGTACTCTAACAGAAGAATTACGTACCAGAACATGCTACTGTTGTTATTATAAACTAGAAGTGTACTCTAACAGAAGAATTACGTGCCAGAACATGCTACTGTTGTTATTATAAACTAGAAGTGTACTCTAACAGAAGAATTACGTGCCAGAACATGCTACTGTTGTTATTATAAACTAGAAGAGTACTCTAACAGAAGAATTACGTGCCAGAACATGCTACTGTTGTTATTATAAACTAGAAGTGTACTCTAACAGAAGAATTACGTACCAAAACATGCTACTGTTGTTATTATAAACTAGAAGAGTACTCTAACAGAAGAATTACGTGCCAGAACATGCTACTGTTGTTATTATAAACTAGAAGAGTACTCTAACAGAAGAATTACGTACCAGAACATGCTACTGTTGTTATTATAAACTAGAAGAGTACTCTAACAGAAGAATTACGTACCAGAACATGCTACTGTTGTTATTATAAACTAGAAGAGTACTCTAACAGAAGAATTACGTACCAGAACATGCTACTGTTGTTATTATAAACTAGAAGCGTACTCTAACAGAAGAATTACGTACCAGAACATGCTACTGTTGTTATTATAAACTAGAAGCGTACTCTAACAGAAGAATTACGTACCAGAACATGCTACTGTTGTTATTATAAACTAGAAGCGTACTCTAACAGAAGAATTACGTACCAGAACATGCTACTGTTGTTATTATAAACTAGAAGAGTACTCTAACAGAAGAATTACGTACCAGAACATGCTACTGTTGTTATTATAAACTAGAAGCGTACTCTAACAGAAGAATTACGTACCAAAACATGCTACTGTTGTTATTATAAACTAGAAGAGTACTCTAACAGAAGAATTACGTACCAGAACATGCTACTGTTGTTATTATAAACTAGAAGCGTACTCTAACAGAAGAATTACGTACCAAAACATGGTACTGTTGTTATTATAAACTAGAAGAGTACTCTAACAGAAGAATTACGTACCAGAACATGCTGCTGTTGTTATTATAAACTAGAAGTGTACTCTAACAGAAGAATTACGTACCAAAACATGCTACTGTTGTTATTATAAACTAGAAGAGTACTCTAACAGGAAGAATTACGTACCAGAACATGCTACTGTTGTTATTATAAACTAGAAGAGTACTCTAACAGAAGAATTACGTACCAGAACATGCTACTGTTGTTATTATAAACTAGAAGAGTACTCTAACAGGAAGAATTACGTACCAGAACATGCTACTGTTGTTATTATAAACTAGAAGAGTACTCTAACAGAAGAATTACGTACCAGAACATGCTACTGTTGTTATTATAAACTAGAAGAGTACTCTAACAGGAAGAATTACGTACCAGAACATGCTACTGTTGTTATTATAAACTAGAAGAGTACTCTAACAGAAGAATTACGTGCCAGAACATGCTACTGTTGTTATTATAAACTAGAAGAGTACTCTAACAGAAGAATTACGTACCAGAACATGCTACTGTTGTTATTATAAACTAGAAGTGTACTCTAACAGAAGAATTACGTACCAGAACATGCTACTGTTGTTATTATAAACTAGAAGAGTACTCTAACAGAAGAATTACGTACCAGAACATGCTACTGTTGTTATTATAAACTAGAAGTGTACTCTAACAGGAAGAATTACGTGCCAGAACATGCTACTGTTGTTATTATAAACTAGAAGTGTACTCTAACAGAAGAATTACGTACCAAAACATGCTACTGTTGTTATTATAAACTAGAAGTGTACTCTAACAGAAGAATTACGTGCCAGAACATGCTACTGTTGTTATTATAAACTAGAAGTGTACTCTAACAGAAGAATTACGTGCAGAACATGCTACTGTTGTTATTATAAACTAGAAGTGTACTCTAACAGGAAGAATTACGTGCCAGAACATGCTACTGTTGTTATTATAAACTAGAAGTGTACTCTAACAGAAGAATTACGTACCAGAACATGCTACTGTTGTTATTATAAACTAGAAGTGTACTCTAACAGGAAGAATTACGTACCAGAACATGCTACTGTTGTTATTATAAACTAGAAGTGTACTCTAACAGAAGAATTACGTACCAGAACATGCTACTGTTGTTATTATAAACTAGAAGTGTACTCTAACAGGAAGAATTACGTACCAGAACATGCTACTGTTGTTATTATAAACTAGAAGTGTACTCTAACAGAAGAATTACGTACCAAAACATGCTACTGTTGTTATTATAAACTAGAAGTGTACTCTAACAGAAGAATTACGTGCCAGAACATGCTACTGTTGTTATTATAAACTAGAAGTGTACTCTAACAGAAGAATTACGTACCAGAACATGCTGCTGTTGTTATTATAAACTAGAAGTGTACTCTAACAGAAGAATTACGTACCAGAACATGCTACTGTTGTTATTATAAACTAGAAGAGTACTCTAACAGAAGAATTACGTACCAGAACATGCTACTGTTGTTATTATAAACTAGAAGTGTACTCTAACAGAAGAATTACGTACCAGAACATGCTACTGTTGTTATTATAAACTAGAAGTGTACTCTAACAGAAGAATTACGTACCAGAACATGCTACTGTTGTTATTATAAACTAGAAGTGTACTCTAACAGAAGAATTACGTACCAGAACATGCTACTGTTGTTATTATAAACTAGAAGTGTACTCTAACAGAAGAATTACGTACCAGAACATGCTACTGTTGTTATTATAAACTAGAAGTGTACTCTAACAGAAGAATTACGTACCAGAACATGCTACTGTTGTTATTATAAACTAGAAGAGTACTCTAACAGAAGAATTACGTACCAGAACATGCTACTGTTGTTATTATAAACTAGAAGTGTACTCTAACAGAAGAATTACGTACCAGAACATGCTACTGTTGTTATTATAAACTAGAAGTGTACTCTAACAGAAGAATTACGTACCAGAACATGCTACTGTTGTTATTATAAACTAGAAGTGTACTCTAACAGAAGAATTACGTACCAGAACATGCTACTGTTGTTATTATAAACTAGAAGTGTACTCTAACAGAAGAATTACGTACCAGAACATGCTACTGTTGTTATTATAAACTAGAAGAGTACTCTAACAGAAGAATTACGTACCAGAACATGCTACTGTTGTTATTATAAACTAGAAGTGTACTCTAACAGAAGAATTACGTACCAGAACATGCTACTGTTGTTATTATAAACTAGAAGTGTACTCTAACAGAAGAATTACGTACCAGAACATGCTACTGTTGTTATTATAAACTAGAAGTGTACTCTAACAGAAGAATTACGTACCAGAACATGCTACTGTTGTTATTATAAACTAGAAGTGTACTCTAACAGAAGAATTACGTACCAAAACATGCTACTGTTGTTATTATAAACTAGAAGAGTACTCTAACAGAAGAATTACGTGCCAGAACATGCTACTGTTGTTATTATAAACTAGAAGAGTACTCTAACAGAAGAATTACGTACCAGAACATGCTACTGTTGTTATTATAAACTAGAAGAGTACTCTAACAGAAGAATTACGTACCAGAACATGCTACTGTTGTTATTATAAACTAGAAGAGTACTCTAACAGAAGAATTACGTACCAGAACATGCTACTGTTGTTATTATAAACTAGAAGCGTACTCTAACAGAAGAATTACGTACCAGAACATGCTACTGTTGTTATTATAAACTAGAAGCGTACTCTAACAGAAGAATTACGTACCAGAACATGCTACTGTTGTTATTATAAACTAGAAGAGTACTCTAACAGAAGAATTACGTACCAGAACATGCTACTGTTGTTATTATAAACTAGAAGAGTACTCTAACAGAAGAATTACGTACCAGAACATGCTACTGTTGTTATTATAAACTAGAAGCGTACTCTAACAGAAGAATTACGTGCCAAAACATGGTACTGTTGTTATTATAAACTAGAAGAGTACTCTAACAGAAGAATTACGTACCAGAACATGCTGCTGTTGTTATTATAAACTAGAAGTGTACTCTAACAGAAGAATTACGTACCAGAACATGCTACTGTTGTTATTATAAACTAGAAGAGTACTCTAACAGAAGAATTACGTACCAGAACATGCTGCTGTTGTTATTAAAACTAGAAGTGTACTCTAACAGGAAGAATTACGTGCCAGAACATGCTACTGTTGTTATTATAAACTAGAAGAGTACTCTAACAGAAGAATTACGTACCAGAACATGCTACTGTTGTTATTATAAACTAGAAGTGTACTCTAACAGAAGAATTACGTACCAGAACATGCTACTGTTGTTATTATAAACTAGAAGAGTACTCTAACAGAAGAATTACGTGCCAGAACATGCTACTGTTGTTATTATAAACTAGAAGAGTACTCTAACAGGAAGAATTACGTACCAGAACATGCTACTGTTGTTATTATAAACTAGAAGAGTACTCTAACAGAAGAATTACGTGCCAGAACATGCTACTGTTGTTATTATAAACTAGAAGAGTACTCTAACAGGAAGAATTACGTACCAGAACATGCTACTGTTGTTATTATAAACTAGAAGAGTACTCTAACAGAAGAATTACGTACCAGAACATGCTACTGTTGTTATTATAAACTAGAAGAGTACTCTAACAGAAGAATTACGTGCCAGAACATGCTACTGTTGTTATTATAAACTAGAAGAGTACTCTAACAGAAGAATTACGTACCAGAACATGCTACTGTTGTTATTATAAACTAGAAGAGTACTCTAACAGAAGAATTACGTACCAGAACATGCTACTGTTGTTATTATAAACTAGAAGAGTACTCTAACAGAAGAATTACGTACCAGAACATGCTACTGTTGTTATTATAAACTAGAAGAGTACTCTAACAGAAGAATTACGTACCAGAACATGCTACTGTTGTTATTATAAACTAGAAGTGTACTCTAACAGGAAGAATTACGTACCAGAACATGCTACTGTTGTTATTATAAACTAGAAGAGTACTCTAACAGAAGAATTACGTACCAGAACATGCTACTGTTGTTATTATAAACTAGAAGAGTACTCTAACAGGAAGAATTACGTACCAGAACATGCTACTGTTGTTATTATAAACTAGAAGAGTACTCTAACAGAAGAATTACGTACCAGAACATGCTACTGTTGTTATTATAAACTAGAAGAGTACTCTAACAGGAAGAATTACGTACCAGAACATGCTACTGTTGTTATTATAAACTAGAAGAGTACTCTAACAGAAGAATTACGTACCAGAACATGCTACTGTTGTTATTATAAACTAGAAGAGTACTCTAACAGAAGAATTACGTACCAGAACATGCTACTGTTGTTATTATAAACTAGAAGTGTACTCTAACAGAAGAATTACGTACCAGAACATGCTACTGTTGTTATTATAAACTAGAAGAGTACTCTAACAGAAGAATTACGTACCAGAACATGCTACTGTTGTTATTATAAACTAGAAGTGTACTCTAACAGGAAGAATTACGTACCAGAACATGCTACTGTTGTTATTATAAACTAGAAGTGTACTCTAACAGAAGAATTACGTACCAAAACATGCTACTGTTGTTATTATAAACTAGAAGTGTACTCTAACAGAAGAATTACGTGCCAGAACATGCTACTGTTGTTATTATAAACTAGAAGTGTACTCTAACAGAAGAATTACGTGCCAGAACATGCTACTGTTGTTATTATAAACTAGAAGTGTACTCTAACAGGAAGAATTACGTACCAGAACATGCTACTGTTGTTATTATAAACTAGAAGTGTACTCTAACAGAAGAATTACGTACCAGAACATGCTACTGTTGTTATTATAAACTAGAAGTGTACTCTAACAGGAAGAATTACGTACCAGAACATGCTACTGTTGTTATTATAAACTAGAAGTGTACTCTAACAGAAGAATTACGTACCAGAACATGCTACTGTTGTTATTATAAACTAGAAGTGTACTCTAACAGGAAGAATTACGTACCAGAACATGCTACTGTTGTTATTATAAACTAGAAGTGTACTCTAACAGAAGAATTACGTACCAAAACATGCTACTGTTGTTATTATAAACTAGAAGTGTACTCTAACAGAAGAATTACGTGCCAGAACATGCTACTGTTGTTATTATAAACTAGAAGTGTACTCTAACAGAAGAATTACGTGCCAGAACATGCTACTGTTGTTATTATAAACTAGAAGTGTACTCTAACAGAAGAATTACGTACCAGAACATGCTACTGTTGTTATTATAAACTAGAAGAGTACTCTAACAGAAGAATTACGTACCAGAACATGCTACTGTTGTTATTATAAACTAGAAGTGTACTCTAACAGGAAGAATTACGTACCAGAACATGCTACTGTTGTTATTATAAACTAGAAGAGTACTCTAACAGAAGAATTACGTACCAGAACATGCTACTGTTGTTATTATAAACTAGAAGAGTACTCTAACAGAAGAATTACGTGCCAGAACATGCTACTGTTGTTATTATAAACTAGAAGAGTACTCTAACAGAAGAATTACGTACCAGAACATGCTACTGTTGTTATTATAAACTAGAAGAGTACTCTAACAGAAGAATTACGTGCCAGAACATGCTACTGTTGTTATTATAAACTAGAAGAGTACTCTAACAGAAGAATTACGTGCCAGAACATGCTACTGTTGTTATTATAAACTAGAAGAGTACTCTAACAGAAGAATTACGTACCAGAACATGCTGCTGTTGTTATTATAAACTAGAAGTGTACTCTAACAGAAGAATTACGTACCAAAACATGCTACTGTTGTTATTATAAACTAGAAGTGTACTCTAACAGAAGAATTACGTACCAAAACATGCTACTGTTGTTATTATAAACTAGAAGTGTACTCTAACAGAAGAATTACGTACCAGAACATGCTACTGTTGTTATTATAAACTAGAAGAGTACTCTAACAGAAGAATTACGTACCAGAACATGCTACTGTTGTTATTATAAACTAGAAGTGTACTCTAACAGAAGAATTACGTACCAGAACATGCTACTGTTGTTATTATAAACTAGAAGTGTACTCTAACAGAAGAATTACGTACCAAAACATGCTACTGTTGTTATTATAAACTAGAAGTGTACTCTAACAGAAGAATTACGTGCCAAAACATGCTACTGTTGTTATTATAAACTAGAAGAGTACTCTAACAGAAGAATTACGTGCCAAAACATGCTACTGTTGTTATTATAAACTAGAAGTGTACTCTAACAGAAGAATTACGTACCAGAACATGCTACTGTTGTTATTATAAACTAGAAGCGTACTCTAACAGAAGAATTACGTACCAGAACATGCTACTGTTGTTATTATAAACTAGAAGCGTACTCTAACAGAAGAATTACGTACCAGAACATGCTACTGTTGTTATTATAAACTAGAAGCGTACTCTAACAGAAGAATTACGTGCCAAAACATGCTACTGTTGTTATTATAAACTAGAAGTGTACTCTAACAGAAGAATTACGTACCAGAACATGCTACTGTTGTTATTATAAACTAGAAGCGTACTCTAACAGAAGAATTACGTGCCAGAACATGCTACTGTTGTTATTATAAACTAGAAGTGTACTCTAACAGAAGAATTACGTACCAGAACATGCTACTGTTGTTATTATAAACTAGAAGAGTACTCTAACAGAAGAATTACGTACCAGAACATGCTGCTGTTGTTATTATAAACTAGAAGTGTACTCTAACAGAAGAATTACGTGCCAAAACATGCTACTGTTGTTATTATAAACTAGAAGTGTACTCTAACAGAAGAATTACGTACCAAAACATGCTACTGTTGTTATTATAAACTAGAAGTGTACTCTAACAGAAGAATTACGTACCAGAACATGCTACTGTTGTTATTATAAACTAGAAGAGTACTCTAACAGAAGAATTACGTACCAGAACATGCTACTGTTGTTATTATAAACTAGAAGTGTACTCTAACAGAAGAATTACGTACCAGAACATGCTACTGTTGTTATTATAAACTAGAAGTGTACTCTAACAGAAGAATTACGTACCAAAACATGCTACTGTTGTTATTATAAACTAGAAGTGTACTCTAACAGAAGAATTACGTGCCAAAACATGCTACTGTTGTTATTATAAACTAGAAGAGTACTCTAACAGAAGAATTACGTGCAAAACATGCTACTGTTGTTATTATAAACTAGAAGTGTACTCTAACAGAAGAATTACGTACCAGAACATGCTACTGTTGTTATTATAAACTAGAAGAGTACTCTAACAGAAGAATTACGTACCAGAACATGCTACTGTTGTTATTATAAACTAGAAGCGTACTCTAACAGAAGAATTACGTACCAGAACATGCTACTGTTGTTATTATAAACTAGAAGAGTACTCTAACAGAAGAATTACGTACCAGAACATGCTACTGTTGTTATTATAAACTAGAAGAGTACTCTAACAGAAGAATTACGTGCCAGAACATGCTACTGTTGTTATTATAAACTAGAAGCGTACTCTAACAGAAGAATTACGTGCCAGAACATGCTACTGTTGTTATTATAAACTAGAAGAGTACTCTAACAGAAGAATTACGTACCAGAACATGCTACTGTTGTTATTATAAACTAGAAGAGTACTCTAACAGAAGAATTACGTGCCAAAACATGCTACTGTTGTTATTATAAACTAGAAGTGTACTCTAACAGAAGAATTACGTGCCAAAACATGCTACTGTTGTTATTATAAACTAGAAGAGTACTCTAACAGAAGAATTACGTACCAAAACATGCTACTGTTGTTATTATAAACTAGAAGTGTACTCTAACAGAAGAATTACGTGCCAAAACATGCTACTGTTGTTATTATAAACTAGAAGAGTACTCTAACAGAAGAATTACGTGCCAAAACATGCTACTGTTGTTATTATAAACTAGAAGCGTACTCTAACAGAAGAATTACGTACCAGAACATGCTACTGTTGTTATTATAAACTAGAAGCGTACTCTAACAGAAGAATTACGTACCAGAACATGCTACTGTTGTTATTATAAACTAGAAGCGTACTCTAACAGAAGAATTACGTACCAGAACATGCTACTGTTGTTATTATAAACTAGAAGAGTACTCTAACAGAAGAATTACGTACCAGAACATGCTACTGTTGTTATTATAAACTAGAAGAGTACTCTAACAGAAGAATTACGTACCAGAACATGCTACTGTTGTTATTATAAACTAGAAGCGTACTCTAACAGAAGAATTACGTGCAGAACATGCTACTGTTGTTATTATAAACTAGAAGAGTACTCTAACAGAAGAATTACGTACCAGAACATGCTACTGTTGTTATTATAAACTAGAAGAGTACTCTAACAGAAGAATTACGTACCAGAACATGCTACTGTTGTTATTATAAACTAGAAGCGTACTCTAACAGAAGAATTACGTACCAAAACATGCTACTGTTGTTATTATAAACTAGAAGAGTACTCTAACAGAAGAATTACGTACCAGAACATGCTGCTGTTGTTATTATAAACTAGAAGTGTACTCTAACAGAAGAATTACGTACCAAAACATGCTACTGTTGTTATTATAAACTAGAAGAGTACTCTAACAGAAGAATTACGTACCAGAACATGCTACTGTTGTTATTATAAACTAGAAGCGTACTCTAACAGAAGAATTACGTACCAGAACATGCTGCTGTTGTTATTATAAACTAGAAGTGTACTCTAACAGAAGAATTACGTGCCAGAACATGCTACTGTTGTTATTATAAACTAGAAGCGTACTCTAACAGAAGAATTACGTACCAGAACATGCTGCTGTTGTTATTATAAACTAGAAGTGTACTCTAACAGAAGAATTACGTGCCAGAACATGCTACTGTTGTTATTATAAACTAGAAGAGTACTCTAACAGAAGAATTACGTACCAGAACATGCTACTGTTGTTATTATAAACTAGAAGAGTACTCTAACAGAAGAATTACGTACCAAAACATGCTACTGTTGTTATTATAAACTAGAAGTGTACTCTAACAGAAGAATTACGTACCAGAACATGCTACTGTTGTTATTATAAACTAGAAGCGTACTCTAACAGAAGAATTACGTACCAGAACATGCTGCTGTTGTTATTATAAACTAGAAGTGTACTCTAACAGAAGAATTACGTGCCAGAACATGCTACTGTTGTTATTATAAACTAGAAGAGTACTCTAACAGAAGAATTACGTACCAGAACATGCTACTGTTGTTATTATAAACTAGAAGAGTACTCTAACAGAAGAATTACGTACCAGAACATGCTACTGTTGTTATTATAAACTAGAAGCGTACTCTAACAGAAGAATTACGTACCAAAACATGCTACTGTTGTTATTATAAACTAGAAGAGTACTCTAACAGAAGAATTACGTACCAGAACATGCTGCTGTTGTTATTATAAACTAGAAGTGTACTCTAACAGAAGAATTACGTGCCAGAACATGCTACTGTTGTTATTATAAACTAGAAGAGTACTCTAACAGGAAGAATTACGTACCAGAACATGCTACTGTTGTTATTATAAACTAGAAGAGTACTCTAACAGAAGAATTACGTACCAAAACATGCTACTGTTGTTATTATAAACTAGAAGAGTACTCTAACAGGAAGAATTACGTACCAGAACATGCTACTGTTGTTATTATAAACTAGAAGAGTACTCTAACAGAAGAATTACGTACCAGAACATGCTACTGTTGTTATTATAAACTAGAAGAGTACTCTAACAGGAAGAATTACGTACCAGAACATGCTACTGTTGTTATTATAAACTAGAAGTGTACTCTAACAGGAAGAATTACGTACCAGAACATGCTACTGTTGTTATTATAAACTAGAAGAGTACTCTAACAGAAGAATTACGTACCAGAACATGCTACTGTTGTTATTATAAACTAGAAGAGTACTCTAACAGAAGAATTACGTGCCAGAACATGCTACTGTTGTTATTATAAACTAGAAGAGTACTCTAACAGAAGAATTACGTGCCAAAACATGCTACTGTTGTTATTATAAACTAGAAGAGTACTCTAACAGAAGAATTACGTACCAGAACATGCTACTGTTGTTATTATAAACTAGAAGTGTACTCTAACAGAAGAATTACGTGCCAGAACATGCTACTGTTGTTATTATAAACTAGAAGAGTACTCTAACAGAAGAATTACGTGCCAGAACATGCTGCTGTTGTTATTATAAACTAGAAGTGTACTCTAACAGAAGAATTACGTGCCAGAACATGCTACTGTTGTTATTATAAACTAGAAGTGTACTCTAACAGAAGAATTACGTGCCAGAACATGCTACTGTTGTTATTATAAACTAGAAGAGTACTCTAACAGAAGAATTACGTACCAGAACATGCTGCTGTTGTTATTATAAACTAGAAGAGTACTCTAACAGAAGAATTACGTGCCAGAACATGCTACTGTTGTTATTATAAACTAGAAGAGTACTCTAACAGAAGAATTACGTGCCAGAACATGCTACTGTTGTTATTATAAACTAGAAGAGTACTCTAACAGAAGAATTACGTGCCAGAACATGCTACTGTTGTTATTATAAACTAGAAGAGTACTCTAACAGAAGAATTACGTACCAGAACATGCTGCTGTTGTTATTATAAACTAGAAGAGTACTCTAACAGAAGAATTACGTGCCAGAACATGCTACTGTTGTTATTATAAACTAGAAGAGTACTCTAACAGAAGAATTACGTACCAGAACATGCTGCTGTTGTTATTATAAACTAGAAGTGTACTCTAACAGAAGAATTACGTACCAGAACATGCTACTGTTGTTATTATAAACTAGAAGAGTACTCTAACAGAAGAATTACGTACCAGAACATGCTGCTGTTGTTATTATAAACTAGAAGTGTACTCTAACAGAAGAATTACGTACCAGAACATGCTGCTGTTGTTATTATAAACTAGAAGTGTACTCTAACAGAAGAATTACGTACCAAAACATGCTACTGTTGTTATTATAAACTAGAAGTGTACTCTAACAGAAGAATTACGTACCAAAACATGCTACTGTTGTTATTATAAACTAGAAGAGTACTCTAACAGAAGAATTACGTGCCAGAACATGCTACTGTTGTTATTATAAACTAGAAGTGTACTCTAACAGAAGAATTACGTACCAGAACATGCTGCTGTTGTTATTATAAACTAGAAGAGTACTCTAACAGAAGAATTACGTACCAAAACATGCTACTGTTGTTATTATAAACTAGAAGAGTACTCTAACAGAAGAATTACGTACCAGAACATGCTGCTGTTGTTATTATAAACTAGAAGAGTACTCTAACAGAAGAATTACGTACCAGAACATGCTGCTGTTGTTATTATAAACTAGAAGTGTACTCTAACAGAAGAATTACGTACCAAAACATGCTACTGTTGTTATTATAAACTAGAAGAGTACTCTAACAGGAAGAATTACGTACCAGAACATGCTACTGTTGTTATTATAAACTAGAAGAGTACTCTAACAGGAAGAATTACGTGCCAGAACATGCTACTGTTGTTATTATAAACTAGAAGTGTACTCTAACAGAAGAATTACGTACCAGAACATGCTACTGTTGTTATTATAAACTAGAAGAGTACTCTAACAGAAGAATTACGTACCAGAACATGCTACTGTTGTTATTATAAACTAGAAGAGTACTCTAACAGAAGAATTACGTGCCAGAACATGCTACTGTTGTTATTATAAACTAGAAGTGTACTCTAACAGGAAGAATTACGTACCAGAACATGCTACTGTTGTTATTATAAACTAGAAGAGTACTCTAACAGAAGAATTACGTACCAGAACATGCTACTGTTGTTATTATAAACTAGAAGAGTACTCTAACAGGAAGAATTACGTGCCAGAACATGCTACTGTTGTTATTATAAACTAGAAGTGTACTCTAACAGGAAGAATTACGTACCAGAACATGCTACTGTTGTTATTATAAACTAGAAGAGTACTCTAACAGAAGAATTACGTGCCAGAACATGCTACTGTTGTTATTATAAACTAGAAGTGTACTCTAACAGAAGAATTACGTGCCAGAACATGCTACTGTTGTTATTATAAACTAGAAGAGTACTCTAACAGAAGAATTACGTGCCAGAACATGCTGCTGTTGTTATTATAAACTAGAAGTGTACTCTAACAGAAGAATTACGTGCCAGAACATGCTACTGTTGTTATTATAAACTAGAAGAGTACTCTAACAGAAGAATTACGTACCAAAACATGCTACTGTTGTTATTATAAACTAGAAGAGTACTCTAACAGAAGAATTACGTACCAGAACATGCTACTGTTGTTATTATAAACTAGAAGAGTACTCTAACAGAAGAATTACGTGCCAGAACATGCTACTGTTGTTATTATAAACTAGAAGAGTACTCTAACAGAAGAATTACGTGCCAGAACATGCTACTGTTGTTATTATAAACTAGAAGAGTACTCTAACAGAAGAATTACGTGCCAAAACATGCTACTGTTGTTATTATAAACTAGAAGTGTACTCTAACAGAAGAATTACGTGCCAGAACATGCTACTGTTGTTATTATAAACTAGAAGAGTACTCTAACAGAAGAATTACGTGCCAGAACATGCTACTGTTGTTATTATAAACTAGAAGTGTACTCTAACAGAAGAATTACGTGCCAGAACATGCTGCTGTTGTTATTATAAACTAGAAGTGTACTCTAACAGAAGAATTACGTGCCAGAACATGCTACTGTTGTTATTATAAACTAGAAGTGTACTCTAACAGAAGAATTACGTGCCAGAACATGCTACTGTTGTTATTATAAACTAGAAGAGTACTCTAACAGAAGAATTACGTACCAGAACATGCTGCTGTTGTTATTATAAACTAGAAGAGTACTCTAACAGAAGAATTACGTACCAGAACATGCTACTGTTGTTATTATAAACTAGAAGAGTACTCTAACAGAAGAATTACGTACCAGAACATGCTGCTGTTGTTATTATAAACTAGAAGAGTACTCTAACAGAAGAATTACGTGCCAAAACATGCTACTGTTGTTATTATAAACTAGAAGAGTACTCTAACAGAAGAATTACGTGCCAGAACATGCTGCTGTTGTTATTATAAACTAGAAGAGTACTCTAACAGAAGAATTACGTACCAGAACATGCTGCTGTTGTTATTATAAACTAGAAGAGTACTCTAACAGAAGAATTACGTACCAGAACATGCTACTGTTGTTATTATAAACTAGAAGAGTACTCTAACAGAAGAATTACGTGCCAGAACATGCTGCTGTTGTTATTATAAACTAGAAGAGTACTCTAACAGAAGAATTACGTGCCAAAACATGCTACTGTTGTTATTATAAACTAGAAGAGTACTCTAACAGAAGAATTACGTACCAGAACATGCTACTGTTGTTATTATAAACTAGAAGTGTACTCTAACAGAAGAATTACGTACCAGAACATGCTGCTGTTGTTATTATAAACTAGAAGAGTACTCTAACAGAAGAATTACGTGCCAAAACATGCTACTGTTGTTATTATAAACTAGAAGAGTACTCTAACAGAAGAATTACGTGCCACAGAACATGCTACTGTTGTTATTATAAACTAGAAGTGTACTCTAACAGAAGAATTACGTACCAGAACATGGTACTGTTGTTATTATAAACTAGAAGAGTACTCTAACAGAAGAATTACGTACCAGAACATGCTGCTGTTGTTATTATAAACTAGAAGAGTACTCTAACAGAAGAATTACGTGCCAAAACATGCTACTGTTGTTATTATAAACTAGAAGAGTACTCTAACAGAAGAATTACGTGCCAGAACATGCTACTGTTGTTATTATAAACTAGAAGTGTACTCTAACAGAAGAATTACGTGCCAGAACATGGTACTGTTGTTATTATAAACTAGAAGAGTACTCTAACAGAAGAATTACGTACCAGAACATGCTGCTGTTGTTATTATAAACTAGAAGAGTACTCTAACAGAAGAATTACGTGCCAGAACATGCTACTGTTGTTATTATAAACTAGAAGTGTACTCTAACAGAAGAATTACGTACCAGAACATGCTACTGTTGTTATTATAAACTAGAAGAGTACTCTAACAGAAGAATTACGTGCCAGAACATGCTACTGTTGTTATTATAAACTAGAAGTGTACTCTAACAGGAAGAATTACGTGCCAAAACATGCTACTGTTGTTATTATAAACTAGAAGAGTACTCTAACAGAAGAATTACGTACCAGAACATGCTACTGTTGTTATTATAAACTAGAAGAGTACTCTAACAGAAGAATTACGTGCCAGAACATGCTACTGTTGTTATTATAAACTAGAAGAGTACTCTAACAGAAGAATTACGTGCCAGAACATGCTACTGTTGTTATTATAAACTAGAAGTGTACTCTAACAGAAGAATTACGTGCCAGAACATGCTACTGTTGTTATTATAAACTAGAAGAGTACTCTAACAGAAGAATTACGTGCCAGAACATGCTACTGTTGTTATTATAAACTAGAAGCGTACTCTAACAGAAGAATTACGTACCAGAACATGGTACTGTTGTTATTATAAACTAGAAGAGTACTCTAACAGAAGAATTACGTACCAGAACATGCTGCTGTTGTTATTATAAACTAGAAGAGTACTCTAACAGAAGAATTACGTGCCAAAACATGCTACTGTTGTTATTATAAACTAGAAGAGTACTCTAACAGAAGAATTACGTGCCAGAACATGCTACTGTTGTTATTATAAACTAGAAGAGTACTCTAACAGAAGAATTACGTGCCAGAACATGCTACTGTTGTTATTATAAACTAGAAGTGTACTCTAACAGGAAGAATTACGTGCCAAAACATGCTACTGTTGTTATTATAAACTAGAAGAGTACTCTAACAGAAGAATTACGTACCAGAACATGCTACTGTTGTTATTATAAACTAGAAGAGTACTCTAACAGAAGAATTACGTACCAGAACATGCTGCTGTTGTTATTATAAACTAGAAGAGTACTCTAACAGAAGAATTACGTACCAAAACATGCTACTGTTGTTATTATAAACTAGAAGTGTACTCTAACAGAAGAATTACGTACCAGAACATGCTACTGTTGTTATTATAAACTAGAAGAGTACTCTAACAGAAGAATTACGTACCAAAACATGCTACTGTTGTTATTATAAACTAGAAGTGTACTCTAACAGAAGAATTACGTACCAGAACATGCTACTGTTGTTATTATAAACTAGAAGTGTACTCTAACAGAAGAATTACGTACCAGAACATGCTACTGTTGTTATTATAAACTAGAAGAGTACTCTAACAGAAGAATTACGTGCCAGAACATGCTACTGTTGTTATTATAAACTAGAAGTGTACTCTAACAGAAGAATTACGTACCAGAACATGCTACTGTTGTTATTATAAACTAGAAGAGTACTCTAACAGAAGAATTACGTGCCAAAACATGCTACCGTTGTTATTATAAACTAGAAGTGTACTCTAACAGAAGAATTACGTGCCAGAACATGCTACTGTTGTTATTATAAACTAGAAGAGTACTCTAACAGAAGAATTACGTGCCAGAACATGCTACTGTTGTTATTATAAACTAGAAGAGTACTCTAACAGAAGAATTACGTACCAGAACATGCTACTGTTGTTATTATAAACTAGAAGAGTACTCTAACAGAAGAATTACGTGCCAGAACATGCTACTGTTGTTATTATAAACTAGAAGAGTACTCTAACAGAAGAATTACGTGCCAGAACATGCTACTGTTGTTATTATAAACTAGAAGAGTACTCTAACAGAAGAATTACGTGCCAGAACATGCTACTGTTGTTATTATAAACTAGAAGAGTACTCTAACAGAAGAATTACGTGCCAGAACATGCTACTGTTGTTATTATAAACTAGAAGAGTACTCTAACAGAAGAATTACGTACCAGAACATGCTACTGTTGTTATTATAAACTAGAAGAGTACTCTAACAGAAGAATTACGTACCAGAACATGCTACTGTTGTTATTATAAACTAGAAGAGTACTCTAACAGAAGAATTACGTACCAGAACATGCTACTGTTGTTATTATAAACTAGAAGTGTACTCTAACAGAAGAATTACGTACCAGAACATGCTACTGTTGTTATTATAAACTAGAAGTGTACTCTAACAGAAGAATTACGTGCCAAAACATGCTACCGTTGTTATTATAAACTAGAAGTGTACTCTAACAGAAGAATTACGTACCAGAACATGCTACTGTTGTTATTATAAACTAGAAGAGTACTCTAACAGAAGAATTACGTACCAGAACATGCTACTGTTGTTATTATAAACTAGAAGAGTACTCTAACAGAAGAATTACGTGCCAGAACATGCTACTGTTGTTATTATAAACTAGAAGAGTACTCTAACAGAAGAATTACGTGCCAGAACATGCTACTGTTGTTATTATAAACTAGAAGAGTACTCTAACAGAAGAATTACGTGCCAGAACATGCTGCTGTTGTTATTATAAACTAGAAGAGTACTCTAACAGAAGAATTACGTGCCAGAACATGCTACTGTTGTTATTATAAACTAGAAGAGTACTCTAACAGAAGAATTACGTGCCAGAACATGCTACTGTTGTTATTATAAACTAGAAGAGTACTCTAACAGAAGAATTACGTACCAGAACATGCTACTGTTGTTATTATAAACTAGAAGAGTACTCTAACAGAAGAATTACGTGCCAGAACATGCTACTGTTGTTATTATAAACTAGAAGAGTACTCTAACAGAAGAATTACGTGCCAGAACATGCTACTGTTGTTATTATAAACTAGAAGAGTACTCTAACAGAAGAATTACGTGCCAGAACATGCTACTGTTGTTATTATAAACTAGAAGAGTACTCTAACAGAAGAATTACGTGCCAGAACATGCTACTGTTGTTATTATAAACTAGAAGAGTACTCTAACAGAAGAATTACGTACCAGAACATGCTACTGTTGTTATTATAAACTAGAAGAGTACTCTAACAGAAGAATTACGTACCAGAACATGCTACTGTTGTTATTATAAACTAGAAGAGTACTCTAACAGAAGAATTACGTGCCAGAACATGCTACTGTTGTTATTATAAACTAGAAGAGTACTCTAACAGAAGAATTACGTGCCAGAACATGCTACTGTTGTTATTATAAACTAGAAGAGTACTCTAACAGAAGAATTACGTGCCAGAACATGCTACTGTTGTTATTATAAACTAGAAGTGTACTCTAACAGAAGAATTACGTGCCAGAACATGCTACTGTTGTTATTATAAACTAGAAGAGTACTCTAACAGAAGAATTACGTGCCAGAACATGCTACTGTTGTTATTATAAACTAGAAGAGTACTCTAACAGAAGAATTACGTGCCAGAACATGCTACTGTTGTTATTATAAACTAGAAGAGTACTCTAACAGAAGAATTACGTGCCAGAACATGCTACTGTTGTTATTATAAACTAGAAGAGTACTCTAACAGAAGAATTACGTGCCAGAACATGCTACTGTTGTTATTATAAACTAGAAGAGTACTCTAACAGAAGAATTACGTGCCAGAACATGCTACTGTTGTTATTATAAACTAGAAGCGTACTCTAACAGAAGAATTACGTGCCAGAACATGCTACTGTTGTTATTATAAACTAGAAGAGTACTCTAACAGAAGAATTACGTGCCAGAACATGCTACTGTTGTTATTATAAACTAGAAGCGTACTCTAACAGAAGAATTACGTACCAGAACATGGTACTGTTGTTATTATAAACTAGAAGAGTACTCTAACAGAAGAATTACGTACCAGAACATGCTGCTGTTGTTATTATAAACTAGAAGCGTACTCTAACAGAAGAATTACGTGCCAGAACATGGTACTGTTGTTATTATAAACTAGAAGAGTACTCTAACAGAAGAATTACGTGCCAGAACATGCTGCTGTTGTTATTATAAACTAGAAGAGTACTCTAACAGAAGAATTACGTGCCAAAACATGCTACTGTTGTTATTATAAACTAGAAGAGTACTCTAACAGAAGAATTACGTGCCAGAACATGCTACTGTTGTTATTATAAACTAGAAGAGTACTCTAACAGAAGAATTACGTGCCAGAACATGCTACTGTTGTTATTATAAACTAGAAGTGTACTCTAACAGGAAGAATTACGTGCCAAAACATGCTACTGTTGTTATTATAAACTAGAAGAGTACTCTAACAGAAGAATTACGTACCAGAACATGCTACTGTTGTTATTATAAACTAGAAGAGTACTCTAACAGAAGAATTACGTGCCAGAACATGCTACTGTTGTTATTATAAACTAGAAGTGTACTCTAACAGAAGAATTACGTGCCAGAACATGCTGCTGTTGTTATTATAAACTAGAAGAGTACTCTAACAGAAGAATTACGTACCAAAACATGCTACTGTTGTTATTATAAACTAGAAGTGTACTCTAACAGAAGAATTACGTACCAGAACATGCTACTGTTGTTATTATAAACTAGAAGAGTACTCTAACAGAAGAATTACGTACCAAAACATGCTACTGTTGTTATTATAAACTAGAAGTGTACTCTAACAGAAGAATTACGTGCCAGAACATGCTGCTGTTGTTATTATAAACTAGAAGAGTACTCTAACAGAAGAATTACGTACCAAAACATGCTACTGTTGTTATTATAAACTAGAAGTGTACTCTAACAGAAGAATTACGTGCCAGAACATGCTGCTGTTGTTATTATAAACTAGAAGAGTACTCTAACAGAAGAATTACGTACCAGAACATGCTACTGTTGTTATTATAAACTAGAAGTGTACTCTAACAGAAGAATTACGTACCAAAACATGCTACTGTTGTTATTATAAACTAGAAGTGTACTCTAACAGAAGAATTACGTGCCAGAACATGCTACTGTTGTTATTATAAACTAGAAGTGTACTCTAACAGAAGAATTACGTGCCAGAACATGCTACTGTTGTTATTATAAACTAGAAGAGTACTCTAACAGAAGAATTACGTACCAAAACATGCTACTGTTGTTATTATAAACTAGAAGTGTACTCTAACAGGAAGAATTACGTGCCAGAACATGCTGCTGTTGTTATTATAAACTAGAAGTGTACTCTAACAGAAGAATTACGTACCAGAACATGCTACTGTTGTTATTATAAACTAGAAGCGTACTCTAACAGAAGAATTACGTACCAGAACATGCTACTGTTGTTATTATAAACTAGAAGCGTACTCTAACAGAAGAATTACGTACCAGAACATGCTACTGTTGTTATTATAAACTAGAAGTGTACTCTAACAGAAGAATTACGTACCAAAACATGCTACCATTGTTATTATAAACTAGAAGTGTACTCTAACAGAAGAATTACGTACCAAAACATGCTACCGTTGTTATTATAAACTAGAAGTGTACTCTAACAGAAGAATTACGTACCAGAACATGCTACTGTTGTTATTATAAACTAGAAGAGTACTCTAACAGGAAGAATTACGTGCCAGAACATGCTGCTGTTGTTATTATAAACTAGAAGTGTACTCTAACAGGAAGAATTACGTACCAAAACATGCTACTGTTGTTATTATAAACTAGAAGTGTACTCTAACAGAAGAATTACGTACCAGAACATGCTACTGTTGTTATTATAAACTAGAAGTGTACTCTAACAGAAGAATTACGTACCAAAACATGCTACTGTTGTTATTATAAACTAGAAGCGTACTCTAACAGAAGAATTACGTACCAAAACATGCTACTGTTGTTATTATAAACTAGAAGAGTACTCTAACAGAAGAATTACGTACCAGAACATGCTACTGTTGTTATTATAAACTAGAAGAGTACTCTAACAGAAGAATTACGTGCCAAAACATGCTACTGTTGTTATTATAAACTAGAAGCGTACTCTAACAGAAGAATTACGTGCCAAAACATGCTACTGTTGTTATTATAAACTAGAAGAGTACTCTAACAGAAGAATTACGTACCAGAACATGCTACTGTTGTTATTATAAACTAGAAGTGTACTCTAACAGAAGAATTACGTGCCAAAACATGCTACTGTTGTTATTATAAACTAGAAGAGTACTCTAACAGAAGAATTACGTACCAAAACATGCTACTGTTGTTATTATAAACTAGAAGTGTACTCTAACAGAAGAATTACGTACCAGAACATGCTACTGTTGTTATTATAAACTAGAAGAGTACTCTAACAGGAAGAATTACGTACCAAAACATGCTACTGTTGTTATTATAAACTAGAAGAGTACTCTAACAGAAGAATTACGTACCAAAACATGCTACTGTTGTTATTATAAACTAGAAGCGTACTCTAACAGAAGAATTACGTACCAAAACATGCTACTGTTGTTATTATAAACTAGAAGAGTACTCTAACAGAAGAATTACGTACCAGAACATGCTACTGTTGTTATTATAAACTAGAAGTGTACTCTAACAGAAGAATTACGTACCAAAACATGCTACTGTTGTTATTATAAACTAGAAGAGTACTCTAACAGAAGAATTACGTACCAGAACATGCTACTGTTGTTATTATAAACTAGAAGCGTACTCTAACAGAAGAATTACGTACCAAAACATGCTACTGTTGTTATTATAAACTAGAAGTGTACTCTAACAGAAGAATTACGTACCAGAACATGCTACTGTTGTTATTATAAACTAGAAGTGTACTCTAACAGAAGAATTACGTGCCAGAACATGCTACTGTTGTTATTATAAACTAGAAGAGTACTCTAACAGGAAGAATTACGTGCCAGAACATGCTACTGTTGTTATTATAAACTAGAAGAGTACTCTAACAGAAGAATTACGTACCAAAACATGCTACTGTTGTTATTATAAACTAGAAGAGTACTCTAACAGAAGAATTACGTGCCAGAACATGCTACTGTTGTTATTATAAACTAGAAGAGTACTCTAACAGAAGAATTACGTACCAGAACATGCTACTGTTGTTATTATAAACTAGAAGAGTACTCTAACAGGAAGAATTACGTGCCAGAACATGCTGCTGTTGTTATTATAAACTAGAAGAGTACTCTAACAGGAAGAATTACGTGCCAGAACATGCTGCTGTTGTTATTATAAACTAGAAGTGTACTCTAACAGAAGAATTACGTACCAGAACATGCTACTGTTGTTATTATAAACTAGAAGAGTACTCTAACAGAAGAATTACGTACCAGAACATGCTACTGTTGTTATTATAAACTAGAAGAGTACTCTAACAGGAAGAATTACGTACCAGAACATGCTACTGTTGTTATTATAAACTAGAAGAGTACTCTAACAGAAGAATTACGTACCAGAACATGCTGCTGTTGTTATTATAAACTAGAAGAGTACTCTAACAGAAGAATTACGTACCAGAACATGCTGCTGTTGTTATTATAAACTAGAAGAGTACTCTAACAGGAAGAATTACGTGCCAGAACATGCTGCTGTTGTTATTATAAACTAGAAGTGTACTCTAACAGAAGAATTACGTACCAGAACATGCTACTGTTGTTATTATAAACTAGAAGAGTACTCTAACAGAAGAATTACGTACCAGAACATGCTACTGTTGTTATTATAAACTAGAAGAGTACTCTAACAGGAAGAATTACGTGCCAGAACATGCTGCTGTTGTTATTATAAACTAGAAGAGTACTCTAACAGGAAGAATTACGTGCCAGAACATGCTACTGTTGTTATATAAACTAGAAGAGTACTCTAACAGAAGAATTACGTACCAGAACATGCTACTGTTGTTATTATAAACTAGAAGAGTACTCTAACAGAAGAATTACGTGCCAGAACATGCTACTGTTGTTATTATAAACTAGAAGAGTACTCTAACAGAAGAATTACGTACCAGAACATGCTACTGTTGTTATTATAAACTAGAAGAGTACTCTAACAGAAGAATTACGTACCAGAACATGCTACTGTTGTTATTATAAACTAGAAGAGTACTCTAACAGAAGAATTACGTGCCAGAACATGCTACTGTTGTTATTATAAACTAGAAGAGTACTCTAACAGAAGAATTACGTACCAGAACATGCTACTGTTGTTATTATAAACTAGAAGAGTACTCTAACAGAAGAATTACGTGCCAGAACATGCTACTGTTGTTATTATAAACTAGAAGAGTACTCTAACAGAAGAATTACGTGCCAAAACATGCTACTGTTGTTATTATAAACTAGAAGAGTACTCTAACAGAAGAATTACGTACCAGAACATGCTACTGTTGTTATTATAAACTAGAAGAGTACTCTAACAGAAGAATTACGTACCAGAACATGCTACTGTTGTTATTATAAACTAGAAGAGTACTCTAACAGAAGAATTACGTGCCAGAACATGCTACTGTTGTTATTATAAACTAGAAGAGTACTCTAACAGAAGAATTACGTGCCAGAACATGCTACTGTTGTTATTATAAACTAGAAGAGTACTCTAACAGAAGAATTACGTGCCAAAACATGCTACTGTTGTTATTATAAACTAGAAGAGTACTCTAACAGAAGAATTACGTACCAGAACATGCTACTGTTGTTATTATAAACTAGAAGAGTACTCTAACAGGAAGAATTACGTGCCAGAACATGCTACTGTTGTTATTATAAACTAGAAGAGTACTCTAACAGAAGAATTACGTGCCAAAACATGCTACTGTTGTTATTATAAACTAGAAGAGTACTCTAACAGAAGAATTACGTACCAGAACATGCTACTGTTGTTATTATAAACTAGAAGAGTACTCTAACAGAAGAATTACGTGCCAGAACATGCTACTGTTGTTATTATAAACTAGAAGAGTACTCTAACAGAAGAATTACGTGCCAAAACATGCTACTGTTGTTATTATAAACTAGAAGAGTACTCTAACAGAAGAATTACGTACCAGAACATGCTACTGTTGTTATTATAAACTAGAAGAGTACTCTAACAGAAGAATTACGTGCCAAAACATGCTACTGTTGTTATTATAAACTAGAAGTGTACTCTAACAGAAGAATTACGTGCCAAAACATGCTACTGTTGTTATTATAAACTAGAAGAGTACTCTAACAGAAGAATTACGTACCAGAACATGCTACTGTTGTTATTATAAACTAGAAGAGTACTCTAACAGAAGAATTACGTGCCAAAACATGCTACTGTTGTTATTATAAACTAGAAGAGTACTCTAACAGAAGAATTACGTGCCAGAAACATGCTACTGTTGTTATTATAAACTAGAAGAGTACTCTAACAGAAGAATTACGTACCAAAACATGCTACTGTTGTTATTATAAACTAGAAGCGTACTCTAACAGAAGAATTACGTACCAAAACATGCTACTGTTGTTATTATAAACTAGAAGAGTACTCTAACAGAAGAATTACGTACCAGAACATGCTACTGTTGTTATTATAAACTAGAAGTGTACTCTAACAGAAGAATTACGTGCCAAAACATGCTACTGTTGTTATTATAAACTAGAAGTGTACTCTAACAGAAGAATTACGTGCCAAAACATGCTACTGTTGTTATTATAAACTAGAAGAGTACTCTAACAGAAGAATTACGTGCCAGAACATGCTACTGTTGTTATTATAAACTAGAAGTGTACTCTAACAGAAGAATTACGTGCCAAAACATGCTACTGTTGTTATTATAAACTAGAAGTGTACTCTAACAGGAAGAATTACGTACCAAAACATGCTACTGTTGTTATTATAAACTAGAAGTGTACTCTAACAGGAAGAATTACGTGCCAGAACATGCTACTGTTGTTATTATAAACTAGAAGAGTACTCTAACAGAAGAATTACGTACCAAAACATGCTACTGTTGTTATTATAAACTAGAAGTGTACTCTAACAGAAGAATTACGTGCCAAAACATGCTACTGTTGTTATTATAAACTAGAAGTGTACTCTAACAGGAAGAATTACGTGCCAGAACATGCTACTGTTGTTATTATAAACTAGAAGAGTACTCTAACAGAAGAATTACGTACCAAAACATGCTACTGTTGTTATTATAAACTAGAAGTGTACTCTAACAGAAGAATTACGTACCAAAACATGCTACTGTTGTTATTATAAACTAGAAGTGTACTCTAACAGAAGAATTACGTACCAAAACATGCTACTGTTGTTATTATAAACTAGAAGAGTACTCTAACAGAAGAATTACGTACCAAAACATGCTACTGTTGTTATTATAAACTAGAAGTGTACTCTAACAGAAAGAATTACGTGCC
Source organism: Oreochromis aureus (assembly GCF_013358895.1). Lineage (NCBI taxonomy): Eukaryota > Metazoa > Chordata > Actinopteri > Cichliformes > Cichlidae > Oreochromis > Oreochromis aureus. Next base: position 133,590,106 of record NC_052944.1, on the reverse strand, counting down.
AAAACATGCTACTGTTGTTATTATAAACTAGAAGTGTACTCTAACAGAAGAATTACGTGCCAAAACATGCTACTGTTGTTATTATAAACTAGAAGAGTACTCTAACAGAAGAATTACGTACCAGAACATGCTACTGTTGTTATTATAAACTAGAAGTGTACTCTAACAGGAAGAATTACGTGCCAGAACATGCTACTGTTGTTATTATAAACTAGAAGTGTACTCTAACAGAAGAATTACGTGCCCAAAACATGCTACTGTTGTTATTATAAACTAGAAGTGTACTCTAACAGGAAGAATTACGTGCCAAAACATGCTACTGTTGTTATTATAAACTAGAAGTGTACTCTAACAGAAGAATTACGTACCAGAACATGCTACTGTTGTTATTATAAACTAGAAGTGTACTCTAACAGAAGAATTACGTACCAGAACATGCTACTGTTGTTATTATAAACTAGAAGTGTACTCTAACAGAAGAATTACGTGCCAAAACATGCTACTGTTGTTATTATAAACTAGAAGTGTACTCTAACAGAAGAATTACGTGCCAGAACATGCTACTGTTGTTATTATAAACTAGAAGTGTACTCTAACAGAAGAATTACGTGCCAGAACATGCTACTGTTGTTATTATAAACTAGAAGAGTACTCTAACAGAAGAATTACGTACCAGAACATGCTACTGTTGTTATTATAAACTAGAAGTGTACTCTAACAGAAGAATTACGTACCAGAACATGCTACTGTTGTTATTATAAACTAGAAGTGTACTCTAACAGAAGAATTACGTGCCAAAACATGCTACTGTTGTTATTATAAACTAGAAGTGTACTCTAACAGAAGAATTACGTGCCAGAACATGCTACTGTTGTTATTATAAACTAGAAGTGTACTCTAACAGAAGAATTACGTACCAAAACATGCTACTGTTGTTATTATAAACTAGAAGAGTACTCTAACAGAAGAATTACGTACCAGAACATGCTACTGTTGTTATTATAAACTAGAAGTGTACTCTAACAGGAAGAATTACGTGCCAGAACATGCTACTGTTGTTATTATAAACTAGAAGTGTACTCTAACAGAAGAATTACGTGCCAAAACATGCTACTGTTGTTATTATAAACTAGAAGTGTACTCTAACAGAAGAATTACGTGCCAAAACATGCTACTGTTGTTATTATAAACTAGAAGTGTACTCTAACAGAAGAATTACGTGCCAAAACATGCTACTGTTGTTATTATAAACTAGAAGTGTACTCTAACAGAAGAATTACGTGCCAAAACATGCTACTGTTGTTATTATAAACTAGAAGTGTACTCTAACAGGAAGAATTACGTGCCAGAACATGCTACTGTTGTTATTATAAACTAGAAGTGTACTCTAACAGAAGAATTACGTACCAGAACATGCTACTGTTGTTATTATAAACTAGAAGAGTACTCTAACAGGAAGAATTACGTGCCAGAACATGCTACTGTTGTTATTATAAACTAGAAGTGTACTCTAACAGGAAGAATTACGTACCAGAACATGCTACTGTTGTTATTATAAACTAGAAGAGTACTCTAACAGAAGAATTACGTGCCAAAACATGCTACTGTTGTTATTATAAACTAGAAGTGTACTCTAACAGAAGAATTACGTACCAGAACATGCTACTGTTGTTATTATAAACTAGAAGAGTACTCTAACAGAAGAATTACGTGCCAAAACATGCTACTGTTGTTATTATAAACTAGAAGTGTACTCTAACAGAAGAATTACGTACCAGAACATGCTACTGTTGTTATTATAAACTAGAAGTGTACTCTAACAGGAAGAATTACGTGCCAGAACATGCTACTGTTGTTATTATAAACTAGAAGTGTACTCTAACAGAAGAATTACGTGCCAAAACATGCTACTGTTGTTATTATAAACTAGAAGTGTACTCTAACAGAAGAATTACGTACCAGAACATGCTACTGTTGTTATTATAAACTAGAAGTGTACTCTAACAGAAGAATTACGTACCAAAACATGCTACTGTTGTTATTATAAACTAGAAGTGTACTCTAACAGAAGAATTACGTGCCAGAACATGCTACTGTTGTTATTATAAACTAGAAGTGTACTCTAACAGGAAGAATTACGTGCCAGAACATGCTACTGTTGTTATTATAAACTAGAAGAGTACTCTAACAGAAGAATTACGTACCAAAACATGCTACTGTTGTTATTATAAACTAGAAGTGTACTCTAACAGAAGAATTACGTACCAGAACATGCTACTGTTGTTATTATAAACTAGAAGTGTACTCTAACAGAAGAATTACGTGCCAAAACATGCTACTGTTGTTATTATAAACTAGAAGTGTACTCTAACAGAAGAATTACGTACCAAAACATGCTACTGTTGTTATTATAAACTAGAAGCGTACTCTAACAGAAGAATTACGTACCAAAACATGCTACTGTTGTTATTATAAACTAGAAGAGTACTCTAACAGGAAGAATTACGTGCCAGAACATGCTACTGTTGTTATTATAAACTAGAAGAGTACTCTAACAGGAAGAATTACGTGCCAGAACATGCTACTGTTGTTATTATAAACTAGAAGAGTACTCTAACAGGAAGAATTACGTACCAAAACATGCTACTGTTGTTATTATAAACTAGAAGTGTACTCTAACAGAAGAATTACGTACCAGAACATGCTACTGTTGTTATTATAAACTAGAAGAGTACTCTAACAGAAGAATTACGTACCAGAACATGCTACTGTTGTTATTATAAACTAGAAGTGTACTCTAACAGGAAGAATTACGTGCCAAAACATGCTACTGTTGTTATTATAAACTAGAAGAGTACTCTAACAGAAGAATTACGTACCAAAACATGCTACTGTTGTTATTATAAACTAGAAGTGTACTCTAACAGAAGAATTACGTACCAAAACATGCTACTGTTGTTATTATAAACTAGAAGTGTACTCTAACAGGAAGAATTACGTGCCAGAACATGCTACTGTTGTTATTATAAACTAGAAGTGTACTCTAACAGAAGAATTACGTACCAAAACATGCTACTGTTGTTATTATAAACTAGAAGAGTACTCTAACAGAAGAATTACGTACCAGAACATGCTACTGTTGTTATTATAAACTAGAAGTGTACTCTAACAGAAGAATTACGTGCCAAAACATGCTACTGTTGTTATTATAAACTAGAAGAGTACTCTAACAGAAGAATTACGTACCAGAACATGCTACTGTTGTTATTATAAACTAGAAGCGTACTCTAACAGAAGAATTACGTACCAAAACATGCTACTGTTGTTATTATAAACTAGAAGTGTACTCTAACAGGAAGAATTACGTGCCAGAACATGCTACTGTTGTTATTATAAACTAGAAGAGTACTCTAACAGAAGAATTACGTGCCAGAACATGCTACTGTTGTTATTATAAACTAGAAGTGTACTCTAACAGAAGAATTACGTGCCAAAACATGCTACTGTTGTTATTATAAACTAGAAGAGTACTCTAACAGAAGAATTACGTACCAGAACATGCTACTGTTGTTATTATAAACTAGAAGCGTACTCTAACAGAAGAATTACGTGCCAAAACATGCTACTGTTGTTATTATAAACTAGAAGTGTACTCTAACAGGAAGAATTACGTACCAAAACATGCTACTGTTGTTATTATAAACTAGAAGTGTACTCTAACAGGAAGAATTACGTGCCAGAACATGCTACTGTTGTTATTATAAACTAGAAGAGTACTCTAACAGAAGAATTACGTGCCAAAACATGCTACTGTTGTTATTATAAACTAGAAGAGTACTCTAACAGAAGAATTACGTACCAAAACATGCTACTGTTGTTATTATAAACTAGAAGTGTACTCTAACAGAAGAATTACGTGCCAGAACATGCTACTGTTGTTATTATAAACTAGAAGAGTACTCTAACAGAAGAATTACGTGCCAAAACATGCTACTGTTGTTATTATAAACTAGAAGTGTACTCTAACAGAAGAATTACGTGCCAGAACATGCTACTGTTGTTATTATAAACTAGAAGTGTACTCTAACAGAAGAATTACGTGCCAGAACATGCTACTGTTGTTATTATAAACTAGAAGTGTACTCTAACAGAAGAATTACGTACCAAAACATGCTACTGTTGTTATTATAAACTAGAAGAGTACTCTAACAGAAGAATTACGTGCCAGAACATGCTACTGTTGTTATTATAAACTAGAAGTGTACTCTAACAGAAGAATTACGTGCCAGAACATGCTACTGTTGTTATTATAAACTAGAAGTGTACTCTAACAGAAGAATTACGTACCAGAACATGCTACTGTTGTTATTATAAACTAGAAGTGTACTCTAACAGAAGAATTACGTGCCAAAACATGCTACTGTTGTTATTATAAACTAGAAGTGTACTCTAACAGAAGAATTACGTGCCAAAACATGCTACTGTTGTTATTATAAACTAGAAGAGTACTCTAACAGAAGAATTACGTGCCAGAACATGCTACTGTTGTTATTATAAACTAGAAGAGTACTCTAACAGAAGAATTACGTACCAGAACATGCTACTGTTGTTATTATAAACTAGAAGTGTACTCTAACAGGAAGAATTACGTGCCAAAACATGCTACTGTTGTTATTATAAACTAGAAGAGTACTCTAACAGAAGAATTACGTACCAGAACATGCTACTGTTGTTATTATAAACTAGAAGAGTACTCTAACAGAAGAATTACGTACCAGAACATGCTACTGTTGTTATTATAAACTAGAAGTGTACTCTAACAGGAAAATTACGTGCCAAAACATGCTACTGTTGTTATTATAAACTAGAAGAGTACTCTAACAGAAGAATTACGTGCCAGAACATGCTACTGTTGTTATTATAAACTAGAAGAGTACTCTAACAGAAGAATTACGTGCCAAAACATGCTACTGTTGTTATTATAAACTAGAAGAGTACTCTAACAGAAGAATTACGTACCAGAACATGCTACTGTTGTTATTATAAACTAGAAGAGTACTCTAACAGAAGAATTACGTACCAGAACATGCTACTGTTGTTATTATAAACTAGAAGTGTACTCTAACAGGAAGAATTACGTGCCAAAACATGCTACTGTTGTTATTATAAACTAGAAGAGTACTCTAACAGAAGAATTACGTACCAGAACATGCTACTGTTGTTATTATAAACTAGAAGTGTACTCTAACAGAAGAATTACGTGCCAAAACATGCTACTGTTGTTATTATAAACTAGAAGAGTACTCTAACAGAAGAATTACGTGCCAGAACATGCTACTGTTGTTATTATAAACTAGAAGAGTACTCTAACAGGAAGAATTACGTGCCAAAACATGCTACTGTTGTTATTATAAACTAGAAGAGTACTCTAACAGAAGAATTACGTGCCAGAACATGCTACTGTTGTTATTATAAACTAGAAGAGTACTCTAACAGGAAGAATTACGTGCCAAAACATGCTACTGTTGTTATTATAAACTAGAAGAGTACTCTAACAGAAGAATTACGTGCCAAAACATGCTACTGTTGTTATTATAAACTAGAAGTGTACTCTAACAGAAGAATTACGTGCCAAAACATGCTACTGTTGTTATTATAAACTAGAAGAGTACTCTAACAGAAGAATTACGTGCCAGAACATGCTACTGTTGTTATTATAAACTAGAAGTGTACTCTAACAGAAGAATTACGTGCCAAAACATGCTACTGTTGTTATTATAAACTAGAAGAGTACTCTAACAGAAGAATTACGTACCAAAACATGCTACTGTTGTTATTATAAACTAGAAGTGTACTCTAACAGAAGAATTACGTACCAAAACATGCTACTGTTGTTATTATAAACTAGAAGTGTACTCTAACAGGAAGAATTACGTGCCAAAACATGCTACTGTTGTTATTATAAACTAGAAGTGTACTCTAACAGAAGAATTACGTACCAAAACATGCTACTGTTGTTATTATAAACTAGAAGAGTACTCTAACAGAAGAATTACGTGCCAAAACATGCTACTGTTGTTATTATAAACTAGAAGAGTACTCTAACAGAAGAATTACGTACCAGAACATGCTACTGTTGTTATTATAAACTAGAAGAGTACTCTAACAGAAGAATTACGTACCAGAACATGCTACTGTTGTTATTATAAACTAGAAGAGTACTCTAACAGGAAGAATTACGTACCAGAACATGCTACTGTTGTTATTATAAACTAGAAGTGTACTCTAACAGAAGAATTACGTGCCAGAACATGCTACTGTTGTTATTATAAACTAGAAGAGTACTCTAACAGAAGAATTACGTACCAGAACATGCTACTGTTGTTATTATAAACTAGAAGAGTACTCTAACAGAAGAATTACGTGCCAGAACATGCTACTGTTGTTATTATAAACTAGAAGAGTACTCTAACAGAAGAATTACGTACCAGAACATGCTACTGTTGTTATTATAAACTAGAAGAGTACTCTAACAGAAGAATTACGTACCAGAACATGCTACTGTTGTTATTATAAACTAGAAGAGTACTCTAACAGAAGAAGAATTACGTACCAGAACATGCTACTGTTGTTATTATAAACTAGAAGTGTACTCTAACAGAAGAATTACGTGCCAAAACATGCTACTGTTGTTATTATAAACTAGAAGTGTACTCTAACAGAAGAATTACGTACCAGAACATGCTACTGTTGTTATTATAAACTAGAAGAGTACTCTAACAGAAGAATTACGTACCAGAACATGCTACTGTTGTTATTATAAACTAGAAGAGTACTCTAACAGAAGAATTACGTACCAGAACATGCTACTGTTGTTATTATAAACTAGAAGAGTACTCTAACAGAAGAATTACGTGCCAGAACATGCTACTGTTGTTATTATAAACTAGAAGAGTACTCTAACAGAAGAATTACGTACCAGAACATGCTACTGTTGTTATTATAAACTAGAAGTGTACTCTAACAGAAGAATTACGTACCAGAACATGCTACTGTTGTTATTATAAACTAGAAGAGTACTCTAACAGAAGAATTACGTGCCAGAACATGCTACTGTTGTTATTATAAACTAGAAGAGTACTCTAACAGAAGAATTACGTGCCAGAACATGCTACTGTTGTTATTATAAACTAGAAGAGTACTCTAACAGAAGAATTACGTACCAGAACATGCTACTGTTGTTATTATAAACTAGAAGTGTACTCTAACAGGAAGAATTACGTGCCAAAACATGCTACTGTTGTTATTATAAACTAGAAGAGTACTCTAACAGAAGAATTACGTACCAAACATGCTACTGTTGTTATTATAAACTAGAAGTGTACTCTAACAGAAGAATTACGTGCCAAAAACATGCTACTGTTGTTATTATAAACTAGAAGAGTACTCTAACAGAAGAATTACGTACCAGAACATGCTACTGTTGTTATTATAAACTAGAAGCGTACTCTAACAGAAGAATTACGTGCCAAAACATGCTACTGTTGTTATTATAAACTAGAAGTGTACTCTAACAGAAAATTACGTGCCAAAACATGCTACTGTTGTTATTATAAACTAGAAGAGTACTCTAACAGAAGAATTACGTACCAAAACATGCTACTGTTGTTATTATAAACTAGAAGTGTACTCTAACAGAAGAATTACGTGCCAAAACATGCTACTGTTGTTATTATAAACTAGAAGTGTACTCTAACAGGAAGAATTACGTGCCAAAACATGCTACTGTTGTTATTATAAACTAGAAGAGTACTCTAACAGAAGAATTACGTGCCAAAACATGCTACTGTTGTTATTATAAACTAGAAGTGTACTCTAACAGAAGAATTACGTGCCAGAACATGCTACTGTTGTTATTATAAACTAGAAGTGTACTCTAACAGGAAGAATTACGTGCCAGAACATGCTACTGTTGTTATTATAAACTAGAAGTGTACTCTAACAGAAGAATTACGTACCAGAACATGGTACTGTTGTTATTATAAACTAGAAGTGTACTCTAACAGGAAGAATTACGTACCAGAACATGCTACTGTTGTTATTATAAACTAGAAGTGTACTCTAACAGGAAGAATTACGTGCCAGAACATGGTACTGTTGTTATTATAAACTAGAAGTGTACTCTAACAGAAGAATTACGTACCAGAACATGCTACTGTTGTTATTATAAACTAGAAGTGTACTCTAACAGGAAGAATTACGTGCCAGAACATGCTACTGTTGTTATTATAAACTAGAAGTGTACTCTAACAGAAGAATTACGTGCCAGAACATGCTACTGTTGTTATTATAAACTAGAAGTGTACTCTAACAGGAAGAATTACGTACCAGAACATGCTACTGTTGTTATTATAAACTAGAAGTGTACTCTAACAGAAGAATTACGTACCAGAACATGCTACTGTTGTTATTATAAACTAGAAGTGTACTCTAACAGAAGAATTACGTGCCAGAACATGCTACTGTTGTTATTATAAACTAGAAGTGTACTCTAACAGGAAGAATTACGTGCCAGAACATGCTACTGTTGTTATTATAAACTAGAAGTGTACTCTAACAGGAAGAATTACGTGCCAGAACATGCTACTGTTGTTATTATAAACTAGAAGTGTACTCTAACAGAAGAATTACGTACCAAAACATGCTACTGTTGTTATTATAAACTAGAAGCGTACTCTAACAGAAGAATTACGTACCAGAACATGCTACTGTTGTTATTATAAACTAGAAGTGTACTCTAACAGGAAGAATTACGTGCCAGAACATGCTACTGTTGTTATTATAAACTAGAAGTGTACTCTAACAGAAGAATTACGTGCCAAAACATGCTACTGTTGTTATTATAAACTAGAAGAGTACTCTAACAGAAGAATTACGTACCAAAACATGCTACTGTTGTTATTATAAACTAGAAGTGTACTCTAACAGAAGAATTACGTACCAGAACATGCTACTGTTGTTATTATAAACTAGAAGAGTACTCTAACAGAAGAATTACGTACCAGAACATGCTACTGTTGTTATTATAAACTAGAAGTGTACTCTAACAGAAGAATTACGTACCAAAACATGCTACTGTTGTTATTATAAACTAGAAGAGTACTCTAACAGAAGAATTACGTACCAGAACATGCTACTGTTGTTATTATAAACTAGAAGAGTACTCTAACAGAAGAATTACGTACCAGAACATGCTACTGTTGTTATTATAAACTAGAAGTGTACTCTAACAGAAGAATTACGTACCAGAACATGCTACTGTTGTTATTATAAACTAGAAGTGTACTCTAACAGAAGAATTACGTACCAAAACATGCTACTGTTGTTATTATAAACTAGAAGAGTACTCTAACAGAAGAATTACGTACCAGAACATGCTACTGTTGTTATTATAAACTAGAAGTGTACTCTAACAGAAGAATTACGTACCAAAACATGCTACTGTTGTTATTATAAACTAGAAGAGTACTCTAACAGAAGAATTACGTACCAGAACATGCTACTGTTGTTATTATAAACTAGAAGTGTACTCTAACAGAAGAATTACGTGCCAAAACATGCTACTGTTGTTATTATAAACTAGAAGAGTACTCTAACAGAAGAATTACGTGCCAGAACATGCTACTGTTGTTATTATAAACTAGAAGAGTACTCTAACAGAAGAATTACGTACCAGAACATGCTACTGTTGTTATTATAAACTAGAAGAGTACTCTAACAGAAGAATTACGTACCAGAACATGCTACTGTTGTTATTATAAACTAGAAGTGTACTCTAACAGAAGAATTACGTACCAGAACATGCTACTGTTGTTATTATAAACTAGAAGTGTACTCTAACAGAAGAATTACGTACCAGAACATGCTACTGTTGTTATTATAAACTAGAAGAGTACTCTAACAGAAGAATTACGTACCAGAACATGCTACTGTTGTTATTATAAACTAGAAGTGTACTCTAACAGAAGAATTACGTACCAGAACATGCTACTGTTGTTATTATAAACTAGAAGTGTACTCTAACAGAAGAATTACGTACCAGAACATGCTACTGTTGTTATTATAAACTAGAAGAGTACTCTAACAGAAGAATTACGTACCAGAACATGCTACTGTTGTTATTATAAACTAGAAGTGTACTCTAACAGAAGAATTACGTGCCAGAACATGCTACTGTTGTTATTATAAACTAGAAGTGTACTCTAACAGAAGAATTACGTACCAGAACATGCTACTGTTGTTATTATAAACTAGAAGAGTACTCTAACAGAAGAATTACGTACCAGAACATGCTACTGTTGTTATTATAAACTAGAAGTGTACTCTAACAGAAGAATTACGTACCAGAACATGCTACTGTTGTTATTATAAACTAGAAGTGTACTCTAACAGAAGAATTACGTGCCAAAACATGCTACTGTTGTTATTATAAACTAGAAGAGTACTCTAACAGAAGAATTACGTACCAGAACATGCTACTGTTGTTATTATAAACTAGAAGTGTACTCTAACAGAAGAATTACGTACCAAAACATGCTACTGTTGTTATTATAAACTAGAAGAGTACTCTAACAGAAGAATTACGTGCCAGAACATGCTACTGTTGTTATTATAAACTAGAAGAGTACTCTAACAGAAGAATTACGTACCAGAACATGCTACTGTTGTTATTATAAACTAGAAGAGTACTCTAACAGAAGAATTACGTACCAGAACATGCTACTGTTGTTATTATAAACTAGAAGTGTACTCTAACAGAAGAATTACGTACCAGAACATGCTACTGTTGTTATTATAAACTAGAAGTGTACTCTAACAGAAGAATTACGTACCAGAACATGCTACTGTTGTTATTATAAACTAGAAGAGTACTCTAACAGAAGAATTACGTACCAGAACATGCTACTGTTGTTATTATAAACTAGAAGTGTACTCTAACAGAAGAATTACGTACCAGAACATGCTACTGTTGTTATTATAAACTAGAAGAGTACTCTAACAGAAGAATTACGTGCCAGAACATGCTACTGTTGTTATTATAAACTAGAAGTGTACTCTAACAGAAGAATTACGTGCCAGAACATGCTACTGTTGTTATTATAAACTAGAAGAGTACTCTAACAGAAGAATTACGTACCAGAACATGCTACTGTTGTTATTATAAACTAGAAGTGTACTCTAACAGAAGAATTACGTACCAGAACATGCTACTGTTGTTATTATAAACTAGAAGTGTACTCTAACAGAAGAATTACGTACCAGAACATGCTACTGTTGTTATTATAAACTAGAAGTGTACTCTAACAGAAGAATTACGTACCAGAACATGCTACTGTTGTTATTATAAACTAGAAGTGTACTCTAACAGAAGAATTACGTACCAGAACATGCTACTGTTGTTATTATAAACTAGAAGTGTACTCTAACAGAAGAATTACGTACCAGAACATGCTACTGTTGTTATTATAAACTAGAAGTGTACTCTAACAGAAGAATTACGTACCAGAACATGCTACTGTTGTTATTATAAACTAGAAGTGTACTCTAACAGAAGAATTACGTACCAGAACATGCTACTGTTGTTATTATAAACTAGAAGTGTACTCTAACAGAAGAATTACGTACCAGAACATGCTACTGTTGTTATTATAAACTAGAAGAGTACTCTAGAAGTACTCTAACAGAAGAATTACGTACCAGAACATGCTACTGTTGTTATTATAAACTAGAAGTGTACTCTAACAGAAGAATTACGTACCAGAACATGCTACTGTTGTTATTATAAACTAGAAGTGTACTCTAACAGAAGAATTACGTACCAGAACATGCTACTGTTGTTATTATAAACTAGAAGTGTACTCTAACAGAAGAATTACGTACCAGAACATGCTACTGTTGTTATTATAAACTAGAAGTGTACTCTAACAGAAGAATTACGTACCAAAACATGCTACTGTTGTTATTATAAACTAGAAGAGTACTCTAACAGAAGAATTACGTGCCAGAACATGCTACTGTTGTTATTATAAACTAGAAGAGTACTCTAACAGAAGAATTACGTACCAGAACATGCTACTGTTGTTATTATAAACTAGAAGAGTACTCTAACAGAAGAATTACGTACCAGAACATGCTACTGTTGTTATTATAAACTAGAAGAGTACTCTAACAGAAGAATTACGTACCAGAACATGCTACTGTTGTTATTATAAACTAGAAGTGTACTCTAACAGAAGAATTACGTACCAGAACATGCTACTGTTGTTATTATAAACTAGAAGCGTACTCTAACAGAAGAATTACGTACCAGAACATGCTACTGTTGTTATTATAAACTAGAAGAGTACTCTAACAGAAGAATTACGTACCAGAACATGCTACTGTTGTTATTATAAACTAGAAGTGTACTCTAACAGAAGAATTACGTACCAAAACATGCTACTGTTGTTATTATAAACTAGAAGAGTACTCTAACAGAAGAATTACGTACCAGAACATGCTACTGTTGTTATTATAAACTAGAAGCGTACTCTAACAGAAGAATTACGTACCAAAACATGCTACTGTTGTTATTATAAACTAGAAGAGTACTCTAACAGAAGAATTACGTACCAGAACATGCTACTGTTGTTATTATAAACTAGAAGAGTACTCTAACAGGAAGAATTACGTACCAGAACATGCTACTGTTGTTATTATAAACTAGAAGAGTACTCTAACAGAAGAATTACGTGCCAAAACATGCTACTGTTGTTATTATAAACTAGAAGAGTACTCTAACAGAAGAATTACGTACCAGAACATGCTACTGTTGTTATTATAAACTAGAAGAGTACTCTAACAGGAAGAATTACGTACCAGAACATGCTACTGTTGTTATTATAAACTAGAAGAGTACTCTAACAGAAGAATTACGTACCAGAACATGCTACTGTTGTTATTATAAACTAGAAGAGTACTCTAACAGAAGAATTACGTGCCAGAACATGCTACTGTTGTTATTATAAACTAGAAGAGTACTCTAACAGGAAGAATTACGTACCAGAACATGCTACTGTTGTTATTATAAACTAGAAGAGTACTCTAACAGAAGAATTACGTACCAGAACATGCTACTGTTGTTATTATAAACTAGAAGAGTACTCTAACAGAAGAATTACGTGCCAGAACATGCTACTGTTGTTATTATAAACTAGAAGAGTACTCTAACAGGAAGAATTACGTGCCAGAACATGCTACTGTTGTTATTATAAACTAGAAGAGTACTCTAACAGAAGAATTACGTACCAGAACATGCTACTGTTGTTATTATAAACTAGAAGAGTACTCTAACAGGAAGAATTACGTACCAGAACATGCTACTGTTGTTATTATAAACTAGAAGAGTACTCTAACAGAAGAATTACGTACCAGAACATGCTACTGTTGTTATTATAAACTAGAAGAGTACTCTAACAGAAGAATTACGTACCAGAACATGCTACTGTTGTTATTATAAACTAGAAGTGTACTCTAACAGAAGAATTACGTACCAGAACATGCTACTGTTGTTATTATAAACTAGAAGAGTACTCTAACAGAAGAATTACGTACCAGAACATGCTACTGTTGTTATTATAAACTAGAAGTGTACTCTAACAGGAAGAATTACGTACCAGAACATGCTACTGTTGTTATTATAAACTAGAAGTGTACTCTAACAGAAGAATTACGTACCAAAACATGCTACTGTTGTTATTATAAACTAGAAGAGTACTCTAACAGAAGAATTACGTACCAGAACATGCTACTGTTGTTATTATAAACTAGAAGTGTACTCTAACAGAAGAATTACGTACCAGAACATGCTACTGTTGTTATTATAAACTAGAAGTGTACTCTAACAGAAGAATTACGTACCAGAACATGCTACTGTTGTTATTATAAACTAGAAGTGTACTCTAACAGAAGAATTACGTACCAGAACATGCTACTGTTGTTATTATAAACTAGAAGTGTACTCTAACAGAAGAATTACGTACCAGAACATGCTACTGTTGTTATTATAAACTAGAAGTGTACTCTAACAGGAAGAATTACGTGCCAGAACATGCTACTGTTGTTATTATAAACTAGAAGTGTACTCTAACAGGAAGAATTACGTACCAGAACATGCTACTGTTGTTATTATAAACTAGAAGTGTACTCTAACAGAAGAATTACGTACCAGAACATGCTACTGTTGTTATTATAAACTAGAAGTGTACTCTAACAGGAAGAATTACGTACCAGAACATGCTACTGTTGTTATTATAAACTAGAAGTGTACTCTAACAGAAGAATTACGTACCAGAACATGCTACTGTTGTTATTATAAACTAGAAGTGTACTCTAACAGAAGAATTACGTACCAGAACATGCTACTGTTGTTATTATAAACTAGAAGTGTACTCTAACAGAAGAATTACGTACCAAAACATGCTACTGTTGTTATTATAAACTAGAAGTGTACTCTAACAGAAGAATTACGTACCAGAACATGCTACTGTTGTTATTATAAACTAGAAGTGTACTCTAACAGGAAGAATTACGTGCCAGAACATGCTACTGTTGTTATTATAAACTAGAAGAGTACTCTAACAGAAGAATTACGTGCCAGAACATGCTACTGTTGTTATTATAAACTAGAAGAGTACTCTAACAGAAGAATTACGTACCAAAACATGCTACTGTTGTTATTATAAACTAGAAGTGTACTCTAACAGAAGAATTACGTACCAAAACATGCTACTGTTGTTATTATAAACTAGAAGTGTACTCTAACAGAAGAATTACGTACCAGAACATGCTACTGTTGTTATTATAAACTAGAAGTGTACTCTAACAGAAGAATTACGTACCAGAACATGCTACTGTTGTTATTATAAACTAGAAGAGTACTCTAACAGAAGAATTACGTGCCAGAACATGCTACTGTTGTTATTATAAACTAGAAGAGTACTCTAACAGAAGAATTACGTGCCAGAACATGCTACTGTTGTTATTATAAACTAGAAGAGTACTCTAACAGAAGAATTACGTACCAGAACATGCTACTGTTGTTATTATAAACTAGAAGAGTACTCTAACAGAAGAATTACGTGCCAGAACATGCTACTGTTGTTATTATAAACTAGAAGAGTACTCTAACAGAAGAATTACGTACCAGAACATGCTACTGTTGTTATTATAAACTAGAAGAGTACTCTAACAGAAGAATTACGTACCAGAACATGCTACTGTTGTTATTATAAACTAGAAGTGTACTCTAACAGAAGAATTACGTACCAAAACATGCTACTGTTGTTATTATAAACTAGAAGTGTACTCTAACAGAAGAATTACGTACCAGAACATGCTACTGTTGTTATTATAAACTAGAAGAGTACTCTAACAGAAGAATTACGTACCAGAACATGCTACTGTTGTTATTATAAACTAGAAGAGTACTCTAACAGAAGAATTACGTACCAGAACATGCTACTGTTGTTATTATAAACTAGAAGTGTACTCTAACAGAAGAATTACGTGCCAAAACATGCTACTGTTGTTATTATAAACTAGAAGAGTACTCTAACAGAAGAATTACGTGCCAAAACATGCTACTGTTGTTATTATAAACTAGAAGTGTACTCTAACAGAAGAATTACGTGCCAGAACATGCTACTGTTGTTATTATAAACTAGAAGAGTACTCTAACAGAAGAATTACGTGCCAGAACATGCTACTGTTGTTATTATAAACTAGAAGTATACTCTAACAGAAGAATTACGTGCCAGAACATGCTACTGTTGTTATTATAAACTAGAAGAGTACTCTAACAGAAGAATTACGTACCAGAACATGCTACTGTTGTTATTATAAACTAGAAGAGTACTCTAACAGAAGAATTACGTGCCAGAACATGCTACTGTTGTTATTATAAACTAGAAGAGTGTACTCTAACAGAAGAATTACGTACCAGAACATGCTACTGTTGTTATTATAAACTAGAAGAGTACTCTAACAGAAGAATTACGTGCCAAAACATGCTACTGTTGTTATTATAAACTAGAAGTGTACTCTAACAGAAGAATTACGTGCCAAAACATGCTACTGTTGTTATTATAAACTAGAAGAGTACTCTAACAGAAGAATTACGTACCAGAACATGCTACTGTTGTTATTATAAACTAGAAGTGTACTCTAACAGAAGAATTACGTGCCAGAACATGCTACTGTTGTTATTATAAACTAGAAGAGTACTCTAACAGAAGAATTACGTGCCAGAACATGCTACTGTTGTTATTATAAACTAGAAGTGTACTCTAACAGAAGAATTACGTGCCAGAACATGCTACTGTTGTTATTATAAACTAGAAGTGTACTCTAACAGAAGAATTACGTGCCAGAACATGCTACTGTTGTTATTATAAACTAGAAGAGTACTCTAACAGAAGAATTACGTACCAGAACATGCTGCTGTTGTTATTATAAACTAGAAGAGTACTCTAACAGAAGAATTACGTACCAGAACATGCTACTGTTGTTATTATAAACTAGAAGAGTACTCTAACAGAAGAATTACGTGCCAGAACATGCTACTGTTGTTATTATAAACTAGAAGAGTACTCTAACAGAAGAATTACGTGCCAGAACATGCTACTGTTGTTATTATAAACTAGAAGAGTACTCTAACAGAAGAATTACGTACCAGAACATGCTGCTGTTGTTATTATAAACTAGAAGAGTACTCTAACAGAAGAATTACGTGCCAGAACATGCTACTGTTGTTATTATAAACTAGAAGAGTACTCTAACAGAAGAATTACGTACCAGAACATGCTACTGTTGTTATTATAAACTAGAAGTGTACTCTAACAGAAGAATTACGTTACCAAAACATGCTACTGTTGTTATTATAAACTAGAAGTGTACTCTAACAGAAGAATTACGTGCCAAAACATGCTACTGTTGTTATTATAAACTAGAAGAGTACTCTAACAGAAGAATTACGTGCCAGAACATGCTACTGTTGTTATTATAAACTAGAAGTGTACTCTAACAGAAGAATTACGTACCAGAACATGCTGCTGTTGTTATTATAAACTAGAAGAGTACTCTAACAGAAGAATTACGTGCCAAAACATGCTACTGTTGTTATTATAAACTAGAAGAGTACTCTAACAGAAGAATTACGTACCAGAACATGCTACTGTTGTTATTATAAACTAGAAGAGTACTCTAACAGAAGAATTACGTACCAGAACATGCTACTGTTGTTATTATAAACTAGAAGTGTACTCTAACAGAAGAATTACGTACCAAAAACATGCTACTGTTGTTATTATAAACTAGAAGAGTACTCTAACAGGAAGAATTACGTACCAGAACATGCTACTGTTGTTATTATAAACTAGAAGAGTACTCTAACAGGAAGAATTACGTGCCAGAACATGCTACTGTTGTTATTATAAACTAGAAGTGTACTCTAACAGAAGAATTACGTACCAGAACATGCTACTGTTGTTATTATAAACTAGAAGAGTACTCTAACAGAAGAATTACGTGCCAGAACATGCTACTGTTGTTATTATAAACTAGAAGAGTACTCTAACAGAAGAATTACGTGCCAGAACATGCTACTGTTGTTATTATAAACTAGAAGTGTACTCTAACAGGAAGAATTACGTGCCAGAACATGCTACTGTTGTTATTATAAACTAGAAGAGTACTCTAACAGAAGAATTACGTACCAGAACATGCTACTGTTGTTATTATAAACTAGAAGAGTACTCTAACAGGAAGAATTACGTGCCAGAACATGCTACTGTTGTTATTATAAACTAGAAGTGTACTCTAACAGGAAGAATTACGTACCAGAACATGCTACTGTTGTTATTATAAACTAGAAGAGTACTCTAACAGAAGAATTACGTGCCAGAACATGCTACTGTTGTTATTATAAACTAGAAGTGTACTCTAACAGAAGAATTACGTGCCAGAACATGCTACTGTTGTTATTATAAACTAGAAGAGTACTCTAACAGAAGAATTACGTGCCAGAACATGCTGCTGTTGTTATTATAAACTAGAAGTGTACTCTAACAGAAGAATTACGTGCCAGAACATGCTACTGTTGTTATTATAAACTAGAAGAGTACTCTAACAGAAGAATTACGTACCAAAACATGCTACTGTTGTTATTATAAACTAGAAGAGTACTCTAACAGAAGAATTACGTGCCAGAACATGCTACTGTTGTTATTATAAACTAGAAGAGTACTCTAACAGAAGAATTACGTGCCAGAACATGCTACTGTTGTTATTATAAACTAGAAGAGTACTCTAACAGAAGAATTACGTGCCAGAACATGCTACTGTTGTTATTATAAACTAGAAGAGTACTCTAACAGAAGAATTACGTACCAAAACATGCTACTGTTGTTATTATAAACTAGAAGTGTACTCTAACAGAAGAATTACGTGCCAGAACATGCTACTGTTGTTATTATAAACTAGAAGAGTACTCTAACAGAAGAATTACGTGCCAGAACATGCTACTGTTGTTATTATAAACTAGAAGTGTACTCTAACAGAAGAATTACGTGCCAGAACATGCTGCTGTTGTTATTATAAACTAGAAGTGTACTCTAACAGAAGAATTACGTGCCAGAACATGCTACTGTTGTTATTATAAACTAGAAGTGTACTCTAACAGAAGAATTACGTGCCAGAACATGCTGCTGTTGTTATTATAAACTAGAAGAGTACTCTAACAGAAGAATTACGTGCCAGAACATGCTACTGTTGTTATTATAAACTAGAAGAGTACTCTAACAGAAGAATTACGTACCAGAACATGCTGCTGTTGTTATTATAAACTAGAAGAGTACTCTAACAGAAGAATTACGTGCCAAAACATGCTACTGTTGTTATTATAAACTAGAAGAGTACTCTAACAGAAGAATTACGTACCAGAACATGCTGCTGTTGTTATTATAAACTAGAAGAGTACTCTAACAGAAGAATTACGTGCCAGAACATGCTACTGTTGTTATTATAAACTAGAAGAGTACTCTAACAGAAGAATTACGTACCAGAACATGCTGCTGTTGTTATTATAAACTAGAAGAGTACTCTAACAGAAGAATTACGTGCCAAAACATGCTACTGTTGTTATTATAAACTAGAAGAGTACTCTAACAGAAGAATTACGTGCCAGAACATGCTACTGTTGTTATTATAAACTAGAAGAGTACTCTAACAGAAGAATTACGTGCCAGAACATGCTACTGTTGTTATTATAAACTAGAAGAGTACTCTAACAGAAGAATTACGTACCAGAACATGCTGCTGTTGTTATTATAAACTAGAAGAGTACTCTAACAGAAGAATTACGTACCAGAACATGCTACTGTTGTTATTATAAACTAGAAGAGTACTCTAACAGAAGAATTACGTACCAGAACATGCTGCTGTTGTTATTATAAACTAGAAGAGTACTCTAACAGAAGAATTACGTGCCAAAACATGCTACTGTTGTTATTATAAACTAGAAGAGTACTCTAACAGAAGAATTACGTGCCAGAACATGCTGCTGTTGTTATTATAAACTAGAAGAGTACTCTAACAGAAGAATTACGTACCAGAACATGCTGCTGTTGTTATTATAAACTAGAAGAGTACTCTAACAGAAGAATTACGTACCAGAACATGCTACTGTTGTTATTATAAACTAGAAGAGTACTCTAACAGAAGAATTACGTACCAGAACATGCTACTGTTGTTATTATAAACTAGAAGAGTACTCTAACAGAAGAATTACGTACCAGAACATGCTACTGTTGTTATTATAAACTAGAAGTGTACTCTAACAGAAGAATTACGTACCAGAACATGCTGCTGTTGTTATTATAAACTAGAAGAGTACTCTAACAGAAGAATTACGTGCCAAAACATGCTACTGTTGTTATTATAAACTAGAAGAGTACTCTAACAGAAGAATTACGTGCCAGAACATGCTACTGTTGTTATTATAAACTAGAAGTGTACTCTAACAGAAGAATTACGTACCAGAACATGGTACTGTTGTTATTATAAACTAGAAGAGTACTCTAACAGAAGAATTACGTACCAGAACATGCTACTGTTGTTATTATAAACTAGAAGTGTCTCTAACAGAAGAATTACGTGCCAGAACATGCTGCTGTTGTTATTATAAACTAGAAGAGTACTCTAACAGAAGAATTACGTGCCAGAACATGCTACTGTTGTTATTATAAACTAGAAGAGTACTCTAACAGAAGAATTACGTGCCAGAACATGCTACTGTTGTTATTATAAACTAGAAGTGTACTCTAACAGGAAGAATTACGTGCCAAAACATGCTACTGTTGTTATTATAAACTAGAAGAGTACTCTAACAGAAGAATTACGTACCAGAACATGCTACTGTTGTTATTATAAACTAGAAGAGTACTCTAACAGAAGAATTACGTGCCAGAACATGCTACTGTTGTTATTATAAACTAGAAGAGTACTCTAACAGAAGAATTACGTGCCAGAACATGCTACTGTTGTTATTATAAACTAGAAGTGTACTCTAACAGAAGAATTACGTACCAGAACATGCTACTGTTGTTATTATAAACTAGAAGAGTACTCTAACAGAAGAATTACGTACCAAAACATGCTACTGTTGTTATTATAAACTAGAAGAGTACTCTAACAGAAGAATTACGTACCAGAACATGCTACTGTTGTTATTATAAACTAGAAGAGTACTCTAACAGAAGAATTACGTACCAAAACATGCTACTGTTGTTATTATAAACTAGAAGAGTACTCTAACAGAAGAATTACGTACCAGAACATGCTGCTGTTGTTATTATAAACTAGAAGAGTACTCTAACAGAAGAATTACGTGCCAAAACATGCTACTGTTGTTATTATAAACTAGAAGAGTACTCTAACAGAAGAATTACGTGCCAGAACATGCTACTGTTGTTATTATAAACTAGAAGCGTACTCTAACAGAAGAATTACGTACCAGAACATGGTACTGTTGTTATTATAAACTAGAAGAGTACTCTAACAGAAGAATTACGTGCCAGAACATGCTACTGTTGTTATTATAAACTAGAAGAGTACTCTAACAGAAGAATTACGTGCCAGAACATGCTACTGTTGTTATTATAAACTAGAAGTGTACTCTAACAGAAGAATTACGTGCCAGAACATGCTACTGTTGTTATTATAAACTAGAAGAGTACTCTAACAGAAGAATTACGTACCAGAACATGCTACTGTTGTTATTATAAACTAGAAGAGTACTCTAACAGAAGAATTACGTGCCAGAACATGCTACTGTTGTTATTATAAACTAGAAGAGTACTCTAACAGAAGAATTACGTACCAGAACATGCTACTGTTGTTATTATAAACTAGAAGAGTACTCTAACAGAAGAATTACGTGCCAGAACATGCTACTGTTGTTATTATAAACTAGAAGTGTACTCTAACAGAAGAATTACGTGCCAGAACATGCTACTGTTGTTATTATAAACTAGAAGCGTACTCTAACAGAAGAATTACGTGCCAGAACATGGTACTGTTGTTATTATAAACTAGAAGAGTACTCTAACAGAAGAATTACGTACCAGAACATGCTACTGTTGTTATTATAAACTAGAAGAGTACTCTAACAGAAGAATTACGTGCCAAAACATGCTACTGTTGTTATTATAAACTAGAAGAGTACTCTAACAGAAGAATTACGTGCCAGAACATGCTACTGTTGTTATTATAAACTAGAAGAGTACTCTAACAGGAAGAATTACGTACCAAAACATGCTACTGTTGTTATTATAAACTAGAAGAGTACTCTAACAGAAGAATTACGTACCAGAACATGCTACTGTTGTTATTATAAACTAGAAGAGTACTCTAACAGAAGAATTACGTACCAGAACATGCTACTGTTGTTATTATAAACTAGAAGAGTACTCTAACAGAAGAATTACGTACCAAAACATGCTACTGTTGTTATTATAAACTAGAAGTGTACTCTAACAGAAGAATTACGTACCAGAACATGCTACTGTTGTTATTATAAACTAGAAGAGTACTCTAACAGAAGAATTACGTACCAAAACATGCTACTGTTGTTATTATAAACTAGAAGTGTACTCTAACAGAAGAATTACGTACCAGAACATGCTACTGTTGTTATTATAAACTAGAAGTGTACTCTAACAGAAGAATTACGTACCAAAACATGCTACCGTTGTTATTATAAACTAGAAGTGTACTCTAACAGAAGAATTACGTACCAGAACATGCTACTGTTGTTATTATAAACTAGAAGAGTACTCTAACAGAAGAATTACGTGCCAGAACATGCTACTGTTGTTATTATAAACTAGAAGAGTACTCTAACAGAAGAATTACGTGCCAGAACATGCTACTGTTGTTATTATAAACTAGAAGAGTACTCTAACAGAAGAATTACGTGCCAAAACATGCTACTGTTGTTATTATAAACTAGAAGAGTACTCTAACAGAAGAATTACGTGCCAGAACATGCTACTGTTGTTATTATAAACTAGAAGAGTACTCTAACAGAAGAATTACGTGCCAGAACATGCTACTGTTGTTATTATAAACTAGAAGAGTACTCTAACAGAAGAATTACGTGCCAGAACATGCTACTGTTGTTATTATAAACTAGAAGAGTACTCTAACAGAAGAATTACGTGCCAGAACATGCTACTGTTGTTATTATAAACTAGAAGAGTACTCTAACAGAAGAATTACGTGCCAGAACATGCTACTGTTGTTATTATAAACTAGAAGAGTACTCTAACAGAAGAATTACGTACCAGAACATGCTACTGTTGTTATTATAAACTAGAAGAGTACTCTAACAGAAGAATTACGTACCAGAACATGCTACTGTTGTTATTATAAACTAGAAGAGTACTCTAACAGAAGAATTACGTACCAGAACATGCTACTGTTGTTATTATAAACTAGAAGTGTACTCTAACAGAAGAATTACGTGCCAGAACATGCTACTGTTGTTATTATAAACTAGAAGTGTACTCTAACAGAAGAATTACGTACCAAAACATGCTACTGTTGTTATTATAAACTAGAAGTGTACTCTAACAGAAGAATTACGTACCAGAACATGCTACTGTTGTTATTATAAACTAGAAGAGTACTCTAACAGAAGAATTACGTACCAGAACATGCTACTGTTGTTATTATAAACTAGAAGAGTACTCTAACAGAAGAATTACGTGCCAGAACATGCTACTGTTGTTATTATAAACTAGAAGAGTACTCTAACAGAAGAATTACGTGCCAGAACATGCTACTGTTGTTATTATAAACTAGAAGAGTACTCTAACAGAAGAATTACGTGCCAGAACATGCTGCTGTTGTTATTATAAACTAGAAGAGTACTCTAACAGAAGAATTACGTGCCAGAACATGCTACTGTTGTTATTATAAACTAGAAGAGTACTCTAACAGAAGAATTACGTACCAGAACATGCTACTGTTGTTATTATAAACTAGAAGTGTACTCTAACAGAAGAATTACGTACCAAAACATGCTACCGTTGTTATTATAAACTAGAAGTGTACTCTAACAGAAGAATTACGTGCCAGAACATGCTACTGTTGTTATTATAAACTAGAAGAGTACTCTAACAGAAGAATTACGTACCAGAACATGCTACTGTTGTTATTATAAACTAGAAGTACTCTAACAGAAGAATTACGTGCCAGAACATGCTACTGTTGTTATTATAAACTAGAAGAGTACTCTAACAGAAGAATTACGTGCCAGAACATGCTACTGTTGTTATTATAAACTAGAAGAGTACTCTAACAGAAGAATTACGTGCCAGAACATGCTACTGTTGTTATTATAAACTAGAAGAGTACTCTAACAGAAGAATTACGTACCAGAACATGCTACTGTTGTTATTATAAACTAGAAGAGTACTCTAACAGAAGAATTACGTACCAGAACATGCTACT
Source organism: Oreochromis aureus (assembly GCF_013358895.1). NCBI lineage: Eukaryota > Metazoa > Chordata > Actinopteri > Cichliformes > Cichlidae > Oreochromis > Oreochromis aureus. The sequence continues at coordinate 133,565,995 of NC_052944.1, read as the reverse complement.
GTTGTTATTATAAACTAGAAGAGTACTCTAACAGAAGAATTACGTGCCAGAACATGCTACTGTTGTTATTATAAACTAGAAGAGTACTCTAACAGAAGAATTACGTGCCAGAACATGCTACTGTTGTTATTATAAACTAGAAGTGTACTCTAACAGAAGAATTACGTACCCAGAACATGCTACTGTTGTTATTATAAACTAGAAGAGTACTCTAACAGAAGAATTACGTGCCAGAACATGCTACTGTTGTTATTATAAACTAGAAGCGTACTCTAACAGAAGAATTACGTACCAGAACATGGTACTGTTGTTATTATAAACTAGAAGAGTACTCTAACAGAAGAATTACGTACCAGAACATGCTACTGTTGTTATTATAAACTAGAAGAGTACTCTAACAGAAGAATTACGTGCCAGAACATGCTACTGTTGTTATTATAAACTAGAAGAGTACTCTAACAGAAGAATTACGTGCCAGAACATGCTACTGTTGTTATTATAAACTAGAAGAGTACTCTAACAGAAGAATTACGTACCAGAACATGCTACTGTTGTTATTATAAACTAGAAGTGTACTCTAACAGAAGAATTACGTGCCAGAACATGCTACTGTTGTTATTATAAACTAGAAGTGTACTCTAACAGAAGAATTACGTGCCAAAACATGCTACTGTTGTTATTATAAACTAGAAGAGTACTCTAACAGAAGAATTACGTGCCAGAACATGCTACTGTTGTTATTATAAACTAGAAGAGTACTCTAACAGAAGAATTACGTACCAGAACATGCTGCTGTTGTTATTATAAACTAGAAGAGTACTCTAACAGAAGAATTACGTACCAAAACATGCTACTGTTGTTATTATAAACTAGAAGTGTACTCTAACAGAAGAATTACGTGCCAGAACATGCTACTGTTGTTATTATAAACTAGAAGAGTACTCTAACAGAAGAATTACGTGCCAAAACATGCTACTGTTGTTATTATAAACTAGAAGTGTACTCTAACAGAAGAATTACGTGCCAAACATGCTACTGTTGTTATTATAAACTAGAAGTGTACTCTAACAGAAGAATTACGTACCAAAACATGCTACTGTTGTTATTATAAACTAGAAGTGTACTCTAACAGAAGAATTACGTGCCAAAACATGCTACTGTTGTTATTATAAACTAGAAGTGTACTCTAACAGAAGAATTACGTACCAAAACATGCTACTGTTGTTATTATAAACTAGAAGTGTACTCTAACAGAAGAATTACGTGCCAGAACATGCTACTGTTGTTATTATAAACTAGAAGTGTACTCTAACAGAAGAATTACGTGCCAGAACATGCTACTGTTGTTATTATAAACTAGAAGAGTACTCTAACAGAAGAATTACGTACCAAAACATGCTACTGTTGTTATTATAAACTAGAAGTGTACTCTAACAGGAAGAATTACGTGCCAGAACATGCTGCTGTTGTTATTATAAACTAGAAGTGTACTCTAACAGAAGAATTACGTACCAGAACATGCTACTGTTGTTATTATAAACTAGAAGCGTACTCTAACAGAAGAATTACGTGCCAGAACATGCTACTGTTGTTATTATAAACTAGAAGCGTACTCTAACAGAAGAATTACGTACCAGAACATGCTACTGTTGTTATTATAAACTAGAAGTGTACTCTAACAGAAGAATTACGTGCCAAAACATGCTACCATTTGTTATTATAAACTAGAAGTGTACTCTAACAGAAGAATTACGTGCCAAAACATGCTACTGTTGTTATTATAAACTAGAAGTGTACTCTAACAGAAGAATTACGTGCCAGAACATGCTACTGTTGTTATTATAAACTAGAAGAGTACTCTAACAGGAAGAATTACGTGCCAGAACATGCTACTGTTGTTATTATAAACTAGAAGTGTACTCTAACAGGAAGAATTACGTACCAAAACATGCTACTGTTGTTATTATAAACTAGAAGTGTACTCTAACAGAAGAATTACGTGCCAGAACATGCTACTGTTGTTATTATAAACTAGAAGAGTACTCTAACAGAAGAATTACGTACCAAAACATGCTACTGTTGTTATTATAAACTAGAAGCGTACTCTAACAGAAGAATTACGTGCCAAAACATGCTACTGTTGTTATTATAAACTAGAAGAGTACTCTAACAGAAGAATTACGTACCAGAACATGCTACTGTTGTTATTATAAACTAGAAGTGTACTCTAACAGAAGAATTACGTGCCAAAACATGCTACTGTTGTTATTATAAACTAGAAGAGTACTCTAACAGAAGAATTACGTGCCAGAACATGCTACTGTTGTTATTATAAACTAGAAGTGTACTCTAACAGAAGAATTACGTGCCAGAACATGCTACTGTTGTTATTATAAACTAGAAGAGTACTCTAACAGAAGAATTACGTACCAAAACATGCTACTGTTGTTATTATAAACTAGAAGAGTACTCTAACAGGAAGAATTACGTACCAAAACATGCTACTGTTGTTATTATAAACTAGAAGAGTACTCTAACAGAAGAATTACGTGCCAAAACATGCTACTGTTGTTATTATAAACTAGAAGCGTACTCTAACAGAAGAATTACACGTACCAAAACATGCTACTGTTGTTATTATAAACTAGAAGAGTACTCTAACAGAAGAATTACGTACCAGAACATGCTACTGTTGTTATTATAAACTAGAAGTGTACTCTAACAGAAGAATTACGTGCCAAAACATGCTACTGTTGTTATTATAAACTAGAAGAGTACTCTAACAGAAGAATTACGTACCAGAACATGCTACTGTTGTTATTATAAACTAGAAGCGTACTCTAACAGAAGAATTACGTACCAAAACATGCTACTGTTGTTATTATAAACTAGAAGTGTACTCTAACAGAAGAATTACGTACCAGAACATGCTACTGTTGTTATTATAAACTAGAAGTGTACTCTAACAGAAGAATTACGTACCAGAACATGCTACTGTTGTTATTATAAACTAGAAGAGTACTCTAACAGGAAGAATTACGTGCCAGAACATGCTACTGTTGTTATTATAAACTAGAAGAGTACTCTAACAGAAGAATTACGTGCCAAAACATGCTACTGTTGTTATTATAAACTAGAAGAGTACTCTAACAGAAGAATTACGTACCAGAACATGCTACTGTTGTTATTATAAACTAGAAGAGTACTCTAACAGAAGAATTACGTGCCAGAACATGCTACTGTTGTTATTATAAACTAGAAGAGTACTCTAACAGAAGAATTACGTACCAGAACATGCTACTGTTGTTATTATAAACTAGAAGAGTACTCTAACAGGAAGAATTACGTGCCAGAACATGCTGCTGTTGTTATTATAAACTAGAAGTGTACTCTAACAGGAAGAATTACGTACCAGAACATGCTACTGTTGTTATTATAAACTAGAAGAGTACTCTAACAGGAAGAATTACGTGCCAGAACATGCTGCTGTTGTTATTATAAACTAGAAGTGTACTCTAACAGAAGAATTACGTACCAGAACATGCTACTGTTGTTATTATAAACTAGAAGAGTACTCTAACAGGAAGAATTACGTACCAGAACATGCTACTGTTGTTATTATAAACTAGAAGAGTACTCTAACAGAAGAATTACGTACCAGAACATGCTACTGTTGTTATTATAAACTAGAAGAGTACTCTCTAAAGAGAATAAACTAGAATTACGGAAGAATTACGTACCAGAACATGCTACTGTTGTTATTATAAACTAGAAGTGTACTCTAACAGAAGAATTACGTACCAGAACATGCTGCTGTTGTTATTATAAACTAGAAGTGTACTCTAACAGAAGAATTACGTACCAGAACATGCTACTGTTGTTATTATAAACTAGAAGTGTACTCTAACAGAAGAATTACGTACCAGAACATGCTACTGTTGTTATTATAAACTAGAAGTGTACTCTAACAGAAGAATTACGTGCCAGAACATGCTACTGTTGTTATTATAAACTAGAAGAGTACTCTAACAGAAGAATTACGTGCCAGAACATGCTACTGTTGTTATTATAAACTAGAAGAGTACTCTAACAGGAAGAATTACGTGCCAGAACATGCTACTGTTGTTATTATAAACTAGAAGAGTACTCTAACAGGAAGAATTACGTGCCAGAACATGCTGCTGTTGTTATTATAAACTAGAAGAGTACTCTAACAGAAGAATTACGTACCAGAACATGCTACTGTTGTTATTATAAACTAGAAGAGTACTCTAACAGGAAGAATTACGTGCCAGAACATGCTACTGTTGTTATTATAAACTAGAAGAGTACTCTAACAGAAGAATTACGTGCCAGAACATGCTACTGTTGTTATTATAAACTAGAAGAGTACTCTAACAGGAAGAATTACGTACCAGAACATGCTACTGTTGTTATTATAAACTAGAAGAGTACTCTAACAGGAAGAATTACGTGCCAGAACATGCTACTGTTGTTATTATAAACTAGAAGAGTACTCTAACAGGAAGAATTACGTACCAGAACATGCTACTGTTGTTATTATAAACTAGAAGAGTACTCTAACAGAAGAATTACGTACCAGAACATGCTACTGTTGTTATTATAAACTAGAAGAGTACTCTAACAGAAGAATTACGTACCAGAACATGCTACTGTTGTTATTATAAACTAGAAAGAGTACTCTAACAGAAGAATTACGTACCAGAACATGCTACTGTTGTTATTATAAACTAGAAGAGTACTCTAACAGAAGAATTACGTACCAGAACATGCTACTGTTGTTATTATAAACTAGAAGAGTACTCTAACAGAAGAATTACGTACCAGAACATGCTACTGTTGTTATTATAAACTAGAAGAGTACTCTAACAGAAGAATTACGTTACCAGAACATGCTACTGTTGTTATTATAAACTAGAAGAGTACTCTAACAGAAGAATTACGTGCCAGAACATGCTACTGTTGTTATTATAAACTAGAAGAGTACTCTAACAGAAGAATTACGTGCCAAAACATGCTACTGTTGTTATTATAAACTAGAAGAGTACTCTAACAGAAGAATTACGTGCCAGAACATGCTACTGTTGTTATTATAAACTAGAAGAGTACTCTAACAGGAAGAATTACGTGCCAGAACATGCTACTGTTGTTATTATAAACTAGAAGAGTACTCTAACAGAAGAATTACGTGCCAAAACATGCTACTGTTGTTATTATAAACTAGAAGAGTACTCTAACAGAAGAATTACGTACCAGAACATGCTACTGTTGTTATTATAAACTAGAAGAGTACTCTAACAGGAAGAATTACGTGCCAGAACATGCTACTGTTGTTATTATAAACTAGAAGAGTACTCTAACAGAAGAATTACGTGCCAAACATGCTACTGTTGTTATTATAAACTAGAAGTGTACTCTAACAGAAGAATTACGTGCAAAACATGCTACTGTTGTTATTATAAACTAGAAGCTGTACTCTAACAGAAGAATTACGTGCCAAAACATGCTACTGTTGTTATTATAAACTAGAAGAGTACTCTAACAGAAGAATTACGTGCCAGAACATGCTACTGTTGTTATTATAAACTAGAGTGTACTCTAACAGAAGTGTACTCTAACAGAAGAATTACGTGCCAAAACATGCTACTGTTGTTATTATAAACTAGAAGAGTACTCTAACAGAAGAATTACGTACCA